>NC_058382.1:44627733-45281305 GCF_018350175.1 Felis catus
GATGAATAAGGGACTTTCAAACATAAAAACATGTTACATTAGAGTAATATATGGTGGGAGACATGGATTTCAAGGATAAAAAGAATGATTTAAAATGAATGACTAGTCAAGAAGGGCTTGTCCATATTTTTAAATTTTTAAATGGATGATGGTGAATGTCAAATCAGTATGGTACTTATATTTCATTGGATGTATTTATGGCAGTGATATCACAGTTTTATTTTTAAATGTTAAGATCCATAATGTGCCAGAAAGTACATATTTTGCATCTAGTTAAATGTGTGATGAATCACCCCAGAATGTTCCCTGATGCCCTCTTCAAGTCACTCCTCATCCACCAACCACTGTTTGGATTTCAAACATCTTAGTTTCGTCTGTTTCTGAATTTTATATAAACAGAATCATACAGCAGATACCCTTTGTGTCTGACTTCATTTGCATAACAGCGTTTTTGAGATTCATCCATGTCATTCCTTTTTATTGCTGAGTGGTGTTGTATTTTATGAAAATCAACAATTTAGTTAGTCATTTTCCATAGATATTTGGGTTGTTTTCTATTTGGGACAATTAAACATAAGGCTTCTATAAGCATTGTTGTTCAAGTAATAAAAAGTAAGATGGAGGCTTAAAATTTTTTTAATGTTTATTTTTGAGAGAGAGGGTGCAAGTGGGGGAGGGGCAGAGACAGAGGGGGCCACAGAATCTGAAACAGGCTCTGGGCTCCGTGGGGCTCAAACTCACGAACCATGAGATCATGACCTGAGCCAAAGCCAGACACTTAACTGAATGAGCCACCCAGGTGCCCCAAGATGGAAACTTTTAGATGTCAACTTTAAAATATGGAAAGAGATACACATTGTTAGTCAGTGGATTCTTTTCTTTTCTTTTTAATTGTGAACTACACTTGACCCTTGAACAATGCAGAATTTAGAGACACTGACCCCCATACAGTAAAAAATCTGCATGTAACTTTTGACTCCCCCAAAACTTAACTACTGTTGACCAAAAGCCTTACCGATAAACAGTTGATTAACACATATTTTGTATGTTATGAATATTATATACTATATGCTTACAATAAAATAAGCTAGAGAAAAGTAAATGTTATTACGAATATTCTAAGAGTCGGGGCGCCTGGGGGGCTCAGTCGGTTAAGCGGCCGACTTCGGCTCAGGTCATGATTTCGCGGTCCGTGAGTTCGAGCCCCGCGTCAGGCTCTGTGCTGACAGCTCAGAGCCTGGAGCCTGTTTCAGACTCTGTGTCTCCCTCTCTCTGACCCTCCCCTGTTCATGCTCTGTCTCTCTCTGTCTCAAAAATAAATAAACGTTAAAAAAATAAAAAAAAAAATAATATTCTAAGAGAAAGGGCACATGGCTGGTTCAGTCTGCAGAGCATGTGAATCTTGATCTCAGGGTTATGAGTTCCAGCCCCACATTGGATGTAGAACTTACTAAAAATAAAGAAAAGTATAAGAAAAAATATTAAGTGTATATCCATGTATAAGTGGACCTGTACAATTCACTCAAACCACCCATGTTGTTCAAGGAGCAACTGTATAACATTTGTACAAAAAGGATGCCAAACTGTTTTCCAAAGTAGTTGTACCATTTAACACTGTTGCCTTTGCCTAATGTTGCAACAAGCTGATGAGCATATGGTTACATTTGTTGCAATTATCTTCTCTTACTCTGTAGTTTATCTAGTATACTCTCTGTAGTATATTTGTGAACCACAATGTGTAACTTTAGTGTAATTGAATCATTCTCTTTATCATTCTTTTCCTTTATCTTGAGCAGTTAGTGGCTTGTTTAATAAATCCTTTCCTATTCAGAAGCCGAGAAAATATTTTCATATATTCTAAAAAGTCGTAGATTTTTGTCTTTCACATTTGTCTTTTATCCACCTGGATTTGATGTTGTGTTCCCCATATGGGTATCTAGCTATTACAGCACCATTTAGTAAAAAATCCAGGAGCGCCTGGGCGCTCAGTCGGTTGAGCGTCTGACTCTTGATTTCAGCTCGGGTCATGGTCCCAGGGCTGTGGGATTGAGGCCTTTGTTGGGCTCCTTGCTGAATGTGGAGTATGCTTAAGATTCTCTCTCTTTGTCCCTCTGTCTCTCTGTCTCTCTCTCTCTCTCTCTCAAAAAACAAAATAAAACAAAACACCCCTGCTTTCTGTAGTGCCTCCTTTGTTATAAATTAAGTGGCTGTAGATGCATTTCAGACGTAAATGTCTGTTTCTAGGGATACACAATTTTTCAAAATTATGTGATGAGATGTGCAAGCAAAAAGGATGTGAAGATCAATCTACTAAACAAGTTGTGTAGCCTTTGTCTGGTTATTTAACTTCTCTGAGTTCGCTACACTGTCGGGAGAATAAAATGGGGTCATACAGTAATGTGGTCAGAAGTTATGATACAGTAAGCCTTGGGGAATAGTAGTAGCAGTTTGTTTTCTGGTGGGTTTTTTTTCCCTTCTGTTGTTATATTTTAACTGCCATGGAGTACATGAAAACAACACCTGCTTGGGGCAGGAACTGCCAGGGAAAGAGCCCAGCGGACGTGACATTTGGGTGGGTCGTGAATGACGGTGGAATCTGTCATCTCTTTTTATGACTGCCATCTGTTGGCTGTCCATGGCGCATTTCCCACATGTGTCGCATCTGCATGATATTTTATCTGGCTTACAAGGGCCCAGGGGGGAAAGGCTGTGCCCCGCCCCACTCCTCGGCTTTTGGCGACCCTCGGTAGCACTTGCCTAAGAAGAGCTAGAAGTTGCGCTGGCTCCGTGTTTGTTAGACACACATAGGTGTCACTGAGGGCAGGGCTGGGCCTTTAAAAAATTTCTGCCACTGTCGTGCTGCAGGATTCCCAAGTTTCACCCACACATTGCTCCCTCCCCAAACCCCAGCCACCGGCCAACACGTATACCAACAAACTCACCCGTTCGCCCCCAGCACCACCACCCATGGTAGTGGCGAAATCCATACCACACCCCCTGTACAATCTTGCGTGTGGTTGAGAGAGCATAGGGTCTTACACACAGTAGGCACTCGATAAGCATCAGGTGAATAACAAATGAGTTACCACATGAAGATTAGGATATAGGAGCACATTCCCATCTGCTGCAGTGTAGCAAGACATGGGTAGATTATGTGGCTATTGCCAGTTCTGAGTGTGCATGGGAATCACGCGGGGGGGGGGGCATGTTAAATATTCTGTGCCACCCCGCTACTGAATTAGAGCAGAAAAGGGATGTGCAGAAAACAGCTATGTTTCATTAATTCTCTGGGAGCTTCTGGTTTTGATGTCAAGTCAGTCATGGGAATGATAGAACTATTAAACATCTGGATCCATTCTTCATCAAAAGTGATAAATTTGGCAGTATCTGTCAAAACTTAAGATTCACATGCCTTTGAACCTGTACTTCCTCCTAGACTTTATCCAATGCACAAAAATATGGGCACAAACGCATTCAGAACAGTTTTTAAACAGAAATTCTTAAAACTAGGAAAGTGTCCATTTACTTACTAAGCAAACTTTGTTGAGTATTATTCTCATTACTGGAGACAGCGGTGAGTAACAACAACAAAATAGCAAATAAATTCCCTGCTCTTAGAGAGATTTACATTTTAGTCTATCAAAAGAAGACTGAATGAATAATTTATGGTACGTCCAAGCAATGGACTATTATCCGCCCATAAAAAAGAATGAGGTTGTCAATATACTGCTTTGAAAAGATGTTCAAGGGGCACCTCGATGGCTCAGGAGGTTGAGCATCTGACTCTTGATTTTGGCTCAGGTCATGATCCCAGTGTTGTGGGATCGAGTCCTGCATTGGGCTCTGTTCTGAGTGTGGAGTCTGTTTATGATTCTCTCTTTCTCTGCCCCTCCCCCATGTTCACGGGCATGCTTTTTCTCTCTCTAAAATACAATTTTTAAAAAAAGTTACTCAAGACAGGAGCACCTGGGAGTGCCTGGCCGGCTCAGCTGGAAGAGCATGTAACTCTTGATCTCTGGGTTGTGAGTTCAAGTCCCACGTTAGGCATAGAGATTACTTTTTAAAAAATATTCAAGATATGTTTCTAAAAAAAAATTAGGAAGCTTTTAAATATCCAAAATAAAGAAAAATAAGCTATAAGACATTGCATGGCATTTTCCTACATGTCTATAAAATTATATACATGTGCACAGACATATACAAATATATAAGTAAAAAATTATGGAAAAATGTTCAATAAAATTGTTAATGGCAGTTATCACTGGGAAGTATTATTGAAGGGGGGCAAGTATTGGCTTTCTGTTTATACCCTTCCACACTATTTAAACTTACTAACAGGAGGCACCTGAGTGACTCAGTTGGTTGAGTATCTGACTCTTGACTTCTGCTCAGGACATGGTCCCAGGGTTGTGGGATCCAGCCCTGCCACAGATCTGCATTGAGTATGGAGCCTGCTTGGGATTCTCTCTCTCTCTCTCTCTCTCTCTCTCTCTCTCTCTCTCTCTCCCTCCCTCCCTCCCTCCCTCCCTCTGTTCCTGCCCCATTCACATGCATGTGTTCTCTCTATCTTTATGAAATAAGTAAAATGAAAAAAAATTAAGCTTACTAACTTAAGGAAATATTACTTTTAGAATTTTTTTGACTTAAAAAATTACATAGAACCTTGAGAACCTGTGAGGTTTTAAATTTCCAGCAGGGGGCAGCAGTGCTTCTCAAATATCTCTGACGTCAGCACAAAGCTGAAGATTAGTGTCCACAGATTTCCAAGTCCAGGCCCAAATACTGTATTTGGACCACCAGATTATAAAAGGAACAAAAAACAATAACCACAGTGCTGTAGGAATTATTATGACAAAATATTTTCGATATGATTCTTTCTTTATTAACATTTGTCCGTGAGTCTAAACTTTCCTCTCTGGAGTGCATAGTTTTCTCCTCCATTAAAATCAGAAGGCTTGACGAGATAATCTTAAAAGGTTTCTTTCCAGCTCTAACATTCTATGGCTTTGAGAATATAAATCAGTATCGGGAAGAAATAAGCCCCAGTGCCTTCTGGAATTAATTGGCTTATCAAAGAATCTGCTTTACAACCCTTTGCTGATCAGGATGAATTATTACCAATTTATCTTTAGTGTAGATCACAGAATACTTTTTCGGGGGGAAAGGGGAGGGTGTTGGTATTTATTCAATTCACTGATGGAGAAAAAAGAGAACTCTTCCACTCTATAAATGTTTAGCATGTGTGTAAAGGTCGTAGGTCTGGTGTTTAGAAATTATGCACAAGTTTACCAAAGAATCTTCACTGGGTTGGCCAAATTAAACAGCCTGCAGTTGTAGAGAAATAAACACAAGTTAACATTTAACCACAGCAATTCCCTGTTCTTGCTTCTCCATCTTTCTCAGTAGGAGGAGCTGAGAGGGTCAGCAGGCTGCTGGCTACTGTAGCGAGACACTGAGCTCCTCTGAGAACCCACCTGTCTATCACTTTGATCAGGTACATATTTGTCATTACAGAATAACTGAAATACAATATCGTATTAGTTTCAGGTATACAACATAGTGATTCGATATTTATATACATCACCAGTGGTCACCACAGTAAGTCTAGTTACCATCTGTCACCATATGAAGTTGTTACAATATTATTTTCTATATTCCCTATGCTGGAAGTTTGCACTTCTTAACCTCCTTCCCCTATTCCGTCCATTCCTACATCCTACAGCCCTCGGGCGACCATCAGTTTTTTCTCTGTATCTATGAATCTGTTTCTGGTTTGTTTTATTTGTTTATTTGTATTGCTTCTTTGGATTCCACATAGAGGTGAAATCATACCATATTTTGTCTTTCTCTGAGAAATTTCACTTAGCGTAATACCTTCTGGGTCCACCAGTGTTGTTATAAATGGCAAGATTTCATTCTTTTTGTGGCTGAGTAATATTCCTTTGCAGGTACATAGCACTTGTTATCTATTAATCTACCAATAGGCATTTATGTTGCTTCCAAATCTTGGCTATGGCATATAATGCTGCAATGAACTTAGGGGTACAGATGTCTTTGCAAATTAGTGTTTTCATTTTTTTTGGATAAATAACGAGAAACGTGATTGCCGGATTGTACAGTAGTTCTGTTTTTAATTTTTTGAGGAACCCCAGACTTTTCCATAGTGACTGCACTAATTTACATTCCCACCAACAGTGCATGAGGATTCCCTTTTCTCCATAGCCTCACCAACACTTGCTATTCCTTTTTGATAGTAGCCATTCTGACAGGAGTGAGGTAGATATCTTATTATCGTTTCGATTTCCATTTACCTGATGATTAGGGATGTTGAGCGTCTTTTGATGTGCCTGTACACACAGATATATTTTTAACCATTGGAATCGTTAACTTTTCCAGTTATTTCTTCAGGACCCAAGAACAGTGCTCTTTTTACAAATAACCCTTTATAAATTATAAACTTTTTTTTTAGACATAGAGAGAGAACTCAAGTTGGGGAGAGGGGCAAAGGGAGAGAGAGAGAGAGAGAGAATCTTAAGCAGGCTCCACACTCAGCATGGAGATGGAGCCCAATGTGAGGCTTGATCCCACGACCCTGGGATCATGACCTGAACCGAAATCAAGAGTTGGACACTCAACCGACTGAGCCACCCAGGTGCCCCAAAACTTTTTTCTTTTAACATTTGCCCAAAGCTATACCATTAATAAGTGGCTGAGGCAGGATTCAAACCTGTAACTATCTGACTCTAAGACCCTCACACTTGACCATGGCAATATATGAAATGAGAGGACTCACATCATCAACTTGTTACCCAGAAGCTGTGACTATCTGCAAGAGTCATTGTGTATAAGTATATAAAGTGAATGAAGGGGCCTGGGTGGCTCAGTCGGTTAAGCGGCCGACTTCAGCTCGGATCATGATTTCATGGTTCATGAGTTTGAGTCCTGCGTGGGTTCGGTGCTGACAGCTTGGAGCCTGCTTTGGATTCTGTGTCTCCCTCTCTCTCTCTGCCCCTCCCCACCTCGCAGTCTGTCTCTGTCTCTCTAAAAAATAAATAAATATTTTTAAAAAATAAAGTGGGGCGCCTGGGTGGCTCAGTTGGTTGGGTGTCCGACTTCAGCTCAGGTCATGATCTCACAGTTTATGGGTTTGAGCCTCACATCAAGCTCTGTGCTGACAGCTCAGAGCCTGGAGCCTGCTTCAGATTCTCTGTCTCCTTCTATCTCTGCCCCTCCCCCACTTATGCTCTGTCTCTCTCTGTCTCTCAAAAATAAATAAATGTAAAAGAAAATAAAAAAAATAAAGTGAATGGTTATGTTATAAAGCTTTGTCTAACTCACACATATTAAGTACTATGTGCTAGTCTTTGTCAGGTATTGGGGTTAAGGGTGTAAAAAGATGAGTCAGACTTAATCATCACATTTAAGAAACTTCTAGTCTTTGGAGGAGTGAAGAGCCAATGAGTAAACAAACATAACGTGTGAAAAATAATAGGGAAACACAAATAAGGATAAAGAAATCAAGGCAGCATAGCAGGATGGCTAAATCTATGGACTCCAGGGTCCAGTTCTTAGTTGTGGGACTTCTTAAGCCTCAGTTTCCTCACTGGTAAAATGGCAATATTAATTGCCTCTAGTATAGGTAATTGTTGTGAGGGTTAAATCATATAAAGCAATATTAAATTGCTTAGCATAAGACCAAGTAGATGGAAAGACTTGTTAGAATGTTGTTACTAATATTGTTTGATAAAACTTAAGTGAAGTAAGTAAGAAACACACATCCTACTGCATTTCTGAGATGTTGACGCTGGTTTCTCAAATTATTCTGAACCTCCCAGCTCCAAGTGACCCATTTCCTTGAGATTTATTCTTCTGTCTGACATGGTTATCTTTTGATCCTACTAAAATGTCTCCTGGAAAGAATGACATGGCAGGGCGCCTGGGTGGCTCGGTCGGTTAAGCGACCGACTTTGGCTCAGGCCACGATCTCAGGCTTTGTGAGTTTGAGCCCCACGTGGGCTCTGTGCGGACAGCTCAGAGCCTGGAGCCTGGTTCGGATTCTGTGTCTCCCTCTCTCTGACCCAACTCTGTTCATGCTCTGTGTCTCTCTGTCTCAAAAATAAATAAAACGTTAAAAAAAAAAAGGGGGCCCCAGCCCCCATGCACCAGAAGCTTGGGCTTTTTCACAGGGAAGGAGACATGGGACCGGGAGCAGCCATTGTGACAGGCACATCAGGACAAATCTACTTGGAGTTTTAGAAAATTTCTGGGTCCCACTCCCTGAGATTTTAATTAATTGAATTTCAATATATACTCTATTAATATTTTAATATAGCTATAATCGTAGGTAGGGTTTCATGTGATTTTATCCTGCAACCAGTTCCCTTCCCAACCAGCTTCTTTTTTGTTTTCTCCTCAACACTGACCCACCTCCTTCCTCCTCAGGCAAGGACGTTGGTCTGATATGCTGCAGTGGCTGCCCGCTTCAGCCCTGAGTCTTGGCGTGAGACACGTGAGTTCTTTCATCTGAAAGCCTCTGCCTTCTGACAGATGTACGTAAGCTAACACTTCTCTAAAACCGACTGAAAACTCACCTCCGTCTGGAAGCCTTCCCTGCTGAGTTCTTTACTTTGCACTGCCCTCTGTGTCACAGATATAACTGGGGCTGTTGAAATGTAACCAAGAAAGTGTTCTTAGTCTTTGTCACGTGTGGGTGAGTTCTGGTTCTTCCCGTTGGGGGCAGCATGGACTTGTGGAGAGCAGGGACTCTGGAATCTGGCATGAATCTGGGACCACTCCTGAGTTCTCAGATTCATTCTGGCTGTCCTTTGTCACCTTGGGACTGCTGCTTTATTCTTGTGGGTTGTCATCTTCCATCCTGGCTTCTCCAGGCAGCTGTCCCTTCGGTGCTTCCTTTGCTTAGAGTGGACAGAGGGCTCCTTTAACTTGAAAAGCACAACTAAGATCATCCTATGAGTCCCACCATTTACCATAGTGTCCTCATCGGTCAAGTGGGGATAATTATAGGGCCTTCCTCACTGAATTCTTGCAGGAATGAAATGAGATCAGACATGTTTACTGGACTTGGCACATGGCGAGTTGTGGCAGATACTTTAGACTGGTTCTTTCAAAATCCATTCCAATTTCTTTCTAGCTTAGGAAGCTAAATACTTGGTACATTTCTCAAACTCCCTTGCAGCTCCGATTTTGTTTGTGATTTAGATGCCATTTGTGTGAGACAAATGTGAACTCTGTAGAGTTCTGTAGAGTGAGAGCTCTGAACTCTGTTGAAGGAGAGGCAGGCGTGAAGCATCCATTTTGCTGGTGCTGATCATGGCAAAGGCAACATTATTCTGGAGCCAGCAGCTGATGGTGGCAGCTTAGCAGTTCTGAATCTTCTGGATGGTGGCCGAGGCTGCAGCTTGCTTGTCAACCCCGTTCTCCAGTATAATTTTGGAAGTCATTCCTGGATGTTTAGTCTAGAGCATATTTCTTTTCTCTTCTTTTCTTTTCTTTTCTTTTCTTTTCTTTTCTTTTCTTTTCTTTTCTTTTTTTTTTACATTTATTCATTTTTCAGAGACAGAGAGAAACAGAGCACAAGTGTGTGTGTGTGGGGGGGGGGGGGAAGGCAGAGAGAGAGGGAGACACAGAATCTGAAGCAGGGTCCAGACTCCAAGCTGTCAGCACAGAGTCCGATGCGGGGCTCGAACTTACAAACCGTGAGATTATGACCTGAGCCGAAGTCAGATGCTTAACCGACTGAGCCACCTGGGAGCCCCTAGAGCATATTTCTTAACTTTCCTAATGATTCTGTGAACTCTCCATACCCTTCAATAAATCTCTTTGTGCTTAAATTGATAAGAGTGAAACGTGTTGTCTGCCACTAAGAAAACTGACCAATATATAAGTCTTCAATGAATATTAGCTGTTACATTTTAGCTGTTATATTTTTTTTAGCTGTTATTCAATGAATATTAGCTGTTACATTTAGCTGTTATATATTAAAAAATTTTTTTTTTTTAATTTTTGAGACAGAGAGAGACAGAGCATGAATGGGGGAGGGTCAGAGAGAGAGGGAGACACAGAATCGGAAGCAGGCTCCAGGCTCTGAGCCATCAGCCCAGAGCCCGACGCTGGGCTCGAACTCACGGACCGTGAGATCGTGACCTGAGCTGAAATCGGCCGCTTAACCAACTGAGCCACCCAGGTGCCCCATTAGTTGTTATATTTTTTTTATATTCAAATCCAAGTTTGTTAACATACAGTGTAATAATGGTTTCAGGAATAGAATTTACTGATTTAATCACTTACCAGTGCTCATCCCAACAAGTGTCCTCCTTAATGCCCCTCACCCATTTAGCCAATCCCCCCCACCAACACCTCATCAGCAACCCTCAGTTTGTTCTCTGTATTTAAGAGTCTCTTATGGTTTCTCTCCCTCTCTCTTTTTATTCTATTTTTCCTTCCCTTATGTTTATCTGTTTTGTATCTTAAATTCCACATATGAGTGAAATCATATGATATTTGTCTTTCTCTGACTTACTTTGCTTAGCATAATACACTCTAGTTTCATCTACATTGCTGCCAATGGCAAGATTTCATTCTCTTTGATCACCGAGTGATATTCCATTATATGTTACTGTATATGTATGCCACATCTTCTTTATCCATTCATCCATGGATGGACATTTGGGCTCTTTCCATACTTTGGCTATTGTGGATAGTGCTGCTATAAACATTGGGGTGCATCTGTCCCTTCGAAACAGCACACCGGTATCCCTTGGATAAATACCTAGTAGTGCAATCGCTGGGTCATGGGGTAGTTCTATTTTTAACTTTTTGAGGCACCTCCATACTGTTTCCAGAGTGGCTGCCCCAGTTTGCATTCCCACCAGCAGGGCAAAAGAGATCCTTTTTCTCCACATCCTCACCAACATCTGTGGTTGCCTGAGTTGTAAATGTTAGCCATTCTGACAGGTGTGAGATGGTATCTTATTGTGGTTGTGATTTGTATTTCCCTGATGATGAGTGATGTTGAGCATGTTTTCATGTGTCTATTAGCCATCTGATGTCTTCTTTGGAAAAATGTCTATTCATGTCTTTAAAACTTAGTTAAGGGGCGCCTGGGTAGCGCAGTCGGTTAAGCGTCCGACTTCAGCCAGGTCACAATCTCACAGTCCGTGAGTTCGAGCCCCGCGTCGGGCTCTGGGCTGATGGCTCAGAGCCTGGAGCCTGTTTCCGATTCTGTGTCTCCCTCTCTCTCTGCCCCTCCCCCGTTCATGCTCTGTCTCTCTCTGTCCCAAAAATAAATAAACGTTAAAAAATTTTTTTTTTTTTTAAATAAAAAAAAACTTAGTTGAAGGCTTGGTAATAAAGCAAGTGATTACATTTCATGAATGAACATTTTTTTTAAATTTACATCCAAGTTAGTCAGAATATAGTGCAACAATGATTTCAGGAGTGTATTCCTTAGTGCTCCTTACCCATTTAACCCATCCCTCCTCCAACAACCCCTCCCGTAACCCTCAGTTTGTTCTCCGTATTTATGAGTCTCTTCTGTTTTGTCCCCCTCCCTGTTTTTATATTATTTTTGCTTCCCTTCCCTTATGTTCATCTGTTTTGTGTCTTAAAGTCCTCATATGAGTGAAGTCATATGATTTTTGTCTTTCTCTGACTGACTAATTTCACTTAGCATAATACCCTCTAGTTTCATCCACATAGTTGCAAATGGCAAGATTTCATTCTTTTTGATTGTCGAGTAATCTCCATTGTATTTATACACCACATCTTCTTTATCCATTCATCCATGGATGGACATTTGGGCTCTTTCCATACTTTGGCTGTTGTTGATAGTGCTGCTATAAACATTGGGGTGCATGTGCTCCTTTGAAATAGCACTCCTGTATCCCTTGGATAAATGCCTAGCAGTGCAATTGCTGGGTCATAGGGTAGTTCTATTTTTAGTTTTTGGAGGAACCTCCACACTGTTTTCCAGAGTGGCTGCACCAGCTTGCATTCCCACCAGTAGGGCAAAAGAGATCCTCTTTCTCTGCATCCTCGCCAACATCTGTGGTTGCCTGAGTTGTTCATGTTAACCATTCTGATAGGTGTGAGGTGGTATCTCATTGTGGTTTTGCTTTGTATTTCCCTGATGATGAGAGATGTTGAGCATTTTTTCATGTGTCGGTTGGCCATCTGGATGTCTTCTTTGGAGAAGTGTCTATTCATGTCTTTTGCCCCTTTCTTCACTGGATTATTTGTTTTTTGGGTGTTGAGTTTGATAGGTTCTTTATAGATTTTGGATACTAACTCTTTATCTGATATGTCATTTGCAAATATCTTCTCCCATTCTGTCGGTTACCTTTTAATTTTGCTGATTGTTTCTTCGCTGTGCAGAAGTTTTTATTTTGATGAGGTCCCAATAGTTCATTTTTGCATGAATGAACATTTAAAACTAGCTACTAGGTAAGACCACATACAATTATTTCTAGAGTAGCACTGTGCTGTAGAGCTTTCTTTAATGAGGGAAATATTCTATACTTACATCCAATATGGTAACCACTAGTTATATGCGGCTATTGAGTGCTTGAAATGTGGCTAGCATGACTGAGGAACTTAACTTTTGATTTCATTTCAATTCACTTAAAATTTAAGATTAAATAACCATGTGTGGTTGGTGGCTACCATGTTGGACAACACAGAACTTAAGAGTCTCAGCCTGACTCTTTCACAAGGGTCTTTTACAGCCCTCTCTTTCTCTAGCCAAGAAACTTCTTCAGTCAGTTCTTCCTCAATCCCCAGTCTCCAGCCACATCGTAATAATCTACAGAGGTGCAACATGCCCACAACAATGACAACTTTTATATGGTGAGTTTAGGGTCTCATTGTCCCCAGACTCTATTCTAGAAATGCATATTGGCTTTTTATTTACGCAGTGAAATTTTCTGCTAAAATGCAATCTATTTTGAAAGGCAAATCTCATCCTTCACTTAAAAAACGAAAACTATTTCTTGTATTTTTAAAAATATGTATTTCCCATCATGTCAGGGGGTTGAGTTTCCAAACATTGGAGTCCTAAATCAGTTAGACAAGTGATTCTCACACTTTGCTGCATATTAAAATCACTATGATAAAGTAATTATTTGCCAGCCATACTTGAGGCCAATTAAATTAGCATTATGGAAAATGATAAAAGAGAACCAAAACTTTATCTGCAACACTCTTTTTTTTAAAAAAGAAGAAAATACTACTTTTTTTATTAAAAATAATTTAATGTTTATTCATTAAAGAGAGAGAGAGGGAGAAAGAGAATATGAGTAGGGAAGGGGCATAGAAAGAGGGAGACACAGAATCCCAAGCAGGTTCCAGGCTCTGAGCTGTCAGCACAGAGCCCGACGTGGGGCTCAAACTCACGAACTACAAGTTTATGATCTGAGCTGAAGTCAGACGTTTAATCGACTGAGCCATCCAGGTGCCCCAGAATGTATTCCTGTATTAACTAGTAATTAAAAGTTAATAAAAATATAAGAAAAATAATGGTAGGATTTTGAAAGAGGTAATTTATTGTGAGATAAGATAAATAATTACAAACTTGATATTCAAAGCAAAACTTTTTTTTTTAAATCATTTTGGTTAACTAAAAACCACAAGGAGCCACAAAGCCACCTTCCAACAACTCTGTGAAGCTTCTGCAATACAAACATGCACAAAGAATGCATATCTCAGTGAAGCTCCTTTTCCAAATTGCCATTTTTACATGTTATATGAATAAACTGAAATAATAACCATAAACATTTTATAGACTTTCCTTCCCACACAACCAAACAAATGGATGTCCCAAGGGAAGCTGGGAAAAAAGACAATGATGTCCATGTTCAGTGTCAGATGGTTCTTTATTGTGCTTCCCGTCTCCCCCACAGATGTTCCCTGTGAATGAACTTGGCTCTATGCGATTCATACCAGAGTGGGATGGTCCCAAAAAGTTTGAAGAGAGGAACTCATACTTCCTGAAATGATTCTCTTTTGACATTAATTCAAATTTAGGAAGGAGCTGCCTAAGGCTTTTATAAATACCCACGAAGCATATGTGACTGAAGACTGATTTTGTTTCCTTCTGTCCTCTCGGTGCCTCTTTCATCTTACCAGAGTGATGCCATGACTTGGTTCATGACTGCAGTGAGTGACAGCTGGGGGCCAGCCCTTTCCTCCTGCCGTGATTAAAAAGCCGTAAGGCATTTCCCACCACTTGAGGGCCCAGGTGCTGGGCAATGCTGCCAAACACTTCCAACTTGATCAAAATATTGTAATTATATCCATTAATTCTGGATTAGATAACCCATTCAATAATTTAAAGTCGGAAGATACACAGAACATTAAATGACATTTGTTCTGTCTTCATCCTGCAGCTTCCTAGCTCCCTTCCTCTGTCCTACCAGTTTCTGGCGTGTCTTTTCTGAGATAGATACTTTGTGCAGAGTTAAAAGAACACATTTGTGGGGCACTTGGCTGGCGCAGTGGGTGGAGTTTGTGACTCTTGATCTTGGAGTTATGAGTTGGGCCCGAGATTGAGTGTAGAGATTACTTAAAAATAAAATCTTAAAAAAAATAATAAAAATACGGGGGTGCTTGAGTGGCTCAGGTGGTTAAGCGTCCTACTTCGTCTCAGGTCATGATCTCACAGCTCATGAGTTCAAGTCCTGTGTCGGGCTCTGTGCTGACAGCTCAGAGCCTGGAGCCTACATCAGGTTCTGACTCCGTCTCTCTCATCCCCTCCCCTGTTTGCGCTCTGTCTCTCTCTCTTTCTCAAATATAAATAAACATTAAAAATAAATAAATAAATAAATAAATAAATAAATAAATAAATAAATAAAATAAAAGAACACATTTATGTTTTCTTCCCCCCTTTCATTCTTTCATTTTACATTAATGATAGCACACTATACAAATACATTTTTCATTTGTTTATTTTTTTCTACCACCCCTGCCACTAGAAAGCAAGTTCCATGAGAGAAGGGATTTTATTCTTTTTTTTTTTTTAAGATTTTAATTTTTTTAAGTAAGCTCTACACCCAGTGTAGGACTTGAACTCACAACCCCGAGATCAAGAGTTGCATGTTCTACTGACAGAGCCAGCCAGGCACCCTGGGATTTTATTCTGTATAGTGTTGTATCTTTGGCATGTAGCATGGTGTCTGGAACATTGCAGTCTCTCCCTAAAAATCTGTTTAGTAAGCGAATGAGTACACATGCTCTTCTGCACCTGGCTATTTTCATTTTGGAGAGCATCTCGTTTCAGGACCTGAGGAAACTCCTCATTTTTTTCTCATGACCATATAGTGTTCCATTGTCTGGATTACTTACTATTAATCAGATCCCTACGGATGTTTATAAGTTTGTTTCCAATCCTTGACTATGAAAAATAATCCTTTCATTCATATTCATCCACAAATATCATGTGACACATGTGTGAGGATATCTATCTGTAAGAGAAACTCCGAAATCCAGAATGGCTGGATCAAAGGGTGAGGTACATTTGCCAACTTTTTTTTTTTTAATATTTATTTATTTTTGAGAAAGAGAGAGAGCACGAATGGGGGAGAAGCAGAAAGAGAGGGAAACACAAAATCTGAACTAGACTCCAGGCTCTGAGCTGTCAGCATAGAGCCCAACGTGGGGCTCGAACCCGTGAACCACGAGATCATGACCTGAGCCGAAGTTGGACGTTTAACCATCTGAGCCACCCAGGCTCCCCGTTGCCAACCTTTTTAAAGTCAAAAGTGCCTTGCCATGTCTCAATGGCATTACTGTGGTCTATGACAGGTGACTTGAACCCATGCTAGGGAAATCTATCATTAATGAAGTTGTTCTGGTTAGGCTTGACCTTATCACCACATATTCCTGTAAATCCAACAGAAAAACACCATACAGATTGGAACTGTTGGAACAATCCAGATGATGTATTGTAGAAAGAAGTGCACACAAAAAAAACACATACTCTATGATCCCATTTATATGCTGCTAAATCAAGGACAAACAAGTTAAATTTGTGGTGATAGAAATCAGAATAGCAGCTGCCCGAGGTTGGGGCATTGACTAGACAGGGGTACTAGGGAACTTTCTGAAGACTTGGAAAAGTTTGAATCTGGATTTGGGTGGCAGCATTTGCAGTTGTCAAAACTCACTGATCTATACACTAAAATATTAGCATTTAATTTTAGGTAAAATGTACCTCAATTTTAAAAAGTTCAAAGAACTGGGCTCTTGGAGCATAATGTGTTACTCTCTGTAGATTCTAGTCACATTGGCTTTTTAAAATTCCCAAAACACACTCCTTTTTCCTACCCAACAGCTTGCATATATGCTGTTCCCATGCCTGGAACACTTTTTTCCCTTTTACTAATACACAACAACCCCCATTCTCTCTGTCTCTCTGTCTGTCTGTCTGTCTCTCTCTCTCTCTCTCTTTCTCTCTCTCTCACATACACACATACACACACACACACACACACACACACACCTATCTTTTTATAATTCACTGTGCATCAAAATGCATAAAGCATAGATAATATCTGGAATGATTCCATACTGATAGAACCTATTTGAATTATTTTGCAAATCTCAGGTAAAAGAAATTGCACATTTCTCGGTTTTTGGGAGACTCAAAATGAAACTCGATCTCTACCTTTCTAGGTGAAGGTAGTTGATACAATACCAATCATTTCTGGCCACATAGCCCACTTGGCCTCCTGAGATTAGAGAAGTATCCATGGACTTAGAACATTCAGAAAAATTGGAGAAGGCTTTTAGTCCATGTGATGGTCAATGAGATGCTCATTGGTCTGTGTGGTTTACTCAAATTTGGAAGGCTTAGACTCAGAATCAGCTCAATCATTAGGACCCTCTTGCAGGATCCCAAGACCTAGAAGATGCTGAGGGCTCAGTCTTCCTAAGGCCACAGGCACCAACCCCTGTCCATTCCTGCTGCCTTCCAGGCTCCATGTATCATTGGGATGCAGTTCCTGTGGCTCTGGAACTTGCCCTCCCTTCATTCTCCCAGTGGATTTGCACTTGAAAGAAAGAGAGAGAGAGAGAGAGAGAGAGAGAGAGAGAGAGAGAGAGAGAGAAAGGAAGGAAGGAAGGAAGGAAGGAAGGAAGGAAGGAAGGAAGGAAGGAAGGAAGGAAGAAAAGTCCTGTGGAGGAGGACAGGTAGAGGGGGCTGGAGGAGATTTGAGGAGACCTGTTGAAGCTGGTAAGTCTCCAGGTTGGACTCAGCCTCAGCTCCCGTTAAATAGGAAATGGGAAAACTGGGAAAGGAGAAGAAATTTTTTTCCCCCAAGCTTCTAAGAGGTTTGCAAACAATTGGAGTAATTAAAAGTTCTCAGAAGTAGCCGATGGTGCCCTTTTCACCGAGGGAATGTGGGCCAAGCATGATATATTAAAAGAGAGGGAGCTGCTCTATTGAAGTTAAAAATAATCTTCTGTCACATGGCTAATTTGTTGGAATGCAGCAATTAAAGGGCTGTGGGCAGAGGGAGAGCTGGAAGCAGCTGGGGAGCTCACAGGCAGAGTGCACGCCCTGGGGACTATGTTTGCAGAGAGAGAAAACAGTGTCACAGCTGACTTAGGGCACCTTATCAGAAAACCCAGAAAAGGGGCAGGAAGAAGGAAAAGTGGGGTCAAGTTCAGAGCTATGACCTTTGGGCTTATCAGACAGTGAAGGGATGGGTCAGGACGTGTCACCTGTGCTCCCAGGATGCTGATTCATTCAGCAAGGATGAAGGCTTTTCAGCTCCCCCTGCACTTTGGAAATGCATGCCTTTGAATTCGTTTCAAAGGAATACATAACCCGAAGGAGCCCTTTGATCCTAAATCCATGGGAAAGCCAATCTATATGGTCTTGAGGGGAAAAGCTCACGCCAGCGGTACAAATCCTAATTTGGGGAGTTGGAGATTTTTTTTACGTTCTTGAGATTTGGGGAAAGAATTTTGAAATTTTGCAGTTGAAAGAGATTTTTTTTTTAAGTTATATAATACAGTACGAATTTTTCAGGTGAAGCTGGGTATGAGTCGCCAGTGTCTTCCTCTTCCTCCCAGAATCTCCTGCATTCCAACACACCCACACTACCTGTTTTCTCTCCAGCTGTGTGCCCTCTGGCTGGTGCTTTTGGTGGGGTTTGGGGTTTTCGAGGCGCTGCGAGGCAGAAATGGAGCCAACATGAAGAAGGAAGTACTGCCTCCCCAAATGCAGTAATCTGACGTATCTGAATCTCTTACCTCACTTGATCAATTTTCAAATGTATAAGGGGTACCGCTAACAGGGCTCTGAATGGCCAGTGTAGGCCTGGGCTTCAGAGTCTGACCACCCCTGGAAAGTGGAGGCCAAGTTCTATTATGTGGGCACATATGTTGCAAGGTACAGAAACCTACCTCACACACTAGCTTGAGGGGAAAGAAAAAAAAAAGGAAATTATGTGGTTCATTTATGTTTAGGTTTTCTTTGTGACTAGATTCAAGGGTTTAACACTGTCCTGAGGGCACCTTTCCACTTTGTTGGGCTCTATTCCTTTTTTTTTTTTTTTTTTAAGATTTTTCATTTTTAAGTAATCTCTATACACCCACCCTGGGGCTAGAACTCACAACTGGGAGATCAAGAGTCCCATGCTTTTCAGACTGAGCCAGCCAGGCACCTCTTATTGGCCTCCACTCTTGAGACTCCACTAGTCAGACAAAAGAGCGATGGACAGCCCCAGGCTTTACTTTTCTCCAGTTTAATATTCCTTTAATAACAAGGGGTCTTCCCCAACGTGCACCACCCCCCCGCCCCGCCCCGTGCCACAGGGACATGAGCTTCTCTGATTGAATAGATTGGATCACATGTCCCACCTGTAAGCAAGGGGAGGTGGAACATACTGATTGACAGCTTGCGTAGCTTCACATAGACTAGAAGAGGAACAGGTCCTCTGAGGAAAATGGGGGTTCTAGAAGAAAGAGAAAGACAGGCAGATATAAACCATTACCAGCAAAGTCCAGGACATATGTGCACTTTTCTGAGGTGGTGGTTTATAGCTTGCTTCATATCCTCAAAGTGTTCTATAATCCAAGAAATAGTAAGAACTTTGGGAGAGGAGAATGCTTTCTTCCCACTCCACGTATTTCTTTCCTGTAGAGGGTCATCAGCACTCATGTCCAGGCCCCTCTTTTTGCCTCTCTCCTTCTGCTCTTAGGGAAGGAGGAACACTAGGAGAAACCAGGCATGAGTCACCAGTGTATTCCTCTTCCTAGTGTCTTGGGACTATGATCCTGGGAGGGAGCACAAGTTCTTGTCTCACTCCTCACAGGGAGGGTGCCTTGTTCACTGCTGCCCGGGATTGGTAGGAAAGTCTGTTTCATTAGGGTACAAGGAATCCTACTGAGCCACATTTTCCAACCGAGCATCTAGCCATATTAGCAGATAATCCATCTCCTGACTACCTAGACCCCTAATTGACCAGAGCCTCCGTCGGTAGGAGGCATGTTGTCTTTTGAGGTCCCTTCTCGAAAGTCAGGAAGAACCACCAATTTAGAACATCAGAGACCCACAGGTTCATCTTCTCGCTCTCTCTTTCCTAGATGCGTCCCCCATGGAGGAGCTGCTTGCCTTGGGAATCCACAGGGATGGTGGGGCGCTAGGAGCAGGCTCAGAGATGTACAACAGATTTACGACAACAGGTGAGAGGAACTGGGATTATTTCACATGGAGGGGGAAGAGAATGAAGGAGGGGTGACTTACTAGTGGCCTTCACCAGAGCCGTGCTGAGCGTGAGGCATCACTGGTATTTTTCCACAGCCTCGCCCTGACCCGGATTGCAGTCCCACTCGTGCCCTTCTATGCCCACCTCTTGGAAAATAAATTGCTCCGCTTCCACAGAGAGGTGCAGGAGGTCAGGGCACACAAACCAACTTAAATAAAAGCACATTTTATTATTACTTCTTTTTAATCACAAAAGTAATGCACGATCTGTGAAAAGAACTAAAAAGATTCAGACGAGGACAAACGTGAAAATGAAAATAGACTCCAAGCCCTCAACCCTGATATAGCTATTGTTAGCCTTTTGGTCGATTATTGTCCAGCCTTTTTTTTTTTTTTTTTTTTTTTTACATATTTTAGAATTTATTCTTTATTTACAAAAAACATAAAAATACTTCAAATAAAACAGCAGTGTGGAGTGTCAAAGATGAATATAGTATATACTCTGCTATTTCTCTTGGCATTATGCTCTGTGAAATTGAATATTTTGAATTGAATACTATGAAATTGAATATTTTTAGTTGTTATCGCTGTCTTTTCTCTTTTCTGGCCTTAGGAATGGTTGACATTAAAGGCACTCGTTTGAGGGGCGCCTGGGTGGCGCAGTCGGTTAAGCGTCCAACTTCAGCCAGGCCACGGTCTCGCGGTCCGTGAGTTCGAGCCCCGCGTCAGGCTCTGGGCTGATGGCTCAGAGCCTGGAGTCTGTTTCCGATTCTGTGTCTCCCTCTCTCTGGTCCTCCCCCGTTCATGCTCTGTCTCTCTCTGTCCCAAAAATAAATAAACGTTGAAAAAAAAATTAAAAAAATAAACAAATAAAGGCACTCGTTTGAGAGGAAAGTACTGATACTGTGATACCCAGTTTAGAGATGAGGGACTCCCTAACTCCTGCTAGATTCCCTGGGGACTGGAACACTTTTCTAATAGAATAGGCAGCTTTGTTAAGAAGAGGAGGTAAAAGCAGTGGCTTCCAAAGCCAGGGTTCTTGGGGCACCGGGGTGACTCAGTCGGTTAAGCATCCTACTCTTGATTTCAGCTCAGGTCATGCTCTCACGGTTTGTGAGATTGAGCCCTACATGGGGCCCCACGCTGACAGCATGGAGCCTGCTTGGGATTCTCTCTCTCTCCTTCTCTCTCTGTCCCTTCTGAGCATGCTCTCTCTTTCTCTCTAGAAAAAAAAAAAAAAAGCCAGGATTCTTGGCCTTCCTTCTCTATTAGAAATATACACTGCTTCTACCCTTAGCCACTTTGGCCTCCCTAGCACTAAGATTTTGATTCTGGGAACATATAACTGCAAATGAACAAAGAGTCAAGGGAAAGTTCTTTATCAGCAAGAGAATTATTTTATTCAATGTGTTTCCTTACATGAATTGGGACAATAAAGGGAAAGAATGAGAAGAAATAAAAGGCCAGTTACTCAGGCCAGTTTTAATGAATCACCCCCCAGTGTCATTACCCATCCCCAGTCAGGAAAAGCTTGAGTTTTTCCATGCCAAGAAAAACAGAGGGCAGGAAGAAACAAATTACGACCTTGTTTGTGTTTTGTGTCTTAACTATTTGATTTATAGGCCTTGATCCAGTGATTATGGATGAAAGAAAATATCCCAGTGTCCCAAACCTAACCTGAACTTAACCATGGGTGGGTCTCACGTCCACGGCTCAAAGTTAGCATGAAGTTAAAATGCTTTAAGAATAAAGTTCCAGGGTTAGGGGCTGCCTGTAGGCATTCTTAATCCAGTGGCAAGGCCAAATTCCTTTCCCACACTCAAGTTTCAGAAAACTCTATTTAGAAACTTAACCCCTTCTCCCTCATTCCAGAAGCTGGGCATTTATCTATTCAACAGATAGTTATTAAGCACCTACTATGTGCCAAAATACTGGGACAACCATGGTGTGCAAACAGATCAATCAACATATAAATCAGAAAAATATTATGTGTGACCATGAGTTCTATGGAGAGAAAGAAAACAGGATGGATAGCCACTTATGATGAGGCAGCTCACATAAGCTTCACCAAGGGGGTGACATTTAACTTGAAATTAGAGAGATATAATCTGAATGTGAAATCAGAGTGGGAGACCATTCCAGGTAGAGGGAATATCCCCTAAGGTAGACTCATGCTTGGCATGTAGGAAATAAAACACCTCATCTCAAAAGAAATTCTTGGCTATTAGGATTATTTTTCAGGAGTTGATCTAGATAGAAAGTTGATAAATTCCTTTCTGAATCTTAACTATATAGATGTTCAACCTCACACATAAGAAGAGTAACACAAATCAAAACTATAGTGTGATATCATTTATTAAAATGCCAGATTTGTGGGGCACCTGGGTGGCTCAGCTGGTTAAGCATTTGACTCTTGGTTTCGGCTTAGGTCATGATCCCACCATTCATGAGATCGAGCCCCAAGTCAGGCTCTGTGTATGGGATTCTCTCTCTCCCTCTCCCTCTGCCCTTTCCCCACTCATGTTTACTCTCTCTCTCTCTCTCTCTCTCTCTCTCTTTCTCTCTCTCAAAATAAATAAATAAACTTAATATTTTTATTTTTTAAAGTTAAATGTCAGGTTGGTAAAATTCAAACACTTTGATAACATACTCTATCTGTGGGGGTGTGAGGAAGCAGTCATTTACATCATTGCCAGTGAAAATATAAACTGGTGCAAATTGCTAACCCTACAAATGTGTATGCTTTTGACCTAGAATTCCCATTTCTTCTTCTACATGTATATAATGATGTAAGATCTAGGTTATTAATTACAGCATTGTTTGTAATTTCAAAAGACTGGAAATCTAAATCTCTATCAGTAGGAGACCAGTTAAATTATGAAACATTCATATCAAACAATGAATATTAACTATGGAAAACTATCCAGCTTGTAAAAACAAATGAGGAAGCTATCTATGTATTAGTATGTAAAGATTTGTTTGTCATTAAGTCAAACAAACAAACAAAAAAACCAAGATACAGAACTGTATGTTTTTTTGCTACTCTTTCTATAAAAGTGAGTAAGCTAAGTGTAAATATTTATATTTACTAGCATTTTCATGGAGAAACTCAGGATGGTTACACACAAAAATTATTAAATAATTATCTGGGGTGGGTGGATGGAAAATGGGGAGAAAAGGTGGGCAGGAGACTTTTTATTCAGATGTTTACTTTTTTTTTTTTTAAGTTCTGAACTATGTGAATGTATTAGGGACTTAAAAAATTAAATTAAAAAATTGCCCCTTCTACTGTCCCTTATCTTAATTTTTTAATTTACCATTTAGGGGCTCCTGGCTGGCTTAGTTGGAATAGCATGTGACTCTTGATCTAGGGATTGTGAGTTCGGGCCTCATGTTGGGTGTAGAGATTACTCACAGGAATAAATAAATAGATGTTTTGTTTTGTTTTTTTTTAATTTTTTTTAACGTTTATTTATTTTTGAGACAGAGAGAGACAGAGCATGAACAGAGGAGGAGCAGAGAGAGGGAGACACAGAATCTGAAACAGGCTCCAGGCTCTGAGCTGTCAGCACAGAGCCCGACGCGGGGCTCGAACCCACAGACCGTGAGATCATGACCTGAGCCGAAGTCGGACGCTTAACCGACCAAGCCACCCAGGCACCCCAATAAATAGATCTTAAAAAAAATTATCAGTTAATCCATAGCCATTGTTTACTTCTCCAGCCTCACCCATGAGAAAGTTTCTACTTAAATACATGTGGATGATGGTTAATACAAAGTATATTAGTGCACATAAATAATATCTTAATAAAGAGGATCTTAAAAATATATTAGCAGTTAATCTAATCACAAAGTAACTTTATGTGCCTTGCTACTCATCCTCAACAGACTGGATAAAGGCCATTGACCAAAGACAATTGGAGAATTCCTAGGGCAAAACCATCCTAAAGGAAATTGTGTTTATGGAAACATGATGATTTTTTTTTAATGTTTATTTATTTTTGAGAGAGAGAGAGAGAGACAGAATGAGGGGCAGAGAGGGGCAGAGAGAGAGGGAGACATAGACTCCAAAGCAGGCACCAGGCTCTGAGCTGTCAGCACAGAGCCTGACATGGGGCTCGAACTCACAAACTGTAAGATCATGTGCCAAGACGAAGGCAGACGCTTAACCCACTGAGCCACCCAGGCTCCCTGATAGTCTTTTTTTTTTTTTTTCTTTATTTCTTATGTTTAAATCTTTGATCAGGCTAGAGTTTCTCCTGCCAAATGGACATGTAGCCAAATTATTATTTTCCAGAATTTTTTTTCTGGAAAAATTCCTGAAAAAACATTATTTAATTATTACTTTGTTTCAGCACTGTAAAAGCCCCCCCCCCTTTTCCTCAGTGATTTAAGATAACATTTTTACCTCGTCTTCTTTTTTTTTTTTTTTTTAACGTTTATTCATTTTTGAGAGACAGAGAGACAGTGCATGAATGGGGGAAGGGGAGAGAGAGGGGGACACAGAATCCGAAGCAGGATCCAGGCTCTGAGCTATCAGCATAGAGCCCCATGTGGGGCTCGAACTCATAAACCGTGAGATCATGACCTGAGCCGAAGTCAGACATTTAACTGACTGAGACACCCAGGCGCCCCTTTACCTCATCTTCTATTCTTTTTTTTTTTTTAATTTTTTTTTAACGCTTATTTATTTTTGAGACAGAGAGAGACAGAGCATGAACAGGGGAGGGGCAGAGAGAGAGGGAGACACAGAATCTGAAACAGGCTCCAGGCTCTGAGCTGTCAGCACAGAGCCCGACGTGGGGCTCGAACTCACGGACCGTGAGATCATGACCTGAGCCGAAGTCGGCCGCTTAACCGACTGAACCACCCAGGCGCCCCTTCTATTCTTTTTTTTAAAGTAATCCCTAGTCCCATCATGGGGTTTGAACTCATGAATCTGAGATCAAGAATCACATGTCTACCAAATGAACCAGCTGGACACTGCCCCTACAATACGTTGATTGTATTTTAAGTCTCTGTTTTGTTTTATTGGTCTATTGATCACACACACTATTGGTAAGATTTTATAAAAGCACACATCCTCACACATTGTGGGTAGGTGTGTAAATCAATACATCCCATATGAAGGGTAATTTGCTTATATTTATATACACATTATTATAAATAGACACACACATCTACTTATACACACATTTTTTTCTTTTTGAA
The DNA here is from genome assembly GCF_018350175.1 of Felis catus. NCBI lineage: Eukaryota > Metazoa > Chordata > Mammalia > Carnivora > Felidae > Felis > Felis catus. The sequence goes on from NC_058382.1 coordinate 44,652,671, forward strand.
ACATGTGAATGCATTTATTACATGTTAAGAATAAATTAACATATACCAGCAGGAAAAAAAAAAAGTTGGTGTTCTGAGGCCAGGAAAATCAACCCAGGGTAGAAAAGCGTCCCTGTTAATGGCTATTTACACAGGGATTGTTTCTTTCATTTCTAGAAATGAGACTGGGCTGGGCTGTTGGGGGTTGGGCCCCAATGGCATAAGACTGAGTAGGATGGTCCTGGGTAAGCTCCAGGAGGGTCCACCCAACAGGCCAGGGAGGTCTGGCTGAACTGAGGGTTGGAACAACTCTAGGATGCTTGCAAGCAAACCCTCCCCAAAACCATACCCTGGAGGATATGGGCTTCTAACTTTGCATCAACTTCCTGAAGCTTCCCTGACACTGGATGACCCAGGCTTGACCCTAGGAAGGGAAGAAGAGTGTTGGACTATGATGGCTTTAAGAGTTTGTCTTCCCTCTGGCGGGGAAACATAATACATTGAGAAGGGCAAGAACAAATTTGAGGGCCACCTCATCGTATTCCATGCCTGGAACAGGAAAGGGGACCCCTGCAGCCCCTGCAAGAAGGAAGGAGAACACAGGAGGTATATTTGATGTCTGCAAAAAATGAGACAGAATCCTTGTTTCTTGCTCTATTCACATGGAGCACGCACAGTGTTTTCCTTGAGAATTTCCTGTTCCAATTCCACTATTTATACAAAAACAGTAGAATGAGCTTGCAAGGTAAATAAGGACTTCCCTGGAGCAGTACTCACACACTGATCCTACTGTTGTCTGTGATAAATTTTGGATCATGCCCCTGAAGAGCAGGGAGATTTTCTAGTACATGACACAGCAAAAGTAAAATGTTAATGCTCAAAATGTTTTATGTGGTGGGGTGCCTGGATGGCTCAGTTAGTTAAGCATTCACCTCTTGATCCCAGCTCAGGCCTTGATCTCAGAGTTGTGAATTCAAGCCCTGCGTTGGGCTCCACTCTGGGCATGAGGCCTACTTAAAATAATAATAATAATAGTAATAATAAAAATATTTTTTAAATGTTTTATTTTATATTTGAGACAGAGCACAAGCAGAGAAGGGGCAGAGAGACGGAGACAGAATCTGAAGCAGGCTTCAGGCTTTGAGGTGTCAGTACAGAGCTGATGCGAGACTCCAACTCATGAGTAGTGAGATCATGACCTGAGCTGAAGTCGGATGCTTAACCAACTGAGCCACCCAGGAACCCTGATAATAATAAATAAAAATGTTTTATATGTGCCACCTTTCTCTTAGTAAGTTTCTTTAGAAGGTGGGTCTTATTTATAGCATCTAGAAACAATAACACCAAAATAGCCAGCATTTACTGAGGACTCTCTGTGGCAGGCACTGTGTTGAGTCTTTGTTTAATACTCATGTTGACACAGTACTTAGCTGTAGTAACTCAGTAAGTATCAAAAAGTTTGGAGAAAACTATCAAGGGCATTCAAGAATGGAAAATTACAGCCAATATTCCTCATGAATATAGAGGGAAAGATTTTTTTTTATGTTTATTTATTTTGAGAGAGAGGGAGAGAGAGAGAGAGAGAGAGAGAGAGAGAAAATCCCAAGCAGACTCCACACTCAGCGCCCATGAAGCCCAACATGGGGCTGAATCCCACGACTGTGAGACCATGACCTTAGCCAAAATCAAGAGTCGGATGCTTAACTGACTGAGCCACCCAGGCACTCCAGATGCAAAGATCTTTAAAAAATACTAGTGAATTAAATCCGGCAATATATAGAAAAGGCTAACGTCATAACCAAGTGGAGTTCATCCCAGGAATGCAAAGATGGTTTTTTAACATTTTTTTAAATGCTTATTTATTTTTGAAAGACACAGAGAGAGAGGCAGAGAGTGAGCAGGGGAGGGGCAAAGAGAGAGGGAGACACAGAATCTGAAGGTGGCTCCAGGCTCTGAGCTGTCAGCACAGAGCCTGACGTGGGTGGGGCTCCAACTCATGAACCGTGAGATCATGAGCTGAGCCGAAGTCAAGTGCTTAACCGACTGAGCCACCTAGGTGCCCCAAAGATGGTTAAATTTTTGAAAACCATTCAAAGTAATTCACCCTATTAACACAATAAAGGAGGAAAAATCATATGATCATCCCAAAAGATGCAAAATATATATATTTGACAGGATTCAATATCCTTTTATGATAAAAAAAAAAATAGGAAACTAGGAATCTAGGGGAATTCTGCCTTGTTCCTTCTGATGAAGGACATCAACTGAAAAACCTATAGACAATATCATATTTAATCATGGAAGACTTGAATGCTTTCCTCCTACATTTGGGAACAAGGCAAGGATGCTCATTTCACCGTTTTTATTTAATGTTGTACTAGAAGTCACAGCCAGTGAAAGAAGGCAAGAAAAAAAATACACAGATTAGAAAGGAGGAAGTAAAATTGTCCCTATTAGCAGATAACATGATTGCTACATAAGTTATTCTAAGAAATACACAAAACAACCACTAGAACTCTAAGTGAATTTAGCAAGATCACAGGATACTAAGTCAATGTACAAAATCAATTATATTTCTCTGTTACAGCTGCAAACAATTGAAAACTGAAATAACTCCCATTTGTAAAACATTTAGGAATAAATTTAACAAAAGATGCAAAAGACCTTTATGCCAAAAACTACAAATTAAAATAAGATTCAAATAATGAAGCAGTATACCACGTTTGTGGATTGGGAGAGTCAAGGCTGTTAATATGTTTATCTCTATATGTTCGTCTATAAGCTGATTTATAGAATTAACAGGCTGATTTAAAAATAATTTTAGATTTACAAGAAAATTGCAAAAATAGTACAGAGTGTACTTGTATACCCCTCAGACAGCTTCCCATAATATTAACATCTTACATTTACTATCGTACATCTGTAAAAACTAAGAAATCAACACTGGTACATTAGTTACTTTACCTCGATTTCACTGTTTTTTTCCCTAATGTTCTTTTTTTTGTTCTACGATTCAATCCAGGATATTACATTGCATTTAGTTGTCATATATCCTTAGTCTACTTAGGTGTATGACAATTTCTAAGTGTTTCCTTGTTTTATTATGTTTTTAATAAGCTTGACAGTTTTGAGGAATACTGGTCAGGTATTTTGTTGAATGCCCCTCAATTTGGGCTTGCCTAATGTTTTTCCCATGCTTACACTGCGGTTATGGGTTTTTGGGAAGAATGTCATGGTGATAAAGTGGTCTCCTCATCACATACCATGCTATCAACATGATTTATCACTGGTGACATTAACTTTTTACTTGATTCAACAAACTGATTTTAAAATTTATATGGAAATACATAAGATTTAAAATAGCAGAAACACCCGCATCAGGCTCTGGGCTGATGGCTCAGAGCCTGGAGCCTGTTTCCGATTCTGTGTCTCCCTCTCTCTCTGCTCCTCCCCCGTTCATGCTCTGTCTCTCTCTGTCCCAAAAATAAATAAACGTTGAAAAAAAAAATTTTTTTTTAAATAGCAGAAACAATTTTGAAAAATAAGAGCAAAACTGAAGGATTTACAAGTCTTACTACAAAACTATAGTAATCAAGACAGTGTGGAATTGGCATTAGGACAGACAAATCACTGGAACGGACTAGAAAGTTCAGTTAAAGACCCACACTTATATGGACAAGCCACTTTCAAGAAAGACAGGAAAACAATTCATTGGGGAATTATGTTTTCACCAAATGGTGTTGGAACAGTTGGGTATTCACTTGGGAAAAAAAGAGATCAAGAAAGCTGCCTAATATTACTAAGTTTGTGAGTGGCAGGGGCAGGGCTTCCAAGCTGGACTTTCTGGCTAACACATGGTAATTTTGAATATGAACTTATAATCAATACATTTAGGCCACAATATTTTTCTGAATCCAATTCAATCTCAGGTCATACTTGCAAAATATGTCAGTGTCTTGGGGTGCCTGGGTGGCTCAGTTGATTGAGCATCTGACTCTTGGGTTTTGGCCCAGGTCATGATCCCAGGGTTGTGGGGTCGAGCCCAACATTGGGTTCTGCACTGAGCATGGTGTCTGCTTAAAATTCTTGCTCTTTCCCTCTGCCCCCTCCCCTGCTCTCGCTGTCTCTCTAAAATAATTTTTAAAATTTAAAGTCAATGTTTTCAAAGTAAGAGACTGAAGAAATGTACCTGATTCAAGGACACTAAGGAGACATAAGTAAATACAATACATGATCCAGGATTTGTATGAATATTAATTCCCTGAATTTGAAAATCATACTAGGGTTACGTAAGAGTACATTCTTATTCTTAGGAGATACATAATTATTTGAAGGTAAAGGGTCATATCATCTGCAACTTGTTCTGAAATGGTCTAACATTATTTATTTATTTATTTTTGGTCTAACATTATTAACAACAACATTATTAACATTATTTGATATGGAAGAAATCACATATGGAAAAATATTAACAATTAGTAGATCTAAGTTAAAAGTACGTGGGAGTTCATTTTATTATTCTTTCAATGCACCTGTTTGAAATTCTAAAATGGAAATTTAAATATTAATTTAAAAAACACTTTGTGGCAACTGGGTGGCTCTGTTGATTAAGTGTCCAACTCTTGATTTTAGCTCAGGTCATGAGCTAAATTGTGATCCTAATTCCTCCTGCCATGATAAATTTATGTAGACGTAAATATTTTTGTTTCTTTCGAAAGGCTTGTTTCTTATGTTATCTTACTGTCACAGAGCCTATCACAGTACTTGTGGCACAGTAAATGTTCAGTAAATATCTCTGAAATGAATGTAAATATTAGAATGTAGTTTGTGGAATAGCCTGAGTCATATGGGATTTCTCTCATGATTCAGTCTCATTTGGGAGGTAACTATGGGAAGTTAAAATTTACAGATACAGGGGATTCCTGAAATAGTAATATGTTGAGGTACTGTAAAGAGATGGGACCACTGGAGCTTGGAATGGCAGGAGAATTTGTGAAAAAGAATCCCAGGAATTCAAAGTGAGTAGGCTTTGGAAGGAAGAAGGTGGGTGGATCTGGTCTAATCACAGAAATGGTTTTCTTACCAGCAGATTTAGGAGTCAGTGGCTGGCACACAAGTCTTATAAAAGGAATGGTGGAAAATATTAGTAAAAGAGGTTGAGATGGATTGTGGAGAGTCTGGGAGAGTGACATGATGAAACTGACATTACATGTCAGTTGTCATGGCAGTTAAAAAAGAGTAGTTAAGGATAATGCACATCAACCAGGCTGGAACTCCAAAATGCTGGGACCTCTAGCTGGGAACAGTTGAGGTGAATTTCATTTTATAACACACGGGAACGAAAATAGCATAGCTATGTTCTGATCACCAAATAATTTGTTTAAAATTCAGATCCCCTGGGCGCCTGGGTGGCTCAGTCGTAAAGCTTCCGACTTCAGTTCTGGTGATCCCACGGTTCATGGGTTCGAGCCCCATGTCAGGGTTTGCCCTGACAGCGCTGAGCCTGCTTTGGATTCTGCGTCTTCCTCTGTCTCTCTGCCCCTCCTCCGCTTGTTCCTTCTCTTTTTCTCTCTCTCAAAAATAAACAAACGTTTAAAAAAAAATCAGATCTCCTTTCCCAACTTTAAGATATAATTGATGTATAACAAAATCAGATTCTCAGTACTGTCAGAAACTTGGGATACGCCATACCCTACCTGTCCATGACCTTAGGCCAATTATATGCCCCCCCTCCTTTTTTCTAGCACTGCTGTTATTTATGTTTTGATTACTGTGTCAAGCGCTGTAGAGATACACTCCCTCACTTAATCGGCCAAACTTCTCTGCAGGGATGAGGTTATCTTGCTCGTTTTATTGGTTAGGAAAATGAGACTTAGACGGGCAACAACAGATCACAGTCTGAAGACTGCAAACAAAGATGTAAACCCGCCCTGAAATACAAGCCGCGCAAGAGGTGGGGGAAAACAAGCTTCGTGTGACTCAAGAGGTCCACGGCGAAAGGAAGGGAAGGGGAAAGAAACAGGAAAATGGAGACTCTGCCTCCTCTTCCCACACTGTGCAGGCGGCAACGCGGAGTGAAGGTGAAACCTCCCTTGCTTAACACCTGTCTATCCGTCTCCGTTAGGCGTCTTTGCAAAATCTCTGCATGTGATTGGTGAGATTGGAGGGATGGACGATTCTGATTGGTTAGTCGGACCTCGAACCAGGCCTACGCTCCAAGGATCGGGCGAGAGGTGGGTGGAACTTGAACCTGAATCCGTTGTTTCATTGGTGAAAAGAAAACGAACCAGGAACTATCCGGGAGCATGATTGGCTGTTGCCAGGAGCCCACCGACGGCCCTGGTTACGGAAGCCGGGGAGAGCTGAGCTCAGGGCCCGCCTCGAGGAAGTTAGCTTTGGAAACCGGGTTAGTGGTGGAGAAGAGGTGTCTCAGGCCCAATGGCGACTGTGGAAGCAAGCGGCAACGATGGGAAAGGGCAAGGGGTCGAGACCTCCGTCACCTATTATCGATTGGAGGAGGTGGCGAAGCACAACTCCATGAAGGAGATATGGCTGGTGATCCACGGGCGAGTCTACGATATCACCCGTTTCCTTAACGAGGTGGGGGCCCGGGAGGTGGGGCGCAGGCCCTGGGAACTGCACGGGAGAGGGGCGGTCTGGACTAGAGAAGCAGCAGGGTGGATATGTATAGGAGGGAAATGAAGCCTGGCGGAGGGCGATAAGTGGCCACGATTCCCCTAGACGAAAACCGAGGGGTCTTAGATCTGCATGCCAGCGCTAAATTCCGGTCTTCATAAGTATCATGAATTGCATATCATACACTGAGCACTTAACTGTGCCCTAGGACAAACTCTTAAGCCATCATTATTCCCATTTTACAGAAAGGGAAACTGAGCCTCCAGACTGAGGGCTCTCAAGGTCACACGCTTAACAGCCTATAACCATTCTAACCTAGGTTTGAAGGGCTCCAAACCTGTGCTACTTCCGCTGTGTCTTCCTAACTAATAGCATTTTTGGTTTTTATAAGAAGCTGACATTTTTACCCCCTGATTATGCTGCTTTTATTTTTTTTCTAATTTGAATTAACCCTGAGGCCGGAAGGTCATGAGTTGACTCTTTTGGCCATTGACATCCTCTTTGTTAAATCTTCAAACCTGTTGCAATAGATCTCATTATGCAAGTTCTTGAGACCATGGTGCAACTGAGTGATTTTTTTTTTTTTTTTTTTTTTTTTTTTTTTTTAGTTTAAGGGAATAGGATAGACTTTTAATGTATCTAACTTTATTGAGGTGTAATTGACATACAATATGTGCCCATTTAAAATGTACAGTTTGATGAGTTTTGACAAATGCATTCACCCATGTGATCAAAATCCCAATTAAGACAGAGCATTTCCATCATCCTAAAAAGTTCTCTCTTGCTCCTTGGCAGTCATTGCTCCCACCCCAATCCTTGACACTTTGAGGTATTTATATATATATATATATATATATATATATATATATATACATATACATATTAACATATATATATTTTTGATGTGTATCATGTTGAGTAATAGATTAATAATCTTGCGGTTAATTCCTTGGAAATTCTTGTGCAGTATAACCTTGTTGTAACTGAGAAAAACTTCATTTCTGTTAGTTGTTTTTGTGAAGCAAATATGCTAGTAAAATATATATTTTCTTAATTTGGAGCCTAGGGGAGAAATCACTAAATCCTGATTATTTATTTAATTAAAAAAAATTTTTTTTAACAGAATCCAAAGCAGACTCCAGGCTCTGAGCTGACAGTATAGAGCCTGCTGTGGGGCTCGAACCCACAAACTGTGAGAGCATGACATGAGCCACAGTCAGTTGCTTAACTAACTGAGCCACCCAGATGCCCCTACATCCTGATTTATAAATCTATAAAAAGTTTTGAAATGTGAAGTTTCCCAAAAGGACGTTGTTTTTAATAAATCTTCTTCTTAATGGCCAGTAAGTTAACATCTTAGAATTTAGTAACTTGTATTTGTATGGGGTATGGCCTTTTATGCTTTTAAAACAGTACTTTAAAAGTACTTTCCCATTACTTCATCCTTGGATGACTAGTTGAGAGTGACTTGGATGTAGTGATCCTTATGTTAACAGGGTGGGAAACAGGTTCACAGAGATTTTAGTCATACATTTGATTAGTGGCAGAATCTGGTTTAGATAGATCCCTTGATTTCTCTTGTCTACATAGCATTACTTCAAAATTCTGGCCTTAGGTCCTTAGGCATATGCCTCATTGTAAGTTTCAGTTGTGGGTGGTAGCGTGTTAAAACATAATTCATAACGGTAGGTGTGGTTTCATTTCCCCCAAATTTCTCATTATGTATTATGTATGTAATCTCCACACCCAGCATGGGGCTCAAATGCACCACCCCAAGACCAAGAGTCGTGTGCTCCTCTGACTGAGCCAGCCAAGTGCTCCTCTCCCAAATTTCTTCTTGATTGACTTAGAATACATAATGAACTTGAAGAAGCATTCAGTGCTTGTAGTGGATGTTAGTTCAAGATTGAACATTAGTTCAACCTTGAGTAGTGGCTGCTGACCGGGTTCCCACATGTTGATGGAGCCAGAAACATCACAGGTGAAGTTTGAGCCACAGATCTTTACCTGCAATTAACTCTTCTTACTTACCTGATCTGTCTTCTCTGTTCCTATTATCTTGCTCATTCCAAGCCTGTTCATTCATTTATTTTCTGATTCAGATATTTATCAGGTGTCTGTTATGTGCCAGATACTGTTGTAGGTGCTGAGGAGACAGCAGTGGATATGCCCTATTTATGCCCTCGTGCAGATTAGTCGATGGGGAGTGGACAATAAGCAGAGTAAATACAATGTATGCTGTGTTAGGTAGTGGTAGGTTCTAAGAAGAAAAATAAAGCAGAGAAGAGGACTGTGGATGTATATGGAATGAAGGTGTGAGGGTGAGGGGTTGAAATTTTAGGTATGATGGCCAGAGTTGGTTTTATTAAGAGAATGACTAGAGTAAAGGCCAGAAGGAAGTTTAAGGGAGCTAGCCATGTGGATATCTGCAGGAAGAGTGGGAGTGGCAGAGGGAGCAAGTTCCAAGGCCTTGAGCTGGGAGTATGTCTAGTGTTGGGAGGACAAGTGAGGGGAGGCTGTAGTGGCTGGAGAGTAGTAGATGAGGTCTGCATGATCAGGTGAGGGCAGATCAAGTACAGCTCTGTAGGCTTCATGAAAGATTTTGACTTTTAGGAGAGGAACTCAAACTGGAGCAGAGGAGTGACATGATGTGACTTCATGGTTTAACAGTATCCCTCTGCAATGTTTAGAAGAGACTGAAGGAGGGCAAAAGCCACATTGAGGAGTCCAGTTAGGAAGGAGGCTATTGTAGTAATTTGGGCAAGGGGTGGTAGCTTGCACCAGGCTGGTGGCAATGGGGGATGGTGAGAAGTATCAGATTTGGGATGTGTTTTGATGGTAGAGCCAATAGGATTTGATGATGCAATGGATTTGAGGAGTGAGAGAAGTCAAAGATGGCACCAAAGTTTTTGGCCTGCAGGTCTGGAAGAATAGGATTGCTATTAGATGAGGTGGGAGGACCTGTATCAGCTCTCATCCTTCTTATAATTGAAATACTTCGGGGCTTCTCCTTAGAAAGAGGTCCCTAATCTGAATATCCTGTGTCTGTAGGTTGCTTTTTTTTTTTTTTTTAATGAATATGTTTATAATGTTATTCTGGAGTTTGAATGTGATGATTTAGAATTGGTAATGTAATTGAATTATCCTTCCCCTAACATTAATTTTGCATTTTTGAATTAGTGGTATGGGTTTGACTTATTGAAATCATTAATGAAAACCCAGAACCTTGCAGTAGTACACATCTGTCTTTGCGCTGTTTAGTAGTATAGAAAAGTCACAGAAAAATGGTTATACTGTCTTATGACTTGGGCTAGAAAATAACAAAGTACAACTCCCTTCGCAAGGGTCAGTGTGATTTTGTGAGCCTTGGTTTCAGTCAGTGTTCTAATTTTCGTACCGTGTATCACAGGTAAGAAAAGTTTGGGCGCCATTGTCTTATGTATAAATAACCATTACTGAAAAGAATAACTTAAAATAATACATTGTGATATTTTGAGGTTTTGTATGTATTTTTTAGTGACCATGGTCATGAGTGGGAATACTACCTTAGGACTTGCCTACAGATGGGATAGCATCTTACTCGTTCCACAGTGTAGGTGCTGACTGTCAGGTGCTGTGGTACTAGGTCCTGGTGGCATATAAAAGTAAACATGTTTCTGTCCTCTTGAAGCTCCTCTTCCACGGGAGACAAAACAAAAGGAGACAAACGTTCAATGATGGTGATTTCTTTGAAGGAAACCAAATAGGAGTTGAGAAAGAAAATGGGGGGTGGTGGGGAGATGTACTTTAAAAAGAGCTTTCTGGAAAGCTTCTGTGAGGTGACTTCTGTGAGGTAACTGAGCTGAGGAGAAGGAACTAGTTGGGAAGACTAGAGAAAAGAGCATTCCCACAGTATTTGCAGAGGCAAGTGAGAGTTTGGTCCGTCAGTGGGACCCAAAGCAGCTGTGGCCATTGGGGTAGTGAATGAAGGGCAAGAACGGCCAGGGAGGTGGGTGGGAGCCGGGCCAGGCAGGGTAGGTAGAATTTGATCCTAAATGTATTGGAAAACCACTGAAGCCTTTTAAGATGGGGGTGACATTAAAGCACTTTGTTTTTCTTTTTCTTTTACTGTAATTTATTGTCAAACTGGCTTATATACAACACCCAGTGCTCATCCCAACAAGAAAGCACTTTATTTTTCAAGTAGATGATTTTGGCCAAGAAGTCAAGAAAAGGTTGGAGGGAAAAGCAACACAGAATGGAAGAAAGTAAAACTTTCAATTCCAAGAATTTGTTTGAATTGTTCTACATCTTCTGTGCATATACCAATATATACAAATATGTACAAATAAATAGGGAAATAGAATTATAGTTTGAGACGCATGCTCCAACGGAGCCAGCTGGATGCCCCAATCGTAGTATTCCTTAACGAAATTATAGTATCTATTAATTGATCTGGGTTTTTGTGTATGTGTGTGTTTTTTTTACATTTATTTATTTTTGAGAGACAGAGTGAGTTGGGGAGGGGCAGAGAGAGGAGACACAGAATCTGAAGGAGGCTCCAGGCTCTGAGCTGTCAGCACAGAGCCCAACACAGAGCTCAAACCCACGAACCGTGAGGTCATGACCTGAACTGAAGTCAGACGCTCAACCGACTGAGCCACCCGGGGCACCCCTGATCTGTGTATGCCTATTACATCAGGATTTGCCTCAGGCTGCTGAGTATGGAATTAGGTCTGTTTTATGCTACCTTCTTTCACATTTTAGATCTAATTTGGAATGATTGGGAATGTGATAAAGGGAAGTTTAGAGCAGGTACCTTTTTCTGGTGCCCAGGTAATTTTTTTTTTTAAATAGGGTATACAGGTACACTGTGAAAAAAGCCTTCTTTCCATCTGCCCAGTTCTACTGCCTCTTAAATTTAACTACCGTTGTTTGTGTATCCTTCCAGAGTTTTGTTTTGCGTATACAAGCAAAAGTAAATGTGGTCACTCCCACTCTTTTTACCCCAAAGCTAACATAACAACCTCATTGATCTGTGCTTTGCCTTTCTCACTTAAGTGTAAATCTTCAGAATCTTTACATATCCCTTCCTGGAATACTTCCCTATTTATAGAATTTGTTGTATGGATTAGAATTTGTTTAAGCAGTCTCCTATTGATGAACATTTGGGTTATTAATATTTTTCTAGGTTTTTTTTCCCCCTCTCCTAAGGGAAGGAGATCGAATGTACATAGAATAAAATTACAGAATATAGGGGCTTCTGGGTGGCTCAGTCGTTTAAGCATCCAACTTTGGTTCAGGTCATGATCTCACGGCTTGTGAGTTCAAGCCCTGCATCGGGCTCTGTGCTGACAGCTCAGAGCTTGGATCCTGTTTTGGATTCTGTGTCCTTCTCTCCCTCTGCCCCTCCCTGCTCATCCTCTCTCTCTCCCTCTCTCCCTCTCTCCCTCTCTCCCTCTCTCCCTCTCTCCCTCTCTCTCAAGAATGAATAACCATTATAAAAAATGTACAGATTTTATATGTAGAGTTCAGTGAGTTTTGACAAATGTCTCGCCTGTGAAATCACCATCACAGTATATAGAATGTATCTGTCACTCTGTTCTTGTACAACCATTGATTTGATTTCTAACATTCTAGAACAGTGGTATCACTTTTTTGTGTCTAGTGTCTTTGGCTTCACATGTCTGTGTTTTTCTTCTGTATCAGCAGTTCCTATTTATTGCTTTTTATCTTAATTTTATGTGTTCATTTCATTGTATGATTGTACTGAAATTTATCTGTTCACCTGTTGATTGAAATTTGGGTTGTTTCCATTTTTTGGCTATTGTGAATAAAACTGCTGTGAGAGTTCATGTACCAGGCTTTGTGTGGACACGTATTTTCTTTCCTCTTGGTTAAATAAAAAGTGAGATTGCTGGGTCATACTTTTTTTTTTTTTTTTTTTTTTAACTTTTTAAGCAACGTCAGGCCTTTTCTCAAACTGTCTATATCACTTTATATTCCCACCAGCAATGTATGAATTTTCCAGTTTCTCCACACCCTCATTGACACATGGTATTTGTCATTTTACTTTAACCATTCTAATGGGTGTGTGCTAGTATAGAATTTGTGGTTTTAACTTACATTTCCTTGATGACTAATGATGTTGAGTGTCATCATGGTGTGATTGGCCATTTGTATGGGTTTTTGTAAGGTGTCTGTTCAATCTTGCCCATTTATAATTGGATTGTTTTCTTATTGACTTAAAAACATTCTTCATACATTCTGGATGCAAGTCCTTTCAGATACAGTTGACCTTTGAATAACGGATTTGAATTGCATGGGTCCATTTACACATGGTTGGTTTTTTTTTTATATATATGTACAGTAATTTCTCTTATGATCTTTTTTTTTTTTTTTTGAAGTAGGCTGCATGCCCAGTGTGGGTCTTGAACTCATGACCCTGAGATCAAGAGTCACAAGCTCTACTGACTGAGCCAACCAGGCACCCCATGATCTTCTTAATACACTTTCTTTTCTCTAGTTTATGTTATTGTAAGAACACAGTGTATAATACATATAACATACAGATTATGTGTTAATTGACTATCTTATTGGTAAAGCTTCTGGTGAACAGTAGGCTATTAGTAGTTAAGTATTTGGAGAGTCCAAAATTATATACAGATTTTCAGCTGTGTGGGGGATGGGGTTTGACAGCACCCCAACCCCCACATCGTGTAAGGGTTAACCTTATACGTATCATGACTTTTTTCTCCCCATCTGTATTTTGCCTTTTCATTTTCGTAACAGTGTTTTTTTGTTTTTTGTTTTTTTAAAGGAAATTTTGTTCTTTGTGTATATGAAATATAATTGTAATGTCTGGATGCTGGCTTTGGGGGCCAAGTGTCTGGTTCAGTTTTGTGCTTTACCTAATAGTTGTGTAACTGTGGGCAAATAGCTCTGCAAAGGCCCTTTCCCATCTGTAAGATAGAGATAACAGTACCTACTGCACAGAGTTAGGACAATTAATACAGATATTGCATATGAAGACTTATGGTGCCTGGTATAAAGAGTTGAATGTTAAGGACCATTGGTTGGTTGATTGAGGTTATTTTTATTAACAGTAAACTTATTTAAAAAAATAATAAAATGTATTTCTTCCTTGCAGCATCTTTTGGGTGCTAAGTGGCAGATGCTCTGAAGTTGTAAAGGTGAATTAGATGTCTTGGACCTGGGGGCACCTGGTTGATTCGTTCGGTTGAACATCTGACTCTTGATTTTGGCTCAGGTCATGATCTCATAGTTCGTGGGTTTGAGCCCCATGACAACGGGCTTCAGTGATGGGCGGAGCCTGCTTGGGTTTCTCTCTCTCTCTCTCTCTCTCTCTCTCTCTCTCAAAATAAATAAACTTAAAAAAAAAATGATGTCTTGGACTTGTAAGGGAGAATGAGATCTGTGCACAGGTAATTGTCACACAAGGTAGAGAGTAATCTTGCCTTAAAGACTGAGAATGCAGGCTTGGGGTGACAGCAGGGTACTGAGGGTATCCCTGAAAGCTTCAGAGCCTGACTAATACCAATTCTTACCAGAATTGGTTAAAAGAAAGTACAATTTGGTTGTCCTCTAACTTATGAAATGAACAAATCTATAGGAAGAATACTTTTCTTTCCTTGAGTAGTTTCAAGTGGTTAGTCCTAGGGAAAGCTAGAAATCAAATGAGGCAGAATTTAATCTCTAGCACTGTCCAGGTGAGATGCCCTGGATGAACAAATGGACTTTCATTTATTCGTTTGCCTGTGGGCATGGTGTGGCATACATGCCCCAGAGGAGGAGAGGGGGAGAGGGGAAATGGGAGGGAAGGAGGACAGAGTGAGGGCTCTCTAGATATCACTGTGTTCCAGGCATCCAATGTTCTAGAATACAGCCATGAAAAAGACAACCATGGTCCCTTTTCTTTTTTTTTTTATTAAAAATTTTTTTTTAATTTTTATTTATTTTTGAGAGAGAGACAGATTGTGAGCAGGGGAGGAGCAGAGAGAGAGGGAGACACAGAGTCCGAAGCAGGCTCCAGGCCCTGAGCTGTCAGCACGGAGCCTGACATGGGGACGTGGGGCTCGAACTCACAAACCGTGAGATCATGACCTGAGCTGAAGTCAGATGCTGAACCAACTGAACCACCCAGGCGCCCCACCATGGTTCTTTTTCTTATGGAGATTATAGTCTAACAGATGAACAAAGACATCAAATAAATAATTGCAATCGTAATAAACGAATATTATGAAGATACCTAAGGAATTTTGAGAATCTGTAGCAGTGAGATTTATTCTAGTGTGGATAAGTTATGTTTGGATCTGCAGACCTGAAATTTGGACCCTGGGTAGTGGTGACTGCCAGGGTTACACCCTTTCTGGCAACCATCAAGTTAGTCTCTCCTGGATGGCACCTCTGCCTTACTAGGTTCTTTCTAATCCAAATGCTGTAGACCGGCACCATTTCCCCCTGTTCACCATTCAGGTCTATCCTGTTTCTCTGCACTGTTAGACTGTTGTTCAGAAACTGGTTATTGTCCTCTCCAAAATCTCAGCCTCCACATCTTATTTGGATCTTTTGGCTAGAGGTCCTTCTTCTCATCACCTGGCCTGATTTTGCAGCTTCTGAAATCTTAATGCTTCTGGTCAGGTGGTCCTTAGCATATCCCTATTGTTACATTTTTATGACATCATTAAGGGATTTCCACTCACAGAGAATTTGTGTAATTTCTTCCCATCATGATTTTTATTCCATTACTGTCATTATTCCCATTCTCTTCTTTTCTACCATCTGTCCTACATCCTTTGCATAGAATTAGTAATCCGGAAGTGCATTTTCTTTACTTTTTTATTTTTTAAAAGTTTTTTGGGGCGCCTGGGTGGCTCAGTCGGTTGAGTGTCCAGCTTCAGCTCAGGTCATGATCTCATGGTTCATGGTTTCAAGCCCCGCGTCAGGCTCTGTGCTGACAACTCAGATCCTGGAGCCTGGTTCAGATTCTGTGTCTCTCTCTCTCTCTGCCCCTCCCCCTCTTGCACTCTGTCTCTCTCTTTCAAAAAAATAAACATTAAAAAAAAATTTTTTTTTAAGTTTATTTACTTTGAGAGAGAGACAGAGACAGAGACAGAGACAGCATGAGTAGGGGAGGAGCAGAGAGAGAGGGAGAGAGTGAGAGAATCCCATCCAGGCTCTGCACTGTCAGCACAGAGCCCAGCGCAGGGCTTGAACCCATGAAAACGCGAGATAATGACCTGAGCTGAAACCAAAGGTCGGACACTTAACTGACTGAGCCACCCAGGTGCCCTAGAAGTGCATTTTCTGTTAGTAATTTGTTCTCTCTCTTTCGTGTATTACAACATAAGTTTTCTGTCCTCTTTTCAGTAATACATAGGAAATGAACTTAAGGAAGATTCTTTGGACAAATGAACTGACTAAAATCCTTCACCAGAGGACTTCACAAAATTTCCTTTGTATCTTTGAAGTATTTCACTTGATTATTGCTGGATTGAGAGAGAAATGAATGGATCCCAGTCATTGTTTCATCCCTTTTGAAAGTTTGTGATCTTCATTGCTGTGTAGTATATTTAAAAAATTTTATTTGTAACCAGTGTAATTGCTTACATAATAAAAGCTGGGACAAGATCCATTAGTGTGAAAACTACAAAGGCTATCCAAGTCAAAATAATTTTTTGTAAATTCATACGAGATTCAAAAGTAAAGCAGGTCCTGGAAAAAACGGGAAATATGTACTGCCTTACATTAGCTACACTGAATAAAAATAGGGAGAAACTTATGATTGTCCAATAGATTTCAATAGTGTAGGCCACCAATCTAGATTATTCAAGTTAACCCTGGAACTCTTGGTTTTACTTGTTTTGTTTTGCTGTGATTCAGATGAAAGTAAATTTTTGGCTAATATTAATTATAGGTATGTAAACGTAGCCTTATTATTTTTTTATTGTGCCAAAATATATAGCACATAACATTTGCCATTTAACCATTTTCATTGTACGATTCAGTGGCATTAATTTCATTCACAGTGTTGTGCAACTAATGCCGATATCGGTTTCTAAAACTTTTCATCACCCCAAGCAGAACCCTGTAACCATTAGGCAATAACTACCACCTCTTCACTCTTCCTCTGATAACTTTTAATCTGCTTTGTCTCTCTGGAATTGCTTAATTCTAGGTACTTTACATAAATAGAATCATAACAATATTTGTCCTTTGGTGTCTGGATCCTTTCCACTTAACATAATGTTGGTTTTTAAAATTTTTCTTGTGGTAAAATCTACATAACATAAAACTGATTATTTTAACCATATTTAACTGTACACTTCAGTGACATTAAGTACATTCACACTGTTAGATGATTATCACCGCTACTTATTTTCAGACTTTTTCATCAGCCTGATCTCAAACTTTACCCATTAAACAATAACTCCATTGCCCCTGGTAATCACTGTTGTATTTTCTGTCTCTATGAATTTGACTATCCTAGGCAGCACATATAAATTGAATAATTCTATATCTGCCCTTTTGTATCTGGCTTCTTTCAGTTAGTATAATGTCTTAAAGGTTCATCCGTGTTGTAGCATATATCAGAATTTCCTTCCTTTTAAGGCCGAATAATACTCCCTTATATGTATATACCACATTTTGTTTGTCCATTCAACCATTCATCCATGGATACTTGGATTGTTTCCATCTTTTGGCTATTTGTGAACAATATTGCAGTGAACATTCACATACGAGTATCTGAGTCCTTGTTTTCAGTGCATATGGTTATATACCAGGAGTGGAATTGCTCAGTCATATGTCAATTCTGTGCTTTTTATGGAAACTCCAAACTGTTTTCCACAGCAGTGTTTTACATTTCCATCAGCAGTAGAACCAGAAAGTTCTAGTTTCTCCATATTGTTTTCAGCACTTACTATTTTTTTCTATTACAGCCATTCTAGCCAGGTGTAAAGTGGTATCTCATTGTGGTCTGATTTGCATTTCCCTAAAGACTAATGATGTTGAGTGTCTTTTCATGTACTTACTGGTCCTCTGTATCTTCTTTGAAGAAAAACCTAATCAGACTCTGCCCATTTTTAATTGAATTGTCTTTTTGCTTTTTAAGTTGGATTTCTTTCTATATTCTGGACATCAATCCTTTGTTAGATATTTGATTTGCAAATATTTTCTCCCATTCCATAGCTTGTCATTTCACTATATTGATAATGTCTTTGATGTATGAAAGTTTTTAATTTTGAGAGAGTTAAGTCCCTCCTCATCAGTAATTTTTTTTTAAATTTTTTTTTTAACGTTTATTTATTTTTGAGACAGAGAGAGGCAGAGCATGAATGGGGGAGGGACAGAGAGAGAGGGAGACACAGAATCGGAAGCAGGCTCCAGGCTCTGAGCCATCAGCCCAGAGCCCGACGCGGGGCTCAAACTCAAGGACCACGAGATCGTGACCTGAGCTGAAGTTGGACGCTTAACTGACTGAGCCACCCAGGTGCCCCATCAGTAATTACTTTAAATGTAAATGGATTAAGTTTTTAAATCAAAAGACAAGGATTGGCAGAATGGATAAAAATACAAGATCCAACAATATGCTGTCTATAGGAGACTCACTTTATTATTTATTTACTTATTTATTTATTTATTTATTTACTTACTTACAGGAGACTCACTTTAGATCCAGACACGAATAGGTTGAAAGTGAAAGGATGGAAAAAAATACTCCATGAAAATACTAACCAAAAGAGAGAGGTGGCTACATATTAATATCAGATGAAAGAGACCTTTTAAATCAAACAAAGATTGTTAACGTGCATAGAGTTTTTGTTTTACAAGATGTAAAGAATTCCGGAGATGGATATTGCTGGTGGTTGCAGCATTTTACTTTCCTGAGAATCCACAAGTATTCCTGTATCTCCACATCCTTGTCAGCATTTGTTATTTTCTGGGTTTTCTGGGTTTCACCCAATGGTGGTGGTGGTTGTTTTGTTTGTGTGTTTTTATAATTAGCCTAGTGGGTGTGAGGTGGGATCTTATTGTGGTTTTAATTTGCATTTCCCCAGTGACTACTCATATTCACCATCTTTTCATATACTTGCTGGCCATCTGGAGATTATCTTCAGATAAATGTCTACTTAAGTCCATTGCTTGTTTTATAATCAGGTTATTTGATGTTTTTGTTGAATTTTAGGAGTTCTTTATATATTCTGGATATTAACCCTTGTGATTTACATATCTTTTCTCCCAGTCATTATGTTGGTTTTTCACTTTGGTGATCGTGTTCTTTTTTTTTTTTTTTAATTTTTTTTTTCCAACGTTTTTATTTATTTTTGGGACAGAGAGAGACAGAGCATGAACAGGGGAGGGGCAGAGAGAGAGGGAGACACAGAATCGGAAACAGGCTCCAGGCTCTGAGCCATCAGCCCAGAGCCTGACACGGGGCTCAAACTCACGGACCGTGAGATCGTGACCTGGCTGAAGTCGGACACTTAACCGACTGCGCCACCCAGGCGCCCCTGGTGATCGTGTTCTTCAGTGCATAAAAGTTTTTAAATTTGCTGTAGTCCCATTTGTCAATTTTTGCTTTTGTTGCCTATGCTTTTGATGTCATATCCAAGAAAGCATTATCAAATCAATGTCCTAAAGCTTTTCCTCTATATTTTCTTCTAGGAGTTTTATAGTTTTGGGTCTTTTGTTTAGGTCTTTAGTCCATCTGAATTAATTTTTGTCCATGATGTAAGATAAGAGTCCATTTTCATTCTTTTGTATGTGGATATCCAGTTTTCCCAGCATTATTTGTTGAAGAGAGTGCCCCTTCCCTATTGTGAGTGGTATTGCATCGCTTATTGAAGATCATTTGACTATATATGCAAGGGTAGTTGTGTATATGATATTTTGGAGCTTATTTTCCCACTAGATGTATATTCCTAAGTTTTAGCCATATGGTGTCACTCTAGTAAGTGAACATGTTTGGATAACCACCATCTAGAACTGTATAGCATGCTAGAACCTCTCCTTGTGCCTCCTAATCACTGTTTTCTTCATCATCCCCAGAGGTACATGTTCTGTTGGCTTTAAGATTATAGATTTGTTTTGTTTCTGAGCTTCCTACAAATGAGAGTGTCACAATTTATATTGTTTTATGTTTGGTGTCTTTTATTCCCTGTCTATATTCTTTCATGTTGTGGATATTGCAGTGGTTTGTTCTTTTTCATTGCTGATTAGGATTCTACTATAGAATTATACCTTAATTTATTCATACTGTGCTTATGGGCATTGGGTTTTCAAGTTCAGGGTCATAACAAATAATGCAGCTGTGATCATTTGTGTGTGTATGAGTTCATGTATGTATACACATTTCTTTTGGGTGTATAATTAGGGAATTCAACTTGATTTTTTAATAGAAAATATTTTTGAAATAATTATAGATTCATATGTACTTATAAAAAGTAATAGGGGCACCTGGGTGGCTCAGTCAGTTAAGCATCCAACTTCGGCTCAGGTCATGATCTCATGGTCTATGGGTTCAAGCCCCACATCGGGCTCTGTGCTCTCAGCACAGAGCCTACTTCAAATCCTGTCTCTCTCTCTCTCTGCTCCTCCCCTACTTTTGCATGCTCTCTGTCTCTCTGTCTCTGTCTCTGTCTCTGTCTCTCTCTCTCAAAGTTAAATAAACATTAAAAAAGATAGATCCCTATACCTTTTACCCATTTTCTCCAATGGTAACATTTTGTAAAACTGTAGTACAGTATCACAACTAGCATATTGACATTAATTGGATCCACAGATTTTATTCTGACCTCCCCTGTTTTACTTCTATAAAACTGATTTGTCTTTTAATTTTTTTTAATATTTATTTATTTTTGAGAGAGAGAGGGACAGAGTCTGAGTTGGGGAGAGGGGTCGGCGGGTGGGCGGGGAGGGGGGGAGGGGGGGACACAGAATGTGAAGCAGACTCCAGGCTCTGAGTTGTCAGCACAGAACCCGATGCAGGACTCGAACTCATGGACTGTGAGAACATGACCTGAGCCAAAGTCAGATGCTTAATGGACTGAACCACCCAGGAGCCCCTGATTTGTCTTTTTTTAAAAAATTTTTTTTTTCAACGTTTATTTATTTTTGGGACAGAGAGAGACAGAGCATGAACGGGTGAGGGGCAGAGAGAGAGGGAGACACAGAATCGGAAACAGGCTCCAGGCCCTGAGCCATCAATCAGCCCAGAGCCCGACGCTGGGCTCGAACTCACGGACCGCAAGATCATGACCTGGCTGAAGTCGGACGCTTAACCGACTGTGCCACCCAGGCGCCCCCTGATTTGTCTTTTAAAGAGAAAACAAAGTGGTTTAATTTATAGAGTCAAAAATAATTCACTTTTGATTACAGTACTCAACATGCAAATTACATTTACCTGTTGATACAGAAATGGCACCTTGCCAGTTTCCTAGGACATTTAATCCAGGCAGTTATTCCTGGACATCCTTTCTCTTTGTATCTGCCAACATTTACCCTCTCTACCTTCTTATAATGATATGTAAACTCTTAGCCAGATAACTGGGTCTTAAGTTCAGTTGACTTACCAGACATTGATTTTTTTTTCAGTTGATTTGATCTATTCTGAACTCCACATGAAGAATATCCCATTATTTAACCTATAGAGGATCATTCCTAAAGGCACTTGAGAATCCATCAGTACCCCAGGGTCACCAATTTTCCCTGGACAGTATGAAGAGACATAGGAGGTTTGTTAAGTACGTCCCTGCCCTGAATATTCACTCTGAAAAAGAATTTGTTTGGATAAAGTTTTAATACATTTGCTCTTTATGTGATTCTGTAGGCTCACGGTGAACAATATAGAGATACTTGTTTTGTTCATAAATAGTTTCTAAATTTTCATTAATGAAAATGATTACGTTTGTGAGGGAAGTTATTAAAATACTAGTGCATAAATTAGATGTAAAAATTCAGGATATTTGGATCCCAAGGAAACAGGAGTTTACTGCGGTTTATATATCAGGCTGATTGTACGTGATAATTATTATAATTGGCAATGTTTCTTCCAAAGATTGAATTTTTGCTAAGTTTTTTGTATATTATCACTAGCTTGGATTTCTCCTTTCTCTGCCTTTCCTTTCTGTTATCACCAGAAGGAATTTTTTAAACATCTTAAAAATAATTCTTTCACTGTAAGTCACCCAGAATACAGTCATTTCCTCTAGTTTCAAACATAAAGGGGAACCTGGCTCAGACAAGAATGATCCTTGCTGCACGTCCACTAGCTCATTGTGTTCTCCTTTTTATTCTGAGAGGCCCCAGCTCAGTTTACAAGGTTAAGGGCTACAATGTGTGTTCACAACAGAGCTAATCCTGCTTCAATAAATACAGATGTACAATTCTTTTTTGAACATGCCTTCAAAGTGGAGATCTTTGGCCATGAGCTCCTCTTTGACATCATCTAGTGCCCACTGGTGATCCATTAGCTCCAAAACTTTCCACTTTGCTTTGAAAGCTCTGTTGCTGTCTGTGGGTATGGCCGTGGCTGCTCTAGTCATTTGTGCCTGCATTCTTCTTCTTCTCTTTCTCCTCCTCCTTCTCTTTTTTATTATTAGCGGTAACACGTAATCAGTTTATTATTGTTACTTATTTGTGCCTGTATTATTTTTGATTGGTCATTGGCATTATCTTGGCCCAGAAGGAGAGAGTAAATGCTCTAAAACCCAAATGCTTAGTAGAAGCACCATGATGTGGAATTCACCAGGATGCAGATGATGTGAATAGTTCAGTTCTTTACTGTAGCATAGGCTTAAAACAGGATCAGTGGACAGGGAGCCTGGGTGGTTCAGTTGGTTAAGCGTCCAACTTCACCTCAGGTCATGATCTCACAGTTCATGAGTTTGAGCCCTGCATCAGGCTTTGTGCTGACAGCTCAGAACCTGGAGCCTGCTTTGGATTCTGTGTCTCCCTCTCTCTCTCCCCGTCCCCTGCTCACGCTTTATCTCTCTCTCTCAAAAAAAACAAAAAAACAAAAAAACACAAGGTCAGTGGAAATAGGTCTTTGGTTGTAACAAAGCCTAAGCATGTCTGTCATGTTTATCCATTCACCACTAAGAATCATTGGGAGAACATTTGTTAAATTCCCTTTGACCATGTTTGTGAGCATAGTGGGATCATTCGTAGGAGAAGGTAGTACTATTTTCCCTTTAGTTTTTTTGAAAAATCCTTACTCTGGGTGGTTAGAAGTAGTATTTTCATGTCAGAAGGACTGTTTGGGAATATAATTTTCATCTCTGAGGATTATGCTTTGAACTAGGACTTTAGCTGTCAAATACTTGGTCCTGGGTGAGCTTCTTTTTTTTGTTTTTATTCTTTTATTAAGAACATTTTTAAATTTTTTTTTTTTTTTTTTTTTTTTTTTTTTTTTTTTTTTTTTTTAGAGAAAGACAGAGTACTAGTGAGAGATGGGCAGAGAGAGAGGGATACACAGAATCCGAAACAGGCTCCAGGCTCCTAGCTGTCAGCACAGAGCCTGATGTGGGGCTTGAACTCACAAACTGTGAGATCATGATCTGAGCTGAAGTTGGATGCTTAACCAACTGAGTCACCCAGGTGCCCCTCTCATTTTTAAAAACAATTTTTTTAATGTTTTTATTTATTTTTGAGAGAGAATGAGACAGAGTACTAGTGAGGGATGGGGGGAGAGAGACGGAGATGCGCAGTCTGAAGCAGGCCCCAGGCTCCTAGCTGTCAGCACAGAGCCCGATGGAGGGCTCGAACTCTTCTGGGTGAGCTTCTTGTCACTTTGGGGCTGGATGGACACATACTGGTGGATCATGGCCACAGGGAGGGTGATGATGAACATGGGTAGGACCACCCAGAGCCATCCAGAGCCGTGGTGCCCGCCATCTTTTGGTTTGTTTGTTTGTTTTTAAGATACCATAAGATACTATTCTTAAGTAATCTCCACACCCAACATGGGGCTTGAACTCAGAGATCAAGAGTCTCATACTCTACCAGCTGAGCCAGCTGGGTGTCTCTCCTGCCATGAGCCAGTCTGGTTGGGGTTGCAGGCCAGAGCCCGAACCTGCACGTTACCTTGGCTCAGGACTTGCCTGGGTTGTGCTGTGACCCCAGGCCTAGTGCACTGCCTCCAGCTGGCCTGCCATTTGATTTTAAATATTATCTGAAGTTTATAGAGTTCTAAAACAGTAACAAAGGTTCCTTGAAACCTTTTGCTTGTTCTAAACCATGTGTATTAAGACCACATATTGGAGTGAGAGGCACTAAACCTAAGGTTGTTTTTTGTTTGTTTGTTTGTTTGTTTGTTTGTTTTTACCTCTCCAACCTTCCTTGCCTCCATGAAAGAAAGGTTATAAGACAGTATATACTGGATGAATTTATCTTTATCACTGCCTACTGTATCAAATAAGTACTCAGTAAAAATTGTAGTGTAGTGATTAAAATGATCGAATATACAGGAGAGGGGCGCCTGAGTGGTTCAGTCAGTTAGGCGTCTGACTTCAGCTCAGGTCATGATCTCACGGTTCGTGAGTTCGAGTCCCGCGTCCAGCTCTGGGCCGACAGCTCAGAGCCTGGAGCCCACTTCAGATTCGGTGTCTTCCTCTGTCTGCCCCTCCGCTGCTTGCACTCTGTCTCTTGCATTGTCTCAAAAAATAAACGAACGTTTAAAAAATTAAAATGAAAATAAAAAAAAGAATATACAGGAGAAACAATGGATATGTATTACATATACATATTTAAGTGTGGCACTTTTTCTTATTTATTTATAAGTGATGAGAGATTGGTGAAAGTGAAGACTTTGTCGCTCTAGAAAGAGCTGTGCACAAAGCTGTGCAGGAATTCGTAAATTCAACCACTTCCTGAAATATCTCAAGCTGCTAAGAAATTTTGTCATCCTTTTGCTCCGAAAGGCAACATAATAGTTGGGATGTGTCATAGGGAAAGACCGTCTTAACATAGTTGAGGTATGTAGGGCACGTTGGGACACAGTTCCAAAGCTAATGGCTTACTACAGCTGAGAGAGTTCAGTTGTGATGACAGGTGAGTGGTGTCTTTCTCAGTCTTGCTTTAAAACAGCTTGCTTATGCACTGGCATGGGGGACCCACTCACTGGATGGAGATCTTTTATGAGACAAAAATAGAAGTTATCCTTGTCCTCAAGGAGCTCATAGGCAAGTGACTTTGGGAGATTATACTTAGTTGAATTCATGTTTAAAATAAGGATGATAATACTCCTGCTTAAAAGGTTGTTACAAAAAGTAACTACTTAAAAACATTACTTGATATTTAAAAAATACAAATTTAGACATGTCATAAATGTAAATTCTAAATTTGCTCATTGTAAGTAAATGTTTATTGAACGTTTAAGGCAGGGACTGTGTTAAATGTAATTTTAAAATATTTTCTTGACAGATAGTACTTAATTTGGTAAAAGAATTTCCAAAAGGTGTACAGTGAAGTCTTCCTTCCACCTCATCTCCTGGCTCCCAGGTTCTTTTCATTGTTTTCAGAGAAAATTTTTTTTTTTTTAATTTCTTTTCTTTTTTTTTTTTTTTTAATCTTTATTTATTTTTGAGACAGAGAGAGACAGAGCACGGGGGAGGGCCAGAGAGAGAGGGAGACACAGAACCTGAAACAGGCTCCAGGCTCCGAGCTGTCAGCACAGAGCCCGACGCGGGGCTCAAACTCACGGGCCGCGAGATCATGACCCGAGCCGAAGTCGGACCCCTAACTGACTGAGCCACCCAGGCACCCCAAGATTTCTTTGTTTTGAAATAGTCTCTACACCTACCACAGGCTCCAGCTCACCACCCTGAGATCAAGAGTTGCACTTTCTAAGACTAAGCCAGTCCAGTGCCTCTGTTTTCAGAGATTTTATGTGTATGTACACGTGTATGTATCTGTTTTTTAGAGTCACAGATGGTAGCGTCTTATACAAACTGTACCTTTCTCTGAGTACAAAGTATTTCATATCCTGATCTGATTTGATATGATAATAATTAAGATACCTACTCATATTATCTCCATTTTATAAACAAGGAAACAAAGACATCTCAATTTCTCAGTAACTTGTCCAGGGTTGTATCGCTTGGAAGTACCTCCTTGGTACAGAGGCAGTTATTTTGGTACCACTTATTTAACTTATTATTTATTTATTTTGGAAATTTAAAGCATTTTTAATTTTAATTTTTAAAAATTGTTTATTTGAGAGAGCGAGTGTGTGAGCAAGGGAGAGGAGACAGAGGGAGAATAAAGAATTCCGTACTTTGACCAGAGCGTCCATTCGAGTTTCTGCAGCCGTGTTGATAATGTTGGCAGAAAGAATCCATCCAGGAGCACATGTTGTTCCTAGTTGTCCTATCTTGCCAGCCTCCTTCAATCCAGAACTGTTCTTTGGTCTTTCCTTAGCTTTTGTGACCTTGTTATTTTGGGTGAAGAAAGGCCACTCCTTTTGTAGACTCTCAATTTGCTACTGTCCTAGGTTTCCTCACCATTCTACCAATTTTAGATACTTTTGGTATAAATATCACAGAAGTCATGTTTCGTTTTTCCCATTGCATCCTATCAGGTGGCATTCAATGTCAATTTGTCCCATTACTCCCATTAAGGGAAGAAAAGAGAAAAGAGCTCAAGAGGGGAAAGTAACTTCTATTAGCTTGCTTTTCAGAGGGCACTCCCTTCAGCAAGTATCTTTTCCTTGTAGCATCCTGGGGGAGAAGAGGTCCTAATGGAACAAGCTGGTGCAGATGCAAGTGAAAGCTTTGAGGACGTAGGCCACTCCTCTGATGCCAGAGAAATGCTCAAGCAGTACTATATCGGTGATGTGCATCCGGTAAGAACTAACTGAACTGGGAGAGGAAGCTGCTGACTAGCCACAGAACACAAGGAGAGGGATGAATTCATAAAATGGAAAATCAACCCAGCTGTCAGGCTGCATATTCCCCCAAATCATTTGGCCTACTGCGCTAAGATACAGCTTCTTGTATGTAAAACAACACGTGTAGTATCTAAAAAGTTAAGAGAACTGGTTTTGGATTTTTTGTTTTTTTGATTGATTTTTGTAATATCATTAATAACATCTCTTTCTAAAATAATGGTTTGATTGTTCTTGGCAGTTTCTTGCATACGGTGGTAACTATGAACATTCGAACAAGGCACCCTGGTAGGTTCATAGTTGGGAGTGTGGGGGCAGATACCCTTCCACAGACCTTGACGTCCCTCAGAGAATTCTCTACTACCAGAACGTAGTCTTCATGTTCTAAAGTTAGAGACAAGTATATAGTGAGATATGCCTTTGGATACGTCTTAAAATATTATTTGTTTTCCTTTTTTAACAGAATGACCTTAAACCTGAAAGTGGTAGCAAGGTAAGAAGAAATCATCTGTTTCTCTCATGTGTTTCAAGTGTTTATATTTCTATTTACTCAGGTAGAATGTTTTTTGTTTTTTGTTTTTTTTTAATTATCTTAACAAGAGAAGTGTTCCTTTTTTTCCTAAGCAAAAATCCTATTTTTCAGGAGCTTGGACTCAGTGCCATCTCAGGAAAAAAAGAATAGCTGAGTCTTGAACAGTAGGAAACATTTTGTTCATGCTTGTACTTGCTTTAAAAAAAAAAAAAAAAGGAAATTCTAAAGCCATGCTCTGTACGGTTTTGAAGGAAATTAGTTTTTGGGTTCAGTTGTAGAAAAGTATTTCTTATTCTTACATTAAATACTGTGAGAATAATTCTGTGTTGGGAAAATAACTGGAAAGTTGATTTTCACTTGAAAGTCTTTGAAGGAGTTACAGACTGGAGTAATTACTAGAATGGGCCTTTCTGTCCCTATTACCCAGATTTAATCCTTGTGTCATGCAGTTTCAAATAGGCCTACATCCATTTCATTTACTCCGTGATACAGCAAAAACAAAAGATTAAATATTTGAAAACCTTAATGTGCGCTGCAGGACCTACCAGGAACAAAATCTGGAAGCCATTTTGCTTCCCACAAGCAGGGCTGTTCATTTCCTTGACTGCGTCACACATTTCTTGACTTCCGTCTGTTGCCCTCCCACTTAAAGGGACAGCAGTTTAGTTGCCACCTAGAACATCATGGAGGCAGCGCTCCTTCCCCTTTTCCTTCTGCTAGCTTCTTGCTTCCCTTTCCTCACTGGCCTGGAATCACTGAACACGTTTGATACGGCACTTGAAGTTGGCCTAGACACAGGAATTCTTTCAACTCGAGAGACTGCTTGACAGTGTCTGCCATCTGTTGCTCTGCCATCCAAAGTGTCTGTGGAAATTAACTCTTCCGTCTTGCTATACTCTGCTACTCTGAACTGGTGAATTGTTTATGAAGGGAGACGAAAGCGGTTTTTTAAATGCTACGTGAGCACTGGGGGTTGGTTTGTCTTCCCCTCGTAATGAAGGTGAAGATGGAGCTATGCATAGCCTTGCTGAGTATCTTGAACACGTCTGGAAAACATTGGTCTCAGTTACAGTAAACATTTAATTCAGGGGATATTCCCATTTGTATAAGAGATGCACCATGTATCTGGGAGCCATCACCCACTTTTACACAACAGTCATGAGAGCACCCTTTATTAAAGCAATAGAAAAAATTGTGGAATTATAATGTCTGAAATTCTACAAATTGCTTCTTGTTGCTGTTTTTCGTCCTTGCTAGTTCAGTATGTGATTAGGGATCATTCTTAGCAATGGAGAGCGGTGTTTTTCAAATTCTGTCCGGTGGGCCATCTGTGTTCGAATCCCTGGGCATGTGTCTGAAATGTCTATTTTCTGGGCTCCCGCTACTACTGATTCATAATCTCTGGAGGTGGGACTTGGGAATTTGCACTTAAAGTAACCCAGGTAGCCAAGCACCAGACTTCTTGCTGAAAGATATGCCCATCTTTTCATTTGAAAAGTTTGGGAACTTGAATTCTCTTTTCTAGAAAGCACTGTCTGCCTTTTGTAGGCCAAAGAATTAATTAGAGATGTCTCAGCTAAATTAAAACTGTTGAGCCTTGGGCTTTTTTGTAAGAAATACAGAAAAAGAAATCCTTTTAGCTCACTGAATTCTATAATAATTTAGAAGTTTCCAAATGTAGTTTGGCCCCTGCCTCGTATAAACAGTGAGTGACTAAAGGCAGTATTTTCAAAGCTCTGTTTTTCGTTATGTCTCTTGTACCCAAAGGACAGTCTCCATTAAGTAGAGAGTAGGTTATTGAGTGTTTTCAGTCACATTGCTGTACTTCAGGCAGATCGGGCAAGGAAAACCTTTGGGGAAAATTTCAGGACCACACATAGGTTTTTATAGAGCTATATAGTCCAACCTGATTTCAGTTCCAGGAAGACATTCCTGGTCCCTCAGATTTATTTCTTACAAATTAAATAGGCACTTCTGTGTCTAAGATGTAGATGTCTCTTTTCTTAGTTTTTCTGTACTCCCCATGAAGAGAAGGATGTAAAATTCATTTCATTAATACTTTCTTTTGGTTAAGGGTTTCTGAACCTCTACAAAGAAGTGATTTTTTTTTTTTTTTTTTTTTAAGCCTAATTAAAAGATGTCTTCTGCCTTAGGAGACAAAGGTTTCATTTCCTTTCTCTTTCTTTTCCTTTCCTTCATTTTTCCACTTCTCTTCTCCCCCCTAAGTTTCCCATCTCTTCCCTCCCTGAAGCTATCACCTCCAGCCTCCCCCTCAGCAAAATTAAAAAAAAAAAAAAAAAAAAAAAAGCCACCCAGAATGTACTATTACACAATCTAAATCTGGAACCTTTCCTCAGTTTTTTGCAAACTGCCTTTCATACTGCTTTTGCTTTAACATAGGTAAATAATTGATGCTCACCATTGTTTTCTTGTTAGGTTGATAATGCCCGAGGTCCATGGCCCTGAAATATTACAATACTAAAATGTAAAAGCTTAGAAACTACAAATCTGGGGACAGATATTTTTCTCACCTGTTTCAGTCTTCAGATAACAAACCAGACTTAAAAACCTTTCTGTCTCTTTGAATCTCTTCCTCCCTGGATTAGTCCCTATGCTGCAAGCCGTCAGTCTTCTATTTGTACTTGCGTTAACGTTTTTCTGGTATGCTTTGGGTTATAGAAACGCACCTTAGAAGTGCGTTGAGTTTTCTGTGCCGTTTGGCCTGCCCGTCTCCTGCGCTTCAAGAAACCTAGGCACATCTGTGGTCAGTCACGTCTCCCTTTGGATTATGCGTTCACTGGTGGGGTAGCTGTTTGATGTGCCACCAGTTCAGGAGATGCAGTACACACGAACACGAACCTGACGAAAGAAGTCGGTACCATTTCACTGATTTATTCCATAGATGTTATCTGGGCAACAGTTCAGCTGCTTCAGATATCATTGAAGTGAATAGATTCAATACCTGGACCATTTTCCATTTAAATTGTTGAATGGGTAGTACATGATGGTACATAGTGAAAAATTGAAATAGTGCAAAAAGGTATACTTTTTATGTATACGTTATGTATGTATGTATATAAAATGACTCCCTTCCATCTCCAGCTCTCAGTCTCCGAGCTCCCTTCCCCAGAGGTAGTCAGCTACCATTTTCTTGTTTACTCTTCCAAAGAGACTCTATGCATTCATAAATATAAACAGATGGACGGACGGATCCGTCCATTGATTGATCAGTTGATAGGCAGACCAATCATTCCTTCCTTTAAAAAAAAATCTTGCTCTGTACCTTCTTTTTACTTAAAAATTTTATTGTGGTTGATTTTTCTTTATCGATATTCCATGGACAAAAATTTCAGTAAGATGGCATTTGCTGTAATAGGATTTGATGTATTTTTTTAAACAAATAATATCATCTCTATAAAGGCTTAACATGTTATTTAAACTTCATTTTTTTTTTTAATTTTTTTTTTCAACGTTTTTTTAATTTATTTTTGGGACAGAGAGAGATAGAGCATGAACGGGGGAGGGGCAGAGAGAGAGGGAGACACAGAATCTGAAACAGGCTCCAGGCTCCGAGCCATCAGCCCAGAGCCTGACGCGGGGCTCGAACTCATGGACCGCGAGATCGTGACCTGGCTGAAGTCGGACGCTTAACCGACTGCGCCACCCA
The DNA here is from genome assembly GCF_018350175.1 of Felis catus. Classification (NCBI taxonomy): domain Eukaryota; kingdom Metazoa; phylum Chordata; class Mammalia; order Carnivora; family Felidae; genus Felis; species Felis catus. The sequence continues at coordinate 44,683,370 of NC_058382.1, forward strand.
GGCGCCCCTAAACTTCATTTTTTAACTTAGGAAGTTTAACTTTTATGTTAGAAGCAATCTATAAGTTGCATTTAAAGGCAAATCTATTTTTTTACTCCTGATGCTACTGACTTTTGTTACACAACATTTTTCTCTTACATGCATATAGCATTCAGTTTACTTTCTCTTTTATGGAAGAGAATCTAAAAAGAATACATTGTTTGTAATTATGTAATGTAGTTACTTGGTTGCATAGTACCAAAAGTTTCCTTGTAAGAATTGTTTAATATTCCTGTCATACCTACAACCTAATTTGTTAAAGTTTGGAATGGTTATGCCGATGCCCTTTAGATTACTCTTTACCAAATAATTTTGTAGGGTTGTTTCATTGTTCCGATTTCATCTAGCATTTGTTTTTTGTAACGTAATATTTTGAAATAAAGCATAGAATGTAATGGCAAAAGCCCTCTTGAAAGGCAAAATTCCCATTGCTGAGGCATCTCAAGGATTAATGCCTTCTCCTCATGACACTTTATTTAGAAATAATGTGTAGTTTTGCAAGAGAAGGTGTTAGGAGGACAAGGTAACATCGTTTTCAAATCAGCCCTCTAGTATAACAAGTTTTTCACTTCTTTGGTCCCAGTAGAAATTACTCTATGAATGTCCTATATGTGTTATCACAGTGGGTTCTTGAGACGGTTCTACAGAAATTTGTCTGAAGGGTGTTTTTCATTTTTGAATTTTGCCCCCATATGCGGGGAAATATTTTTTACTTGACTGGACTGCCTCTAGGGATGGTACATACTTTATAAGACCGTAATTGTTAATACATTGGAGCTTTTGAGAAGGCTGTCCTCAAGATCCACACGTGGCCATAGGAGGGACTATAAAATGTTGAAATCATGTATTTTCAACAAACTTTTTGGGTTTTAAGAAACTAATAGTAAAATTCATTTTGCGGCCAAAAGTTCCAAAATTGTTTTTCATAAGTTGCTGGCTACATAGCTACCAAAGTGTTCTAAATAAAAAGCTGTATTCAACCACCCAGATACTCATTAGCTTTACCGAAGGTGTCATGTGGTTTAAAATCCACTTTTTCCAATTTTAAAACTTGGAATCCTCTTGGAATAGCAAGCATCCAATTTAAGAATTAAAACATAAGCTCCTTATATACCTTGCAATAGATTTCCCTTCCATTTAAAATCTAAATATGAACTATTGAGGTTGAAGGTACATTTTATAAATGCCCTATCTATACATACATACATACATACATACATACATACATACATACATACATACATATATATGTATGTATGTATTTTAATGCATCGTAATCCTAATTCTGGTGCATTGTTTCCAATATTTATGTCCTGGTGACACAGTACACTATTCCTTAAGCATGTATTGTCTCATGTTTCATAAACAGTTTTCATAGTGAAACCATGCCCACTGACCCCCAAATAAATCCTTTCCCATATGTTTGCCAATTATGACATTTCTTTGTCATTCTCTTAACCATATCAAAAGGGCACAGTGTCTCTTGGAAGAGTATCTAGAAAAATATATCTTTATATACCTGGTGTAAGATAAGAAAAGTCTACATGTGGGCCATGCTCTGTCAGTCTTTCCAGACATGGGAGAATAGTGTTTCCTTCTCTCTAACCTTTAGAAGGCTGCTAGTATAGATTTTTTTTTTTTTCTTCTGCTATTGTAGATTTTGCTAAAATACCCTTGGGTTAGAAAATTGTGTTAAGTCAATTAAATATGGCTTTAGAATTAAAATTGATCTGGTCCGAGCCTTTCATTTTGTAAGTGAGGAAACTGATTTAGCATTGAACTTGAAGGCAGTAGACAGTTTCAGTTATGAGTAGCCTTATTAAGCTATTCAGTTATGAGTAGCTTTATTCCCTTTTATCCTACAGAGTCCTTGTTTAGTTAGTTAGTTAGTTAGTTAGTTAGTTAGTTAGTTAGTTAGTGGAATTAAAGCCTTAATGAACCTTGACGTTTAGGAACCAGTTTATTTAAATAGTTCTTTTCTGTTAATTTTAAACTAACATCAGAGTAGACTGAAAATAATTTAGTGGTTTGGAAGTGTATTCCAGAAACATGCATATTAATTACTTGGTAAGGCTTTTGGTAGAAGAACTCTGGATTCGATCTGCTCTGTTACAACTAAAATCAGAGTATTGCAATTTTAGCTTTCCATGCCAAAGACTGAGCAGTCCCCGTTCCTCTGACTAAGAATCTTGCATGTAAATTAAAATGTGGGCAAGAACGTAACCAGCCAGATATGTCTGAATACACAAAGGGAGAAGTTAAAGGCCATCATAAACTATGGGAATCTCATTTAAGCGTCCATTAGATTTAGCACCGAGCTTTGGAGTAGAAATGGGAATTGGGAAACAGCATGGAGAGAATGGTGGCGTGGGGGTGAAGGAAGGTTTTGTGTTAACAGAACCTTTTCTTTTTAATTTTGTTAAATTAAAAATAACTTATTTGGCTTCTTTCCGAACTTGGCTGAGGTACTTGGCTTCTAAGAGCAGTGCCTTAAACAGTTCTTTCATTGTAGTTGATTAAAAGCGGAGTCACTGTAGTTTGACATTTACTTGGCTGTCAGAATCCCAAAGAGAAGGTACATTTCTTTCTCTTTGCTTTCCTCCAGTGGTAGAGAAGTTGGTCTTTTTGCCACCAGGGGTGGAATGATCTTAAAACAGGAGTTGAGGTACTTAGTTTAAAAAAAAAAAAAAAAAAAAAAAAAAAAAATATATATATATATATATATATATATACATATATATATATATTTAAAGGTTTTTTTATTGCTTATTAGAAACTGTTACACTAGGAGCATATTATGGTCTTCCTTCTGTCTGGTCTTTGCCTCTTTGTTTTCTCAGTCGGTTCCCGCACTGTTTGAGACTCACTCCACTTACCACACATTCCAGGCTTTTAGTTTTAAAAGATCCTAAAGGTTTGAAATCTAGAGAATCCATTTATGTGACCCATATGGCTTTTACTATGATTACAGATTAAACATAACACGTACATTTCTCCATAATGCTCTCCTATAAGCTTTTGAAATGGTCTCAAAGTTTTTTTATACTAACCATACATTTTTTGTTCTGCAAATCATTGGTATATATGTGGATAAAGCATAAAAGACCATGGACATTTTCCTGATGGAATTATTTCCTGATGGGAGTTATTTCATGGCTACTGTAGTGGAATCTTTTAAAAGGCAATATTATAAATTAATACACACTCTACCATTACTACTGAAACCACTTCCTTCCAAATCTATAAGACATTGGTTGTATTTTCTCAAAGATTGGCTTGTAACACATTTTACTTAACCTGATTTTATGATATTCTAGTAGAAATGTCCCAGATAACAGTAATCATCGAGGTCTCAAAGAAGTGTAGTAGTATATTAACTTGATTTATCTGACACTTTTTATTAGAAGTTTTACTTGCCTATAGGCTAATTTCTTTTGGGTTTGGGGTATGTATTCATTTGCATGGCAGTGTTTTGGATACATGAAGTTAAAACTCATTTCACGATCTGCTCTGAAGTATCTAGGCCAGTATGTAGGGTTTTTCGAAATTGTTGGAGATTACTGAAAATTGTGGTTAAACACGGTTAATATTCTGTGTTCATATCTTAGCATACTTCTACGTATTGGCAAAGAGGATGTTTTGGGCAGCAGTAACCTATGCAAATGGGCTTGTCCTCTGGCAGTGAGTTAGCAGTTCTTTTGTATATACAGCTAATTAATGGAATCAGTAACTTCATTTGATATTTACTTAAATTCAGCTTTTTGTTTTTAATGTTTATTTTATTTTTTGAGAGAGAGAGAGAGAGGCAGAGACAGAGTGTGAGCAGGGGAGGGGCCGAGAGAGAGGGAGACACAGAATCCAAAATCCAGGCTGACAGCACAGAGCCCAATGCGGCGCTCAAACTCATGAACGGTGAGATCATGACCTGAGCCGAAGTTGGATGCTTAACCAACTGAGCCACCCAGGCACCCCACTTAAATTGAACTTAATAACACATTTATAAGATATAATTAATGTGCCATCCAATTCACCTATTTAAGATGAACAAGTTGGGTTTTTAGTATATTCACAGAGTTATGCAACCGTAATTACAATAATTTTGGAACATGTTCATCCCTCCAGAAAGAAACCCCATACCCATTATCAGTCATTTTCATTTCCCTTTAACTCCTCTTCCCCCACCCTAGGAAACCACAGATCTACTTTCCGCCACTAGATTTGCTTATGCCGAACCTTTCATGTTGATACTCTTACGTAATATTTATATAATACGTTGTGTGGTTTTTGTTTTACTTATTTATTTTTTTTATGTTTATTTATTTTTGAGAGACAGAGTGTGAGTGGGAAAGGGTCAGAGGCGGAGGGAGACACAGAATCTGAAGCAAGCTCCAGGCTCTGAGCTGTCAGTGCAGAGCATGACACGGGGCTCGAACCCACAAACCACTTAACTGACTGAGCCGCCCGGGCACCCCATTCATTTTATTTTCTAAGTAGGCTCCATGCTGAGTGTGGAGCCCAGTGAGGGGCTTGAACTCACAATCCTGAGGTCAAGACCTGAGCTGAGATCAAGAGTTAGATGCTTAACCAACTGAGCCACCCAGGTGCCCCAATATGTTGTATTTTGTATCCAGTTTCTTTCACTTAGCATAATGTTTTCTAGGTTCATCCATGTTGAAGCATGTATCAGTCAGTACTTCCTTACTTTTTATTGCCAAAATTTTGTTTTTAAGGTTATTTTGGTATTCCCCCTCCCCCCTAACTCTGTTCTTCCCATTTCAATGTTGAATAAGCCCTAAGGTCTATAGTCATAATTATTATGATTTCATAGAGTAAACCAGTTCATTTCTGTAAGCCACAAAGCAGTCCTCGGCATGCTTTAGAGCATTTCACAGTTGACCTGTTTGTCACAAGAGTTTGTATTTTTTTTAAAATATGTGTTCAGAAAATGTGATCTTAACTACTGCCAGTGGCAAGCCCAGCTGAATGAGGCATATCATTGTGACTGCAATTAGTCCCTTTCAGTATAGTTTATATCAGTAGCTTTTTTTCCCTTTTTTTCTTTTTTTACATCTAAAAAAGTTTAGGCCATTTCTCTATGCTTTCATTAGTTGTTCTTCACTAGGGAGTACCAGTATGTTACCAGAAATAGAATTCTTGGTGCTCCCATCACATTCGATTTGTAAATGTCAAATTGCATGAAAGATGAAGTTCTGTATGTAGATATTCAAGATTTACATACTTTATTAATCTTTCTTTTTGTTTGAAATTTTTTAATATGCGTCTTCTTCAGGACCCTTCGAAAGATGCCACGTGCAAAAGGTTAGTATACATTCCCTGGACTTCCTTATGCTCAACTTAATATCTGGCCAGAGGTTCTTCCATAAATATACATGTATAACATAACTTAAGAGTACGGTTTGACTCAGGAATGAAAGGTACATACAGCACAGCGAATACAGTCCGGAGGTATTGTGAAACCTTGTACGTTGTACGGAAACAGACGGCAGCTCCGCTGTGGGGAGCACAGTGGAAGTATAAACTTGTTGAGTCACTGTGTTGTGCATCTGAAACTAATGTAGCATCGTGTTACTATATTTCAGGTACGTGTTAACTATATTTCAATTAAGAAAAAGAAGACAGTTAACAACTATTTTTTGGCCAAAATTACTGCACATTCAGTAGTTCCTTACCATTAGCAAAATTAACTTTTACAGTTTCAGTCATTTAGAGTAATCTCAAAAGTTTGTGCCTTGAGTAATTTTTAAATCATGTTGTGACATAAATTGGGATCACATTCAGCGAGAGGCCAATATGCAAGGACAAGTAACTGCTGGTAAGTTAAGCCAACGGTCTGAGCTGCTCAGCCCAGCTATGCAACTTCTACTTGAAACTTAATCACATTTAATCCCCACAACCGCTCTGTAAGGTGGGTGCTATTATTGCATTTTATAGAAGAAAAAAATTATGTATTGCATGCATATTCAGGAATTTGGTTTCTTTCAAAGGATTACTTACGAATATCCCTTGCGGTCATTTTAGTAATATAATAGTATGAACTCTGAAAGGTATATTTTTGTCATCCCTTAAATGCCCTTGAAATGACTGGAATCCTTGGCTTGTAAAAAAATCTTTATAGAGATTATATAGATCTGTTTCATCTTTCTGAGCTTCCACTTAAAACATTTCAGAGAGAGAGAGATGTGGTTTTTTTCCCCCTATAAAAGTATTGCCTCTTTTTTTATTTGAGGTGATGGACAAAGAATGTAAGAAATTTAAACTTAAAGGAAACTATTAGTAAATTCAGCTTCTTTAATATTAAGGTCTTATGCTCAGCCAGCTACTCTGTAGAGAATTTGAAAACACAAGCCATAAACTTGCAATCGATTTGGGCTACACATAACACTCGTTAAGAATTATTATGCAGAATACAAAAGGAATTCCTACAAATCAATTAAAAAATAATGTAGTAGAATGTGAGAAAAAGGCTTAAACAAGCACCTTAGAGAAGAGGAAACAAATGTAGACACACACACAAAAAGGTTTAATTTCATTTGTTATCAGAGAGATACAAATTAAAATCTTAAGGTATGTATTTCACAGCTACCAGATTGGCAAAAATTGAGAATTCTGAAAATAAGAGGAGCTGTTGAGGAAGTGGATCACCAAGGTTCTTAGACCCTCTTAGGGGAGTCTAAGTGGGTACGGTCACTTTGGAAAAGAATTTGGCATTATCTAGTAAATTGGACAATATGAATAACTTTTGACCCAGCAATTCCATATCTAGGGATATACTCGAGAGAAATGTGTGCGCAAGTATGCCAGGAAACACATAGTAGAATGTTTGTAAGGGCATTATTCAAGATAGTAATATACTGGAAGCAACCCAAATAGCCATTCCTTAATAAAATGAATGAATCCATTCTGGTATATTCATAAAGTGGAATACTACAAAGTAATAAAAACAAATGAGTCACAACTACATGCAGCAACCTGAGCGACTCTCCAGAAGAGAGTTCTGTCTTATGGCTAAGACGTTACTGTTGAACTCTTTGGGTTCAGCATAAATCCATTTCCTCTGCTTCTATGCCCAGTGACAGTTAAGTATTACAAAACATTATATGGGGATTGGCGGTCAACCATTTTCAGTCTTTTGTACTGAAGAATGTCTCTTCGGTGTTTTCTCAAGGAGCCTGCTTTAAAACTTTTTTGTGTCCTGTGGTGGTTCTCCAAGATACCTGAACTGATTACCTTTGTGGGGACATGACTGCAGAGTCCCCACGTGCCATATTGCTGTTGTACATGCCAACTCGCTTGCTTTCCTTTTTTTACACAAAGCTACTCGGCCGACATTCTAAACTTCTCTGGAGCAGCTTTGTGCCATTTTGAAGTGTACAAAGCACTAGGCATGTTTAGGCAAGGACAAGCAGTTTTATTATTGAACCTCAGCTGGTTTTATTGGCTTAAAAACCTTTTAATACCAAGGCCGCATATGTCTTAGTAAGAGGGGCATGCAGGTCATTGGGATCGTGGAAGAACTATACCTTAAAAGTAAGAGTGCTAGTAAGCTGTACTAGAGAAGAATTATTTTAAGGAGAGTGATGACTGTCCTGAAATTCCTAAGGAAAGTCTCTTACAGGCCTTCTCAAGCCGACTGTCATTTAAAGTTTTTAGTTCCATGTGGGTGTGTATCCTTATTAGTGTCCAGACTTAACTAGAGATTAAGTGCATTGATTGGAATCAGGAATCCATCACTAACTTTGCTTCGTGATTTTGGGTGCCAAGCTTGTATTTCCTACGTATACAGCAGGTCTAATAGTATCTATTTCTTCAGGCTGTCATGAGGATTAAATGTAGAAAATACAGATGAGATAGATATCACTTTGCCAATAGTTGTATTAGATGGTATGGCTTCTAACTTTATAGTGATATGTATAAAATGGTAGCTTTTTTCCTGTTGAAAAATGTTAATTGTAGAATATGTGAAAAACAAAATACAAATAAGGTATTTTTTTGAAGCTTTTATTTATTTTGAGAGAAAGAGAGAGAGCATGAGCAGGGGAGAGGCAGAGAGAGAGGGAGAGAAGGAGAATCCCATGCAGGCTTTGCACTGTGGAGCTCGAACTCACGAACTGTGAGACCTGAGCTGAAATCAAGAGTCAGACGCTTAACCGACTGAGCTACTTAGGCACCCCCAAACAAGAAAAATTTAAGCCATCCCTAATCTCATAACCCAGAAATAAGTGCTATGTGTCTTTATAAAAACACATACAGAGGCGTGTATACAGGCATATATTTTTAGTATCATACTACACATTCTGGTTTTTATCTTTTAAAAATTGTTTAATATTGGGGCACGTGAGTGGCTCAGTCGGTGAAGCATCTGACTTCGGCTCAGGTCGTGATCTCGCGGTTCTTGGGTTCGAGCCCAGTGTCGGGCTCTGTGCTGACAGCTCAGAGCCTGGAGCCTGCTTCAGATTTATCTCCTTCTCTCTCTCTACTCCTCCCCTGCTCTCCGTCTCTTAAAAATAAATGTTAAAAAAATTTTTTTTAATTGTTTAATATTGTCATGCCAATGCAAATTTTTATTTATTTATTTTGCTACTTGGGTGATAAAAGCAGTTAAACTTCAGAGAAAGACAAATATATGATTTCACTCATACGTGGAATTTGAGAAACAAAACATGAACATAGTGGAAAGGAAGGAAAAATAAGATAAAAAAAAGAGAAGCAAACCATAGACTCTTTTTTTTTTTAAATTTTTTTTTTCAACGTTTTTTATATTTATTTTGGGACAGAGAGAGACAGAGCATGAACGGGGGAGGGGCAGAGAGAGAGGGAGACACAGAATCGGAAACAGGCTCCAGGCTCCGAGCCATCAGCCCAGAGCCTGCCGCGGGGCTCCAACTCAGGGACTGCGAGATCGTGACCTGGCTGAAGTTGGACGCTTAACCGACTGCGCCACCCAGGCGCCCCATTTTTTTAATATTTATCCTTGAAGGAGAGAGAGACCGAGTGTGAGTGGGGCGGGGGCAGAGAGAGAGGGAAACACAGAATCTGAAGCAGGCTCCAGGCTCTGAGCTGTCAGCACAGAGCTCGACACGGGACTCGAACCCACAAACCATGAGATCATGACCTGAACCGAAGTTGGATGCTCAACCGACTGAGCCACCCAGGCGCCCCATAAACCGTAGAGAGTCCTAATGATAGAGAACAAACTATGGCTTGATGGAGGGAGGTGGGTGGGGGATGGGCTGAATGGGTGATGGGGATTAAGGAGGGCACTTGTGATGAGCACTAGGTATTACATGTTAGTGATAAATCACTAAATTCTACTCCTGAAACTGGTATTATACTATATGTTAACTAACTGGAACTTACATAAAATCTTGGAAGAAAAAAAAAGTAGTTAAACTTCCCAAAGTAAATCGAAATTCTTTGCTCATGAAAATATTAAAATGTGGATGTTGAAAGATAGCAAATATTTGGTATCAAGTGTTCACGGCTTCGTTGCTTTCCCCCCACTTCTAGTTGCTGGTCATACTGGATTTTGCCCATCATAGGCGCTATTGTCTTAGGTTTCCTGTATCGTTACTACACGTCGGAAAGCAAATCCTCCTGAGGAGACAGCGTGGAAGTTGGAAAGCATATCCATTGGGAGTGCGAGCTAGAGACTTGTTTGGAGGCCAAGCGATACCCTCTTCTCGAATCCTGCCGGATGTGTGCTTCCCCCTTGGAACCCAGATGGTTGGCTAGACATCCACCCCAGACCTGGGGCCAGTGTCCTTCATTTCCCAGAGCCTTACTCCCAAAGCACCTGCTCGTTGTCCTGTGTCCCTGCCGGTGGCCCTTCTCTCCACTGGCTTCCACCAGCCCCCTTTGCATTTCCAGACTTGGTTTTATAATTACAATCCAGATGTCCTTGTGACATTGTCCTTTGGTAAAAATGCCTGGTTTCCAATACTTTGAATGCACATTAGACATTCTTAACAGGGCAACACTCTGGTTTTGAAGCTTTTCTTTTTCCATTTTTCTTTGAAGTATATATATATATATACTTATATATATATACACACACATATACTTATATATATGTACATATACTTATACATATACATATAAGTATATGTACATATACTTATATATATGTATATATGTGTGTGTATATATATACTTAATTCTATTATTTATCATAAGGGATTTAATTAATGAAGTAAAGTTGCGCACCTATAGCATAAAACACAACTGCCAAATGATCTCGTTCCTTGTTTTTATTTATTAAAACTAGGAAGAACCATGAAATCCTCTCCTCCCTCCTAAGCTAGTCTAGCAGGTAACTCTCACCACCCCCCAAGTCCAAGTGGTGCTGGGCAGAACTGTGCTTCCGTTGCATTTCTTGGGAGTGGAGAGAAAGAGGGGAGGGGAGAGATGAATTGGGGTGATAGGGTAAATTTGTAGTCCTCTTTCTTTTGAAAAATACTGAAAACACTACTTTAGGACAGGAGTTTAGGAAAAGCACCAAAGACTTCATTTTTTTTTTTTTTTTCCACACTTCATTCTTTGCTTTGGTTTGACACCAGTTTCTAGCCATCTTTTTTCTTTTCTTTTCCCCCCAACCAACCATCTTTTATTGGTAAAATACAAATTTATAATTGTATCTGTAGAACTTCACTAGGGATTTCTGCTTTTCAATGTATTGATTAGCAAATTTTTTCATTCCTTCCGTTTTACAAAAGAGTCTCCACTTGCTCTAAGATCCAGTATTTGATCTTTTGTTTGTTAGCCCCAGTAACATAACTTCCATAGTGCAGTGGCATTCAAAAGGGGGAGATCATGACAAAAGAATGTTTCCCATTTCATCTATATTTTATCTTCATGGCTCCAATTTGTGGTTCTGTTGTTTTTCTGTTGAGGAAAAAAGAAAGAAAAAACAACAACTAGTCATTTTATCCCTTGGATGAATGTTTAATTGAATAGTAGGTCATTATTTAAAATTCTTTTAGGGTTTCTTCTTGGTTCAGGAATTTTCTCTGGCTTATTTGACCTAACTTTTTTCCCCCATGGAATCACCTGAGGACAGTACACTGGCTGTTTTCTGCCAACAACTGTTTGTGGTGATTTTTCTCCCAATCTTCTAAGGATTACCAGTTTGCTTCTGAGCCATTGTCCTATGTAGCAGGGAGCAACTTGGTTCCAGAGGGACCATGGATACTGCTGTCTCCTCCCCGCTTACAGCTTGCCATGGACAGGAAAGTGCCCTGCAAGGCAGTGTCTGCCCATGCAAACTAAGAAAAGGTTCAACCCAAGTCTTGCAGTTGAGTGTATTCAGAATTCATCAAAAGAATATTAACCTTGTATTTGTACACTTGGATATGATATTATGGAGAAATTTCAGGGGATTTTTGAGAGACTTTTGTATATCAGGGATATGGGAATAGTCAAACTTTTATCTTTAGAAAATTTTGTATAAGATGCCACTTTTAGACAATTTATTGAAAAAAACCTTTGGTTATTATGGAACAGTAGTGGTGTGACTGTTGATGCTCCTGCCATTTGAAGGCGTACAGAAGGGTTGCCTTGAATATGAATTGGTATCTAATTGCTGTGATAAGCTGCATGATTACATGGGCCACATTGGGGTAGAAATAAAGAACAAAGGAGTATTGAGGAACTGGACGGGGAACATTTAGGCTGAAACTAAACCAGCAGGTAAGTTGGATCAATTAGGAGTATGTTGGCAGTCTGTAAAATTAAATGAAAAACATCTGGCTTATAAGAAATGTTAAAGAGTGACAGCCTTAAGTAAAATTGGTGGGGGGTTTTTTTTTTGGATATTTTTAGGGTGAACACCAACACAAAAGGTATGTTTTTCTATTTCATATTGGTTGTCTTTTCCTGTTTATATCTGGACTTGTTTTTACTCAGAGCCAGAGGAAAAGGTTTTCAGACCTTGTCTCTACCATCCATGAAATCCATCCAACACCCAGGGCTTCTTTTGATCTGCTGCTAATGTGATGTCACTTTGTATTATAAAAACCACTTTTGGGTCCATTTACTGTTATTCTGCTGCCTACATCAACAGTCAGGCGAAAGGTAAAGCTAGTGTGTGAGTTTGCAGAGGTTTTTCTAAACTATCAGATAATACAATACGTTAGCCAAACCCACCAGAAAAGCCTTGTTTGCAGAGGTAGGACTCAAATTCTCGAAACAGTTTCAACATTGGTAGGTGGTGCAAACCCCTTTGGAGAGCAAGTGGAGCCGGTCCCTGTCGGCTGAGGGTGCCCCCTAGAGCTGGTCTCTGGGGTGTTGGGTTGTTTATTCCCAGGGAAGACACAAGATGTCTGGAGGTCACGAAAGGAGAGGAGGGAAAACGGGTGCCACCAAAATAGGCATGTCGGTGCCAGGTCTCCAAAATTTCTTAGTCCCTGTCCCTCAGGAATCGGTTTTGGTTTCTAAATGACTCCACATTTGTAAGGACAAGAAAGTGGTGGTGACAAAATTGATAGTGTTTAGTTCTTATGCGACCCCTAAAGCAGAAGCAAAAATCCACGGGAACCTACAGTTTGAGCCTGTAAAATTCTTTGGGCAATTGTCGTAAATGCCCAAGTTGTGAGATAAGAGCGTCGTTGAGTTTATGCTCATTTAATCCCGGCGTGGAGCAACGAGAAATGCTCTGTGGGCCAGGCATATCATTACGCACGGTGTCTCGGGCTTCACATCTCAAGAGATTATCTGGTTAGATTCCATTTTAGGAGACTGAAATGCAGAACGTTAACGTTCATAACTTCCTTCCCTGGGAGAAGTGGATTCAGACATGTCTTGTCTCAACAAGAGATTGGTGTTGTTGTTTTTTGTTTTTTTTTTTTTTAAGCCATCTCATTCTGTTGCCAAATATCACAGAACGAATGGGGAGTTTACTTCACATTTGGCTGTTATTCTCTGAAAGGGCCTGGTTTGGAATTTGTGGGGGTGATTTCAGAGGGAGATTCCGGTAACCCGAGTTACCAACCCAGTATCTAGCATCTTACTCGTGAATTTTAGGAGCTGTACTTTTCCTGTACCTATATCCAACATGTGCTAGTTGGGTAAAATATGATTATTTAGCTTCCTTTCTTTTTACTTCACCCTCAACTGTGAACGAGTAATATTAACATTCTTTTTGTGTATTCAATAATGGAGTTTGTTTACCTATTTTATTTCAGCATATTTTGAACAAAGATCTTTGTCTCTTTCTGCTGGAATGTGCACACAGTGAATGTTTGTTAGAACCACACACAATAAAGATACTGTTTTCCTTTTCTTGCCCTGACTATAGTTATTATTTTATTTTATTTTTTTTAAAGCAGAAGTGTTGGCTGTGTTATCCTAAGGTGTTCTGGAAGAAAAGATTCTGAGAAGCATAAAAGTCACCTGTATCTATGCAAATAATTGTGTTTAGTGTAACTTGATGGGGAGTTCTGTGGTTCTTCAGGATTCTTTCTGCTACTCTTTCTTTGGAGTTGCTCAGTTGATAATCACGAGAGGCAAACATGAAGACTTGTGATGTATTAATGGATATGAAGTGGCAACCAGGTAGACCAGTTGGGAGTTCTGTTTTTACTGAAACCATCTGGTAAAGAGAAGCCAGTACAAGGTAATAATATTTTGTTATCTGCAACGCCAGTCTTCAAATGATTGTTTTTCTTGGAAATAGCTAAACTGTTGGGGAAAATTAAACACTGAGATTGAAGTTCTAGCAAGTGTGTTAATTAAACAAGGGAAATAAACAATTTTTATAATTACCTTTAAAACATACTGATAGCCTTCTAACACTACTAATGAGACATCGTTCATTTGGGCTTGGTTATTTCACTCTCACGTGAATTAGTAACAGGAAAGGATAGTCCCATTCTTATTATTAGTGTTTGAATCTAATGTTTAATCTCCAGTCCTAGTAATTCATATGACTGCAGTCTTCATGATGCTGAGTATTTGGCAGGTAATTGACAAATCCTGGTTGGTTCCTAAAAACCTGAAGTAGAAGATTGTGATTCCAATTATGTAAATTTAAGGTAAGAAATACCCACACAATCTACTAAACTGTTGGTAATTGTGGGTATTGTTGGTAACCTAACGTTAATTAGCTTAATAGGTGTCTGTATTTAAAGGAACACTCAGCTAAATCACATATTTTCTAGTGCTCAACAAACTTAATTTTTTTTTTAAGATTTTTTTTTTTTTTACAGTGGTTTCTGCACCCAACATGAGGCTTGAACTCAAAATCTTGAGACCGAGAGTTGCATGTTCCACCAACTGTGCCAGCCAGGTGCCCCTAAAAAACTTTCTTTTATAAAGCATCCAGGAGAGATGAGAGTTGCTGTCAGATAAAACATGAGGATAGAGCTGTAATCCTATTTATCATGTATCTTCCAGATACTGTGTGCCTTGCAGTACCTTTGATGGCATTTTGGATCCTTGCCCTTACAGTATCCTTACACCGTAGATGGGGATGTCCACATTTTACCAGTGACTTGACTTGCTTGAGGCCACACAGCCCTAAACTTTCCATGTTCTTTATTGAAGGTTCTCAGATAAAAATTCAGCTTCAGCTGTACCAAAATGAATAATGTGCTTGGTGTATCTGCTGCTAGTCTTTCTATACAGGTGTTTCTGTGTGTGCTCAATGAAATGCCATCAATAATAATCATTTTCTGAATTAGTAGATTACTAAAAAATGGGCATGGTCTTAGGAGTCCCTGAAAAATCTTGGTTGTTTAAGAGAATCCTGTTGCTTCAGTGGAAACAATATATTTAAAATGATTCTCATATCCCTTGCAAAACAGCTTCTTTTTTTATTTTTATTTTTATTATTTTTTTTAATATACATCCAATTTAGTTAGCATATAGTGCAACAATGATTTCAGGAGTAGATTCCTTAGTGCCCCTTACCCATTTAGCCCATCCCCCCTCCCACACCCTCTCCAGTAACCCTCAGTTCTCCATATTTATGAGTCTCTTCTGTTTTGTCCCCCTCCCTGTTTTTACATTATTTTTGTTTCCCTTCACTTGTGTTCATCTGTTTTGTCTCTTAAGGTCCTCATATGAGTGAAGTCATATGATTTTTGTCTTTCTCTGACTGAGTAATTTCACTTAGCATAATACCCTCCAGTTCCACCCACGTAGTTGCAAATGGCAGGATTTCATTCTTTTTGATTGCTGAGTAATACTCCATTGTATATATACACCACATCTTCTTTATCCATTCATCCATCGATGGACATTTGGGCTCTTTCCTTACTTTGGCTATTGTTGATAGTGCTGCTATAAACCTGGGGGTGCATGTGTCCGTTTGAAACAGCACACCTGTATCCCTTGGATAAATGCCTAGTAGTGCAATTGCTGGGTCATAGGGTAGTTCTATTTTTAGTTTTTGGAGGACCCTCCATACTGTTTTCCAGAGTAGCTTACCAGCTTGCATTCCCAGCAAAACAGCTTCTTGAAAGCAGTTAATGAGAATTTAGATTTTTACTATGTTACTAGAAAAAATTTGTTTTAATGTTTTATTTATTTATTTTTTTGAGACAGAGTGCACGTGAGTGGGGAGAGGTAGGGAGAGGGGACAGAGGATCCCAAGGGGGCTCTGTGCTGACAGGCTGACAACACAGCCCAGGGCTCAAACTGACGAACTGCAACATCATGACCTGAGCTGGACGCTTAACTGACTGAGCCACCCAGGTGCCCCAGAAACAACTTTTGATCAAAGGCAATCAATAAAAGAAAGTTGAGGACTATTGATGAAATCTTTAGGTGGCATAGTTGAGAAGCTCTTGCATGACTTCACCTGTCCCATCACTCAGTCTAGGACCCTTGATAAGATTTAACCTGGAAACACATAGGTAAATTTATAGTTTTTAAATGAGAAGTGATTGGTAATTGGTTGGCTTGAACTTAGCCTCTTCTTATCTCTACAAATCATGTGGACATCTGAGAAGTGGAAATCCTGTACTTCGTGCCATGTACCATAAGATTTGGACACGGTCATTTCCAGTTTTTGAGATTGTTACATCCTAAAAAGATAATTCAAGCTGAAGTGTGATCAAAAGAGGCACAACATAGCGCAAATAACAAATGCTGTTTGCTACAAGTGTGACATGGCATTTTTTATTCATCAGTGCCAGCCCCTCGTTTGCTCCTGGCCCTAATCTCTGTACTCAAACACTGAGGTTAACTTTATTTTTATTTTTTGTTTTAAAGTTTTATTTATTTAAGTATTTTCTACACGCCACATGGGGCTCGAGCCCACAACCCTGAAATCAAGAGTCGCACGTTCTTCCAACTGAGCCATCCAGGCGCCCCACATTGGTGTTAACTTTAGCACTACGTGGACCCAGAAAGAGAAAAAAAAGTGAAAAACCAAGTGCTTGAATTTCACTTTTCCTTAGAGAATCTTGCTTTTGGGGTTTTGTTTTTCTAGTTTCCTCATCTGAGTTTTTCAGAAAGGAGAGGTGGCATCTCCTTACAGAAGAGCAGATGGTGTCCAGGGTAAAAATGAAGCTTCTCATGAATCTGCCCACTGATTTAACTACCCAAGAAGTCTGATAATCAGGAACAAATAGAGAAATGGGGGACGCTACATCCTGAACGGCACAGGAAACAGCTCTCCAAGACTCCATTTGACACCCTTTCTTCCCTGAATCCTTTAAATTTGTTTTTTTGTTTTGTTTTTCTTTAGCTCTCATCCTAACCCCTGCCCTGCCCTGCATTGAACTACTTTGCCTTATGTTTCACTGACAAATTACAAGATAACACTTCAACTATGCTTCTCTTCATTTTAAAGTATTGTGGTACAGGGGCGCCTGGATGACTCAGTCAGTTGAGTGTTCCATTCTCGGTTTCAGCTCAGGTCATGATCCCAGGGTTGTGGGATCCAGCCCTGCATTGGGCTCCATGCTGAGCGTGGCACTTGCTTGGGATTCTTTCTCTGCTTCTCTTTCCCGTTCGCATGCATGCATGCACACTCTAAAAATAAATAAGTAAGTAAGTAAGTAACACAAAAATGTACCATTTAATCTGTCCTAGAAAACATTTGGAAGAAATAGAGCTGATTTGTTTATGATCTGTACCATCCATGTAAACTAGCGCAGATCTCTTTGAACATCTTTGTTGACTTTCGTTTAAGGCTAAATTCTACCTCTGGACCTTTTGTGTATGGGTCCATAAATTTTCTTTTTGTCTTAAGCTAGTTCAAATGTGTTTTGGTTTCTTTTTAAGATTTTATTTTTAAGTAATCTCTATACCCAATGTGGGGCCCAAACTCATAACGCCGAGATGAAAGAGTTGCATGCTTTACTGACCACTATGGCCTCTGCGATTTATCTGACCTTAAATGCCTGCCTTGGTAATGATGTCTTTGTAAGGATTCTGCCTCTCCACGTGTACCCAGGTTCCCCTAGGGCAGAAACTCACTTTTTATTCTGTGCTAAGTCTACATATTTTTACAAAGAAGAAATATTCTTCATTTAAAAAAAAGATACACATTATTTTTTCCATAGAATAAGATAGAGAAACTGATTTAAGCTGACATAGGCAGAAGGGAACTTACTTGTTATGAATCAGTTACGAGTATTTGATGGAACTCAAGGTTGGGAGCATAGCTGGACCTCAGAGGAGGAACTAGGACTAGGAATCCAAAGATCAATAGGAATCAGGGTGGCTACGTTAGTTTCCAGTCCAAATGCCTAATGGGAATTAATTCCTAGAAGTGAGAATGTAGTCAGCCAGATAGTATCACAGTGTCTACTTCTAGTCCCATCAAGGGCATGGGGACACAGGGTTGAATGGGAGGGGGATCACAAGGGAAGCAGTTCCCCAAGGCAGACACGGTAATCACACACTCTGTGTGTGTGTGTGTGTGTGTGTGTGTGTGTGCACGTGCGCGTGCATTCAGTTCTTTGGTAATGGACCATCTGTGCTCTGAAGGCAGGGTCTTCCGCATCCCTCAGGGTGCCCCGCGTTAAGCCGGGCCATAGGGCGGGCTAAGTACATTGAGTATGATTTATCATGCTGTGTCTGAATGAACAACCATAGCCAAATTTGTTGAAGAACTATCTAGGACTCCCAAGTTGAGTTTTGAGGTGAATCCCAATGTTGCCTATGCCACTAACAACCAAAAACCCCGTTCACCCCTGCATGCCCGCAAACCATCCTGTTTTCTCTGTAAATAGATTCAGCTGCCAGTATTTATTGGTTTCCTGTAAATATTTTAAGTTTTATTTTTTAGAACAGTTTTAAATTTACAGAAAAACTGTGCAGATAGTAATTAAAGTCCATACTTTATTCATATTTCCTCACTTTTTACGTGTCATTTTCAAATTTTAGAATAGCACATCACATTTAATTATCATGTTTTCCTTGGCTCCTCTTGACTGTGACAGTTTTGATGACCTTGACAATTTTGAGGAGTACTGGTTAGGTACGTTGTAAGATGCCCTCTATTGGAACTTGATATTTTTCTTTGACTGAGGTTATAGGGTTGGGGGTAGGAAGGGGTGGGAGGTGGGAGGAAGGCCACAGAGGTGAATTGCCATTTTTATCACATCAAGGGTATATACTATGAATATGACTTTGTGACTGTTGATGTTGACCTTGATCAACAGGCTGAAGTAGTGTTTTTTAGGTTTCTCTACTATAAAGTTATTCTTTGATTTTTTTTTAACGTTTTATTTTTAAGACAGGGAGAGACAGAGCATGAACAGGGGAGGGTCAGAGAGAGGGAGACACAGAATCTGAAACAGGCTCCAGGTTCTGAGCTGTCAGCACAGAGCCTGACGCGGGGCTCGAACTCACGGACTGCGAGATCATGACCTGAGCCAAAGTCGGCCGCTTAACCGACTGAGCCACCCAGGCGCCCCTATGAAGTTATTCTTTGGAAGGAACTTACATACTATTCCATATAGGAAGTCACTATGGGCAGCCCACATTTCAGGAATGGGGAGTTATGTTCCACCTCCTTGAGGGTGGAATATCTACATAAATTATTTGTAATTCTTACACATGGGAGTTTGGTTCACAGAATTTTATACTTGATTAATTTTTAGATTGCTTTAAAAAAATTTTTTTAGTGTTTATTTGGGGGAGGGGCAGAGAGAGAGGGAGACATAGAATTGGAAGCAGGCTCCGGGCTGCAAGCTGTTAGCACAGAGCCCAATGCAGGGCTCGAACCCACGAACCACAAGATCATGACCTGAACCGAAGTTGGACACTTAACCTACTGAGCCACCCAGGTGCCCCTAGGTTGCCTCTTTAAAAGTGTGTGTATGTATGTATGTATGTATGTATGTATGTATGTATGTATGTGTGTGAGTAACTAAGCAAGGAATCTCTACACTCACTGTGGGGCTTGAACTCATGACTCCGAGATCCAGAGTTGTGTGCTCTACTGACTGAGCCAGCTAGGGGCCCCTTTAGATTGTTTTTTGGGGTGCCTGGGTGCTCAAGTTGTTTGAGTGTCTGACTTTAGCTCAGGTCATGATCTCATGGTTCGTCGGTTTGAGCCCCACATTGGGTTTCGTACTGATAGGGCAGAGCTTGCTTCAGTTTCTCTTCCTCCCTTTATCTCCTCTCATGCTCTTTCTCAAAAGTAAGTAAACATTTAAAAAAATTAAATATAGATCATTTTTTGAGCACCCTAAAAAAATAATAACAGGGAGTTCTGATTGAACATAGTAACTTGAGTAAACTTGTTTTTCTCTGCTCCCTTCCAAAAGCCACACAAATGAGAGTAAGGTATAAAGAGAGATCTAAATCCATAGACAGTGAATGAGAGAGTACACTTTAGTTGATGAAAGATCTCAAGAAATTTTCAGAAGAAGGAAGGCCAATAAACTTAGAAAAACAATTTAAATGCCTACAGGAAGAAAAGTCAACAGGAATGAAGTCACACCACAGATCCCTGAAAAACTCATAAATGGGAAGCACTGTTTAACTGTGAGTGTAGAAGGTGTGTAGCACCCTTGAAAACAGTGAGTTAAACTTCCCTCCCAATGCCCACTCCACCAAACCTAGCCTGCACAGCGAGGCAACTGTTCCTCTCCTGACGAAAACTGGAGGCTTAATCCTGGGCAAAGTTGAACCTGAGACGATCCTGATGGGCGATCACAAGGCTGAGCCAAGGGCAGTGGCAAGTAGAGTGGAAAGCAGGACTTAAGTGGAAGTTCATACTAATTGCTGAGACCTCCGCCCTCACCCCTTGGCTCCTTGGATACAATAGGAATAGGAAGATTCCTCTCGGGAGAAACTCATCAGTCCAAGAGAAGATCTACGGATAAGTGACATTTGGTGGCTTCCACATGCTCACCCTGTAGTGAAATCCTTCAGTCAACAAGCTTTGCTGTTGCAAAACATCCACAAAGGTGTATGGTGCCTTGCTTAACAGTTGAATACGAATGGAGAGCCAAGGACTGTCAACCATTCTTTGAAAGCCTTAACATGATAGAGATCAAAACAAATAGGGGAAAAGTCAGAGTAAAAGATAAGGCAGAAGAAAAGCAACCAAAAAAACACAAACTCCCTGATAACTTCAGCGAGATGATACTGTACCCACCTACTACAAACTGTACAAACCTAGGATGCTATTTACAAAGGAACATTCAAATAAAAATAAAATGGAACATTAAGAGAATGAGAATTATGAAAATTACAAATTTGAGTCCACCAACGAATGCTAAAATCAATGGGCAAAAGCTTAAGTAGAAACAGGATATTTACATAGCCTCTAAGTATCTCCCCCAAAGCATTTATTAGTCACAAGGACAAAAGCAGTAATTTTACAGTGAAGAAAGCTGGCAGGTGATTCAATTTAACGTCCCCAGCAATAAATAGCATCATGTACCCTTGAAATGATGCCTTGAGGATACATCACCCCCACTGCATTCCCCATAATTTATAACCTCTGTCTAATCATGAGAAAATATCAGTCTCAAGTTGGCAGACGTTCTACCAAACCACTGACCGGTTTCTTCAAAAGTTGTCAAGCTCATGAGAGACAAGGAAAGACTGAAGACCCGTCACAGATTGGGGGTGGGGAAATTGACAAAGGAGGAATGGCAACTAAATGCAATTGGGTTCCTGGATTGGCTCCTGGAACAGAAAAGGAAATGTCTTTTTTCTTTGTCACCAGTGGAAAAACTGGTGACATTCAAAAAAAAAGTCTGTACTTAATAGCACTTTTGCAATGTTACCTCTTTTCATTTTGGTAATTGTTCTTTGGTTATGTAACATGTTGACATTAGAGGACGCTCAGTGGTGAATGTAGGGGAACTCTGTACTATCTTTGCAAATCTTTATAACCCTAGAATTATTTCAGAATAAAAGGTTTTTTCGTTTTGTTCTGGTTTTTTGTTTTGTTTAATTAAAGCAGGAATAAAAAGGACAGCAATAGCAGGATTGGAAAATAAAAATGAAGAAATCCTCCCACAAGGTAGAACAAAAAGGAAACAATGGAAAGTGAGAGGTTCACATAAGAAGATACCCTGTAGGAAATCTGGAGGTGGAAATGAAGAAATTGTCACAGAAATAATACAAGAAAACATCCCAGAACTAATAATTATGATTTGGGGTCTGGAAAGGAGCCCTGAGTGCTCAGCACAATAATGAAAAAGGGACTCCTACAGAGAGGCCTGTCATTGTGGAATTCCAGAACACTTGAAGGGTTAAGAATAAAGTCCAAAATCAAAGACCGTGGCAAAACTTTGGATCACCTTGAAATCATGGTGAAACATGAAGAAATACCATCTGTGGCCATGCCACACATCAGTGAAAACAGAATCTCTGTTTCAGGGGAACCTGATTCATGGTGACAGTTGAGAACCACTGTGCCGTCAGCTTCCAAAGAGAAGCAACAGATCACTTACAAAGAATCAGGAAACCTGTATCCGTGACCAACAACACTGTAAACAAGAACACCAAGCAACAATGCCTTCTGAATGAATATATCGTCTAACCTAGAATTCAGGACACTTAAGAAATCTCTTGTTCATGAGAATTAAGAATTATCACCTTTAGAGGCGTCTGGGTGGCTCAGTCGGTTGAGCGTCCGACTTCTGCTCAGGTCATGATCTCACAGTCTGTGAGTTTGAGCCCTGCATCGGGCTCTGTGCTGACAGCTTGGAACCTGGAGCCTGCTTCAGATTCTATGTCTCCCTCTCTCTCCCCTCCCCTGCTAATGGTCTGTCTCTCTCAGTCTCAAAAATAAAAAAACATTAAAAAAATTTAAAGAACTATCACCTTTAAGTCTACCTAAGGTTTGGGCTTTTTCTCAAGACTTTTTTTTAAGTGGGTGCACCCATTTTTCTGTATTTGCTATGCTTATTCCTTCCAAGCTATTCTTTCTTTTTTTTAATTTTTTTCTTAGTTTTTAAAAATATTTTTTTTTATTTTTTTAAATTTTTTTTTCAACATTTATTTATTTTTTTGGGACAGAGAGAGACAGAGCATGAACGGGGGAGGGGCAGAGAGAGAGGGAGACACAGAATCGGAAACAGGCTCCAGGCTCTGAGCCATCAGCCCAGAGCCCGACGCGGGGCTCGAACTCACGGACCGTGAGATCGTGACCTGGCTGAAGTCGGACGCTTAACCGACTGCGCCACCCAGGCGCCCCTAAAAATATTTTTTAATGTTCATTCATTTTTGAGAGAGAGAGAGAGACAGACAGACAGACAGAACATGAGCAGGGGAGGGGCAGGGAGGGAAACACAGGATCCGAAGTAGGCTCCAGGCTCCAAGTTGTCAGCACAGAGCCCAGCACAGGGCTCGAACCCATGAATGGCCATTATCATGACCTGAGCCAAAGTTGGACACTTAACCCACTGAGCCACCCAGGTGCACCCTAAGCTATTTGTTCTTAAACACATTCTTTATTCAAGAACTGCTTAGTTTTCAGTATCTTCTGTGATCGGACCCAATACCGCCTATCAGATTTTATTACCTAGATCTTCTGCTCCCCGCCAGTCACTCCCCCTACTATCTACTACGTCCACCTGCACTTTCCCACTTTTTGTATCCTTGAAAGTTCTTTTCCATGAGCCAGAATATCCACCTCCATCCCGTTCCTAATGCCAAGTGGGTTTTTTCATGACTTTTGATTCCTGTTGACCAGTCTGGGTTGCCAGTTGCACTGTGTCCGGTCCGAGCTCGGCGGGAAGTGGAGCCACCCTGGCCTTCATAGCAGTGCCCGCCACAGGTACAAAGAGTGGCAGCAGATGGGAGGCACATTTACCATGTTGGATGAATCATACCCAGACTGCACAGTCAGATGCTGAGTCTCACTCTCTCTATGAAACCTCACATTACCCCAGTCCACTCACTTCTTCCTTCTCTAAGTGCCCATCACACTCATGATGACCATTTTCATTCTTTGGTGCCAGACTAGTTCCTTTGTTAATCTTTCCAACTAGACTGGAGTGTCCTTGAAAAAGAGGACTGAGCAGTATACTTCCTTTGTTTCCTCCCTGTACAGGGTGCAATGTTCTACACGTTGTAGGTGCTCGGAATACATTTGCTCGGTTGGAGTAGGCATAGTCGTCCCTCACCTTCCCCACGGGCTCTTTTTTGGCAGTTGCAGTTACCTGTGCCGGCTGTGGTGTGGGACCAGATGATCCTGCTTCTGCGGTATGGTCAGAAGGTCAGTCGTAAGCTAACACCGTGTCACATTGACTATGTCATCCACCCCTCGCTTCATCTCCTCGTGGGGGCATTTTGTCATCTCACATCATCACAAGGAGAAGGGTGTGTACAGTACAATAAGATATTTTGAGAGAGGCACCACATTCACATAACTTTTATTATAGTTTGTTGTTAAAATGGATTTTTTTTTAAGTTTGTGGAGAGGGAGAATGCGTGTGCGAGTGGGGGGGGGGGCAGAGAGAGAATCCCAAGCAGGCTCCATGCTTTCAGCAGTGAGCCCCCCAGTGCATGGCTCGAACTCATGAACTGTGAGATCATGACCTGAGTTGAAATCAAGAGTCAGGAGCTTAACCGACTGAGCCACCCAGGTGCCCCAAAACTGTTTTTTTAATTATTAGTTATTGTTAATCTCTTACTGTGCCTAACTTACAAATTAAACTATATCATAGATAAGTATGCATGGGAAAAACATACTTAGGGTTTTGTATTATCACTTGTTTCAAGAATCCTTTGGGGATCTTAAAACTGACTTACTGAGAAGGGGGACCCATTATATAGGGAGGTAGAAAATGTACCCTCTGCTGGTATGGTAGAAATGAGCATTCTTAAAATCTCTACAACCTTAATCTGACCTTTGTAGAGCAAATGAACAAGCTCTTCATACCTTTTGGGAATCTTCATTATAATGAAGGTCTGTATCTTCTATTTTGACTGTGTTGGGTCTTGGCATTGTGCGATACTCAACTTCTTTCAAAAAGGTCTGACCTATACCAGAGAGCAAACTGGGGTAGTTTGGGATTATAAATAAAAGATAAATTCCCAGTTGATATACATAGAAATAGTAAAATATATATGCCTCATATGTTATTCATGAGAAAGAACTGGAATTCTAATAAGAACGAACATTCGAACATCCAGGAGTTAATTGGAAGTGTGCTGGTTATAAAAAAAACCAACAACCCACAATTAAAATGATTGATGATGGGGCATCTGGCTGGCTCAGTTGGAAGAGCATGTAACTCTTCATCTTGGGGTCGGGAGTTCCAGCCCCGCGTTGGGTGCAGAGATGACATAAATAAAAAACTTAAAAAAATAAAATGATTGATGATCACAGGGTATTTATTTTTACTTTGGTAAAAAGGAATACATTTTCTGAAACTGGGGGACGGGTTAGACCCGTTGGGATCAAATGTGTTTGATGTACTTTCCCATATTAGAACTATACAGGTTTTTTTTTTTTTAATTAAAAGAACATTTTATTTCATTATTTTTTTTTTAACATTTATTTATTTGAGAGGGAAAGAGAGAATCCCAAACAGGCTCCACACTGCCAGCAAAGGGCCTGATGTGGAGCTCAAACCCAAGAACCGCGAGATCATGACCTGAGCCGAAACCAGGAGTTGGCTGCCCAGATGACTGAGTCACCCAGGCACCACTCCTCCCCCCAAATCTTTTATTATATAGAGAGAGCACAAGGAGGGAAGAGGGGCAGAGAGAGAGAGAGAGAGAGAGAGAGAGAGAATCTCAAATAAGCTCCACACTCAGTATGGAGCCTGATACAGGGCTCAATATCATGACCCTGGGATCATGACCTGAGCTGAAATCAAGAGTCAGAAGCTCAACTGACTTAGCCACCCAGGCACCCCAGAACTGTACATTTAGATGTTATTGTGCTGATATTGTTGCCTTATAAATATAGTAGCAATTAAAATTAGAAACACTTACAGAGGTACCGGGGTGGCTCAGTCAGTTAAGTGTCCGACTTTGGCTCAGGTCATGATCTCACACGTCATGAGTTTGAGCCCCAGGTTGGGCTCTGTGCTGACAGTTCAGAGACTAGAGCCTACTTCAGATTCTGTGTCTCCCTCTCTATCTGCCCCTCTCCTACTCGTGCTCTCTTTCTCTTAAAAATAAACAAACATTTAAAAAGTTTGAGAAAAAGAAACACATTAAAAAAATTCTTCAAGGGGCGCCTGGGTGGCGCAGTCGGTTAAGCGTCCGACTTCAGCCAGGTCACGATCTCGCGGTCCGGGAGTTCGAGCCCCACGTCAGGCTCTGGGCTGATGGCTCAGAGCCTGGAGCCTGTTTCCGATTCTGTGTCTCCCTCTCTCTCTGCCCCTCCCCCGTTCATGCTCTGTCTCTCTCTGTCCCAAAAATAAATAAAAACGTTGAAAAGAAGAAAAAAAAATTCTTCAAGAGTAGTTTTGTGATATGTATTTTTTTTTGAAGGATATGCTGGATATTTTACACGTCAGTTGGAATTGCCCTTGTATTCATTTTTTCTTGGTGCTGAGAATAGTGTCAGTTGTGTATTTATCCACCATGAACGATTAAAGACCCTTCTTTGCTTTACAAAATGTAAGATTATTGGTGCACATACGCTCATATATGTAAAATTTATATGCATATACAGTGTGATACCTTATCTTTGAAACCTGTTTGCCATATCCACAGACAGGCACATTTTACCATTTAATACAAAAATATGACTATTGTATATCATTTTTATGATGGTTTTCCACTGATGCATATAGCTTACCAACCCAGATCTTCTTTGATGATAGATTTCACCTCTGAGAGGTATTCACCAGTGCTCTCATAATATGTGACCAGCACATTGATAAAAAGGGATGTAAATATACTACATTTTGAACTAACTTATGCAAATGAATATTAATACAATAGACATGTATGACTGATATTTATCATATTTTTTATTTTAAAATTGGGATTTTAATGTGGAGAATATCCAAACTTCCAGAGGGAATGAATGGCTGTTGGGTATTATCAAGGTAAGTGAAGGAATTGGAGTCCTTGGGGAGCCATGACTCCTGCACCTGGTAGCATTTTAATGGCATGTCCTTTGCTGCTTGCCATCATGTGACTTGTAAAGAAGTGGGATTTGTCCTAAGTGTATACTGAAACATGTCTTGTGATTAACATAACTGGTAACGGACACTATCCCAATAACTTTTAAAACGATGTTTATGACTCAGTGCCCAAACAGGCAACTCAGAGAGGAAAGATCACTGGCGTTCAGAGGAGAGAGAGAGGGCAAGAGCTGCTGTGTTTATTTTGCCACGGTCCATTTAGTCTTTCCTCACTGAGAGTTACTTACCTGTAACCTTGAATCTCCAGCAGTATGTTCAGCCACAAATCTCCACTGCTTATAACCCTTGTTACCATTTAGCGTTATAAAGCGTGTTTATAGATGCGTTGAGCCAGACATTTTCCATTTGTACTGTGCGGCGTTCCATAGGAAGCATTGGCGTGGACTTCTCAACATCCATCCCACCCCACATACTAAGTCTAAGACAGTTGGGCAGTCCTATCCCCCTGGCCTGATCGGTTGTACGTGAGACCTCCGTAAGAAGTTTCCTCTCCAAAGAGAGAGTCACAGAAAGAAGTGGTGTGGCTCTCCTGCTACCAGCCTGAGGAGGAAGCGTGCACTAAAATGGTCGAACGGAGAGATGGAAAGAACAGGAGACTTTGTTGACTCCAGCCGCTGATTCAATGAACCCCGAAGCTCTCTCTACAGCAGGACTTCCATTTATGTGGAGATCATACATTTTCTAATGTTGTTCAAGCCTTTTGAGTTGAGGTTTCTATTACTTGCAGCTGGAAGCATCCTCACTGATGAACTATTCTTAAGAAGAATGACTCATGGGGAAACAATCCTCCCAGCTTCTGATTAACTTTGGCCTCCAGAGATAATTATCTGGGCCATCAGATGCATAAAAAAATATGGAGGTCATAAGATTAAAATTTTAGTGGTTACATTTAGGGAGAGGAGTAGTGGCTGGAAGGGGGTCTGCGAGGGGCTTCTGGAATGCTAGTGTTTCTTGATCGGAGTTGTGGTCATATGGGTGTGTGTACTTTAAGATAAATTCATCAAACCATATATCTGTGATTTGTGTACCTTTCTGCATGTAAGTTGTACTTCAATTTAAAAAGCTTGCTGAAAAATACTATATTGTAACCAGGCCTCCAAACAAGCTGTATCTTGACTGGAAGGATATGAATGGTATATTGTGGTCATTTTTTTTAGGCAGCTGAATTAAGCTAGAGACATGCTTTCTTTTATAAACTTCCAGAAGCTCACTGTAATGACCTTGGGTGTGACCAGCCCACTCTAATCTCAGCCAAAATGTTTTCCCTTTTGGTTGGGCTGGGAGAGCCTCAAAGCCTTGCAAAGGAAGGGCTTCATCATTTTTTAGAATGCAGTCACAATGAATATTAAAAACCCAACTAAAAACTAACAGAGCAGAGTCAGTCCACGAAGGGCTTTGTCAAACCGCATTCTCTGAGAGGTATTTTAGTTATAGGGGGTCCACTCCAAGGAAACCACTGGGTTTGGAAGAATGCAGTCACGGACCTCATGCAGCTCAGGTTGTTGAGAGTTTTAATTCATGGAGGAAGAGCTATAACATGCTTAGTCAGGTTTTTTGTTTGTTTGTTTGTTTGGAAGAAAAAATATATGGTCTTTGGGGACCCAATTACCTAGAGAAAGACTTGACTCCGCTACAAGAAAACTAGCTAAGGAAAGTTACCATAAATCATGGGTTAGATGGAGAGTGGAATTGAATAATGTGACAGCAAGACTCTGGGAATACCACTCTTCATGAGGGAGAGGATTTGAAGAGGGATCCCATCATGAAACTAAATGGGGAGTATGGTTGATTGGTGGTCAGGCCCTTGGAATTCAAATTCCTGAGGGATGTAGAGCCCTGTACTGTTTGAGCAGCCACATCGATCTGCAGAACCGGAGGCTGACAAAAAGAATGTGGAGACAATGTGTTTTATTATATTCCACCTATCTCTTCAGGGTGCTTTCACACCATTATATCCTCACTACCACCTGGTGATGTAGGTAAGTTAGAACTGATCCTAAGAGAGACAGTGACTAAGAGAACAGGTTCTAGAGTCACCAAGACCTGGGTTTGGTTCCTGTGTCTGTCTTGTTAGTGGAATGTTTGTGCAATCTACATAGCCTGTGTTTGTGGTTCTCTGCTTCAGAGGACATTAGGCAACGTGGAGATATTTTTGATTGCCACAACTGGAGGAGGGCCATTAGCATCTAGTGGGTAGAGGCTAGGGATACTGCTCAACAACCTACAATGCACAGAACAGCCCCCCACCACAAAGAATTGTTCAGTCCAAAATGTCAATAGTGCCACTGTTGAGAAATGCTGGGTCCTATCTGATTCTCAGTCTCTTTGTCTGTAGAATGGGGATATCAACATTATCTCATTGGGTTATTGTGAAGGGTAGATTAAATAACAGTTGACATTGGATTGTCTGTTCTTCCACCATCCCTTCCCCCTATTCAAGGAACTGCCCTCACAGGACTTTACATCTCTACAGAATTAGATTTCTACGGGCTGAATGCCAGTAACCTACAGTTCCATCTAGTTTCATGATGTTTGTCCCTAGCAGGCATTTTGCGTAGTATGACTCTGCCCCTTTGCCACAGTTGACTGGGCCAGGGGTGGACACTCGATCCAAACCAAAGCAGTCAGAATTCTCTCCCCAGGAAACTTTGTAATTTGCACTGAGAGTCAAGTCTGCTAGGGTCTTGAATGGAGAAGATACAAACCTGGGAGTTGTGGGTGGCCATTTTCTCCCATGTGGTCGGGGGGTGCAGTTTATAACAAAAGGGAAAATTGCAACAATTATGGAGAGAAAGGCAGCCAGAAGAGACCCAGTTCCCGGAGTCTGTGTCCTGGCTGCTCCCTGCCCTTAGGCCCCGTAGCCCATTTCTACATCCTTGTAAGACTTTCTGCTTAACCTGGCTTCGGTTACGTGTCTCTCATGTCCAAGAGACACATAATAGCCAGCGAGAACATATGTAACAGCACTTGGCATGGTGCCCAGGAATTAAGCCCCGAATAAGTGGCAATTATTATTATCATCCCATATTAGAGATAAAAAAGTTGACACAGAGAGATTAAATAATTTGTCTCGTTGTCACACAGCTCTTTAGCAGTAAAGGTGGTCTGAAATCCGGGTCTCCTCACATCTAGACTGAGGTTCTGTTCTGTCTGTTCTTTAAATTGTGAAATAAAACTTTCAGAATAGCGCATGGGTAGCTAAGTATCTAGGTGTAGTTAAAAACAACTCGCAGTGAACCTTGGTGTATCTCACCCAGGACAGGAACTAGAAAACTGGCTGTAGCTTGGAAGACTGTCCTGTGCCTCTCCCTGCCACGACTCCCTGCCAGAGGTAACCAATATCCTGTTTTTTGTTGAAATGGCTTTTAATCGTTTTTCCGTCTACATGTGCACCCCTAAACTACATGATTTAGCTTTACTTGTTTTGGCATTTATACAATGAGACTGTACATATTCTTTTGTAACGTTTTAAAAATTTCGACACTGTACTTGTGAAGTTCCTCTATGCTGTTATGCATAGTTGTAATCCATTTATTTGCTTTCTTTCTTCCACAGTGGATTTATCCAAGCTACTGGTGACGAGCATTAGGTGATTTCCGATTTTCAGCCAGTGGTATTACCAAGGGCATCCTGGTCTGTATATGCTGGTGCATGTGTGCAGGAATGTCTCCTGGGTACCTACTGGGAGTATACCTGTCGTATCTGAGACTTCCTCTGCTCCACATACTTGGGGGTTTGGGTTCTTTCGCAGGCACATGCCAGTACCGGGGCCAGAGGCTGAAGAAAGTATTGTGTAGTGCTGTAGGACACATAGAGATTCAAAACAAAGTATCTTTCCTCAAAAACTGAAACATAGGGTTACCACATGGCCCAGAAATTCCACTCCAAGGTATCTACCCAAGAGAACTAAAAACATATGTTCATGTTAAAACTTGTACATGAATATTTATAGCAGCACAATTCAGAATAGCCAAAAGGCCCATCAATTGATGAATGGATAAACACGATGTGGTCTATCCATACAACGGGATATTGTTCAGCATAAAAAGGAATTAAATGCTGGTACATGAGACCACGTTATGCTAAGTGAAAGAAGCAGGCACGGAAAACCATATATTACATAATTCTGCTTCCATGAAGTGTCCAGAATAGGCAAATTTATAGAGACAGGAAGTAGATTGTGGTTCCCAGGGGCTGGGCGAAGGGGTGAAGTGGGGAGTGACCCTTATGGGTACAGGGTTCCTTTAGGAAGTGATGAAAATGTTTTGGCATTAGTGATGTTGGTCTCACAGCTTGTGAATAAACTAAAAGCCACTGAACTATAGTCCTTAGAAGGGTAAGTTTTATGGTATATGAATTACATCTTAATGAAAATGTAACTAAAAACATAGTATCTTTGCTCATTCATTTACTCAAAACACGCGTATTATGTAAGTATTAAGTACCTAAGATATGCCAGACGTCCCTCAGCACATTGTTGGGAGACATTGGTCAGTGAGTTAGACGCGGCCCCCATGTGGGTCAGAACCATTGTCAGAGAGCAAGTAACACATTCAAGAGTGGTCACTGAGCAGAGTTTAGTGAAGGGACTGCTTGCAGAAGTATGAGCAGGGTTAAGAGGTCCCTGGGGAAGTGAGGCATTTCAGGGTTGGCAACAGACGGCAGCCATTACCGCCCCCCGCCCCCCCCCCCCAGGCCTGGAAAGGCAAGGGGAGAAAAGTGGTTCCCGGAACCCAGCAAGAGCTGCAGGAGAAGCTGCGTCACAGGGGCTGTGGCAGAGAGGGGGCCACCTACCCACGGCTCCCTCTCCCGTCTGCTGCTGGCGGGTATGGGAGTGCCGGCCACACAGACCCCATCGGTCAGCCTCCTCAGGCCTAGAGGACAGGGGAGAAGGCTGGAGAGGGACTCTGGAGAAGCAAATAGAGACTCTCTGTCCTCACGGACTTTCCATTTTCAGTGGAGAGACATACCAGAAAAAAATAAAAGCAACAGAATGTGATAAGCAAACAGGCTGACATGAAAGAGAGCATCTTGGTGTGTGGGTGTGTGTGTGGGGCGCGGGAAGACGACACTAGATTTGCTGCCTGGGAAGGTCTTTCCAAGGGGAAGGAGGCGGTGCCGTTTAGCTGGGACCTGAAGAATGAGCGCCTAGGTGATTCAAATGTTATTTATTGAGATGGGGAAGCTTGGAGGAGAATCAGCTTTAGGGGAGGAAATCAAGAATGCCCTCTGGGATGTATTAAAGACAGAACATACACCAACATCGAAAAATAACAACTCAAGTTGGAGTGTGAATCCACGGGACTCGGGAGAGGCCACGGCTGCGGGCTGACACCCAGGGCCTACCTCTCGGAAGCCAGGACTTGCGTGGACTGCGCCCTCCCTGGAGGTTACACCAAGTGCTGGCACAGCGCGCTGGCTCGGGGCCTCCCGCCTGCTCCCAGGCCTCCTCCCAGCATTTATTGGGACTTTGCCACATCCCAGGTTCTTCCTTCACGAAGGCGAGAAGGGCCAGGGGAAGGGAGTATCCTTTCTGAACACCAGACGTGACACATCGCCTTGACCGGGCAGGAGCTTCAGCGTGATAGCTAGGGGGGGCCACAGGTAGGCCTGCCGACCAGGAAGGGTCCAAAACCTACTTGGAAAGGCACCCAGGCCTGTGACTAATATGGTGGTGCTTCGGAGCACCCAGAGGGAAAAGCTGGCCCAACATCCTAGCTGGAGCCAAATCAAGAAAGACAGCAGGAGAGAAGTGAGTCTACAACTGGCACATTCTTCCTCACCCGGTGGGTCTTGTGGCATCAGCTGGAGTCCTCCTTCGGGTGCCTCTAGCCCGCACAACTTGGCACATCTCTGTATTTTCTTCCATAGAGGTCTCTCCTCTCTGGCTCCTGGCCCAGCCAGTTGCCCACAGACTGGAAAACAAAGGCTCACTGCCTTCCCTAGAGACCTGGGCTTAAGGGATGGGCCTTGAGCAGGCTGGGCGGATGCTCTGTTGATTTTTTTTCCAAGTGCAGAGAATGTGACAGCCAATTCCTGTTGGAAATGGCTTTTGTTTTCTTTGGAGCACAAAGCACTTTTCCTTTCTCGTGATTGTTTCAGTTCAGGTCATATTTAGGATGGAGACGATTTGCTAACCTAATTGCTTGCCTTTTAGATCTGTGGTTCTTAAGCTTTGGGGGCACAGATCCTACTGCAACCCTGATAAAAACCATAGACCCTCTCCCTAAAACACACACACACACACACACACACACACACACCCCTCCCAAATTTAACATTTAACATCAATCCTAGCAGGTTAAGATCCCTTGGGTTAAGGAAGGTCAGTCCTTCCAACTCCCCCACTCCCAATCCCCTCTGCCCCCTGTTTCTTTTCAGTCAGGATCTTAAAATTCCCTTTCTTTAGCACTTCTCAGGGGCCAGCATTTCTTGCCTGCTTTCTGCCTGAATTAGTCCCAGGTGCCCAGCCTCTGAGGAGCAGGGGCCTTCGCTAGCCTCAAGCTGCTCTTGGTTCGGAGGCTCCGGTCCGGTGTCGCTTCAGTTTTTCAGGCAGCAGAATATTCCAGTGGGATTTGTAAAACTTTTGTCTCATCCGTGCCTAGCTGTTACGGAGGGGGCAGACAGCAAGAGTCTCTGCAGATTCTAGACGAGGGGGCACAGCTTTGGATGAGACTAGGGAGACAGGCGTTGTCTGGTTTTGTTAAATTCCAGAAGCAAGTCACTTTGCCAAAATTGCCAAAAATAAAAGGACTGTCTAGACACATATTAGAAGCTCTCCTATGAAGACAGACCATCCTGAAGATCATGGATTTATGCTTAAATGGTGAGACAAAGGGGGTCATTTAAGTAACAAACAGGTATTGTACCTGCTGGTGCTCTAGGCGGGTTCTAGGCGCCAGGGGGGGGGGGACGGGGGGGGCACGTGGTGAATGAGACAGACAAGGCGCCAGAGAACTTTAGGTAGTGACAAGTGCAAGTATGAAAACAGGACGAAGTGATAGATGTGACCGTGCGGCCGCCACGACGAGAGAAGATGTCTCTGAGCAGGTGGCACTGGAGCTCCAGCCTGATTATTGAGAAGGGAGCATCCACCGGGAGGAAGTGAGCTCCAGGTGGAGGCAGCGGCCGCTGCAGGGCCTTGAGGCTGGAACGAACTGGTGCGCGCGCAGAGGAAAAGAAAAGCGCTTGTGGACGGCGCGGTCCGAAGTGGGGAGGGAGGAGAGGGAAGGAGAGAGGTAGGCGGTGGGCAGATGGCTGTGCGCTTTGTCGGAAAGACGACGAAGGGTCTAGAGCAGACGTCTGATGTGATGTCATTTGCAGTTTGGGAACGGGCCTCCTGGAGAAGCACATTGGGAGAGAGCGAGAGCGAGCGGAAGTGGAGGCAGCGCGAGGCCGGTCGTGGGGGCCAGGTGAGGGGGGGCGGGGATGGCGGCTCAGGCCTCTCGGTGGCGCTAGGGTCGGAGAGGAGGAGGCTGTTTTCCAGGTGAACGCACGGGGTGCATAGTGTAACGCATGGCCGTTAAGACTCCACGGAAACTTAAGTTTAATACGTTTTCGAAGGGCCAGGGCTATGTTGTTCTCGCTCTTGGCCAGTCCAAGGCTTCCTGTTCGTGCCCTTCCAGGAAAAACAATGACAAAGATACAAATCCTCCAGAAGAGAAAGTTGCTTGGCTGTTCTTGTCTCTGCAGAATGTCAATGTGCTTGGCAGGCAAGAGGAGGGGAAGGACAGCGGATATGTATTAAGTGCCGACTGCATACCTTAATCTCATTATCCAAGAACCCTGCAAGCCTCACTTTTTTTTTTTTTTTTTTTTTTTTTTGAGATGAGGAAACAAGTTCA
This sequence comes from Felis catus, assembly GCF_018350175.1. Lineage (NCBI taxonomy): Eukaryota > Metazoa > Chordata > Mammalia > Carnivora > Felidae > Felis > Felis catus. Next base: position 44,717,802 of record NC_058382.1, read on the forward strand.
GAGAGGTTAGTTTAATTGTCCAAGGTCACATAGCTAACAAGTGACAGGGCTGGGATCCAAACCCAGGTCTGTCTGACTCCAGTTCCTTCCACATCGGGGCCCTGGGCTGGCGAGACCAGGTGAGCACACTGAGTAGGCTTGAATGGCCCCGAGGCTCCCCAGGGTTTTAGCTACTCCTCGGATGAAAGCTGGTCTCTGTTGGGGGTCTGCTGACTTTTCCAGACCCTGGGGGTGTGCTGGGTGCAGTGATGTTGAAGAGTCATGTTTTAAGACAGTCCCAATGGTCGGAAGATTTCCCAATGCCAGCGAATCTAGTAAAGACAGAAGGAGTTTGGGTCTTGAGACAAGCTCATTAGCACTCATTCCGTTTGGGTGAAATCAATTAGGGCTAACTGGAAGGTACAGCCTCTGCTCTCTGTTGACTCTTGAAATGAGAGACTGATGGTGGCTACCAGTTATCATGGAGGCGTGCTCAGGGGCAAAGACTCTGATGACAGAGTCTAGGCTGTGAATCCTGCCCCTGCTGCTCTGTGGCCAGTTGCTTGGTAGGAGGACTCCGCAGGGTTCTGGAGGGTGACTGTGTGTGTCACCTAAGACCCCTGTGGGTCTCAGGCAACTTAGAACGGACTGGGCCTTGCAGGTTCCACCTGGCCTGACTGCCCAGGCCTGCGCCAGAGAACGACCGGGCGACGTGCCCAGTGACGGCACAAAGGAAGAGCCTCACACCCCGGGTTACACCCAGGGTTACGCAGAGCAGCATGACACTGTGACCTTGTCTTCGGTGCTTTTACCATCTGCTGGGTGCTGCCTACTAGACTACAAGCTCAGTGCGGGAGGCCTTTTTTTCTCTCTTCTTGTTTCCCCTGTGCTTGAGTGGGTTACCTGAGGTTGGCTGACAGATATGTCTGGACCTTCCAGGACTGGACACGTCAGTGGGAGTTAGAAGCCCAGCAAGAGGAAACCAAGGCATTAGGAAGAGTACGTAAAAACTAGCTGCCAGCACAGGGAGGGAAGCCTTGGTTTTCCCATCTGTGGAATGAGGCGATGAGGCATGAGGTCGTGCACCTAAGTGCTTAGCAGAATTCTCGGCACATAGCGCCCAGCCCATCGGAGTGAGTGCATAGCGCTTCTACAACCACCCCCGGCGCCTTGCGTGGTTCTTCATGTCTCGGTGGGAACTTTTACATTTTTTTTGACTGTGACCCACACCACAACCTTCTAATGTGTGTGCATGTCTCTTTAAATATAACCGAACTATAAATTTTGTGAACTAAGACCCTTACTATGTGTGATGAACTTTGACGGTTTGCATTGTGTTCAGTTTTGTTGAAACAATCCTGAAGGGGCAAAGGGTTACTTTCTGGGGTGATGGACATATTCTGTATTTTGATGAAGGTGGTGGTGGCATGGATGTCTTTGCCCAAAATTGTTGAACTCTATATTAAAATGGGTGCCTTTTATTGCGTGTCAGTTAGATCTCAGTAGATTTGCAACCCTCTAATTTTTATTGAGATACAATTCACATTTCAAAAACTCACCCTTTTAAAGTAGATACTTAAGTGATTTTTAGTATAGTCACAGAGCAACTGTGACCACAGTCCAAGGTCAGAACATTTTCATTACTCCAGGAAGAAGCCCCGTACCCATTAACAGTCACTTCCCATCCCCCCAACCCTAGTCCCTGGCAACCACTAATCTACTTTCTGTCTCTGTGGATTCTCTGGTTTCAGTCTTGCGTGGCCGGGAGAGCAGACTTTGAAGTTAGACTGGTTACTGGGCCTCTCAGGGGCCACCACTCACCACAACTGGGATTTCTCTGTTTGGTCCTGGCCCTGGGTGGTGAACTCCAAGAGCATCAGAGACGCTGGCAGATGACTCACATCCTGTGTCCCCACCTCCTTCCTACACAGACCCCAGGCCCGTTCAGTCCTCCGGAAGTGCCCCTTGCTCTCCTGGTGAAGATCTGGACAATGATGCACCAGTGAAGGAGTGGAGAATGGACTTTCCAAAGTCCATGGGCAAACCCATCACAGAAATGCAAAGAAGTAAGTAAGGTCTCAGAAATGTGTCCAGCGAGGTGGGGGTTGGGAGTGGACTTGGAACAGAGGTTGGGCAAGATGAGTAAGTTAAGGGGCTGTTACCAGCCTCCTGGAGGACGGGGGACCCGGAGGTGGCTCGTGCCCCATGTATCTGGCTCTTTCCCACACCAAGACTCCACCCAGGACTATGGAAATGGTGTTCACTCCCTCCACCCCCACTGCCTTGGAAAGGTGTGGCCAAAGGAACAGCTGAGGAAGGGAGAGGTTGAGAAGCAAAGGGGCTAAGTCTACAAGGGGGGTGGATGGGGGGAAGAGGGGCAAACCCACAACTGGCTAATGACTGGCACCGGCTCTGCAATTACCTGGAAATGGGTCTGCTACAAGTGCTTTCAAAAGAGACATGGAGTCTTCTCAGGGACCACCTGGAGAGGTGAGAGGAAAAAGTCTGGGAGCTTTAGAAACCCTTTTTAAATTCTTACCAATAGGGATGGAGGTAGGACTCCGGTGATGTCTAGGGAATGAGTGCACAAGCCACTTACATAATAAAGTTATCATGTGTGATTGTCTCTAATAAGCCTGGAAGGATTCTCACTAACCTGCCAGTAACCTTAAGGGAAAGGAGTTTCACTGTCTACTTTTTTTTCTTTCTTTTTTTAAGAATTGTTTGCTATTTGCATAATTTTTTAAAAAGATATATTTTTACTCTTTGTTTAAATAGGTGATACAGTCACATAGAAAATCTTCCCATCCTTGCCCTCATCTGCAGAGACACCCTCTCCGCATGCTGCAGGTGAGTAATGTTCTTAATTATGTATCTTTCCAGAATTTCTTTATGCATATTTAAGTAAATTTATATAAAGGTTCTTTTTTTTTTTTAATAGAGAGCACGTGCAAGTGATGGGAGGGGCAGACGGAGAGAGAGAGAGAGAGAGAGAGATAGAGAGAGAGAATCTCAGGCTTCATGGTCAATGCCAAGCCCAAGGTGGGGCTTGATCTCGTGACTGTGAGATCATGACCTGAGCCAAAATCAAATGTTGGATGCTCAACTGACTGAACCACCCAGGTGCCCCTATATAAAGATTCTTAATACAACTTTTTTTGAACTCTATCTCTGGGAGGGAAAATTTGAATTCAAACCAATGACTAGACATAAGGACTCTGGAGATTTCCCATAATGAAATATCCACAGGCAGCCACTGGGAATGAGGTTTAGCCCTCCAAAGGGAAGAGAGCGTTTAGACATAATATATGTAAAACAAAAGTGATAAATGGTCACGGGCCAAGAAATACAATAAGAAGGAAAATTACTCCAAATCTCTCCACCCCAAAATAACAATAATTAACATCAATTGAACATTATTCTGGACCAGTGATGTCTACTAGAACTTTCTGTGATGACATAAATGTTTCCACACTATCGAAGTAACCATTAGTAACATATGCCTGTTGAGTGCTTGAAATGTGGCTATTGCAGTTGAGGAACTGAATTGCTTATTTTGTTTTTTTTTAATTAACTTTAACTTAAACATACATAACCCTGGGTGTCTGATGCCTGCTGTAATGGACAGCACAGTTCTACCCCCTGCTGAGTGCCTACGCATGAGTGGAAAGATGTAAAAAAAGGCTGCGGATGCTTGGCATTGCCCAAACACATAATCATGATTACTAATTGATTTAGTAATTCTATTTCTAGGAATTATGTTTAAAAAATGGTTATGACTGGGGTGCCTGGGTGGCTCAGTTGGTTGAGTGCCTGACTTCGGCTCAGGTCATGATCTCACGGTTTGAGAGTTCGAGCCCCGCGTCAGGCTCTGTGCTGACAGCTCAGGGCCTGGAGCCTGCTTCGGATTCTGTGTCTCCCTCTCTCTCTACCCCTCCACCACTCACACTCTGTCTCTCTTTCAAAAATAAATAAACATTAAAAAAATGGTTATGACTTTGTTCAAAACTGAGCTCTGAGAATGTTTATCAATGAAAAACTGGAACGCTGTAGGGAAAGTATTTACTGACATGGGAATATGTTCACAACTGTCTTTTGAGTGAAAGGCAGGTTATAAAGCAGGATGATTTCATTAAAATGTAGATATAAATAGCCTAGAAAGATATATTTCAAATGTCTCAGTACATGGCAGGCACTCATCATATATTTTTATACGAACGAGTGTGTGTTAATAAGAGTTAGCACTGGGTGATGAAATTATGAGTGATTTTATATGTGCTTCTGCTCCCTTATTGTATTTTCTCACTTTCTGTGGTGAACACATTGAAAAAAAAATATTTGCTGAACAGGGGTGCCTGGCTGGCCCAGTCAGAAGAGCATGCTACTTCTTTTTTTTTTTTTTAACATTTTATTTTTTGAGAGACAGACAGAGACAGAGCATGAGCAGGGGAGGGGCAAAGAGAGAGGGAGACACAAAATCCAAAGCAGGCTCCAGGCTCTGAGCTGTCAGCACAGAGCCTGATGTGGGGTTTGAACCTACAGACGGAAGATCATGACCTGAGCCAAATTCAGATGCTCAACCAACTGAGCCACCCAGGGGCTCCGTAGAGCATGCGACTCTTGATTTCAGGGTCGTGAGTTCGAGCCCTACTTTGGATGTAGAGTACTAAAAATAAATTTAAAAATGAACTTAAAAAAATCTGCAGAAAGAAGTATAGTTGCTAGGTAATAATATTTGAGAGCTGGAAGGAATTTTGAGATGAAAGCACATTCGGCTAGTTAAAGGCAGAAACCCAGGTTTCCCGACTACACACAAACAATTTCTAGAGCCAAGGAGAAAAGGTTGCTGGATTGTCTCCTGTTCTGGATTATCCTGGCCAGGACAAACTCTCTCCGTGTGGCAAACCAGGAGTGGATTTAGAGAGGAGAAGACAAAGGGTATTAATGCTCCTCAGCAAGGTATAAAATATCACAAAAAATCTCTCTTAACAAACTATGGGCATTGCAATCTTTGCTCTAACTGGGCCTGCCTCCCCTGTGTTGGGCCCTCTGTTGTGACTCCAGCCGGACACCCTCCAGGACTCCCTATCCGGTCAGCGTGGGGGAGAGAAGTCTCTGTCCCTTGCAGGAGGAAGTTTTCTGGTTGTCCCCATGTTTTGGCTCTTCTTCAAAGCCTATCCTTTTTCAAAATTCTTAGCTGAATCACTAAGTCTCCACCTTAGATGTCCTTTCTTTTTATTCAGCCCGTGCTTTTGGTATTCATGCTCCACATTGAAACTTTATTATGTGAAATGATTATTACTACCTCAGAGGTCTCAGTTCTGTGACTTAGTCACACTTTTTTTTATCCCACTTTTTTTTTAGTACCAACTAGGTCCTAAGCTCTGGTGAGTACAGAAATGTACAAAAAGTATTTATCCAAGAGAAGTGAGAACACAGACCCACCAAAAAACCTCTGCAAAAATGTTCACAGCAGCTTTATGTGCAATAGCTAAGACTGGTAGTAACAAACCAAATGCCCATGCACGGGAGAACAGATAAATAAATTGCTTAGCGATAAAAATATGGACCAAGGGCTTGAGTAGACATTTCTCCACAGAAAATGTGCAAATGGCCCACGAGCACCTGAAAAGATGTTCAACATCACCGATCATCAGGGAAATGAAAGTCAAAACCCTAGTGTGATACCCCCCCACACCCATCGGGATGGCTCCTGTCAAAATCCCCTAGACAGTTGCAGGTGTCGGCAAGGATGTGGAAAAAGCGGGCCCCTGTGCGCCGCTGGTGGGAATGTGAAATGCTACGGCCGCTATGGAAAATAATAGGGCAGTTTCCCAATTACTTATGTTCACAACAGACAAAAGGTGGGAGCAGCACCCTGTCTGCTGATGGATGAACATATAAACTAAACGTGGTGGATGCATATGATGGGATAGTGCTCAGCCTTGACAAGGAAGGAAATTCTGACACAGGCTGCAACATGGGTGAACCTTGAGGACCTTATGATACGTGAAATAAGCCAGCCACAAAAAGCTAAATACTGTATGATCCCATATCTAAAAGAGGTAATAAAGTAGTTGAGGGGTGTGGGGCTGGCTCAGTCGGTAGACGTGCAACTCTTGCTCTTAGGGTTATGAGTTCAAGCCCCATGTTAGGTGTAGAGATTACTAAAAAAATTAAATAAATTAGCTCAAAAAATAAATCAAGTAGTCCAATTCATAGGAACACAAAGTAGAATGGTGGTTACCAGGGGCTGGGGGGAGGGGGGAAAGTTGTTTATGAGTGTAGTGTTTCAGTTTTGCAAGATGAAAACATTCTGGAGATCTGTTGCACAACAGTGTGAATGTGCTTAATGCTACTGACAGTACACTTAAGTATGGTTAAGTTGGTAGATTTTTATGTGTAGGTTTTTTTTTTTAAATCACAACTTAAAAAGCTGTCAAGGTCATCAAAAATGAGGAAAGTCTGAGAAACTGTCAGAGACAAGAGGAGCCCGAGGAATATATATGATGACTGAATGCAATAGAGTGTCCTGGATGGGGTCCTGGGACAGAAAGAGACATTAGGTAAGCTGAGGAAATCTGAATCAACTATGGACTTTAGTAAATAATGATACATCGACACGGGTATGTTAATTGTAACAAATGTACCATAATGTGAGATCTTAACAGTAAGGGAAACTAGGGATGCCTGGGTGGCTGAGTTGGTTGGGCATCTGAATCTTGATCTCAGCTCAGGTCTTGATCTTGGGGTTATAAGTTCAGGTCCTGCCCTAGGCTGCATGTGAGGTTTGGAGCCTACTTAAAAAACAAAACAAAGGGTTCCTGGGCGGCTCAGTAAGTTAAGCATCTGAGTTCGGTTCAGGTCATGATCTCCTGGTTCATGAGTTCCAGCCCTGCATTGGGCTCTCTGTTGTCAGTGCAGGGCCTGCTTTGGATCCTTTGTCCCCTCTCTCCCTGCCTCTCCCCTGCTTGCGCGCGTTCTCTCTCTCTCTCTCTCTCTCTCTCTCTCTCTCTCTCAAAAATAAAGAAACATTAAAAACTAAACAGTAAGGGAAAGCCCGCCTGGGGTATATGGAAACTTTTTTTTGGTACCTTTTGACCACCTTCACCCATTTTGCCAACCAGCCCCCCTCCCCCACCCCCCCCCCCACCCCCCACACAGCTCTGGCAATTACCAGTCTGTTTTCTGTATCCATGAGTGTGGTTTTGTTTCTTTGCTTGTTTGTTTTTAATTTTTATTTATTTTTATTCTCTATACCCAACATAGGGCTCAAACTCACAACCCCTAGATCAAGAGTTGCATGCTCTACTGACTGAGCCAGCCAGGTGCCCCTGTTTGTATCATTTTTTAGATTCCACATGTGAGTAAGATTGGACATAATTTGTCTTTCTTTATTTTGTGAAAAAATAGAAAATCTGAAAGACTGATTATTAGAAAAGAGATTAAACCAGTAATCAAAAACCTCCAACAAACAAAAGTCCAGGACTAGATGGCTTCACTGGTGAATCCTACCAGACGTTTAAAGAATTAATACCACTTCTTCCCAAACTTTTCTAAAAACAGAAGAGAGAACACTTCCAAATTCATTTTATGAGGCCAACATTACCCTGATACCGAAACCAGACAAGGATGCCACAAGAAAAGAAAAATCCTTGACAAAATATTAGCCAACCAAATCGAATACATGAAAAGGATCATACGTCATGGTCAACTGGGATTTATTCCAGGGATGCAAGGATGAGTCAACGTATACAAATCCATCAAGAGGATACATCACACTGACAAAGTGAGGGATAGCAGTTACAGGATCATCTAAATGAATGCAGGAAAAGTATTTGATAAAATTCAACATCATATATGATAAAAACAAATGGCGAGTCCAGAGGGAACCATGCCTCCACATAATAAAGGCCGTATGTTTATCCAGCCAGCAAAAAGAGTGAAATCTTGCCATTGGCAACGAAATGGATGGAACTAGAGAGTATTATGCTAAGTGTAATCAGTCAGAGAAAGACGAATACCATGTGATTTCACTCATATGTGGAACTTAAGAAATAAAACAAGCAAAAGGGAAAAAGAGAGAGAGGCAAACCAAGGAACAGACTCTTAGCTAAGGAGAACAAATTGATGGTTACCAGAGGGGGTGGTGGTTAGAAGGATGGGTGAGATAGGGGATGGGGATGAAGGAGTGCGCTTGTCCTGAAGAGCACCAGGTGTTTAAAATAAAAACTTAAACAAATACATACATGCGTGCACGCATGCATACTGTATGTGACAGGTCCGCAGCTAACATCATGCTCAACAGTGAAAGCTGAGAGCTTTTGCTCTAAGGTCAGGAACAAGACAAGGATGCCCACTCTCAACACTTTTATTCAACATGGTATTGAAAGTCCCGGCCTGATTATTTAGGAAACGCTTTGTATTATCTTTATAAGTTTCTATAAAGGTAAAACCATTCAACAAAATAAAGGCCTTTAAAAAAATAATTCAGGGGGCGCCTGGGTGGCTCAGTCGGTTAAGCGTCCGACTTCAGCTCAGGTCACGATCTTGCGATCTCGCGGTCAGTGAGTTGGAGCCCCGCGTCGGGCTCTGGGCTGATGGCTCAGAGCCTGGAGCCTGCTTCCGATTCTGTGTCTCCCTCTCTCTCTGCTCCTCCCCCGTTCATGCTCTGTCTCTCTCTCTCTGTCTCCAAAATAAATAAACGTTAAAAAAATTTTTTTTTTTTAAAATAATAATTCAGGGGGCACTTGGGTGGCTCAGTCAGTTAGCATCAGACTCTTGATCGTGGCTCAGGTCATGATCTCACGGTTCGTGGGTTCGAGCCCCACATCAGGCTCTGCACTGACAGTGTGGAGCCTGCTTGGGATTCTCTCTCTTCCTCTCTCTCTCTCTGTGTCTCTGCCCCTCCTGAGCATGCGCACATGCACCGTCTCTCAAGACAAACAAAATTAAAAAAATAATAATTTAGGCTCTGCCTTGGAGGAATGTGGTGGCTGGGGGCATGAACTTGGAGTGGGTTTCCTGGGTTCAAACCCTGGCTGTACCGTGACCTGGCTGTGGGCCCTAGAGAGAGATGTAACCCTCTCCGTGGGACAATGTCTTCTTCTGGAAAGTAAGTGGTAATACTAGGACCTTCCTCAGGGGGGAGCTGTGAAGACCAAATGAGATACTCCACACAAGTGCTCGGCACCACCCTTGACTCTTCTATAAGAGTAAGAAATCGCAGCAGACAGATCAGTGGCTGAGAGTGCATTTCAGAGCCAGGCAGTCTGGATTCAAATTCTGGTCTCCAGTGTCTATTTATAAATTTGTGGGCCAGTCATTTGGACCGAGCCTCAATTTCCTTAGCTATAAAAAGGGCTGAATAACGCCCACCCACAGGGTTGTTGGGAGGATTGAAGGAGCTCCGTGCACAGGGTGAGCGCTGGCTCAGTGGTTGCTGCTGGAGTTGAGTAGATGTGCAGTAAGAACTCAGGGGAGGAGCAAACAAAACCGCCCGGGCGTCCACGGAGGCTGCAGAAAGGGGCCCGCTCTGGCTTCTGGGCTGAGGCTGCTGATGGGCTGCTTTGCAGTGCTCCAAGGTCCCATGTGACCTCCTCCCCCACCCTGTGAGGTCCTCCCAGGTCCCCAGCTTTGGAACAAAGCCTCCGCCTGCCGTTCTGCCACTGTTCTCTGTCTGAACTCTGATTAGGCCCTTATCTCAGCGGCTTTGCCCTGCTTGGCTGCCTGTCACATTCAATTCCATTCCAGGCCTTTCATCCTGCCCTGGCCCGAGTGTCCCTGAGTGTGAGGTTGTGGGACATGGGGCCTGGTCTCTATCGTCCTTGATTCCCACAATCCTAAGCACCGGTTCCAGAACACAGCAGCCGCTCAGTTCATGGCGGCTGAAGAAAATAAAATGAGAAGCTAACTCCCAGGCCTTGTTGTAGTTGGTTTTCGAGGCACTGAGAAACACCGGCGTACTCCCCCCTCCTCAAAAATACCTCCTGTCTCTGGATTCCCTCAACCCCCAAATTCTGCAATTAGAGCTTCATTGCTTTGGCTTAAACCAAACTGGGGACCCCATACTTGATAAAAATGCAACATTCTGTATCATTCAGAATCCTAGCAGGAAGCAGAAGGCACACTCAAAAGGGTTTAACTAAAAAAATAAAAGAAGACAGTTAGTGACAGGAGTGTTTACAGTGAAGTGTGCAGGATGGAAGCTGCTGGCAGGGATGGTGAGGCACCCTGGGATGTGCGACAGCAGGCAGCTGGTAGTACCCTAGGGCAGAGGAGCCAAAGGGAGCCTAATGGAAGCTGAGCCACGGAAGGGCTGCCTTGAGGGAGCACCGATGCCGTGGTGATGCAGACACTGCCCAGTGATGCGAGGCTGCAGCGGGGACTAAATATCTCCTTGTTCCTCTCCTCTTGCCCTCAGATCTCTCTGCAGTGCTCCCCCCCACTCCCCGCCCCGCACCATTGGCCACCCAGAAGCCAGAGGGTAAGGGGGCCCAAGGGTCCAGGCTCCCAGGGACAGAGAGCCAGAGAAAATGGATCTGGGCGGAGGGTAGAGGAGCAAACAATAAGCCTTCAGAAGTGACGTGTTTTAATCTTATCAATCGTGTGCAATTCAGCATGAATGACAGCATCCGATCCTTTAAGAAAACAGAGGGGTAAGAGACCAGGGTCCTGAAGATTTAGAAAGAGAAGAGCACCGCTGTTTGGGGAAAGCATACGTCCCCTTATGAAAAAAGGCAAACCTTGCCTGTTTCCTGCGGTGGTTCTAGAATTTCCATATGTCTGCACACTTGTTCATAAGGATGGTAATCTGGGGATGGGTAGGAAACCACCACTGAGCAATCACAGGCTCCACTGAGGTCTGAGTAACTGGGGATGGTGCTGAGGAGGATTACGGAGCATTAAGTTTCTCCCCCATCTCAGCCATTCCTTGGGCTCCTGCACAAATCTTTGTCATCGCAGGATGTCTGGGAGCCTCAAAGATGCTAAGGTGACGTGTGATCCTGAGTTCTGGGAGAGGTGATCTGGGAGATATCCTTGACCCCAGGAGCCCCCTCACCAGGTCCACCCTGGGACCAGTGGGCCCCTCTGTGGGAACTGCCGGGATTTGGGTAGATGGTCTTCAAATCGGTGTCTGAGCAGTAGGGCAAATGGGATCAGTGGCTAAGGCTGTTGGGGAGCGGGGCGGGGGGGGGCAGTAGAGGAGCTCAGGGGCAGAGGAAGGGAGCCTTAGTGTGGGATGAGGCTCCCTTGGGGCTGAGAAGGGCCAGGGTATCATCAAGGGCCTTGGCACAAAAGTGGGATCCAGGGAGCAGGAGTCTGGGCATCACCCACTGTAGCTTGTTGGGAATAGAGGAGCTCGGGCCACACCCCACGCCTCCTGAATCAGGATTTGCATTTTCACCAGATCCCTATGTAATTCTGCTTTGTGTAGTTTGAGAAGCCCTGCTCTGCTGAGCTTGTCTGCTCTTTTCCCCTCAGCGCAGCTGAGCTCTTTCCCCTCAGGGCCTTTTTCATTCAGAAAGTCATTCAACAAATGCTGAGTGACTGGTCCTTGCCTAGTACTGGGATTACAGAAATTAATAGCAGAGAAGCAAGTAGGAAACCGCAACCCAGTATGGAAAATGCTACAGTAAGGCTGCCGTCCGTTGTCGGGTGGAGGAGGACCCGCAAGCTATGGTGGGGGGGTGTGGCCAGGGAATGCTTCTTGGAACTGCGTCCCTCCACCCTGCTCCTGACGCACTACTCACTTGGCCCCAAATCCCCCTCCTCTGACTCTTTCACTGTTTGTGTGCTCCGTTTCAGTTCATTATCTAAGCAGTGCTCCTCTTGTTTCCTCCCACTCAAGCCCTAGTAGGGCCCTAAATTCTGAATGTGAGAGGTTGAATGAAGGGATGGATGGATGGACATATGGGACAGATTATCAGTACAGCAGGCAACAGTGAGACCCACTGCACTTTCCTATCACCCGCCAACCTGCTCTGCAGACCTCCTTATCCATCTCGTCCTGTCTAGATATGATTTTTGAAACGTGAGTGTTTATTTCCTTGATTATGGGTTTTTCGAAGGAGCACATCAAGCATGCTAGGAGTTCTTGCAAAGAAAGTGGTTAAAAGCGAGGCAGCTGAGTGGCTCAGTTGGTTAAGTGACTGACTCTTGATTTCAGCTCAGGTCATGATCTCACGGTTTGTTAAGGTTGAGCTCCTCAGCACGGAGCCTGCTTGGGAATCCCTCTCTCTCCCTCTTTACCTCTCCCCCGCTTGCACTCTCCCTCTCTCTCTCTCTCTCCCTCTCTCAAAATAAATAAATAAACTTAAAAACAGAAAAAAAGGAAAGTGGTTAAAAGCACAGACACAAGCCAACATTCAAATCCTTATTTACTAGGTCAGTGACTTTGAGCATGTTTCTTTACCTCTCCTGACTCAGTTTCCCCACCTGCTAAATAGGGATAATAGGAGTACCACCCTCATAGTGTTACCGGGCGGGGGTCACATGAGTGATCTGTAAAGCGCCTAGGACAGTCCCTGGCACTTGGTAAGTGCCATGAAAGTGTTTGCTATTCATGAGAACTTGCTGTGTGTCGGGCCTGTGACCCACTGGCCTGGTCTCAGGTAATCAGGAAGGCCAAGAACATCCTCTGTGAAAGGCAGACAGTGGGAGGCTGTTCTTCCCCTCACACACATCAGAGAGTCTGAGCTAAAGGAGAAAGGTCTTTGTCCCCAGCAGGTGGCTTGCCTGGAGCCATCACAGTCTGGTAACCACTTTCATGGGGACTAGAAAGACCTTTTCCCCTGTCGTTCTCATCAGGGCTCTGTGATTGATTCTCTTGTCAGGGACCTCCTCCTCTTTGAAGCCCCCCGCCCCCCCCCCCCCCACCGGGGCTGGGCCTTTCCACGTCCTCCCCCTGCTAATGGGAAGCCAGTCAGTTGGCTCTGGCGGGCAGATGACGAAACCCAGGCTTGGCTGACTTTGAAACCAATTTGTAGAGTTCACATTTAGTGAGCTCTGAAGGCCAAAGGGCCAACGTTTTTAACTTGGGAATCCTCCGGGCCTTGATTGGATCTGTGTCTTCTGAGTCTCTGGGGCTCCCAGCTGCCTCCTACACATCTAATGGAATAAGAATCAGAACATGCACCTTGACCTCTGAGACTGAGTAGTGTCGTGTGGAGGGGGGTTCTTACCCTGGACCATTTCAAAGACATTTGGCTGACCCTGCGGCTCTGAGATGTTCTTGGAAACTCGGGGGATTTGTTGCCACGGCTTTCTAGCCAGGCTTCCTCGGATGTTGGGGGAACAGGGGAGGGCTCTGCCTTTCAGCCCAGGGCCCGATTGAGCAGAAGGAGGCCCTCGGTCTTGGGGAACAAGAGGGCAAGTGACGCTCTTGGCCAGCTTGGGGTGTCTCAGAGGAGCTCTTGAGGTGGCTGCTGGGCCAGAGGTTGGGGGCAGAGCAAGCTGAGACTGTCACTTTCAGGGGCTGACTGTGGGGTCACAAAGACAGTGTAAAACTTCAGTATTGCTGGAGTCTTTCTTTTTTTAAATATTTTATTTTATTTATTTTATTTATTTTTTTTAATTTTTTTCTCAACATTTTTATTTATTTTTGGGACAGAGAGAGACCGAGCATGAACGGGGGAGGGGCAGAGAGAGAGGGAGACACAGAATCAGAAACAGGCTCCAGGCTCTGAGCCATCAGCCCAGAGCCCGACGCGGGGCTCGAACTCGCGGACCGTGAGATCATGACCTGGCTGAAGCCAGACGCTTAACCGACTGCGCCACCCAGGCACCCCTAAATATTTTATTTTTAAGTAATCTCTACACCCAATGTGGGCCTCGAACTCACAACCCCCAGACCAAGAGTTGCATGCTCCACTGACTAAGCCAGCCAGCCAGGTGCCCCTGGAGTTTTTATTCACTGCCAGCAGATGTTGTCAGCTGAAACCGTTGGTTGTCACTTCCAGCACCCTACTCACAGCACTGTCTGGGTCATGTGGGTAATCGGCACCTGGCTGACCTTGACTTTTTCAATCTACCGTTCCGTGAAGGAGCAGTGACACCAGACTATCTTGGCCTTCACAGAAGACCCTCGGGTGTTTCTTTTTCTCTGTAAAATATTTTTATTTCAAAACAATTTCAATTTCAATTTTACAGAAAAGCGGCAAACATAGCATATGTATGAAGAATTCCCATATGCCCTTCACCCAGATTCACTGTTCACATTTTGCTGCATTTACTTGCTGTCTCTCTTTCCATATGTGTGTGTGTGTGTGTGTGTGTGCGCGTGCGCACGCACATATGTATATGCAGAATTTTTTTTTCTGAACCACTCAAAACTAAGGTGTAGACACATTTACCCCATAATACTTCAATGCATATTTCCTAAGAATATATATGTTTTATTGCATCACCACAATATGATTATAAAATTCAGAAACGTTAACATAGTACTGATCCAATACTATTATTTAATCTACAGTTTGTATTCCAATTTGACCAATTTCCAGTAATGTATTTTCTAGCCACTTTTCCCCCATCCAGGATCTAATCCAGGATAAGCGTTACATCTTGTTGTCAGGTGACTAAAAGTCTCTAGAAATGCTCCTTAATCTATCTTTGTGTTTCATGTCCTCGGGAATTTTCCAAATGAAAATCAACCTGAAGGCATTCTTGAGGCTGTAACTACTCTAAATGCTAACTCAAAAACAAAAAAATCCTTTCCACTTGTTGCCTTTGAAGCCTCAAGACAGGTGGGTTTGACAACGATCTATTTTGGTCATGCCTGGCCCTTTCTGGCGTTTCCATCTACACTAGTCTCAGATGATCCCGGGCTTTGGTCTTGGGTACACAGTAGATGCTTAATAAGTACTTGCTGATTTGCCAGGAGACAACATGGATTTGGCTACCGGATCAAATAACCCCAGTGACATTCCAGGAGGATTTTGCTGATGTAGATAGGGGGACAAAGCGTTGGCTCTTCCAGAGGTGAATACCAGGGGCAATAATCCAAGGACAGCAGGAAGGCTGTATCTTTCTATTCTGTAGTTCACTTAGATTCTCCTTCTCCTCGAAGTCCCCAGCAGGACAGTCGGGAAGCTCCACTGCAGGTTGTTAAATCCACCAAGTGGTGGCAGGGTGCAACCTGGTGCTGTTGCAATCCTGTAAACCCTGCCACATATTTTTTGACCTCTTGCCTAGGGTCTATAAATTTAGATCATCTCCGCAGGAACAACAGAGAATGGAGCTTTGAAATCAACCTATTTGTGGTTGCCAGCCTCCAAGATGTCTCCAACCTGCCTCCCCTGCCATCTGCCCCTTGCACACCCCCTCCCACATGAATCAGGGCTGGCCTATGTGAACGATAGAACTTGGTAAAGGCGACAGTTGTCTGCCTTCTGAGGCTAAGTCATAAAAGATAATGCAGCTTCCACCTAGGTCTCTTGGCTAGCTTGTTTTAGAGGAAGACTGCTATTTTGAGGGCACTTGGGCATCCCTGTAGGGAAGCCCATGCAGAGAGGAACTGAGGCCCCACCCAAAAGCCGGCACTAACTTGCCAGTCATGAGTGAGCCACCCTAGAGGTGGGTCCCCCAGCTCCAACCCAGCCTTCAGAGGACTTCCGCAGTGACCAGGGTCTGACTGCAGCCTCCTACTCAAGTTACTCCCAAATTCCTGACCCACGGGAAATAGTAAATGATTAGTGAGAGATGGTAAATGATTAGTTGTTGTTTTTTTAATTTTTAATGTTTATTTTCTGAGAGAGAGAGGAGAGAGAGAGAGAGGAGAGAGAATGAGAGGATGAGTGGAGCAGAGACAGAGACACAGAATCCGAAGTAGGCTCCAGGCTCCAAGCTGTCAGCACAGAGCCTGATGTAGGGTTCAAACTCACAAACCGCGAGATCCTGACCTGAGCAGAAGTAGGGTACTTAACTGACTGAGCCACCAGGTGCCCCTGATTATTGTTCTTTTAAGCCATGACGCTGGAGGTAATTTTCCATGCAGAGATCGATAATTGTCATATTATTCTATTGAAAAGCAAAAGGGTGCCTGGGTGGCTCAGTTGGTTGAGTGTTTGACTCTTGATTTTGGCTCAGGTCATGAGCTCAATGAGATTGAGCTCTGCATCAGGCTCTGGCCTGGGCATGGAGCCTGCTTGAGATTCTCTGTCTCCCTCTTGCTTTGCCCCTCCCCTGGCTCGCATTCTCTCTCTCTCTCTCTCTCAAAAAAAAAAAAAAAAGTATAAAGGTACATATGACCCAACAATTCCATTTCTAGACATATGCCCAAGAGAACTGAAAACATCTATCCAACAAAACTTGTACACTGTGTTCATTGAGGTGTTATTCACAATAGCCAAAAAGTGTCCAAGCTCAAATGTCCACCATCTGATGAACGGATAAATGAAATGCCATTCCATACAATGGACTATTATTCAGGCATAAAAAAAGATTGGAGTGCAGATTCATGGTTCAACATGGATGAACCTTAAGGACATCAGCCCCAGTGACATAAGCCAGTCACAAAAGACCATATAATGATTCATTTATATAAAATGTCCACACTAGGCAAATCTATAGGGACAAAAAGTGACTTAGTGGTTGCCTGGGGCTGGGGGATATGGGAGAATGGGAGGTGACTATTAATGGGCACAAAGTTTCCTTTCAGAGTGATGAAAATATGAATTGTACACTTCATATGGGTGAATTGTATGGTAGGTGAATTATACCTCAACAAAGCTGTTACAAAATTATAAAGAGACAAACTATACAGGGACCTCATAAGACTTTTGTTCCTGTTCTTTTTAGTTAAGATATTAGTGTCTGTGGGGTTCTTGGAGAAGGTCCTAAGGGACTCACCTGGCTACAAGGTGGGAAAGAACAGCTAGAATTGAAAGGGAGGAGCAGAGGAGATGGTCTGCTAAGATAATTAAAGGATAACTCTAACCTTCCAAATGCTATACAGTCAGAATCGTGAATCATAATCCCAACAAGATTAGACTTTGGGGAGGAAATTAATAATAGAATCTGGATTCTTCATTAAGTCCTGGTGAGAATGTGATGTTTCCACCTCTGACGAATGACAGCCATTGTCAAGTGCAGTGTTCCTCCTCCACCTGCTGGAGCTTTAGCTCAGATGCTAAGCTCATCTTTTTTTTTTTTTTAATCACCCCAGACCACTGATGTTTTAGCCCAGAGTCTTTATTTTGAACTTTGTTTTTAAAGTAATCTCTATGCCCAATATGGGGCTCAAACTCATGACCCCAAGATCAAGAGTTGCATGTTCTTGGGGCACCTGGGTGGCTCAGTCAGTTGAGCGTCTGACTTTGACTCAGGTCATGATCTCCTGGTTTGTGAGTTCGAGCCCCACGTCGGGCTCTGTGCTGACAGCTCAGAGCCTGGAGCCTACTTCAGATTCTGTGTCTCCCTCTCTCTCTGCCCCTCCCCCACTCATGCTTTGTCTCTGTCTCAAAAATAAACATTAAACAAAACTTTTTTAAAGCGTTGCATGTTCTACCAACCAAGCCAGCCAGATGCCCCTCAGAATGTCTATTCTGAACGCTATTAAGTTACTGGTTAGAAATGGTCACTCTCTCTCCCGTTTGGTATATGAATACCAATTTGTTGGACTCCAAAAAATTTTATAATCATTATTGTTTAAAACAAAATTTGGTTCTACTTATTCCTATCTCCTTTTTCAAAATGTTCTTTATAAATAATTCTTTATTTTTCAAAATTAGCTTTTCTAATTTTAGACACCAAGGATAATCAAGGTGACCTGTAATTATTTAGCATAAATAAAGGGGCAAGCAATTAAGAGTTCTTCTTAATGACGTGGTATTTAAGCTAAATTTGTAGCCCCCTTTTACAGATGAGGAAAGTGAGACCCAGGGACATTTCATGACTTGCTCCAAATGACATGGGTAATATAGATCCTCACTGGGATTCACAATCTAGAATTCTCACTGTTATTCCACGTTGCTTCTACTGGCATGCGATGGGACTGAGTAAAATGGATTCAGTATTTTATGAATGGCACCCATGCTGACCATACCCTACCAAAAGTATCAGAGCTGAGATTTAATTATTCCATCCAAATGAAATCATGAATACATAACAAATACATTCATGTGTATTATATCACCAATGTAACAAAATAAACTCAAATTCTTATTTTTTTCAGCCTTAGTTCTTAGTCTCTTATGTTCAAGTGAAGAAATTTAAGGTCATTTTAATTGATGAATGTTTACTCTGGGATCTAGAAGTCTGTTAGAACTCCTGTTTATAAATCTGCCGAATGAACTGTGCCAAGAGTTTACGCAAATCCTTCTTTTGGCTGTTATTAGTGTCTCCAGTAAGCTTTTTACATTTATGTATGTAAAAAATGCCTTTCTATCATCAAGGTATGTTGGGGATTTCTTTTGATGGGCTGGAAGAGTGGCAGGGGAGATTTTAAAGAGGTTCTTAAAGATGTTCAGGGCTGGTACCAGGGTAAAGCAAGTGCAAAATTTGAGAGAGCACCCAAAACCACAGTAATCCAGAAAAATGTCATTTTAGTGGAATATTTTTTTAAATCAAAATTAATGCAGAAAGATCCATGATGAACAAAACACCAATATTTTAAGTGAAGGTAGGTCCCAGCATGGGTGGGACCAGGAGAGGGCAAGTGATATGAATTATACAATTGCAGAGTTGCACTGACTTATTGAAAATTTAATATTTGGTTCATCGTAGAGCTTTTTCGCCTTAATTTTTTTTTTTTTGTAAAGAAAAATATGGCAGTTGGCACAAAAACAGACACATAGACCAGTGGAATAGAATAGAGACTCCAGAATCGGACCCACAAAAGTATGGCCAACTAATCTTTGACAAAGCAGGAAAGAATATCCAATGGAAAAAAGACAGTCTCTTTAACAAATGGTGCTGGGAGAACTGGACAGCAACATGCAGAAGGATGAAACTAGACCACCTTCTCACACCATTCACAAAAGTAAACTCAAAATGGATAAAGGACCTGAATGTGAGACAGGAAACCATTAAAACCCTAGAGGAGAAAGCAGGAAAAAACCTCTCTGACCTCAGCCGCAGCAATTTCTTACTTGACACATCTCCAAAGACAAGGGAATTAAAAGCAAAAATGAACTATTGGGACCTCATGAAGATAAAAAGCTTCTGCACTGCAAAGGAAACAATCAACAGAACTAAAAGGCAACCGACGGAATAGGAAAAGATATTTGCAAATGACATCAGATGAAGGGCTAGTATCCAAAATCTATAAAGAACTCACCAAACTCCACACCGGAAAAACAAGTAATCCAGTGAAGAAATGGGCAGAAGACATGAATAGATACTTCTCTAAAGAAGACATCCAGATGGCCAACAGGCACATGAAAAGATGCTCAACGTCGCTCCTCATCAGGGAAATACAAATCAAAACCACACTGAGATATCACCTCACGCCAGTCAGAGTGGCCAAAATGAACAAATCAGGAGACTATAGATGCTGGAGAGGATGTGGAGAAACAGGAACCCTCTTGCACTGTTGGTGGGAATGCAAACAGGTGCAGCCGCTTTGGAAAACAGTGTGGGGGTTCCTCAAAAAATTACAAATAGATCTACCTTATGACCCAGCAATAGCATTGCTAGGAATTTATCCAAGGGATACAGGAGTGCTGATGCATAGGGGCACTTGTACCCCAATGTTTATAGCAGCACTTCCAACTATAGCCAAATTATGGAAAGAGCCTAAATGTGCATCGACTGATGAATGGATAAAGAAATTGTTGGGGCGCCTGGGTGGCGCAGTCGGTTGAGCGTCTGACTTCAGCCAGGTCATGATCTCACGGTCTGTGAGTTCGAGCCCCGCATCGGGCTCTGGGCTGATGGCTCAGAGCCTGGAGCCTGTTTCCGATTCTGTGTCTCCCTCTCTCTCTGCCCCTCCCCCGTTCATGCTCTGTCTCTCTCTGTCCCAAAAATAAATAAACGTTGAAAAAAAATTAAAAAAAAAAAAAGAAATTGTGGTTTATATACACAATGGAGTACTACATGGCAATGAGAAAGAATGAAATATGACCCTTTGTAGCAGTGTGGATGGAACTGGAGAGTGTTGTGCTAAGTGAAATAAGTCATACAGAGAAAGACAGATACCATATATTTTCACTCATATGTGGATCCTGAGAAACTTAACAGAAGACCAGGGAGGAGGAGAAGGGGGGTGGGGAGTTACAGAGAGGGAAGGAGGCAAACCATAGGAGACTCTTAAAAACTGAGAATAAACTGAGGGTTGATAGGGGGTGGGAGGGAGGGGAAAGTGGGTGATGGGCATTGAGGAGGGCACCTGTTGGGATGAGCAGTGGGTGTTGTATGGAACCTATTTGACAATAAGTTTCATACTTAAAAAATTTAAAAAAGAAAAGAAAAACGTGGCAGTAAAATAGTATTTATCTTGATTTCTGAGATTTGGGGCGGCCTCTTCAATTTCACACAGGAAGCGAGTGCGTCTCCTGTCTCACCCCAGCCCTGGCCTGCACTGGGCCTGAATCTTTCCCAGGGAGAGCTAGAAAGAAGTTCCCACACCCCGCGCCCCAGGCACGCCTGGCTTTGGGGAGCTGAGTGACATACGTCTCAGGAAAAGTTCTTTCCCTAGTGTCACTGGTGGTGAGAGGAAGCTTTTTTCAACCCTCTCTGTTGTGACACGTTTACCAGTTTATGGGGCACATCTGGCGGCCTCTGGCTAGTGAGCAACTTCCCAGGTAGAGTCATGGAGTCAGCTGAGCCCACAGGCCAATGGGAAAGGAGTCTTTCCGCTGAGTTTGCACATTCCCCAGCTGAAAAGTAAGATTTCTGAAGAGTCCTAATGAAGGCCCAAAGAACTGAAAGTACACATCACACACTTAATAATACTTGTCAAGTTGAATTAAACTTGGCTTTTGTGTAACCTGAATGTCCTCACATGCTCCGTGTTTCTGGGGTTACTCTTCCTCTAACAGACACACGAGAGGTTTGGACGCTTGCGTAAACGTTGGGGTGCTCCACGATGAGAGAAGGATAGTTTGCATCATCTCTGTTCTCAATTTCTGCTGCTGTGATTCTCCGTCTTGCCCCTCTAGTTGTGAGGCTTTTTACCCCCGTGGATGCTTTTCTCCCCATGCTCCCCAAGACTCCAGTAACCAGGCTCTTTGTGAAACAGCCTTTCCTGAAGTCTTGTGGGAAACAGAAGGGCACTACAGCATAGTCCTGGACAGGAAACCGTTTAAAATTAAATAAAGACATTTATGGGTAAACAAAACCTAGGAGAATTCATAGACAACAGATCTGCACTATAGGAAATGCTAAAGGAAGTTTTTTCAGAGTGAAAGGAAATGATACCACGTCAAAATTTGGATCTTCAGGAATAATGAAAAGCACCAGAGATAGTAAATATAAGAATAAATATAAGGGGCGCCTGGGTGGCTCAGTCGGTTGAGTGTCTGACTTCAACTCAGGTCATGATCTCACAGTCCATGGGTTCAAACCTCACATCAGGTTCTGTGCTGACAGCTCAGAGCCTGGAGCCTGCTTCAGATTCTGTGTCTCCCTCTCTCTCTGCCCATCCCCCACTCGCATTCTGTCTCTATCTCTCAAAAATGAATAAACACTTACAAATTAAAAAAAGAATAAATATAAGAAATCACTTTCCTCTCCATTTCTTAAAATACTTATAGATGTTTAAAGCAAACATTTTTAAAACTTCACTTTCTCTCTGTCTCTCTGTCTCTCTCTCTCTTTCTGGTGAGAGCTTGTGGGCATGCAGGGGAGGGGCAGAGAGAGGAGAGAGAACCCCAAGCAGGCTCAGTGCTGACAATGCTGATGTGGGGGCTCAATCCGTGAGATCATGACCTGAGCCAAAATCAAGAGTCGGATGCCCAACTGACTGAGCCACTCGGGTGCCCCAAAGCAAACATTTTTTAAAAAATAGAATTTAGACACATTATTTTTAAGTTTATTTATTAGTTTTGAGAGTGGGGAGCAGAGAGAGAGGGAGACTGAGAATCCCAAGCAGGCTCTACGCTGTCAGTACAGAGCCCCATGCAGTGTTTGAACTCACAAAACCTGAGAACACGACCTGAATCAAAATCAAGAGTCAGACGCCCAGGTGCCCCCAAAACAAACATTTTAACATTGTATTGTGAGGTTTTTAACTTACATAGATGTAACACTTAATACATATTTTGCATGAAGTGGCACAATATTAATTCTAAATAGACTGAAATGTTATGGATATATATTATATTTCTATGGTGATCACTTCTTAAAAATGCAAAGAAGTATAACAAAAAAGCTAATTGATAAATGAGGGTAGATTTCTAATAAATATTCAAGTAGCCCAAAAAGAAGGCAAGAGAGGAGGAACAGAGGAAACAACAACAACAACAACAACAACAACAGGAGATAAAGAGGAAAAAAAATAGTAAAATGGTAGACCAACATTCAACCATGTCAGTAATTACGTTAAGGTTACTAGTCTAAATCACTTCAGTTAAAAGGCAGCATCTGCCAGATAGGAAAGCACGGCCCAACGATACTGTCTATGAGGGACACATAAAAGACGTTGATAGGAAGCAGATGAGAAAAGATGTATCATGCGGACAGTAAGGATAAGAAAGTTGAAGTGGCTAAATTAATATAAAATGAAGTATTAAGATGGAGACTATCATCAGAGATTAAAAAAGAAACCTCATAATAATAAATATCACCAGGAAGGTATAATAAGCATACATTACAGAGTTTCAAAATACATGCAGGAAAAACTAACAGAATGACAGAAATAAAGGGAGAAATACACAAATACACTATTGTAGTCGGACATTTTAACACCACTCTCTCAGCAGTTATAAAAAGCAACTAGACAAAAATCAGTAAATACGTAAAAGATTCAAACAACGCTTTGAACCACCTCAATCTAATAAATATTTATGGAACAAAGTACCCACCAGAATACACATTATTTTCAAGCTTAAGTGCCCTTGATATATTCACCAAGGTAAATCACATTCTGGGCCATAAAACAAATCTCAATAAATTCAAAAGGGCTAAAATCATATAGAGTATGTTATCTGACGACCATGGAGTTAAATTCCAAATCAGTAACAATGTATGTAGAAAACCCCAAATACTTGGAAATTAAACAGCACAGTTCTACATAACAAAAAGTCTAAGAAATCCCAGAGAATATTAGAAAATATTTTGATTTGAATGATAATAAAAATAAAACATACCAAACTTTGCAAGATGAAACAGAGCAGTTCTTAGAGATAGCTGTAAAACCTTGGGGCGCCTGGGTGGCGCAGTCGGTTAAGCGTCCGACTTCAGCCAGGTCACGATCTCACGGTCCGTGGGTTCAAGCCCCGCGTCGGGCTCTGTGCTGACAGCTCAGAGCCTGGATCCTGTTTCAGATTCTGTGTCTCCCTCTCTCTGACCCTCCCCCGTTCATGCTCTGTCTCTCTCTGTCCCAAAAAAAAAAAAAAAAAAAAAAGTTGAAAAAAAAACCTAATATTGGGGGAAAAAGGCCTAAGTTTCACTTTTGGAAGCTAGAAAAAGAAGAGCAAAGTAAACCTAAAGTAAATGATAGGAAGGAAGTGATACAGAGAAGAACAGAAATTATAAAATAGAAAGCAGATAAATAATAAATTTAGCAAAGCCAAAAGTTGGTTATTTGAGAAGGTAACAAAATTGATTAACCCCTAGCCAGACTGATCACCTTCCCCCTGCCCCCCAGTAAAAGAGAGAAGACAGACTACCAACATCAGGAGCAAAAGAAGGCATATCACTGTGCTAAAGATATTAAAAAGCTATTAAAAGGATGTCATAAACAAGTCTATGCCAATAAATTAGACAATGTAGAGGAAATGGACAAATTCCTTGAAAATTACACCTTCCAAAACTGATATAAGATAAAATAGAAAATCTGAATGTCCCTTTATTTTATTAAAATAATTTTTTTGATGTTTATTTATTTTTGAGAGAAAGAGCACGAATTGGAGAAGGGCAGAGAGACAGGGAGAGACACAGAATCTGAAGCAGGCTCCAGGCTCTGAGCTGTCAGCACAGAGCCTGACGTGGGGTTCGAACCCATGAACCATGAGATCATGACCTGAGCTGAAGTTGGACACTTAACTGACTGAGCCACCCAGGCAACCCCTGAATGTTCCTTTAGCTAGTAAATAAACAATGCATTATCAAGAACTTCTTGCAAAGGAAACTCTGGGCCCAGATGGTCTATTCATGAATTCTATTAACTATTTAAGAAAAGTATTACCAATGCTACAAAAACTCTTCCAGAAAATAAAGGAATGCTTTCCAATTTGTTTTGTGAGGCCAGTGTAACCCTGATACCAAAACTTGAAAGACATTAGAAAAGAAAAAAGAAAGAGGGAGAGGGAGGAACAAAGGAAGGAACTTAAAAACCAATATCTCTCATGAACATAGATGCAAGAATTCATAATAAAATGTCAGCAAATAAAATCTGATGGTATATAAAAATACATCATAACCTATGGGATTTCTCTTAGGAATGCAAAACTGGTCTAACATTGGAAAATCAATGTAATGCACCATATTAACAAAAAGAAGGAAAAAAAGATAATCGCTGGTAGAAAAAACTTTATACGTTTTCGACATCTATTCATGACAAAGCTCTCAGCAAGTTAGGAATAGAAAAAAAGTTTCTCAATGTGAAAAAGCATATCTGTGAAAAATCTAGAGCCAACATCATATTTAATGGTGAAATATTGAATGCTTCCCCCCCAAGCTTAGGAACAAGGCAAATATACTCTCACCTTTGGTATTCAACATTGTACTGGAGATCCTAGTCAGTGCAGTAGCACGAGAGACATAAAGATTGGAAAGTAAAAAGTACTCTATTTGTACATGACATGATTGTTTATATGGAAATACCAAGGGGGGTGCCTGGCTGGCTCCGTTGGTAGAACCTGTGACTCTTGATTTTGGGGTTGTAAGTTTAAGCCCCATGTTGGGTGTAGAGATTACTTTAAAAAAAAAAAAACCACTAAGAGATCTACAACAGAACTAATAACCAGAATTAGCAACTTCACACGATACAGGGCTATTATTTTATTTTATTTTTATTTATTTTTTTTAATTTTTTTTTCAACGTTTATTTATTTTTGGGACAGAGAGAGACAGAGCATGAATGGGGGAGGGGCAGAGAGAGAGGGAGACACAGAATCGGAAACAGGCTCCAGGCTCCGAGCCATCAGCCCAGAGCCTGAGGCGGGGCTCGAACTCACGGACCGTGAGATCGTGACCTGGCTGAAGTCGGACGCTTAACCGACTGCGCCACCCAGGCACCCCAGTGCTATTATTTTAAAAATCAGTTGTATTTTTGTATATCAGCAGCATACAGGTGGAAAAAAAAAATTCCCCTTACAATAGTATCAAAAAAACAGGGGCACCTGGGTGGCTCAGTTGGTTGAGTGTATGACTCTTGATTTTGGCTTAGGTTATGATCTCATGGTTTGTGGGACCAAACCCCACATGGGGCTCTGCGCTGATAGTACGGAGCCTGCTTAGGATTCTCTCTCTGCTCCTCTCCCCTTTTGTGCTCTCTCTGTCTCACTCTCTCTCAAATAAAAAACAAACAAAAACATACACTGCTTAGGGATACATTTAACAAAAGACAAGTCCTATACACTGAAAACTGCCAATCATTGCTGAGAGAAATTCAGTAAGACCTAATAAATGCAGGAATATGCCATGTCATAGCCTGGAAAACTCGGTATTATTAGTCAATTCCAGTGTATTGGTATGTAGATTTAACAAAGTCTCCTTCATAATCCTAGCCACCTTCTTTTTTAAATGACAAATTGATTCTAAAATTTATGTGGAGGACCTGGAATATCCAAAGCAATACTGAAAGAAAAAAAAGTGTAGAACTCATCCTATTTCAGGATTTACCTTGAAGCTACAGTAATTGGACAGTACGCAGGGCACCTGGGTAGCTCAGTTGGTTGAGCTTCCGACTCGTTTCAGCTCAGGTCATGATCTCATGGGCTCATGGGTTTGAGCCCTGTGTTGATCTTCACGCTGACAGTGCAGAGCCTGCTTGCGATCCTCTCTCCCTCTCTCTGCCCCCACCCACCCCCATCAAAATAAATAAATAAACTTTAAAAAGACAGCATGATTCTATCATAAGGATAACCATTAGGTTAATGGAATAGAATAAAGAGCTCAAAAATACACTTAAGTGGCCATTTAATTTTTGGCAGGTACCAAAGCAATCTTATAGGAAAGGAAAGTCTTTGCAATAAATGATGCTAAACAGCTGGATATCCCTTACAACATTATCTTGTACTATATACAAAAATGAATTTGAGGTGGATCATAGAGCTAAGTGTAGTAACTAACATGATAAAACTCCTATAAGAAAACCTAGGACAGCATCTTCATGACCTGGTGATAAGCAAAGATTTTTTTTTAGACACTCAAGAAAATGAATAGGCAGGCCATAGACTGGGAGACATTATTTGTAAAGAAAGCATTTATCTAACAAAGCATTGGCCTTTAGGACTTTAGGACACCTATACTTCAAGAGCAAAAAAGACAACCCAATAAAACAATGGCTACAATTTGAGCAGACACTTCACAAGGGAAGATAGATGAATGGCCAGTGGGTGCTTGAAAACGTGCTCAATATCATTAATTATCAGAAAGAGTGCAAATTAAAACAAATGTAAAATGAGGTACTGCTACGTACCCACCAGAATAACTTAAATTAAAAAGACTGACAATACTAAACGTTAGCAAGGGGATTGAACAATATTAACTTTCTTATTTTGTTAGTGGGAGTGTAAAAACATGTAAGCACTTTGAAATAAAGGTCTGGCAGTTTTGTATGAAACTAAACATACCCCTATGACCCAGCAATTTTGGTTTTAGGTATTTACCCAAGAGAAATGAAAGCATATGTCTACAAAAAGACTAGTATAAGAATGGTAATAGTATTTTTCTTCATAAAGCCCCAACTGGAAACATCCCAGATGTCAGTCAACAGGAAGATGTACAAATTGTGATATATTCATGCAATGAAAAGGAACAAACTACTTATGCAACACCATGAATGAATTTCAAAAATATTATGCTGAATGAAAGAAGCTTTAGACAAGAGAGTACATATTGTATGATTGCATTTACATGAAGTTCTAAAGCAGGCAAAACTCATCTATGGTAAAAAAAAAAAAAAAGATGAGAACACTATGGTTGTGCGGGGAGGACATTGACTGGGAAGGGGCACAGGGAACTTTCTGGATGATAATATTTTATATTTTGATAGACGTTTGGGTTATACAGATGCATGCATTTCAAAAACTCATTGAATAAGAATACTGTTAACATGAATGCATTTTACTTTGTGTACAGTTTTCCCTCAAAGAATAAATAGTAACTTTTGTCAGTGATATATATATACTGAAATGTTTTTGGGTGAAGTATAACGCTAGGGAAAGTGCACCTTACATTGAAATTCATCAAAAGGGGAGGCAAATGATGGCTTCATGGATGGGTAAAGGGATAGATACATGACAGAGCAAATATAGTACAATATTAACTTTTTAGCACAATATTAATTTATAATATAAGTGATTCACATAGAGGATGTTCACTATACAATTATTTCAACTTTCTTTTTTTTTACAGATTTTATTTTTAATCTCTCCACCCAACGTGGGGCTCGAACTCACAACCCACAACATCAGGAGGCATACGCCCCACGATCTGAGCCAGCCAGTCACCCCTATTTTCTATATTTGAAAATTTTCCAAATAAACTGTTGGGAGTGGGGGAGTGAACACTAGGCACGTCCAAATACGTTTGTGGCAGCACTGTTTGTAATGGCCCCCAAATGGAAACAATTTCTATGCCCATCAACAGGAGAAGAGATAAATCAATTGCATTATAATCATATAATGGAATAGTCTACAGCAGTGAGGATGTAAGATGGACTGGACGCAACAGTATGGATGACCCTCACAAACACAATGTGAAATGAAAGAAGTCAGATGCTAAAGGCACAACTCATTTGTATAAAGTACAAAAACAGGCAAAACTAGTCTGTGCTGTTCAAAGTCAGGATAGTGATTGCCCTTGGGTGGAGTCATGATTGGAGGAGAACATGACGGGGGCTCCTGGGGTTCCTGACTTGAGTGCAGGTTATGTGGGTTTGTGAAAATCCACGTTTCCCTCTGTATCTACTATTACTTCAACAAAAAGCTCAAAGAAATTAGTGTTAGACCTCACTGTTCTTAAAACAGGTTCCTCAGCCTCGCCCCACCTCTGGGAATTCTGTGCCAGCCATCTTTCTCCCATCTCTCTTCTCCCATTTCCCAGGCTCTGACACGCCTGTCTTCCTCACCTGCCAGGGAAAAACTCAGTGCAGAGGAATTTAATTCTCAACCCCTACCCTAGTCGAGGCTCCAGGATGGAGCCAACTGGAAAAGGCTCATTCATGACTTTGTCTAAATCAAGGAGCCATGCAGCCCCAAGATAAATTCCTTTGCTTCCTGACAACAGTAATTGCTACAGGCATTTTTTAAAAGCAAAATTTGTTTTCCCTCTATATCGGTGTCTCCATCTTCCCCTTCTACCACCCTCAGTTTATCCCTTTCATCCTCTTCTCTTTAAAGTGGTAGCGGCATCTTACTCCCTTCGCCAAATCTGGAAGCAGTGACTTGCCTTAGAGATTGTCCTAGTGCTTCAGCTCAGGGCCAAGATTCCCTTGGCTGGTAAGTCAACCTCCAGACCCCAGCAAATGGTCGGGTGTAGGGGTAGAGGTGGTCAACTGGAGGAGGGGAAGGAGAGGCATGGTGGGGGGAAGGGAACCAGGTACAGAATAGCAACAGGAACCAATCCCTGTTCTTCCCAATCTTGCTATCTGTTGAGAAGTCAAGGTGAATACACATCTAAACAAAACAAGGCAACTATTTAATTAAGCATTTCTTCTATTTATCTGATGGGTCAATTTTCGGTCTTCTTGTTACTTGATCAGTCAGAAGCATCTGATACAAGTGATCTCTCCCTCTTCCTTGAAACGCTTCTGGGTTGCTTCTTACCTCCTTGTCTGTTCCTTCTTAGTCTCCAGTTGGTTCCTGTTCATCTCTTTGACCTCTAAATGTCAGAGTGCCCCAGGACGTGGTCCTTTCACCTCACCTCTTTAGCTGCTTTGACTCCCTGGATGATTTCACTCAATATTTGTGGCCTAAAAAATACCATCCACACCCTAATGACTTCCATATTTGTGTTTCCAGCTAGATCTCTCCCCTGAACTCCACAACTGTGTATTTATCCACCTACTCACTTAGATCTTGAATAGGCATCTCAAATTTATCATATCCAGTACTGAGCTCCTGATAGCCCTCCTTCAAACTGTCCCTCCACCCTTATCTCGATAGAGCGTCCATCTTCCAGATGCTCAGGACAAAAACTTGGGTGTCATTTCTGACTCCTCTCTTTCTCTCACTTCCCATCTCTAATCTGTCAGGAAGTCCTACTGAGTTAACATCAAAATACATCAAGAATCTCACTGCTGTCACCACTGCCCTCCATCCAAGCTGCCATCATTTCTCACTTGGATTATAGATAGCCTCCCGACCTTGTCCCCTTTCAGCCTGCTCTCAACACAACCACCAGAGAGACACTATTAAAATGCATGTCTGCTCAAAACCCTCCAGTGGCTTTCCATTTCACTCAGAATGAGTGCCAACACCCTGCCAGTGGCCTGCAAGCCTCCGGAGCCTGGCCTCTTCTTCCCTCTCACTTCATCTGCAACTGCTCTTCCCTCACTCACTCTATTCCAGCCACACTGGCCTCCTTGTTGTTCCTGGAACATACCAGGCACGCTCCTGCCCCAGTGCCTTTGCAGCTGCCCTTCCATTTCAAATGCCCTTGCCCCACATGGCCGTTCTCATGTCTATAGATCTTAAGTCTGGTACTATTTTCTCAGCAAGGCCCACCCTTGCCACCCTGCCTGAAAGTCTACACTTTCTCAGATATTCTCAATCTTCTTTCTCTTTCTTATTTCTCTCTTTAACACTTACTGTCACCTACTATGCATATAGTGTCATGTACTTATACTCTTTTTTTTTAAAAAAATGTTGATTTATTTTTGAGAGAAAGAGAGAGAGAACATGCATGTGCAAGCAGGGAAGGGGCAGAAGAGAGGACAGAGAGAATCCCAAGCAGGCTCCATACTCGGCATGGAGTCTGACATGAGGCTTGATCTCACGACCATGAGATTATGACCTGAGCCGAAATCAAGAGTCAGGTGCTTAACCAACTGAGCCACCCAGGTGCCCCATTTTGTTTCAAAGTAAGCTCTATGCCCCATGTGGGGCTCGATCTTACAGCCCCGAGATCAGGAGTCACATCCTCTGCCAACTAAGCCAGCCAGGTGCCCCCTATATTTTTTAATGTCTGTCCTCCCTCAACTAGAACAGAGCCCATGATTATATAGAATACAACAGTCCTAGTGTAGGCATCTAATATCTGCTGCATGAATGAATGCTTATTTCAGAATGGCCTGAGAGGTGCTAACAGGTAAAAGGAAGTAAGTCAGATTAGGGAAGGCCATGGAAGACTGCAGATATCTGGAAGGGGATGGAATTTCCTTCAGTCTTTAGAGAATGAGGACTCCTTAGAAGGATGAGGATGAAGAGAGAACCCTTGGCATAGAGTTGCAGAGTACCCGTTTTGGAATCACCTGGCTTGGGTCCACGTCCTGTCTCCATCATGTAGTAGGTATAGACGAGGTAGTCTGTTTCTCTGGATGCCAGTTTCTATGTCTGTAAAACAGAGATTCTTCTCTGGGTCTCAGTTTCTTATCTATAAAATAGACTTTACCATCGTACCTACCTCATAGGGGTGCTTGGGTTGTTTTAGGATCAAATGAAATAACGTATAAATAATGTTCAGTGAGGGCAAGGCACTTAGGAAGACGTGTTCAAAAAGTGCTACTTTTTTTTAAAGTTTATTTATTAATTGAGAGAGAGAGAAGGAGAGAACCAGCTGGGGAGGGGCAGAGAGAGAGAGGGAGACAGAGGACCCGAAGCAGGCTCTGTGCTGACAGCAGTGAGGCCGATGTGTGGCTTGAACCCTCGAACTGCGAGATCATGACCTGAGCCGAAGTCAGACACCCGACCAACTGAGCCACCCAGGTGCCCCAAAAAGTTCTACTTATTGTTGTCTAGAGCTTAGAATCCCTGTGAGCTAAGACTTCATGTCGAAGGCATTGTAGAGTGTTTCAAACTGGCAACAGAGTTAGAGTGAGTTGGGCTTGAGCTTTAGACACAAGAGGTCAGCCCCTTGTGATGGAACAGCTTCTTTCTCAGAACTGTCAGTCCCTGGACTCAACCAGACGGGTTGAACCTAATCCCTGTCCTGCATTAGTTAGGATGGCGCTGCTTACAAGCAAAAAGGGAATCAGAGTTAGGCGCAAATATGGCATGAGGCCTCTGCTGGGAGGACAAGACAGCTCTCAGCTGCCTGTTGCTGACACAATCAGAGCAAAGAGCAGTGATTCACTCCAATCCTGTCATTGAACTCAGGATTTTGGCCAAGTGTAGGTTTCGGGGTTGGTCGGTGGATTATTTTTTCCCCTTCCTGAGTTGAAAGAGTAACTCTGTGTTGCAAAAAGGCACTTTCTTTCTGCAGAGAAATTCTGTGGTGAGAGCTTGCTGGGCTTGGTGTGGGAAGAACCACCTTTGCTTATGTCTGGGAGAGAATGAAATCTAGCGCCCCTATTTTTTTTTCCCCTCCCACCCAGTAAAGATGCAGAGCTGAAAGGTGTCTTTCAGAAGGGCCAGAGACAAGGGAGTTGACTCGTAGGTAAGAGGACGCTGTACAGGAGGCCAAAGAAGTGGCTTCTTGTTTGTTAGCGTAGGTTTGTGGCAAGGAGGTCTGTGAAGCCCTCCCCCAGAGTACCCTGGACTAAACAGAACAAATAAAACCTCTATTTGTTCATCTCTACCCTGGATTTAGATGGTGCTTTATGGCCAGGGTTATTGGGATCAGCTGAAACCCAGGCTGATGTTTATTCCTGGGATTGCAAAGACAGACAAATACCTCTCTGTCCTTCCATTTTCCAGGCCAAGAGGGCAGGAGACAATTTCAATCAAGCAGGCAAACGGTGAAGAATTATTTTTTAGGTGCCCACTGTGTCCCCAATGCTGAGCCACCTAAATATAAATAGAAAAAGTACAAAATTCTAGCTCCAGCCCTCAAGGCACATAAAATCGAGCCTGCAGGAGGAGGCTGGGGGTGGGGGTGGGGAGAGACCAAACAAATTCAAGAGAAACTGTTAACAAACAGCAGTGTGAGGTACTAGGAACTAATCTTGCAAGAGGTAAGAGAGGAGGGAGGTAAGGAGTGGGAGTTGGGGTGCTCTTGGAGGCAGTTCGTAAGACAATTAACAACATGGTGAAGGAAAGCCTATCTGTCTTGTTCTCCGCCATACCCTGGCATGTAGCATAATGCCCAATGCGGAGTGGGCATTCAGTAAATATTTGAGGAATGAATGCAGAAGGAGGGGGGTGATATTAGAAGGATAAACAGGCGAAGAGGGAGGAGGGCATTCCAGCGTGAGGAAAGGCCCAGAGAAATGGTCGGATGTCTCGGTGAGACTGGTTTAACCACAGCATAGGGTGTGTAGTGAGGAGTAGTGGGAAATGAGGTTAGATATGGGGCCAGATGGGGGAGGCTGGAAAACAAGACAGAGAAATTCAGAGATGAGTATTCCTTCATTCCTTCCTCAAGCTCTTACCGAGAGCGGACCATGTACTAGGCAAGGGAGAATAGGAGGGATATAAAGACGAATTAAAGGTCTTACCATCCATTGGGGATAGGTGGAATATCTGTACTTTATTGTTGTAATAAATGATGTGATAGTGATGGAATGGATGAAATATTTTGACATTCTACTCACAGTTTGGTGGCAAGAAATTCAGGCCATGTCAAACTTGCTCAATTTAACTAAGACTCTATTAAAAGGTATATTAGACAGCCAAGGCTAGGAAGTGGACTTCAAAAGTGACAGGAGAGGGCTCAACCTGGTAAATTGGAGGTTCTCCTCCCTGCCTCTCCCTCTGCATTGCCTCATGGGTGGTCTCTCACCTCTGCCCCTCTCTCTGTGTATGCTCCATTCTCCTGCTTCCCTCCCTTCCTGGGATTTTACTTGGTGCGAGCTTACACTCTGACACCACAAGACCCTCCTGCTCCAGGGCCGGCCATCATCATCTGCTCTCTGAGCCTTTTAGGGCAGCATATGGAGGAAGCAGACGCTGATTGGCTCAGCTTAGCCTGTGGATGGGTATGCCTGGGTCAGGTGATCACTTAGAACCAATCAGCTATGGTCAGAAGGCAAATCATGTGATTTAAACATGACTGCCTAAGCCTACCAAGAACTGCATGCAGATAAGGGACATTCCAAAGAAGGGATATGGACTAGAGGGCAGTAATAGACAAGCCTAATTCCTGCTGGTTAACAGTGCAGGGAGCAAATCAATTCAGCGGGTGGGGTTGGTAAAGGGGGAAGACTATCAGACATAAACAGAATCTGATCGAAAGGTTTGAATTAGGGGCACCTGGGTGGCTCCGTTGGTTAAGCTTCTGACTTCAGCTCAGGCCACGATATCACAATTCAGGGGTTTGAGCCCCGCCTCAGGCTCCGTGCTGACAATGCAGAGTCTGCTTGGGATTGGGATTTTTCTCTTTCTCTCCCCCTGCCCTCTGCCCGTCCCCCACATTCTCTCTCTTTCTCTCTCTCTCAAAATAAATAAATGAACTTTAAAAAATGAGTAAACAAATAAAGGTCTGATTTAGTCCTAGGAGAAAAAAAACAATTCCCAGTTGTGGATGAAAGCAGTATTTTAGAGCAGTTAGACTGACTGTGGCCCATAGGTCAGAAACTGAAGCGACCCAGACCATCAAGAAAACTTTTGCCTGATCCAGAATGGAGCAGTTTAGAGATAAGGATTTTAAAAATAAAAGTAGCCTAAATTGTTATATGGCAGAGTCAGCTTCTCATTTATTGCTATAACCCTGTCCTCATAGTCAGGCTCAGAGAAGAAATTCACTACACAGTTGTCAGAATGAATCAAATTTCCCTAAAACCCAGACAAACAACTGAACATATTGCTATTTGTATTCTGTTAGGGACGGAGCCAGGACCAGGAACACAGAACAAAACAAAGCAAAATTCAAAATATGATTTTTCTGATTCCTGATGCAGGGCTCGGGTCACTGACTGCAGACTTGGTGAGAAGCAAAAATGCGGCAGAAGGAGTCCGGGCCAGGCTGCCTGGCAGAGGGCTAGATGGACAGATAGCGCCGTGCCCAGTGGCCCAGAGGCAGATCAAAGCCAGCTTCCCCAGCACGGGCAGCAAGCATGGCAGGAATCTGGGGGACCTCTCACCCAGTCCTTCACCCATGCTCACAGATGGAAAGCCACACCATTAGTGGCCACACCTTTGAGCACTGCCGCCGCACAGGCAGCTGTGACGGATCTTTCATAGTGGAGTGTGTGGCTCTCTCCAGACAGGCAGCTTTGATGCCAGTGAGCATGGCATTCCTGGCCGGACCACCTGGCCTCCCAGCCCAGGTCTGCCTCTTGGGCAAGCTGCCTAACTACTTAACTACTTCGTGTCTCAGTTTCCTCCTTTGTAAAACAGGGATGATAAACCTCCTTAGAGGGTCGATGAGAAGACTCAATGAGATGATATCTGCAAAGCAATTAAAACAGTGCCTGGCACATTTTAAGCCATCATGATTACTATAATTGGTACAAAAAAAAAAAAAAAAAAAAAACCAACAGACTGCAGAGAAGAGCTTCCCAGACTGGAGGGTTCTGGACCTCCTTTAAAACCTGCATAACCCACCAGTTAGTGGCTATGATTTGGGTCGAACACTCATCCCTTCTTTCTTCCAGGAACAGATCCAATTGGTCTAGGAGCTAAGCCAGGCCAATCATAATTCTTCCCTAGGATTTTTTTTTCTTTTCTTTTTAATGTTTTATTTTATTTTTTGAGAGACAGAGACAGAGCGTGAGCAGGGGAGGGGCAGAGAGAGAGAGAGACACACACACACACACAGAATCCAAAGCGGGCTCCAGGCTCTGAGCTATCAGCACAGAGTCCCATGCGGGGCTCAAACCCATGGATGAGAGATCATGACCTGAGCTGACGCTCAACCGACTGAGCCACCCAGGCGCCCCCCCCCCCCCTAGGATTTTTCTAACTGGATCTTCCAACTGGTGGGAAGAGAATATCACCACTACTCACCACCCGTCCTTTTCCCCTCTTTGGGGATTCAAATAGTAAAAATATGAGCCCAGAGTTGCCTTTGCTCCTTTCTCCCTTCCATGTGCGGAAGCAGGCCTGAGACAATAAAGTTTGTGAGGAGAAGCTGGAACAGAATCTTGGCTGGGGCAGAGCCCAAGTCTCTGAATCCAATGGACCCTGGATCCAGACACTCACTCCTACTGGTCTGCGTTAGATTACAGAACCCTTTAAATCAGTCAATCTTGGGGCGCCTGGGTGGCTCAGTCAGTTAAGCGTCTGCCTTCAGCTCAGGTCCTGTGAGTTCAAGCCCATGTCAGGTTCTGTGCTGACCGCTCAGAGCCCGGAGCCTGCTTCAGATTCTGTGTCTCCCTCTCTCTCTCTCTGCCCCTCCCCCACCTCAAAATAAATAAATATTAAAAAAAGAAAAAAAGACGAGAGTGAGCGATGGGGACTGTGGCAAAGTGGTGGGCGCTTGGCCCTTCCAAGGGAAGCTGCTACCCGCAGCCCCGGCCCGTTGCTTCCGTGTGCATATGTGGGCACGGAGTTGCCAGGTCCTATGGTTTTTAATAGATTCCAGACATTTGGAATGTTCACTGTGAAATTCTAAACTTTGAACATTGTGAGTTTTTGATTAAAAAAAAATGGGTATGTAGGTAGGGTGACTGACTATCCCGGTTTGCCTAGGACTAAGGAGTTTTCTGGGATGTGGAACTAAGATTGCAAACCAGGACAAGCTGGTCACCCTACCTGTGGGCCAAAAGGAGCACACGTGATACTTGTGGCCCACACACTCTCGTTTCAGCCAGAAACAATCCGTGAGGTAGCTAAGCAAGGAACATATGTCCTCCAGTCCCCATCCTCAAAACCCCAGGAGGAAGATGCACTGTTACTCCCATTGAACAGAGACTCACATCCCCTACAACGAGTG
This sequence comes from Felis catus, assembly GCF_018350175.1. Taxonomy (NCBI): domain Eukaryota; kingdom Metazoa; phylum Chordata; class Mammalia; order Carnivora; family Felidae; genus Felis; species Felis catus. The sequence goes on from NC_058382.1 coordinate 44,754,024, forward strand.
TGAGGCAGAGAATTCTTCCAGGAGCCAGTGAAACATTCCCTTGGTTCCCCTTGTGGGCCTGGCCCTAGGTGATCTGTAAGATTCAGGCCTCTCCCTGCCACTTCCAGCAGCCTCTCCACGGCTGTAAAGTCTCATCTCTGCTCGGAGAGGGCAGGGCCTTCTAGGCAGCCAGGAGATTAAGGGGTTTTTCCCTTAATCCCTCCTCTTCAGGCTGAAAGGCTACATTTATGATTACATTCCATACGGTGAACTTGGAGCTGGTCCACTTTTATGAATGTGAAAACCAAAGGCGCAGAGTGGGGAGGCGACTTGCTTGAAGCCCACAGCTCACTGACTGAGCTCTGGGGTCTTCCTTGCTGGCTTGGTACCTGTCTCTCTGTTAGGGAAAGGGAAGGGGACTGACATTTGCTCACTGCCTCCTCCATCCTGGGACCCTCCTAACGCCCAACAAAATGCCAAGGGAAGGCCTGGAGTCCCGGGCCCGTGCCCGTTCCAGGCCACCACCCTGCCAATCCAGGCGTGCCAGGAGGGCGTTTGGAATTGCCAGGCTGTCATTGCACAAAGGGAGGGGTGTGCAGCTCCGAATAGAGTGAAATAATAAGGGTCACAAATAGGCTCCCTCTGCCGACGTTCACCAGGTGTCGGTGGCTCTGTGGGTGGGTTACAGGGAGAGACAGGTCCACCCCCTCACGAAATCGTTCTCTGATGAGATGATGCATGTTAAGTGAACTATAAACTTTTAAGAGCACATTCCAGACCCACTCATAAACATTAGGAATCATTCCCTTTGGGAAAAGCTAATATTCTTGAGGCAACAGAGTGTACTACCAGCCCAGAGGGGGCCCCGCTGGGATTTCCTTTCAACCAGAAGACTGAATTCTTCTCAGGGAGCCAAAATTAGAGAGAAAGTGAGGTTTGTATTTTATTCGCGGCTTTAGCCCTTACGCCTGGGTATCTCTGACCCCTTTTAACCGGGTGGCGGAAAGCCAGTGTTACATCAAAGTTACAAGCAGAAGGCAGTTGTTGTTGTTAGATCGGAGTTCAAATCCTATCTCTGCCACTGATCTGATGGGTGATGCGGGAGACAGCCTACTAAAACACTCTGGCCCTCAGATTTGCCCTCTGAGAACGAGCTGGCAAGGCCAGATCACAGCACAATCGTAAGGATGAAAAATGAGATGATACACACTGTCCACGTGACCCTGTAATCCCACTCTGACATACTGGTCGATGAGAAATGTATATTCACACAAAAACCTGTGTATGAATGTTTACAGAAGTTCCACTCATAATTGCCCCAAACTGCAGACCTAAATGTCCTCCAGCTGATGAATGGATGAACAAACTGTGATACATCCATACAATGGAATAGGAGTCTGGTAAGTGAAAAAGGTCAGATGCAAAAAATTACATATTGCCTGATCCATCTACGTGACATTCTGGGAAAAGCAAAACTATAGGGACAGAGAACATATCAGTCGTTGTTAGGGGCTGGGGCTGGTGGCGCAGATAGGGTTGCTAGGGGCTGGAGGTGGGGGTAGAGGACGGCTAGAGATGGGCATGAGAGAATTTGGGGGGAGGGATAGAACTGTTCTGTATCTTGGGGCGCTTGGGTGGCTCAGTTGATTAAGCATCCGACTTCGGCTCAGGTCATGATCTCGCAGTTCATGAGATCGAGCCCCGCGTTGGGCTTTCTGCTCTCAGCATGGAGCCCGCTTTGGATCTTCTGTCCCTCTCTTCTCTCTGTCCCTCCCTGCTTGCTCTCCCTCTCTGTCTCTCAAATATATGCAAAACGTTAAAAACATTTTTTTAAAAAAGAACTGTATCTTGACTGTGGTAGTAGCTATACAACTGTATGCATTTGTCAAAAATCACAGAGCTGTCCACTGAAAAGAGTGAATTTTACTGTATATAAGTTATGTCTCGTGAAACCTGACTTTTAAAAAAACGTGAAAACAAAGGAAAAGGGCCCAGGTCTTCAGTGCCCCCCAGAAGAATACCTATGGACTCCTTTTCACTGAAGTGTTAATAACAGTGTGTTCTTCTCTCCAGTATTTTCACTCTTGTGAAAAGAGCCTGTAACTTTTGTAGAAAAAGAAGGGTGACAGAGTGTGCCCGTGTGTGTGTGTCTGTCCGTATGTGTATATTTGTGTTTATTTATATATGTATAAAGAAACTCTGAAAAGATACACAAGAAACTAATAACAGCGGTAACTATGGGGGTGCGGTAGGAACTGGGCAGATGGGGACCCCGTAGGAGGAAGACTTTCAAAAATAACTTCTGTGTGTGTGTGTGTGTAGTACATTCACGTGGTTCGAAAATTATATAATTGTTATTATATAATAATATTATATATAATGTTTATTATAAGCGTTATATAATTTTGGAACCACGTGAATGTGTTACACATAAAAACATGAAATTCTTCTTAAAAATCTAAAGGTTTCCGAGACAGAGAAATGCTTACTGCCGAGGCATGACTCTCCCCTGGTGGAATCTGTGAGGGGGTGGCATTCTGTGGCAGCCACATCACGTGAGCACAGCTTACTCGGCCTTGCCCCACCTACCCTGCTAATAAACCCAAGGCAAGGCTTGGCTCCTGGAGGAGGTGGGCTCCCGTTCTCAGGAAAGAGCAGAACTGTGAACGAACACCCTCCTTTTCCTCTGCATGTCTCCCCTGTGTGCCTCCCGCTGGCAGAAATTCTTTTAGTCTTTCACCCTACCATCGAGGCAGGATTTCACCCACAATTGCTCCCTGCAGGTGTCATTACAGGCTGAAAGTCATACTTTGGCGTAAACGTCTGATATCAGACTCAGACTCTTTCCCAGACTCGTATTTTGGAAGAGAGCAAGCAGCCCACTTATATTTTGGGTGTGCAGCCCGTTTCAGGGCCCCGGGCACCCGACATAGAGGGCGGTGGAGAGACCCCAGTTAAATACTTCTCAGTCTCATCTGGGCGGGCTCTAGAAAACACAGAGTGCGGCCGGGGGCGGGCGGGGGGGTGCCTGCCGCATCCCAGAGCACGTGCTCTGGAGTCAAGCTTGAGTTTGAATCTCACGTTACCCTCTTCCCAGCTACGACCCTCGGCCAAGTTTTTAACCTCTCTGTGCCTCAGTTTCCTCATTCGCGAAACGAGAATCCTAATGACACCTGTGTTGAGTGCGTCGCTACACAGGTGAACGGAGATTATGTGGTGACAGGCAGCACCGTGAAAGACGCACCTTAGGTACTTAGCACCCGGGAGCCCTTCTCAGCCAGGTCCGCCAGGGCCAACTCAAGGCCACGCATACGGTTCGGGGGGAAAGGGTGACAGACCCAGGAGCAGCGATGTGGAACAATACCGAGAACGAAAGCAGGGTGGTGGGGCTGACTCACTGGATGACTCACTTCCTTGCCGAGGGATGTTCTGAGCATCCACTGAGCCGCTCCTCGTAGTCCTCACACCCTCTGTTCCCTTTTTGTGGGGAAGGCCCAGAGAAGGTCGCCCTGTACCCACGGGGAATGGGGAGCTGGATGCCAGACCTTCCCCTTCCACCCGGGACTGAAAGAGAGGTCAGCCAGCTAGAAACATCCTTTTTCGCCCTACAAAATAACAGTCCCTGAGGATGCATTTTGAGAAAGGACAGTTTTTGCTCTGGAGCACAGGAGAGAATCTAGACTCATTTTGCCCTTGTCGAGATTATCACAGAGGTTTCTGCACCCCATAGAACGTTAGGGAAACACACAGAAGTGTAAAGTAACTGAAAGAGCCACCCATGATCCTGTCATTTAGATTGAGCCATAGGGATGAGTTTGGTATTTTTCCATTCGATGTTTTTCTCTGTCTTTTTTTCATAATACGGTCGAGCTTATACTGTTTATATCAGCACTACTCAAAAGAAATAGTTGAATCACAAATGTGAGCCACGCGTGTAATTTTAAATGTTTTGGTAGCCTCGTTAAAGAGAAACAAACACAAAAAGGTAAAATTGCTTTTAACGTTGTATTTCACACAATAATCATTTCCTCATATCCTCACTATTAAAATTATTAGTGAGACACTTTACAGTCGCTTGAAGTCTTTGAGATCTTTCTTTTTCTCCACTACGCCGTATCTCAATTCAGCCTGGCCACATGGAGCTCGTAGACAGCGCCGCTCCGTACGATTCCTACCTTGCCTTTGTGTTTGCTTAAATTGTATCCTAGGTATTTCCTCACATCATAAAATATCTTTCTTTTTTCATAAAATATCTTTTGGCAAAAATAACTTCTAAGAGTTTAAATACCACGTATTTACTATCTACTCCCAAAGGTAATATATTTATTTCTGTTTTGTTTTGTTCTGTCTCCTCACTCAGGGACCATTTGTGTCAGCCATCTGACAGAATTACTTTTCGACTATTTTCTCGGCAGATATTCAGATCGAGCAAAAACTGGATGCATACAATATGTTCTGTTTTGTTTTATTTATTTATTATTAAAAAATATGTTCTGTTTTATAACCACTCTTTTCAGTTAATGATGCCTTGTGAAAACACCAACAGTAATAAATGACAGTGTCACCTTTGAGCCTCTGCAGCGAGCCAGGCATGTTCAAAAACCTGCTCTCATCTCTGCAGTGGGGGGGGGGGGGGGTGGGAGGGGTGGGGAGGTGGGGAGGTGGGGAGGGGTGGGCAAGCGTTTCCAACCCCAGTTCTCAAAAGTGGAATTGGGGGCTCAGAAAAGTAAAGTGATTTTCGTTATTGCCAAGTTGGGATTTAACCCAGATCCTCTGATTTCATCTCCAAGAGCCTTTCATTTCACCATATGGACTCCTTCTGGAGGAAGGCAGGCAGGGGACCCAAGACATGCCAAAGAAGCAATTTACAAATTAACTTCTGGAGTAGGATTCTCACTAAATTGAGACGGTCTCTACCCATAGTTTTGCCTAATAACCTCCAGAATCACCCAGGCAAATCCTCTTCCCCTTGCACACATATGCCTGCTGCCACCTTCCTGTGGGACATCCGTCCCCCTCCGGGTCTTCCTTCTCTGTACCTTCTAAGAAAGGATCCTGAGAGTCTCTGTTAAGTCCATTTCTCATCCTCAGCACTATTGACATGAGGTGCCCTTCTGTGCCTTGTAGGTGGTTAGCAGCATCGCTGACCTCTGTCCACTAGATCCGAGTGGCACGGCCACCACCACCGCTGCCAGTTGTGACCATCAAAAGTATCTGCAGACGTTGCCAAAGGTCCTTGGGGGCTGGGGATGTGTGGATATTGCCCAATGGTTTGAGAGCCATTGCTCTACGTATTAACAGAGAGAAGAGTCTTTCCTAACTAAACTAGTCATTTGATAGAACCCAGAGTACAGGTAAGGCAACGCCTTCCTATATGGCCTGCCATCCTCACGAAGACAGGAATCTTTTCCCTCCACCAGTGGGTCTCTAGTATCTGCATCTAATAAGCACTCAACAAATGTGTGCACGGTGAAGGAGGCTGGTGATATTTTGTCGTGTTGTACCTACTATTAGGCTTTTCAGGACTGAGCCAAATGCACCTGACACATGGCCCAGATGATAGTGCCCTTTCCAAATCCTTTCCTCCTTTCTGCTTCTGGTATTCAATCTGTTATTTTTTTTATGCGAGGGAGAGTGATGTGCAATCTTAGCATTTACATTCCTGACTGTCATATTACACTTGGGTTATGCACATATGTCTGATGCTAGATTGACAAATATTTCCACGAGGCAAAGGAAACACTTTTTAACATTAGCTGTTTCTCTAGTTTGGAGCATTTAGATTGTTTCCAAATTTTCTCATTATAAATAACCCTGTAGTGAACATCTTTGGGCCTATATCTCAGCTTTACAGTTTTTTTTTTAATAAAAAAATCAATACCCTAAGTATGAAATCCAAAAGAACAAATCCTTTCCTATTCAGCATCTAGACTCCTTTTCTTAAGTTTTACATCTGGGAACTCCTCTATTTCAGAAAACAAATATCCAACTTTAACTGAACTAATAAAATTCCCTTAAATTCAGCTCAGGTTGGCCTCCATCTTTGTGAGTATAACTGGAGTAGTGTTTTTGTAGACAAACTTGTTGTCTGTCACCTTAACTCTTTGAGCCTTAATTTCCTCATCCACTAAATGGGAGTAATAACAGTAGAAGCTGCAGAGAGTTTTTCATGGATTAAGTGAGATAACGCACACAAAGATATCGGCACCCAGAAAAAACAATAAAAAAGGTAAAGTATTGTAAACTGTTCATGGTAGAGTCCAGCTGGCAGGTATATGAGCGTTCCCTGTGAAATCCTTTCACCTTGCGTTGAGAAGTTTTTATGCTAAAATGTTAGGAAAAGACAATTTCACAAATAAATATAATGTTAGTTGACATCACAGTTATTTACTAAAGAGAGAATGGGGCAGATCTCAGAGAACGTCAGGTCCAATGTAAACACATTAAACCAAGCTTGACATGTGGAATCTGTTCCTTGGGTACTACGTCAAATGTATTTAGATCTTCCCTGAGTATAGAAAAGTATGACCAGAATTTGAGTGAGTGCTGGAAAGGACTGTTGGTTTTTATTTTACCATCTGGTCTCAGAATATAAACCACAGTGTGGGGATAGCATATGCTGTAGAAGTGGTAATTTTTTTTTTTGAGTTTAAGAGATTAAAATATATATAGTTTGTTTGCAAAGTCACTCTGAAACATTTTTAAAAACATCTGTTTCAGAGTCAAACACTTCTGGATTAGAATCTTTTGTCAGCTGCTTAGTAGTTGTGTGACATGTAGGTTGGTCACCTCTCTGTGGGCCTCAGTGTCTTCACCTGTGAAACAGGGATGATGCTAGAACATCCCTCACAGAGAGGTGTGAGGATTAAGTGAGCATGTGAAAGTGCTAACGTGGGGCTCGCGCAGAGTGAGGCTAATACCCAGTGAGGTTTCCTTCTGTCTAAGGGGCAACCCTCTTTGTTTCGCCAGTGAATTATTCAAAATGCAGCTTTGCTGGGGTGCTTGGGTGGCTCGGTCGGTTAAGTGTCTGACCTCAGCTCAGGTCATGATCTCGTGGTTTGTGAGTTCCAGCCCCGCGTCAGGCTCTGTGCTGACAGCTTGGAGCCTGTTTTGGATTCTGTGTCTCCCTCTCTCTCTCTGCCCCTCCCCTGCTTGCACTCTGCCTCTCTCAAAAATAAATAAACATTTTAAAAAATGCAAAATGCAGCTTTGCTAATGTAAACAAAGGTGATTTTTCTGTTGGGAAGGTCACATGGGGCCAGAAGCCTGAACTGCTCACAGACTAATGTTGAAAAACTCAGCATATTGTTGTTCCAATTTCCTCCTATTCAGAGCCCCTGCACGTGGTGACTGGCTTTATGATTCACTGAGATCCCTCCCAGAAATTTCACTTTGACCTTAAATGTGTGAAAATTCCATTCCTGGCAAGTGAAGCACATTGCTTTGGGGAGGAGAGCTGAACTTATTTTGTGTTTTGAATCCTCTGCTATTGGTTAACATCAGAGGACCCAAATATGTGCCATCATCATCTGCAGGCGACAAGCTTGCTATAACATATTATGAAGTGTCGTGCCCGTGTGTTTCCTTATATTTCAGAATACACCCCTCTTCTGTCCTTCACCACGGGCAATGCAAAACACATCCCAAATCACACTCGCCATATTCTACGACGATCATGGCCGTGACCAGCATCACCATCTTGTCGGCATAGGAGAGAGGGAGAGAAGAGAGCTGGTGCTGGTCCATGTGGAGCCTTAGTGCCAAGTAAAGGGGTCCCCACCCTCCAAGCAGATACAGCCCTTGCCGGAGTGAGTGACAAGAGTCACAAGAATAGGAAACACAAGAGTAGGCCCTGACTCACCTCCTGAGCTGAAAGCTCTTGTGCAGGGCACAGCCTTGTGGATTCTGGGAACGACATGGAGTTCGGAGTTAGGTAGAGTCAGCTTTAAATCTAGTCCCAGACATCTACCAGTGACCCTGAGCCAATTATTTACCTGCCCTGAGCCTCCTTTTCTCATTTGATTATAATGCCAATTTCATACGATTATTTGAAAGGTTAAGTGCAATAGGATATTTAAAAACTATTTGTGTGTTTGGATAAACATAAAAGAAAATGCCTGGAAAGGCACACTGAGCTATGAAACGTGGTTAGAATTTAGGGGAAGAATTACAAGTCTCCTTTTTTGTTGTTGTTTCTTTAAACACTTCTGTTTTGTTTGAACTTGTTTATTATTTTATTACATTTATCTTTACTTTTTTATTTTAAAATTATTTATTTTTTAATTTTTTTTAATGTTTATTCATTTTTGAGAGACAGAGAGACACAGTGTGAGCGGGGGAGGGGCAGAGAGAGAGGAGACACAACATCCGAAGCAGGCTCCAGGCTCCGAGCCATCCACACAGAACGTGACATGGGGCTCAAACCCCAGGACCCCAAGATCATGACCCCAGCCGGAGTCAGATGCTTAACTGACTAAGCCACCCAGGTGCCCCAATTTCATTATTATTTTTTAAAGATTTTATTTTTAAGTAATCTCTACACCCAGTACAGGGCTTGAACTTACAACCCCAAGATCAAGAGTTACATGCTACACTGACTGAGCCAGCCAGGTGCCCCTACTTTTTTTTTCTAAGATAATTTTATTTTATTTTTTTAATTAATTTTTTTAAGTAAGCTCTACACTCAATGTGGGGCTTGAACTCGTGACACCAAGATCAAGAGTTGCATGCTCTACCGACTGAGCCAGCCAGGTGCTCTTGTTAAATACTTTTTTACTTTATAAATAATAGTATTATTTGGGAATTATTTAAGATTTACAGAAGACATACAAAAATAGTACAGAGAGTACCTATACTCCCAGTTTCCCCTCTTGTTAACATTTTGCATAACCACGGAACATTTGTCATAACTAAGAAACCTATATTGGTACATTACATTACTGCCATTAAACTTTGGACTTTCTTCAGACTTCATTTATTTTTCCATTAATATCCTTTTTCTGTTCTGGGATCCTGTACCCACTTTGCATTTAGTTATATCACTTTTAAACTTACATATATTTATATAATAAATACATATATTCTCCTATATTTGAAAATAACAAAACACTATACATATTATGTATTTTATACTTTATATATTGTAATATTATATTATATTATATTATATTATATTATATTATATTATATTATATATTCTTTCGTTGTTCCTGAATATAAGGGAGAGAGGAGATTAAGAGATTTGGGAATGACTGCCATAAATATCTGTGCAACTTTGAGCCAGATGCTTCCCCCCTCTGGGCCTTAGTTTCCTCATCTATAAAATAAATGGGGAGGGTAAGTGATTACTAAGCTCCCTCTCTCACAGTACAGGCCCACTGTTTTCTAGATGAGAAAAAAAAAATGAAGAAGTTAAAGTAAACACAACTCTCAAAATATTAAAATAGATGTCTTAGCTCCAAGGAGTCCCTTTTGGCCTCATTAAGGAAAGGAACGGTTAAAGACCTGATTACATCTTCCAACGGGGATCCCAACTACCATGGCCACTGGGGAGGGAGGTATTTGGTGATCTAACAAGTATCTTCCGTTTCTCTCTACTAGGATTATTTTTAGTGTAATGGAGTAGAACAGAGGGAGGTTTTGTCCAAATTGTTGGACAAATCAGAAATATAAATCCTGATTCTCATTTTGCTCTGTTACGACTTTCTGATCTCTCATGAAGAAGATAGGACCTGCAACTGGTCTCCATTTTTTCTACCAGCTGGTTTAGTCTTAAGTTCATGGCAACCTGCCTAAGCTTGCCAGTTGAGTGAGCTTTAGACAGTAGGCGCTGACGTGGATAATTATGCATCAAAACCCAGCTTACCTTACCTCTCCTAGAGAAACCTGACATCTCTGCCCTTGAACATCTTACTTCCTTTGCCCCTGGCAATTGGCATGGATTTATTCATTCAGAACTGTGTCCATGGCAGGCAAGTTCTGTCCATGTTTGGCTAACAGAGCAGGCAATGTTGTCACATCCTTAGGGAAACATCCTTATCTACCCCTTAAAGATTAGGTCAGGATCCTGGTAAATACTTTCTTTTCTTTTCTTTATTTTTCCTCTCTTTTTATTTTTTATCTTATTTTTTTTAATTTACATCCAAGTTACTTAGCATATAGTGCAACAATGATTTCAGGGGTAGATTCCTTAATGCCCCTTATCCATTTACCCCATCCTCCCTCACACAACCCCTCCAGCAACCCTCTGTTTGTTCTCCATATTTATGAGTCTCTTCTGTTTTGTCTCCCTCCCTGTTTTTATATTATTTTTGCTTCCCTTCCCTTATGTTCATCTGTTCTATGTCTTAAAGTCCTCATTTGAGTGAAGTCATATGATTTTTGTCTTTCTCTGACTAATTTCACTTAGCATAATATCCTCCAGTCCTATCCACATAGTTGCAAATGGCAAGATTTGATTCTTTTGGATTGCTGAGTAATACTCCACTGTATATATGTACCACATCTTCTTTATTCATTCATCCATCAGTGGACATTTGGGCTCTTTCCATACTTTGGCTATTGTCGATAGTGCTGCTATAAACATTGGAGTGCAGGTGCCCCTTTGAAACAGCACACCTGTATCCCTTGGATAAATACCTAATAGTGCAATTCCTGGGTCGTAGGGCCCTGGTAAATACTTTCGAAGTGTCCTGCATGTCCCTAGCACAGCAGTCAGCACATTTATTATCATTTACATAACTTGTTATGATTTGATTAATGTCTCTCTTTCCCTGTGGTTCTCATGGCGGCAATGTTGTCCCCCAGGGGACATTTGGCAATATCTGAAGACATTTTTGGTTACCAAAATAGAGGGTGGATTCTGCTGGTATTTAGTAAGTAGAGGCCAGGGAGGCTATTAAACATCCTATGGTATGCAGAACAGCTCCCACAACAAAGAATTACCCATCAAAATGTCCACAGTGTTGAGAAGCCTGCTGTGGATTACGAATTCCATGAGGACAGGTACTTTGTTTGGTTCACCACTGACCCTAGGCCTCACACAGGGTTGGCCAGAGAAAAGGTATTCAGCGAATAGTTGATGACTGACACTTGTCTAGTCTGTCCTCTGGGACTGGGGTGGCATCTAACTGAATTTTGTTTTCCAAGGGCTGAACCCAGGGCTTAATATATAGTAATTACATTATTATGAATGAATGAATGAATGAATGAATGAATGAATTGATCCATCCATTCACCCATTCCCAAATGACCCAAATGAACCCTCATGCCAAGAACACTCAAGTAGTGGTCTTCTGACATCTGTTTTGGTTTTACTACTACCTAGCTACGTGATCTTATGAATTTGGCATATATTTGTTTTAGATAAGCATTGTCCAGTAGAACTTATGCAGTTATGGAAATTGTACATATCTATGCAGTCCAATACAGTAGCTCCTAGCCAAATGTGGCTACTGAACCCTGGCAATGTGGCTAGTGCTATTTTACTTACTTTAAATTTCAATAGCCACAAGTTACCTAGCAGCTACTGTATTGGACAGCATAATTCTACACGTTCTATAAGATTTTTGTATTCAGTATCATATCGCGTATCATTCATTTTATACCCACCTGAAAATAGTATTGCTAGATGGGTTTTTATATAAATATATTTTTCACAGGTTTCTGCAACTGGTCACTCTGTTTTTTCACCTCTGTCCACTTAGATCTAGCTCATTCCTTTTATCTACTGCATAGTGCTTTTTGGTATGACTATTTTATGTTTTATTAGCCATTTTCCTACTAATTTTTTTTCTGTTACAAACAATGCTGCAACGAACATCTTTGAATGTCTCCTCAGGCCTCTCCTTAGTAGCTCTCAGCAGTGGAATTGCTGGGTCATAGTATATGCATAAGTCTAATTTTATTACTTCCTGCCAAAATTATGCCCCAATTTTTTCACCTGTAAAATAAAAGGAATTCAGTGATTTCTAAGATTTTTCTCCCCCAGTTCTGAAACCCAATCATTCTGAGCCAATAGAGGTGAGAAGCAGACTTGAAACTTTTGGCAGTGATCTAGTATATACTGTGCTCGGTCAGATGCAGCGGAAACAGATAATATCCAGGGTCATATGTTCCCGGTTGTTCCCTCTCTGGGTCCCTGGGAAGAGAAAACTCCATAAAACACCAGATCAAATGTTCTTTTAATCCTCTAAGTAATGGAGTGGATAAAGGTTTCTGACAGTGGAAAACTCCGATTATTCAATTACATTAATATAAATCTGTCACTAGATTTGGAAGCTCAAGTTTGCTTGCTCAGATAGCTACTAAAGTAAAAAGGTTTCCATGCTATGCACACTTTTTCTAACTTCCCCCACGTGGTTGTGATTTAGAGTCATTTTACCCACTCACACCTGCTGTTACCCAACTTAATATCAGTGCAATGAATGATAAAACATTGTAAGAGGAACTCAATCTAATCTTAGCAAATACCTCATTTCTACCAATTTTGAATGTGTCCATTGTCTCTGAGCAGTAACCACAGTTCAGGATATCAGAATACACACACACACACACACACACACACACACACACACACACAGGCACATGTAAATTCTGTTCCTTCAAAATTAAAGAAACAATACCACTGACATCTTGTCCATGACTCATGTCTGCATGATTCCAAGCTCATGAGAGGGATTTAAACCACTTATCTGAGTGGGGGATATTTTTCGGATAATATGGGCTTTTCCATCACCTATTAAGTTACAAATACTATTAATATACTAGGGCATATAGTAATAATAATATATATAAAAATGCATAAGGTAGATAGTGTTGACTCTAAACTGACACTGACTACTCCCAATATTAGGATAAAGTTTGCTAAAAACAAAACTTTAGGAAAAAAATGATTTGGTGGTTTCCCTCCCATTATAGATTTGTTTATTACAAAAACTTTGGAAATTATAGAAAAGCAGAAGGAAGAATAAAAAGATGATCTTTATTCCTTTTTCTTCCCATTTTTCTTTAGAAATTCTTTTATAGCTTAAGAAGTTTTTAAAATACAGAAAAGTACAAAGAATAACAACAACAACTCACCCATATTCTCACCATAACTCAGTACAACTGTTTTTTAGGGCGCCTGAGTGGCACAGTCAGTTAAGCAACCAACTCTTGATTTCAACTCAGGTCATGATCTCAAGGTTCGTGAGTTTGAGCCCTGCATCAGGTTCTGCACTGACAGCGTGGAGCCTGCTTCAGATTCTCTACCTTTCTCTCTGCCCTCCCCTCCACCTCTCAAAAATAAATAAACATTAAAAAAATTAAAGGGGCGCTCTTGAGCTTGAGCCCCGCGTCGGGCTCTGAGCTGACAGCTTAGAGCCTGGAGCCTGCTTCAGATTCTGTGTCTCCCTCTCTCTCTGTCCCTTCTACTCTCCCCCTCTCTCTCTCAAAAATAAATAAACATTAAAAAAAATTTTAATATGAAATGTATTGTCACATTGGTTTCCATACAACACCCAGTACTCATCCCAACAGATGCCCTCCTCAATGCCCATCACTCACTTTCCCCTCCCTCCCACCCCATCAACCCTTAGTTTATCCTCAGTTTTTAAGAGTCTCTTATGGTTTGGTTCCCTCCCTCTCTTTTTTTCTTATTTCCTTCCCCTCCCCCATGGTCTTCTGTTGAGTTTCTCAGGATCCGCATAACAGTGAAAACATACGGTATCTGTCTTTCTCTGTATGACCTATTTCACTTAGCACAGCACTCTCCAGTTCCATCCACGTTGCTAATTTTTTAATTAAAAAAAATAAAAAAAGAAATAACCATTTCTTCCAAATGTCCTTGGGAGTTCTGTATGACTAATGCCATAAACCAAGGCAAAGACCGGCATTAACAGGGAGGAGATACTTGCAACACATGTAAACAACAACAGATCTGTAACCAGAATATATGAAAGACTAACAAAAGATATAAACAACCCAAATGAAAAAAGTGGCCAAAGGAAATAAACAGAAGAGGAACTTGAATGGTCAATAAATATCTGAAAAGGTGTTCAAACTTGCTAATAATAGGAAAATGCAAATCCAAACAATGTTATACATGTATATAGTAACAGTATAAACACCAACATGGGATGATATACTTCAACTTTAAGACGGTGGTTACTATGGGGAGGGAGAAAGGAAAAAAGGACAGGTAATAAGACTTCAGTGTTATGTGTAATGTCTTAAGTTTTTCTAAAAAATATGAACAAATATAGGGAAATGTTGAATTTGTTATCTGGGTGATGGACATATGGCATCTATTTCCTATATATTTGAAATATTTCCTATTTTGAGATGAAAAAAAAACCTTCATTTTGGGCTGATTTATATGAATATAAAACTTCGCAAGGCATCACTTTATGAAATTACTTCCTTCAGTTTCAAGTACTATGTTTATTTCATTTATTGATTTTTGTGCTTTGATCAAGACTGCCTGGAATAGTTTGCATATTATAAACCTAAAAGCTGTTGGTCATTGCGGTTTAATTATCCTCTAGGGTCTAGAGTCTAGGCTTTTAGGCTTTGCTTAATAGATGTTGACTTCTTGCTTTTAAAAAAACCAAACTGGGCGTGGATTTAGATGAACGTGACATTAATATCTTGGTGTATCAGTTAGAACTCAGTAAGTCTGCAAGTGACAGAAAATCATCTCAAGCATACTTAACATAGAATGCTATTTGGTCATGTAACTGAAGCGTTCTTGGTTGCAAAGTAGCTGGTCAGGCTTCAGGTACCAGTGGATCCAGGTCTTCAATGATTCCAACTTACTAGTTTTTCAGTATCATAAATAATGTTGCAATAAACATGTCATTGCATGCTTATATACATGAGTGACAGGTTCTCAAATCTGGAAGTGGACTTGCCAGGCCAAGAGTATAGACATTTCCAACGTCACCAGATATTGCCAAATTTCTACCCAAAGTGAGAGGTTTTTATTTTGTCACTTTATACTTCCATAAGCACCAGCAGTGTATGAAACTTCTCGTTTCCTTTCCTTTTGTCCTTATTACACTTAGAATTTTTTTTAATAAAGTGTATCTATTTTTGAGAGACAGAGCATGAATGGGGGGAGGGGCAGAGAGAGAGGGAGACACAGAATCTGACGCAGGCTCCAGCCTCCGATCTGTCAGTATAGAGCCCGACGGGGGCTTGAACCTACAGACTACGAGGTCATGACCTGAGTCGAAGTTGGACGCTTTACCTACTGAGGCACCCAGGCACACCTACACTTAGAATTTTAAGATCTTAAAATTTTTCTATTCTTCAGCCAGGTGATCAAGATCATCAACAGTCATAAATTATCTTGCTAGTATGTATCCTTGACATGATGTGATAAAAATGGCACTTAAACTCTATGGTTTTCCTCCCCAAATCTCATTGCTCCAGTCTAGGTACAAGAAAAACATCAGACAAATATAGTAGAGGGGTGCCATACAATGTACCTGTTCAGTAGTCCTCAAAACTGTCAGAGTCATCAAAACCAAGGACAGTCTGAGAAACTGTCACAGCCAAGAGGAGCCTAAGGTGACTAAATGTGAAGTAGTATTCTGAATGGAATCCTGGAATACAGAAAGGACATTAGGTAAACTGAGGAAACCTGGATAAACTGTGGACTTATAATGATGATGTGTCAATATTCGTACATTAATTGTAACAAATGTACCACATTAACATAAGGTGTTAATATTCACCGAACCTGGGCAGGAGGTATATGGAAACTCTGTATTATTTTCTCCAATTTTCTGTAAATCTGAAACTGTTCCAAAACACAAGGTCTATTAAATTTTGTTCTACTCATAAAGGTACCTCCTTGTTTTAATTTTCATTACTCCAGTTACTGGTGAGGTTGAGCATTTTCTCATGTTTATTAACCATCCAGAATTCTCTTTGATGAATTTCTGTTGTTTTTAATATTTATTTATTTTTGAGAGAAGGAGAGGGAAAGACATGAGCAGGGGAGGGGCAGAGAAAGAGGGAGACACAGAATCTGAACAGGCTCCAGGCTCTGAGCTGTCAGAGCCCGACACGGGGCTCGAACCCACCAACTGTGAGATCATGACCTGAACTGAAGTTGGACGTTTAACCAACTGAGCCACCCAGGCACCCCTCTTTGATGAACTTCTTGTTCACCTTTGCCTACTTTAAAAATTGGATTTTTTGGGGGGGGGTATGCCTGGTTGGCTTAGTTGGTTAAGCGACCGACTTCGGCTCAGGTCATGATCTCTTGGTTTGTGAGTTCGAGCCCTGTGTCGGGCTCTGTGCTGACAGCTAAGAGCCTGGAGCCTGCTTCGGATTCTGTGTCTCCCTCTCTCCCCTCTCTCTCTCTGCCCCTCCCCCACTCATGCTCAGTCTCCCTCTCTCTTTCTCTCTCAAAAATAAACAAACATTAAAAAAAACATTAAAAATTTAATCCAGTCTGATTTATTTTTATCTGGTATAAGGTAAGGAACTCATTTACTTTACTTCTTTGTTAAGTACCTAATTGTTCTCGCACTATTTATTATGTTTTTCAATTTTCCCCACTGATTTATAATGCAGTTTCTGTTTTATGCCATATGTCTTTAAGCTGTTTGTGGGTTATATCTGCTCCTTTAATCTATTTGTCTATTTCTAAACAAAAGTTGAATTGTTTTTAAAAATAAGACTTTATGACACATTTTTCTTAACTGATCTGGTAGATCAGGTCAGGTCTCATAGGTCCTTCTTATTTTTTCCTCAAAATTATCTTGGCTGTTTTGGGACTATTTGTTCTCTCGTATGAAATTTAGGATCAGTTTATAAAGACCAATAAAATGTTCTCTTGGAATTTTGATTGGCATAACAGTGAATTTATAGATTAACTGACATAGATTAATGAATGTATGGGCCAGTTATAGACTGATACTGAGTCCTTTGATCCACAAACATAGTATAGTTTCCATTTACTTAAGTGTCCTTTTCTATCCCTCACTAATGTTTTATAGATTTCTCCTTAATAGTCTTGCCCATCTTTTTTCTATTTATTCACGGATGGCTCATAGTTTTTGCTGCTCTTGTAATTGTATTTTTTATCATTAACAACACTGTTGATTTTTGGATGTGGTCTTTACCAGTGAGCTGCTGAACTATTTTAATGTTTTTCTTGGACTTCTTATATACAACCATTTCAACTGCAAGTAACAAAGATTCTTCTCTCTTATTTTTCCAATTCTTAGTCCTCTTATTTTTTCTAACTGCATTGGCTAGGATCTCTAGGACAATGTTTCATAGCAGCATTGAGAGGAAAGCATCCTTGTCTTGTTTCTTACGGTAATGAAATGCTTCTATTTTTTTCACCTTTGACTATGAGGTTTGCTGTAGATTTGCTGTTATTCTTTGGTAGACAACTGCCTCCCATGAGCTGTTCTATTTTTCTTACTGTCACAGAACCTTAGATTTGTAGCTAATCATATAGCTACCCGAAATGCATACTACATTTCTCAGCATTCCTTGCAGTTAGTAGATGTGGTTATCTTTAAGCTTCAGCCAGTAAGACCTAATTAGAGGTGGTCCATGTCTTAAAGGGAAGGGGAATGCTCTTCCCTTTCCTTTTACTATTCCTCTCTGTTGATGATATACATTCTAGATAGAAGCGGTAGAACAGCCATCTTGAAACACAACATGGAAAGACGACAGGAAATCACAGTAGAAGGAGCTTTGGGTTTTGATGCTATTGGAGCTGCTGTGCTGCCCAGGGAATGCCCATATTGACTTGAGTAAGAAACAGGTTCTTGAGCCGCTATTTTTGTTTTTATTTCATCATTTGCATCTAACTTTATCTTCATGAAACCTTCCTTAGGTTAAAGAAATTCCCTTTGACTCCTAGTTTGCTTAGGTTTTCTTTTTTCTTTTTTTTTTTAAACATGACCGAGTAATGAACATGGCACACTACTTTGTGTTGATTGAGATGACCATAATTTTGTCTCCTTTACAAGGTGCTTTCCACCTCACCTTTATTATCACTTTATTTATCTTGTGGTTTGTTTCTAACCAGGACAGTAAGATTGATTTTATTCTTCTAGAACATAGATTAGAATGGTATGTCTTCTACCTATTTATAAATATTTTGAAAGCTGGATGAGAATAAACTGATTCAGGGACATAAAACCCTAAATACTCTCAACTTGGGATGAATTTCTTTAAGTTGATTTGTCCATAGCATTAAAAATTCTAAAGAAGTAAAAAGAAAAAAATAAAGCAAAGAAGGAAGCCTATTTATTCTTTATACATTAAAACATTTATTTAGGAGTGCCTGGGTGGCTCAGCTGGTTAGGCATCCAAATCTTGGTTTCAGCTCAGGTCATGATCTCACACTTTGTGGGTTTGAGCCCCACATCAGGCTCCATGCTGATGGTGCAGAGCCTACTTGGGATTCTCTCTCTCCCTCTCTCTCTCTCTGCCCTTCCCCCTCCTCAAAAATAAATAAACTTAAAAACATTCATTTGAAGTGATGTATTATGAATAAAGAAATGTTTTATTTTTATTTTATTTTTCTTAATTTTTTTTTACTTATTTATTTTTTGAGAGACATAGAGAGACAGAGCACAAGTTGGGGAGGGGCAGAGAGAGAAGGAGACACAGAATCCAAAGCAGGCTCCAGGCTCCAAGCTGTCTGCGCAGAGCCTGACGTGGGGCCCAAACTCACAAACCGTGAGATCATGACCTGAGCCAAAGTCAGATGCTTAATGACTGAGCCACCCAGGCACCCCGAGAAATTTTTCAAAAGAAAATCTATAAAGTTGCCTTCTAAGTGTGAGTATTCTTATTGTTGCTTCCTTCCTTCCTTTCTTTTCTTTTCTCTTTTCTTTTCTTTTTTCTTTTCTTTTCTTTTTTCTTTTCTTTTCTTTTCTTTTCTTTTCTTTTCTTTTCTTTTCTTTTCTTTTCTTATGTTTTATTTTATGTTTAAGAGAGAGAGACAGACAGAGAGAGAGCAGGAGAGGGGCAGAGAGATGGAGACAGAATCCGAAGCAGGCTCCAGGCTGTGAGCTGTCAGCACAGAGCCCAATGTGGGGCTCGAACCCACAAACGGTGAGATCATGACCTGAGGCCAAGTTGGCCACTTAACCAACTGAGCCACCCAGGTGACCCCATATACTCCTGTTTTTGCGTTTACGATCGTACTATAGAGATGCTTTTTGCATTTTAAATATTTATTTATTTATTTATTTATTTATTTATTTATTTATTTATTTATTTTAAGTTTTTTTATTTGAGAGAGAGAACGAGCAAGGGAGGCGCAGAGAGACAGGGGGACAGAGGATCCGTAGAGGGCTCTGTGCTGACAGCAGAGAGGGGATCATGACCTGAGTCACCTGGGTGGCTTGGTCAGTTAAGCGTCAGCTCACAGCCTGGAGCCCTGCCTCAGATTCTGTGTCTCCCTCCCTCTCTGTGCCTCCTGCACTCATGCTCTGTCTCTATCCCAAAAAACAAACACTAAAAAAAAATTAAAAGAATAAAGTTTATTTATTTTGAGAGAGAGAGTGCACATGCATGTAAGCAGGTGGGAGGGGCAGAAAGAGAGAGGGAGAAAGAAATTCCAAGCAGATTTCTCACTGTCAGCTCAGATCCTGATGTAGGGCTTGGTCCCACAAACCACAGATCATGACTTGAGCTGAAATCAAGAGTCAGATGCCCAACCGACTGAGCCACCCAGGCGCCCCTAAACATTATTTATTGTTGAGAGACAGAGAGACACAGAGCATGAGCAGGGGAGGGGTAGAGAGAGGGGGAGACACGAAATTTGAGCTGTCAGCACAGAGCCCGAGACGGGGCTCGAACTCCCCAACCATGAGATCATGACCTGAGCAGAAGTTGGTTGCTTAACCAACTGTGCCACCCAGGTGCCCCTGCTGTCTGATCTTTGTGAAAAACTCAGTTCTTGTAAAGCCTGAATTTTTCAACGCTCCATCAATGACAATAACAATTACCAGTAACATTTGTGTTAGTTACAGTATTACACTTTACAAAGCAGTTTCTTACAATTTAGCTCATTGTCTCCCTATGATGCCTCTGTGAATGACACAGGCACTGTTATAAAGCCGTTTTGCCAAGGAGGAGACTGAAGTTTCAGGATGATTAAGAGATTTATGCATTTAATAAGTGGTAGAGTGGAAATTTAGAACAAAATATTCTGCTTTTTTCACTTGCACTAATACTTTTTGAGCTCCACCAAATCACATAATGCCAGCCTTTCACCAGTTTAGATAGAAAAATAATTAATGGGCCAAATTTTCTCAAATAAAGTTTTCTCTAATGTGTTTTTCTTAAATCGGTACCTCATGCTTGTCTGTACTAGATGCTGGAATAGGATGGTATCTGATGCAGCATGAAGTTGTATGTTTTGTGATTTTAAGTTTCCCTACCAGCATTTCTGCTGTGTTCTGCAGACAGCTCAGATTCCATAGGGGCCACAGGAATGGGGCCATAGGAATGTATTTTAAAATCATTGTCCTATGCTAAGTAAGCCCTAGACCCTGCAAACCAAACACATTTTAGGTCCCCAAACAAGGCTAAATAGAGCCACTATGGCCTTGCTTCACTCTCTTACATTACATCTGCCATTTTCTCCTTCTTCCTCCTCAAAGTAAAACTTACTAAGGGGCATATCCAAAGGAAATAATTAAGAAAAGACTATAAGCACAGATTAGCTACAAGGATGTTCATCTCAGTGGTATTTACATATTTACAAAGGTTTTCAAAAAAGGAAATAAATGAAATGACAAAGTAGGGACTGACCAATAAGATATATTCTATAATGGAATACTCCTCTGCCATGACATATTATTAAGAATATTCACTGATGCGTATTGATGTTCACAGTTACATCAGGAATACAGGATAATAGTATACATAGTGTAGCCAATTTTTGTATATGTAAATATACATTTTAAAAATTCCAGAAAGATCTATGCTAAATGATCTTCTCTATGTGGTGGTTTATGGGTTTTTGAATAATTCTTTTTTTTATTAAGTTTATTTATTTAAGTAATCTCTACACTGAACATGGGGTTCAAACTCAGAACCCCAAAATCAAGTCACATGTTCTTCTGACTCGGCCAGCCAGGTACCCCGAGTTTTTGAATCATTCCTATTTATTATCTTGTTTTTTTAAATTTTCAGCTATTATTTTTAGTTTTGACAATGAACACATATTGCTTTTGCAATATAAAACCCCCACATAAATTATTTTTCAGTAAAAAAGAAAACCCACTCGGGCCTTTGTAAACATTGATAAACACGTCCCTTGCTGTGTTCTGGCAACTTAGCAAAGGAAGAGGAAATGACTTTCATAGAATTTAATTTAAACATAAGAATTTCCTGAAGGTAAGACCTTAACTGATTAAAAATCAGTGAAAATGGGAAGGCGCCTAGGTGAAACAGTTAGGTGAAGGGAGGTGGTCAGGTACTGACTCCTGTGGTGAGTTGAATATACAGGGGTGGAGAGGATTTAAAGGTAGAAAATAAAAGGCTTTCTTTCTAAAGCTGGCTTCCTAGGATACAAATTGCCTTGGTAATGACTCTGAGATGCAGTCAGTTAGCAAGCTTGCCCGGAGGACAGAGTTGTGAAGAGGAAAAAAGAAACAAATTCAGATTTCAATTATTCATTCATTTATTCATTCATTCATTGCTCAACCATTCTTGATTGTTCACTACAAATCCAGCATTGTGCTAAGTGTTGGGCTCTGCTCTTTACTAGTTTACAATTTAGTTGGGAGCAATAAAAGATGAGGTTATGAAATCATGTGAGAAGTCCTGGAAATGAGAAGGAAAAATAGGTGACTTTGTTCAATTAAAAAAAGGGTAAGAGTAGTTGCGATTAGTGAGAAGAGGTTTCTGAAGATGGAATTTCAAAACGTAAGAAAGTTTCCTGGGGCGCTTGTGTGGCTCAGTCGGTTAAGTGCCTGACTCTTGGTTTCGGCTCAGGTCATGATCTCATGATTTGTGGGTTTAAACCCTGCATCACGCTTTGTTCTGGCAGTGCAAAGCCTGCTTGGGATTCTCTCTTTCCTTCTCACTCTGCCCTCCCTCTCTCTCCCTCTCTCAAAACAAATAAATAAACTTCTATTAAAAAGTTAAAAATAGGGGCGCCTGGGTGGCGCAGTCGGTTAAGCGTCCGACTTCAGCCAGGTCACGATCTCGCGGTCCGTGAGTTCGAGCCCCGCGTCAGGCTCTGGGCTGATGGCTAGGAGCCTGGAGCCTGTTTCCGATTCTGTGTCTCCCTCTCTCTCTGCCCCTCCCCCGTTCATGCTCTGTCTCTCTCTGTCCCAAAAATAAATAAAAAACGTTGAAAAAAAAATTTAAAACAAAAAAAAAGTTAAAAATAAAAGTTTAAGAAAGTTTCAGGGATGAGATAAACGTGAAGAGCTTTTGACATAACCTGATATTTCCTATGTACCTATTGTCATTTCATTTATGAGATGTACCTCTCTCTACGTCTTCAAAATTTGAGATTTTAAAAATGTGATTCTTTTCCAGAAAATATTTAGCTCTTTTCCATTAAGAAAGGATTAGGTAAAACAAAATAGAAAGGAAATTGGAATTACAGAATTTCAGAGAATGAGGTTACCTTTTGCTATTATGTAGTCTGTAGCGAATACTGTAGTTGTCTCCCCAACATCTGTTCTCCTCTTCTTCCTTGCCAACTGACCTCCAATTGTGTTCAGAGCATCAATGTACTCTTCTAAACTAAAAAAACCCGCACACTTCCTAGCCTTTCAGATGGGGTGACCATGTGATGTAGTCCTAGCCAATGCGACGTAAATAGAAGCCATTATGTGGGTCTTCCAGAGGCCAGAGTTGACCTTTTAGTCCTTTACTCTGTTTTCTTCCTCTCACCTAGAATGCAGACAGGATGCTTGGAGGTGATATCTTGGTTTTTTTTTTTTATTTTATTTTTGTTGAGAGAGAGAGAAAGAGAGAGAGAGAGAGAGAGAGAGAGACAGAGTGCAAGAGGAGTAGGGGTAGAGGCAGAGGGAGACACAGAATCCGGAGCAGGTTCCAGGCTCCGAGCTGTCAGCACAGAGCCCCATGCGGGGCTCCAACTCACAGACCGGGAGACCATGACCTGAGCTGAAGTCGGATGCTTCACGGACTGAGACAGCCGGGCACCCCTTGGAGGTGACATCTTGTAAGCATGAGAACAAGGGCCACCTTGAAAGCTTGTGTGCCTGATTGCATGTGGTACTGTGAGATTAGCCTGGATTGTCTAATCCAGGCTTTTTGTATGAGAAAAATTAAACCTCTAAGCCACTGGTGTTTGTTGCTAGCAGCCAAACACAATGCCTGCCTGGTAAATAATCTCACCCACTTATTTCACAGAGAGAGGAGACAGAGGTCCGAGAAAGTTCCATAAGCCTGGGCAGGTTGTATCAAGTTAAGATTTTCTTACTTTGAAGGGACAGAAAACCCAATCCCAAACCTGTTAAGTAAGCAAAAGAACTCTTCATTTCAGATCATTGAAGTCAGGTGTGGCCTCTTCCAGAAACTTAGTAGTAGTAGTAGTTCAGTTTCTGGTCTGGGTTTTCTCTCTCTCCATCTTGTGGCTGCTCTCTCCACCCCAAACAGGCTCTTAATCTCTTTGTGGCAAGGGGAAGCCAACAGCTCCTGCCTTACCCCACCGAGGGTTAATTCCAGAGGAAAAGCAAGAACTGTTCCCTGGAAGAAAGTCACAGTACTCCGGGAGAAGTGTGACCACCTGCTGGGCATTCCAAAAATGGACATCCTAGATGCCTCAGTGCCTAGAACTAGAATTTAGGGCTCCTGTTTCCAAGTGACTTCACTTCCTACTTCATCAAGTAGCCTCTCATTTAACATAAATAGGTATATGCACCACCCATAAGAAATACATATCTATCAAATATTTCTTTGGATCATATAAATGATTATATGCTCCTTTGGTAGCTTTTGATCACCACAGTATGTGAATACTGTAGAGTCTATCCAGAAGAAATTAGAATTCACTGGGCGCCATATTTAAAGATGGCCCCTAGGGGCACCGGGTGGCTCAGTCGGTTAGGCAACCGACTTCGGCTCTGGTCATGATTTCACAGTTTGTGAGTTCAAGCCCCACGTCGGGCTCTGTGCTGACAGCCCAGAGCCTCGAGCCTGCTTCGGATTCTGGGTCTCCCTCTCTCTCTGTCCCTTCTCCATTTGCTTGCTCACTCCCTCTCTCTCTCAAAAATAAATAAACATTAAAAAAAATTGGGGTACCTGGGTGGCTCAGTTGGTTGAGCATCCAACTTCAGCTCAGGTCATGATCTTGCAGTTGACGAGTTTGAGCCCCGCATTGGGCTCTGTGCTGACAGCTCAGAGCCTGGAACCTGCTTTGGATTCTGTGTCTCCCTTTCTGCCTCTCCCCCGCTCATGCTCTGTCTCTCTCTGTCTCAAAAATAAAGATAAACATTAAAAAAATAATTAAAAAAAAGATGGTCCCCAGCACTGACGACCAAGCTGGATTGGGGGTTTGGGGTTGACCCGCTCATGAGCAGTGATACAGGTTGCATTTTCCTCTTTATTTCTGGAGGGAAGCCTATTGGAACAACTTGCACCCCCAAAAAGGTACTTATTTAATAACCACAAAGGCAGGGGTGCCTGGCTTGCTCAGCCAGTAGAGCATGAGGCTCTTGAGCTCAGGGTGGTGAGTTCGAGCCCCAAACTGGGTGTAGAAATGCTTAACTATATAAAACAACAATAATAATAAGTACAAAGGGCAGACCAGCTAATTGTTCCTTGTGATTCCAGTTCAAGTGGTCAGGGATGAGTTTCGCGAGTTCCCTCAGTCATTTTGTGCCTGGTTTTTAAGTGCTTTGGTCCTCAGGCCAGGCCTTACAGAGTAAACCTTGCTAGGTCCACTATTACCCAAGACTTCCATGAATGGAAGTTTTGCAAACTGATCCTCTTTAAAGACATTATGGCTGCTTTTTATCTCTACAAGTCTTTTTTTCTTTTTTGGAAGAACTGTTGGCCTTTAGGATTCTTAAAATTCTTCCATATTTAGTTACTATGAAAATAAGCATTTAGAGGCTTATGTGTTAATGCTCAAGTGTATTTGGAGTGAACACCCGGAACACATGCTCATGTAGATTTGTTTCTAATCAATTTACTCTTTCACTGAGTTTCAGCAATTTGTGTTTACTTGGATTTCCTACAGGTAAGGGGTAAATCTAGGATAACTTCTTTTCTGGTTAGAGTTTTTGCCACTCCATGTAACAAAGTATAAAGCCTCTTGGGTGATTCATGTTTAAGTGGTGTTTGCTTCTCTCTGTTAAATAGTTTTTTGGCATGTTAAACTATTGGACTCCAACAATGAAGAACCTGTTAGTGGATGTTTTAAACTTCTCTCTCACCATCTCCTTTTCTTGAATATTCTCATCCTTTTCTCTCTTTCTTACTCTCAACATTTAAGCAATTTCTGAGTTCTTCTGATTCTATTTCCATAATGTCTTGCATATACAACTCCTTTCCATCTTTTTAGCCTTTACCCTTCAGGGCCTCATTGGTCTTTGCTGGGCTCTCTTCCTAGGCTCTCAGCTACCAACTTTCTCTCTACACTGTTCCCTCTGTTACATTCTTAAAATACAGCTCTGGTCAGGTTATCTCCCTCCTCCAAAACTTTCAAGAGCTCCCCAGCGCTTATGGGATAAAGAACAAAATCCTTGTTTGTGGCCTTTCACCTCTAACCTTTCCTTACCTTTCCAGTTTCTTCTTTCCTTCTATTAATCTCCATACTGAATGTCAAATTCCTAGTACAATATCAACAAATGGGATACTAGAGAGTTTGTTTCATTCTGTGTGGGTACTAAAGTCATGTGCTCAAAATCAATTACAAGTTATTTAAGGCAAGGATTTGTTTTATTTAACCTTCTCAGATACTGTTCAACCAAGTGTTCACAACACATTAGAGAGAGACCCATGAACTGTGTGTAATTCACTGTCATGATCACCCTACCAACATTTTGGATGAAATGCTATGGGAACCCAGAGAATAATTAATATTACTTGGAAGGGTTCAGGATGAATTCACAGATGTAATATCTGAGCTGGACTTTGAAGGATAAACAGGATTTTTGTGGGTCGAGAAACTGAATGAATAAATAAATGAATAATTGTCTTTAAGCCTCATATTTTATAATTAGATTCTAACAGCTGTGGGCAGATCCCTTGCGTGCCTCTTCCCATGTTGGAGGAGTCTACGTTTCCTCATTCAGCTGAAACAAATGCTTCTCAGGTGGAATACATTATTTCTAAAGCCGGTCTCGTTTATCCAGTAACTTCAACTTAGCCCTTCAGTTCTGGGCTTAGTTGTGGATGACCAATTCAGCTATTTTATCATTACATCCTTAACCTAAGCATTTAGCCCTAATCCTCAGCAAAGCCGAAAAAAGATACTCCGTGTTTCTTTGACAATCCACTGACAAAGTCCAATGAAGCCCAGGTATTTCTTGGAATATTTGTATCAACACGTAATAGCTCACAATGTAAACATTTCTATGTCAGGACTTTGCCCTGCAACTGTCTAGTCTGTCTTAACCACTGTAGGAAATTGTGGTTGGAGTGAAGAGAAATCAGGTGTGGGGGATAGCGGGCGGAGAAGAAAGTGATGTGTGTTAGATGGCATCCTTTTCCTTTTCCTCTATCAGCCTACTAATAAAGCCAAAGATCATTGATTTCTAGTACCTGAACAAAACTCTAGCATAGCATCCGTCACAATGCATATATTTGTTTAAAGGTCATCCCCCACATCAGGCTGAGAGTTGACTTCTCATATTCATCTTTGTCAAATTTTGTATTTCCTGCACCTAGCACAGTTCCCGGAGCCCGTTTGTGGAAAGAGGGAAGAATGGATTTGCTTCATACAGAAGAATGCTTTTTCATCTGCTCTGGGTTATGGATTGTTTTTTTGTTTTCAGAAATCTTATGAAAGTTAAAGACTTTCACCCTTCGGAAAAAGGTGCACGTAGGTATGAGCTTGCAAAAATGTGTATCCAAGTTTAAGGAGATCACAGATGCTTTGAAACAAACCCATAGACTTTAGGTTAAAACTCCCTGAATTAAGAGAGAGGGTCACAGGAAATGGTAAAATGATTTTTAATTCACACTCTTGGTCTAACTAGTATCACAGCTGAGGTGGGGCTACTAATCATATTATGATTAGATGTGGAAAGAACATCTTAGCAAACGTGGTAGTGTCCAAGCCAGTGTGAATAAGGACTTGTTTGTGTGAATAAGGACAGTTTGCATAAGTCCAACTATGCCTACTGTTGGGATGACCTAGAGGCATCCTCCTTCCTTTCTTGGTAAACCTCAGGGGTTTCTATTTTCCCATTAAAATTTCTCCTCCCTAATCCACCCTTTGAATTTCTCTGGCATTTACCTCCCTTCACCATTGTTCACCGGGTTCTTCCAATTCAAGCTGATTGCTCTGTATCTCAGGACTTGCAATTATTCTAGATCTTGAGAAACTGAACTGGTCTCTGTGGGATTTCAGATGAAAACTCTGACTCAGACCCAGTCATAAAGTACAGAAGTACTTCATCAAAGTGAATTAGATGCCTGATTATCAGATTTAGGCAGTGAAAGATACAAGGAGTGAGAATGTTCTAAATCCAAAGGCAAAACTATCAACACTAATTTTGCCTTCAGAAATATCTGCTAGAACATGATCTAAGGTGAAAACTGACACACAATCACAGTCAAATAAGACTTTGTTTACAATTTTAGCACAAATGCAGTCATTGCTATTTCCCACCACTATCAATTCTCCATTATTATTATTAAGGAGTGCTCCCAAGGTGAAGCGAAGATAATTTTCGGTCTAAACTTTTTTTGTCCGTGACTTGAATTGCTCTGGAAATTTTCCTTTCAGATCTCCTGTTTGTTTAGCAGGTTCTTTACAATATGCATGTGACTAAAATTATTTTAACAGCCTTAATTGTATTACAATGACAAAGATTCTGTAGATCTTGTGACAACACATTCTTCTGTAGGAGTTGATTTAATTCCTTTTCAGTGGTTGATATTTGAACCTCTTTCATTTAGAGGAGATCCAGCAACACAATTCACTAAGCGCCTAAACAGGTCCAGGAGGGGTTAAAGAACACACCACCAATATAAAAACTGCCACTCTCTTGCGTAATCTATACAACCTTGTAGTTGAATCTGGGTTCTTGTGAAATTTTAATCAAGTAACTTGGGAATGCGATATGATGATTGGGGAGCAATATAAAGGAATTCTACAAACTACTAAATCTGCTTTATGTTTTGTTCCATAATCCTATTGTAGTTTTCAATGAGAGGAAATTTCCAAATTTTACACACTTAAAGTTTTACTTTTTATTGTGCACAAAGTTTTATGAAGGTGTATATTTGGGTGATGGGTGGTTTTTAAAATATAACATGAGAATATTTCCAAGATCAAATAAAAGGGGAAACAACTGAGACATTAATGACTACAGAGGGAAATATCCTTGGAACTGGGGGTAGCATGTATTTACTAAAGACACAATGACCAGGTAGTTATTTTTGGTAACTCTCAACATTATGCGGGTCATATCATATTTTGTGAGCAGAGCAGAGCAAACATGTTTACTAATGAGTTTGTGTTTTTAGTCACTGAAATTTTAAGGATAACATAAAATCTAGGTCTCAATGCTAAAGCATGGCCATGAAAACTATCCATCTAAACAGTTTTTCAAAAAATTTATCTCTGTAAAAGGACATGGAGGGACACAGAATTTTCAAATATCCATTGAGATAGAATCACTGCTTGAGGCAGGGCCTGATGAGGTAGGGCCTGCGCCTAAAGAATCCATCTAGGAGAATTCACAGTCTAAGTCAAGTCACACTTGGGGGGCCATCTCATTACTTTGTTGTATCAAATCAGGGGAAATCTGATTAACATGGACAACAAAGCGCTCATACTGGAGGGACAAAAAGGTACAAAGGGGCAGAGAAGTACTGAGGGAAAGGGGAAGGAAGAGGCCTTGCCAATTCTTGTTAATTGGGGTCAGAATAGTACTGGGAATTTCCTATACCCTAAGTTTGTTGAATGATTACATAGGTCTAGGGAAAGGGGATATGCTCAGACTGATATACCCAACTTTTTAGTATTGGGGTTCTATCTAGTACGTTGCAATTTCCTCTTCTCACATTTTGTATTGACTAATGGGAGGGGGGAGGTCTCCAACAGGTGTTTGCTCCAATTCAAAAGCTTTGGCCTGTTGGGCAATTTGGGTTTGAATCTTCCTCTCTCAAATGAGTGGGGCTCTTACCAGTTATGAGGGACTTCCCTTGGGACTTGTTGCAACAGCATACAGTGGCAATGGAGATTTGAGGGTAGTTTCCGGTTCTGCTTTGCCATCTTGCCATCTTGGGGTGGCTCTGAAAAGCTTTCTTACCTCTGACAGGAAGAAAATGTTCACAGGGTTGATTCATTACTACACAGAATGCAGTGAAGATAGTTGGGCAACCTGAGTCAGATGTTCAGATGGAAAGATAGGGAGACTCTGATGACACAAGTTTAAATTCTAGGTCTGCAGGTAAAGCTTTGCAAAGAGCCCCACCCCACAGACACCTGCACTGGGGCCTCCTTTGCTGTTTCTTCCCCATCTCCAGGACTCTAAGTCTAGATGAATTGCGCACATTCCTGGGGGAAAGGCTGCATTATATCACTTATATCTATCTATATACATAACTACATATGTATGTATAGATAGGTATGTGTATATATACACAACAGACTAATTGGTATGATTTGTAACCATCTTTGTAGATAAAATAACAAAAACAAAACCTAACCTAATAGCTTAAAAACGTTGCCCAGTGATTGCTGGCATCAATATCCCACAAGAGATTAAAATTATTCCCCAAGTTGCATCCCCTGCACTCCAATTGATATTTTAATAACTTGATTAAAAATTTCTCAGAAGTCTATTAGAGTCAGGAAACGGTCTGCGGTGTAGGTGAGGATTTTCAGTTTTTGCAACGGAAACTTTTGGCCCCATGAACAGAATAGCAAAAACTCAATTAAATGTGTTTTTCCTCCATCCTTGCCTAATCCAAAAGTAAAAAATGAAAAATGGTTTGGAAGAGTGGTGTTTAGGTTTGCTTTTCTTCGTTTTTTCCTGTAGAACGGCCAGGTGGATTCATATGATCCAATTTTTAAATAGTCTTTTATCTCCCATTCCGAATAAATCCGGCCACCCAGCACAATCAGAAAGTTGTTTTTTGTTTTGTTTTGAATTTTCAGCCTCTAAAGGATGGGGGAAGGGAAACAAAAGAGGGGGAGCGCAAAGGACGGAGAAGTACTTTAATTAAAAACAACCAATAACTCGAGTTTTTTAGATAAGGTTTTTCATTTCCTAATTAAGAAATGAGTTTAATAGTCCTTTGGCCAACACAAGTTAGACACTCCTATGAAAACCCTAAAGGGCTGGTGGCCGTCCCAGGGACTAAACTCCATTCCCCTGCGAGACCCCAAACCAGCCCGCGCGCCCCTGGCCGACCCTGCCCAGCTCTGACTGGGGTCCTTCCCACTCGTCCAGCAGGCACCTCGGCTCCCCCAGGTCTGTCTTCTCTTGCCCTCAGTTCCGCGCTGGACCGGCCGCCTCGGGCTCGCCGCCACCAGGTCGGCGCAAATACCTTTTCCCTCCCCGGGGCCCCAGGCGCGGACACCTCCCTGCCTCCCTCCCTGCTGGCGGGGCCCTTTCCCGGCTGGGGAACAGCAGCCCCGGCCGCGGCGGCAGGAAGCGAAGCCCTTGTTGATGCTGTTCCATGGCGCGCCCCCCCGCCCTCCGGTGGCCGCCCCGGCTCTTCCCGGCTCCGGGGCGCCCCCCTCCGCGCCTGCGCAGTGCCCCGCGGGGGGCGGGGCTCAGATTCCTGTCAGCGGCGGCGGCGGTGGCGGCGACCGTCAGTTTTCGCTGAGGAGAAGCACGAAACGGACCCGTTGGCTCTCCCCCCTCCCTTTCCCCGCCCTGAACCCCCCTCCTGGCTCGCCGGGAATTAGTCCCCGTGGAGTTTCGCCTCCACCTCGCTGCGGTTTCCTCGGCCCGGTGGAAGTCACTGCCCTCGAGGAGGAG
Source organism: Felis catus (assembly GCF_018350175.1). Taxonomy (NCBI): domain Eukaryota; kingdom Metazoa; phylum Chordata; class Mammalia; order Carnivora; family Felidae; genus Felis; species Felis catus. The sequence goes on from NC_058382.1 coordinate 44,785,124, forward strand.
GCAGCAGCGGCAGCCGCCCTCGCCTCGCCGCCCCCGGTTCGGTGCCCGCGGTCCCGGAGAGGAGGTGCCGCCGCCACCGCCGCTCCCCCCCTCCCGCTGCCCTCGGGCCGGGCTGGGTCGAGCTGCGATGCCCTCGGACTTCATCTCATTGCTCAGCGCGGACCTAGACCTGGAATCGCCCAAGTCCCTGTACTCGCGAGGTGAGTCAGGCTGGGGGCTGGGGCGTGGGGGCGGGGAGGCCCGGCCCGGGGGAGCCGGAGGGGTCCCCGTCGGGGGGTAGGGGCAAGCCCGGGCCGGTCGGGCCTGTTTTGGGGGATGGGGAGAGGCCGATGGGGTCGGGTGGTGGTGGAAGGGGCCGGGGAGGAGTGGCGGCCCCTCCCCCGCGGAGCCGCCGGCCACACGGGGCCCAATTGCCGTCGGCCCCGGGTCTCTGCGGCACCAGTCGCACCGAGAGTCCCTCGGCGTGTCCGGCCCCGCCACACTCCTCGAGCAGCCGGCCCCGGCCTCCCCAGCTCAGGGATCTTCCCCCCCCCCCCCCGCCCACGTCCTCTCCCCCCACCCCCGACTGGGCCCCGCGCTGGGGCCGCTGCGATCGGTGCGCCGCGGCCGCTCTTACCAGGACCATCCTCCCCAGCAAAGTTGCCCCCAAGCGGGCGGCGTGGCTTGGAGCCGGTTCTGGGTGCAGGGGCACCATTTTTCTCCCCCTCCAGGTTGTTTGTGCGCCGTCGTTCTACCCCCCTCTCCCTCCGGCCTAGTCCACTCCCTCCCCTTGTTGGGACGGCCCCCCTCGACCAGGCGTTCTTCCTTTCCTCGTCATCTTATTGCTGGAAAGGGCCCGAATTTTCTGTTTTCCTCTCTTGCCACCTATGTGGCATTCTGACGACTTGCATCTCCCTCTCTTTTACAAAGGCAGGGGTGGTCTCTCTCTCTCTGGCTCAGTTTTATCCCTCTCCTGTCCCGGGGGTACCGGCTCAGGCACTGACGCTGTCGTCCTTTGAGAATTTTCTCTTTCGCGGCCGTTCAAGGGTTCGTGGCGGGGAGGGGGCCACGAGATTCCCGTTTTAAAAACTCTTTTGGCCCAGGCCTGAAGGGGATTCCCGGGATCCACGGTCCCAGCCCTTGAGCTGGTCTCTGCTGGGTTTGAATTCCTATACTGGGCACCACAAGAATGTGTTAGAACAGGTTCCCTGTGCGAAAGGGGCATCAAACCGAAATGCTCCCTCCGCACTCTCCTCACCACTTTTGACACCACTGGGAGGGGCAAAAGACATAACTGGGTTATTAGCTCTTGATTTCACCATATTTAAAAAAAAAAAAAAATCGAGTGCCATTGCGAACCTCCTTCCTGAGACGGCCAGCGTTCCTTCATTTTTTTTTTTTTTTTTTTTTTTTTGGTGTTCCGTATCCATCCGCTGATTCCACCCCCTCCGGAAAGGGGGACTTCAGCCTTCACGCGAGTGCCTTGGGATTGTTTAAGTGAATCAGTGAGCGATGGCTTCGTCTGGAAGGTGCTGGACTTCGCACACCGACGATTGGGTTTGTGCACAGAGTCCTCCTTCGTAACTGTGGCCATTGTCTGTTGCTCTGATGACTTTAGTTGGCAAGTCACCATCCTGTAGGATGTTTCTCCGGCAACGTACCTGAAGTAGTTTGGAAATACTGTAGTTTCGAGCGTCAGAAGAAAAAGATGTCAAGAGGTGATTCTTAGAAGAGGGCGAACGTGGTACCATCGGTGCTAAAAATAGCCAAGACATTAACACCGTTTGTGCAGTAATCACCAGATAATTTTCCATGAAACAAACACTTTAGGACCATCTAAGTTTAGCACAGAGACCGATGTGAGAGGCAGTTCAGCCTTCTTTGACAGCATGTTCGCGAATATGGGCTTTAGCTCTTAAAAATACGTGGCAGTTATGTAAGAGATGTATGCTACCCTTGCCCTTTTTTTTTTCCTTTTTTTTTTTTAAGTCATTCAGCATAAAAAGTGCTTAATGCTTTTTGTGTTTTTCAGATTCTCTGAAGTTACACCCATCACAGAATTTTCATAGAGCTGGACTATTGGAAGGTCAGCAAAGTGCCATTTTAAAAGCATATTGTGTGAGTATGCAAAGGCTTTCTCTGAAATGGAGTTTAAGTGAGAAAGTGTGAAACTTTGCAAACTCACACAATGTAGTTTTCTCTTAAAGAGCCTGATCCTTCTTTTAGAGCAGCTGAATGTGTCAGTGGATTTTGTTGCTGTGTTTGATGTGCTTGTTAGCTTATTGTATCTGCTTTGAGAAGCCTTGAAAAAACTCCCACCAAATCGTTAAAAATTATGTGTTGGGTGTTCTACTTTAGAATTCCAGGTCTTAATTCTAGCTTTTTAGAAACAAACTGAATATGAAAAGGCTCAAACATTAAGATCATGAATATAACTAAGAATGACACCAAACACATATTTAGTTTGAAAATTCAGAATTTAGAACTTTTATGTGCTGAGCATTTCAAAACGGTATGTTAATTATTTATTACAAAAGCATTGATGTCATTACTGTTGTATTACTTTTAAGGATGAGGAAAGCCAAGTGACAGACATGATGAATGAACTACGCTTAGAAAAAAAGGGTTTGAGAAAGTTCTGGAAATGTTAATAGAAGGTGTAGAATTTAAACAGCTGACAATTACTTGAGAAAACTTTGTTATTTTAGCATTTTAAGACAAAAAAGACTCTTTGTATTTTGTAATTTTTTAAAATGTATTTTTTAAAGTTTATTTTTTTTAGTAATCTCTACACTCAGTGTGGGGCTCAAACTCGTGACCCCCTAGATCAAGAGTTACATGCTCTTTGGACTGAGCCAGCCGGGCACCCCAGTGTTTTGTAGTTTTTGAAGGGCCTTTACATATATCCTCTTTGAATTTTCTAATCCTGCAATTGGACAGCAAGGATATTAATTTCCCCATTGTAGAGATGAGTAACCTGAGGTTGAAATGAAGAGACTTGGGGCGGGGGGAGTCACATGATAGCAGAAACAATGCCTTTTGTGTTTTAGCTAGAGTTCCTTACCCAAAGCCAAGCTGCCACTGTCAAATATATTTGTGACCAGTAACTTAAACATTTTGTGGTCAACTTAAAAAATGCCCTAAATATTTAAGTTCGATTTGAGTTGAGATGTTTGAGATGTTTACTTCTCATAGCGGGGTGGGGGGAATGGGTTTTGTAATTGAGCTTAAGTTTGAATACATAACAGTTTAGTTGCTTATTAGCTCTGTGACCTTGGGCAGGTGATTCCACCTCTCTAAACTTTACTATTCTTTCTATAAAAATAGATATAATCTCTTAAATTTAGTGACGTAAGGTGTATGAAAATGCCTAGTTTAGTGTCTGGCTTAATAAATTTTTTGTTGTTTTTTTTTTTGTTGTTTAGTATTAGCTAAATTGTTTCAACTGTAATTTAGAGCATATAAAATATTCTCTAATTATTGATTATATTTATACTTATCAAAAACCCATTGATATATATTAGTATATATATATATTAGTATAAAGATCAACTACAACTTGAGGTGAGGAATTTTATAAGTGTTTCTTAGTGAAGCAGATTTCTGTTTTTTATTCATATTGTTCAGTTTGTGCCATGCTGTAGATTCGTATTTGTCTATACAAATGTATCCATTTTCTGGGCAGCAGACCAGAGAGTGTCATAATCATAGAGATTATTGGGCAGGAGAGAGATATGAAAAAAAAAGGGTGTTAATTATTTCAGCAAATAATTTTAACAAGTTGATGGAACTGCAGCCAGTCATTTAATATGTATATTTACATGTATGTGCTTAAATATTTTCATTAATTTCTTATTTTGGTTGAGAGGATATTCAATTTTTTAAAAATAAGACCATCCTTTTACAGATTATATATACATTGTAAAATGTATAAATATCAAGTATCCTTTTATGTCTTTGATACAGGGAATCCTAAGAAAGTTGTTTGGTTGTGGAATGAAAGTGAAGTATTTAATCTCTGCACCCTACTTCTCTTTTAACCATTTATTATGGGCATTTTAAGGAACATACAAAAGTAAAGAGAATAAAATGATGGACCCCCAAATACCTATTACTAAGTTTTAACAATCATCAGTACATGTCTAGTCTTATTTCTTTTATCTTCTCCCAAACTATTATTTTATTTTATTTTTAAAGTTCATTTATTTTGAGAAAGAGAGTGTGCACGAATGGGAGAGGGGCAGAGAGAGAGAGGGAGAGAGAGAGAATCCTAAGCAGGCTCCACACTGGCAGTGCAGAGCCCAACAATGCGAGCCTTGAACTCACAAACCATGAGATCATGACCTGAGCCGAAACCAAGAGTCAGATGCTTAACCAATTGAGCCACCCATTTGCCCCAAGCTATATTATTTTAAAACAAATATCAGACATCTATTATTTCATATATAAATACTTCTGTATTGTAGTGATATTTCTTATATTAATTTTTAAAATACCCTACTTTATTCCAGGAAATTCTTATTTTGATTTATTTCAGCAAAGTCTGTCCTCTCTCCTGCCCTTTCCTTAAGATAAAGTATGATTGGAGGCTACTGCTTCTAGTATGTAGTGTACCTTGCAATCTGTGTTAAAATTGTAAGTCATGCATCAGATTTGGGTTCAAATCCTTGTTTCAATACTTATGCATGACCTCAGCTTAGTTATTTAATCTCATTGTGCTTTAATTTTCTCATCTTCAGATGGAGGCAATCATAGTGTCTTCGTTGTGGGTTACTGAAGATTATTTAAGGCAAAATCACGTGTAAAGCATTTAACCTAGCACATAGTAAATGCACAATAAATGTTAGCTAAATTAAAAATTTAATACAACATCCACTTGTATGGCTTTTACTGTGTGCCAAGAACTTTATAAGTGTGAACTCACTGAACTCTCTCATAACAACCCTTTGAGATGGTTGTTATTCCATTTTATAGATGAGGGAGCTAAAGTGTAGGGAGGTTTAGTAACTTACCCAGAGTCACACAGCTGGTACATTGTAGCCAAGATTCCAACACAGGTTTTGTCACTATAGTCTGTGCTCTTAACTACTATACTGTACTGACTCCCTATGTTATATAATATGAAGTACTTTCTGGTATTATGTGTGTATACTTTCTATCAGTGGTCTAGATATCCATTTAATAGTGAAGTCAGCCCAGAGTGAGGAGAATTTAATTACTATCATACATTTGTTAAATTTTTTATAGAACATGTTTTTTCCAAATTTAAGTTCTCTCTTTAGGAAAACAAGGTTGGAAAATTTATAGCTGAATATTACTGAACTTGAAAAATAGCTTCAAAATCTCTTTGCCATTTTAATTAAGTTTGCTTTTATCCTACATATTGATGCTGGTCCTTCTTGCTACTATACATATTTTTTTTTTAAAGAATAGGGAATTAGTTTTTTTTTTTTTTAACGTTTATTTATTTATTTATTTTTTATTTATTTTTTTTTAAATTTTTTTTTTTTCAACATTTATTTATTTTTGGGACAGAGAGAGACAGAGCATGAACGGGGGAGGGGCAGAGAGAGAGGGAGACACAGAACTGGAAGCAGGCTCCAGGCTCTGAGCCATCAGCCCAGAGCCCAACGCGGGGCTCAAACTCATGGACCGTGAGATCGTGACCTGAGCTGAAGTCGGACGCCCAACCGACTGAGCCACCCAGGCGCCCCAGGAATTAGTTTTTTTTTTTAATTGAGATATAGTTGACATAAAACACCGTATTAATTTCAGTTTCACAAGGTAATGATTTATTATTTGTATATATTGGGAAGTGACCATCACAATAAGTCTAGTTAACATTGGTCACCATATTTAGTTCTCCTACTACCTTTTTACTCAATGTAATGGCCTGACAATGAGAAAAGAGTGTAGGTATCTAATTGAATAATACATAGCCATAAATAATGTTTCTGATGACCCCATAATTACATGAGAAACTCTTAATAAAATAAGTAAATAAAAGAAATATTGTTGCAATTATATTAAAAATAACTCCCACAGAAACTCCTTTACAGGGCCACATGGGTTGCTCAGTGGGTTAAGCGTTTGACTCTTGATTTCGGCTCAGATCATGATCTCACCATCCTGAGATCATGTCCCAGGTCTGGCTCTGCGCTGACATCACGGAGCCTGCTTGGGATTTTCTGTCTCACAATAAATAAATAAACTTAAAAAAAAGTCCTATGCAAAAGTATGTACTGTAATATTTTACTTTTTAATTCTATTTTTGCATTTTCTCTGCCTTCTTTAAGGAAGATAGTTTATATATATTGAAAAAATAAAATGGTTTACAAATATGAAGGCTAGGAGTCTTCTTGAGTACCTAGAGAAAAGATTCACTACAGAGAAAAAGTTATCATTTCTTATACTTTTCTGTATTGAAAAATACTGATTTGGGCATATATTGTTTGCTATAGAAAAAATTGAGATAAAAATTAAACTAAATGAAAGTAAATGAATATGATTAAGAGGTCATTCTGGAAATACAGAGATGTAAGATAAGATGGTATAAAATCAGATAAAATAGGAAAATAATAGAAGTGAGTTGGAAAAAATAGAGTAATAAAAACAATGGATTAAAATTTTAAAATGTGTTTACAAGCAGGAGTTACAAGATTACATGATGGATAAAATTAAGTAACTGGTTAAATAAGAGCTAAATACCAATGTGAGGTGATCGTAGTATGAATTTAATATTTGAAACTGGAAGATTTTTATTTTTTATATTTATTTTAACAATGAGGGACAATAAACTATTTTTTCTTAACCGCTGTCAAATTATTTGATATAGTACCAGGCATAATTATACTTTATAGTTCACAAAATGAAAATCCTAAAAATAGTAGCAGTGTTTTGCTGACTTTATGGAATATTTCTGAATTGCCACTGAGCCCAATTTATTTCTCTTCCTAGAGCTGATAGTTCATAAGATAGTTAAGCCATTACTTCTTAAATGATGAAATGTATGAAGGTATCTTATTAGAAATGATAATCTTCATTAGAAATGAAGAGATCTTAATAGAAATTAGAAAAAAATTAGATTTTTTGAAAATATTTAAAATTAAAAATAACCTATTGGATTCTTTTCTTGTTTAGTATCTATTAATCTCTATACATTATTACCTAGTACACAAAAAATGTCATTATGGAAATAATTATGAAAATGAAGTTCAAACATGATAAAAGTTACACACCTAGTTCCTTCTAACTTCTTAGTGCTAGGATCCATCTTTCTCTGATTTTCCTACCATTTGTTTTTGTGTCTTTCTAAACTCTGTTTTTGTAATTTTCATTCAGTACGAGAATTCTGTTGCTTATTACAGTAAGAGGATAGAAATTCATAATTAAATGGTTCTTGGCTTGCTCTTAACTCACCCTTGACTGTAGTATAATTATTCCAGGAGTTCCCTAAAACTTGAAAGTGATAGTACAGAGAAACATTTCTTACTTTGATTAATATTATATATAAAAAATAGTCACTTTATATTAGAAAAAGTTGACTCAGATTATATTTTCTGTAAAATAATAGAGAATTAGAAAAAAATAAAAGATCATATTAATCCAAGACATTATTGGGCCTGCTTGTTTAGTGAGAGAAGACAGTCCTGTTAGTTCTAAGGTATAAGACACTCTTCAGTAGAAATGTTGCTTATTATCTTATGTTACTGTCTTGTTGCAAAGACTTTATTTCAAGTTACATAAAAGAGATTCGTGTGACTTTTATTTGCTGTTGTCTAAATAAAAATCAAGGTTAAAAAAAAACTAACAGTATGTAATGCATTAAATATAAACATGTCCTTGAATGAAAATGTAGACATTTTCTTTATGGATGAACTACAGATAATGATTTTAGCTTCTAAATATAAATAAAACCTGGTGTTGTGATGAAGGATCTATATTTCTGATAATTTGAACGAAAGATATGCTATATGGAAATTTTCAGTTACTTTTATTCTTTTTTTTTAACTTAAAAATTTTTTTTTGACGTGTATTTATTTTTGCGAGATAGAGACAAGCATGAGCAGGGAAGGGGCAGAGAGAGAGAGGGAGACAGAATCTGAAGCAGGCTCCAGGCTCCGAGCTGTCAGCACAGAGCCCAACGCAGGGCTCCAACCCACAAACCGGGAGATCATGACCTGAGCTGAAGTTGGATGCTCAAATGATTGAGCCACCCAGGTGCCCCTCTTTTATTTGTTATTATTATTATTTTTTTAATTATTAAAAACTTTTTTTTTAATGTTTATTTATTTTTGAGAGACAGAGTGCAAGTGAGGGATGGGCAGAGAGAAAGACACAGAATCCGAAGCAGCTCCAGGCCCTGAGCTGTCAGCACAGAACCTTATGCAGGTCTCAAACCCATGAACCGTGGGATCATGACCTGAGCTGAAGTCAGACACCCAACCAACTGAGCCACCCAGGCACCACCCCTATTTACTCTTAACAGCTATTGAAAAATTAAAGTTTTTTCGTGCTTTTTTTTTTTTTTAATATTTACTTGACAGATGATGATAATTATGGCTGGTCAGTCATGAATGTTTATTCATTTCTTTCCCATTTAGAAATGGTATGATGAGACTTTTAGTAAATTTGAAATTTTGTTTATTTATTTATTTATTTATTTATTTATTTATTTATTTATTGGTATTGTTTTTGAAGGTGAGGCAAGAACAGAAAAGTTTCTAAGAGTGACCTAAGTTGTTGTTGATTATTCTTGTCATTATAAATACAGGGTTTTTTGGGTTTTTTGTTTAGTTTTAGTTTTAAAAGATTTCCTTAAAGTAATATTTATAGGACATGTTAAAAGAAAGTGTTGGTAAAGAAAGATTAATAAATTCAATATTAGTAATAATTGAATACATTTTTCAGCTATTTGTATGTGCCAGAATTTTATAGATATTTTTCACATTAGTCCTCAGAAAAATCCTATGAGATCGTATCAGTATTCGTATTTCATAAATGAGCAAACTGAGATACAGAGGGATTCACTAATTTTCCCAGCGTCGCATAGCTAATCGAAGAGGCTGGAATTTGAAACTTGACTATTTTACCACAGAGTATTGAGCTTATCATGAATTTCTTTAATATAAACATTTGATAATTGGTATTTACACTTTGGGCCCTACTAAAATTACACCACTGTTCAGATGGTGTAAAAAGAGTGGTTTGTGTAGGATTCTTTACCTAAACAGTTCCCATAAAAGAAGAGAGACAGTCTATAAGCCACATGTAAAAACCAGTTAAGAATATGATGATGACCCCTTTGGGGAAAATTTTAACACATAAAATTAGCAAATCATTACCTGGCTTTGGTGAGTGTCTTTAAGATGAAGCTGAAGCACATCACTGGTTGAGCCACCTCTGTTTTGACAGATGATGATACTCAGAAGTGAAAAGCGGGGGAAGAGTAAGCAAACTATCCCCTCAGGAGAATTACTTGAGAGATGGAGGATGCCATGCGACTCTTGGTATCTTTGGCAGTAGTTTATGGAAGCATGGAATCGTTGCACCTTTTTCTGCTGATGTGTCTCAGAGCCTAACTAAATTTGAAAGGAGATGAGCAACAGGAAAAACAGTACTAATAGTGCTTCAGGAGTTAATTCATTGTTAATGAACTTCCTGAAAATTCTGTGTTAGCCATTAGAAAAATACGGATTTTCATTCTAGTTTGGCCTTGAGACCCTGTGAAAAATCGTGCAAGCGTTCCTTTTCTTCAGTAGAGACATTAATGTCAGTTTTGCTTACCTCAGAGTTAAGAGGAAGAACAACTGACACTATGTTAGAGGACCAAACTATGAAATGCTGTATGAGTATTGATATTTTGCATAGGGCCTATTAATTGACTTTGGCGGTTTTTCCACTGGCCCTTTTTTTTTTTTTTTTTTTTGGTCTTTTATTCATGTCTCCCATTTTCTCAGGGTACTCTACATTTTACTTGTTGGCTCTGTGGTTACTACTTGTATCTTTTCTCTCTTTCCCTTCTCTTTTTTAAAAAAATTTTTTTTTCAATGTTTTTATTTATTTTTGGGACAGAGAGAGACAGAGCACGAACGGGGGAGGGGCAGAGAGAGAGGGAGACACAGAATCGGAAGCAGGCTCCAGGCTCTGAGCCGTCAGCTCAGAGCCCAACGCGGGGCTCGAACTCACGGACCGTGAGATCGTGACCTGGCTGATGCCCAACTGACTGCGCCACCCAGGCACCCTCCCTTCTCTTTTAATAACAAACCATTTGTATATAGAGATACAGAGATTCACCAGTTTTGAGCATTCCAGGAGTTTTAAACAAGTGTATACATTTGTGTAATTACTGCAGATAGGATACAGAACATTTCAGTCTATCTCTTGCTCTTTTATAATCAGTTCTGCCCACTCTGGCCCCTCAGGCAACTACTAATCTGTTTTTCCTTAAAATAGATTAGTTTTGCCATTTTTAGAAGTTTATATAAATGGATTTATACACCGTATATTCTTTTCTCTTTAACTTTTGTTTAACCACCGTAACGTTCTTAAAGGGAAAGCTATTTTTTTTAAAGGGCATAAAAGTAATGAAATTTTTTATTGTCTTAAACATTCTTGTATTCTATACTGTAGCCAAGTGCAGTTTTTTAGGGATGACTTTTGATATTTATGCACAAGTCTAAGTTACTTAGTCATAATATTTGTATTTATTCATTCACTCAAAATGAATTTACACCTAGATTCTAGCCACATGTAGTTTACAGCTTAGTAGAAGAGATTGTATGTGAATAAACAGTGATAACAGTATTTTAAAGGGTTTCATAATTCAATCTAGATTGGAGAATGAAATTAATATGTTTGACTTTTAACTTTTATTTGCTAATAGGGCAGTACTTTTGTGCATCTTATACCAGAGTATATGGTTTGCCCTATACTTAATAATTGTAATTGAAGTTTAGAACTTTAAAATTTTTTGGTAAAGTAGTTTAAGTCTTGAGAGGGTTATATAGCTGAAGAGTGTGTAGGGAGTATGTACTTATTTACTCTGATTGTTTCTGTAGGTTAATCGTAAAGGTCAAAACAGATTATGAGCTTTCTATCCCTGATAAGTGAGTCTGTCTTGTGCTTAATTGTATTGTAAGTACTAATTTGTAATAAAATTCAAATTTGCCCAGTAATCATATATACTATATACCATACTGCTAGTTTGGACCTTAGGTATTAAAATACTTTTTTTTTTTTTTTTAACGTTTTTTCATTTTTGAAAGACAGAGACAGAGCACGAGTAGGGGAGGGCCAGAGAGAGAGGGAGACACAGAATCTGAAGCAGGCTCCAAGCTCTGAGCTGTCAGCACAGATTGGAGCTTTTCAGAGTACATGATGGGTGCATCATTTCACATTTTCAGCAGCAATGTGTGAGAGTTCTGATTTCTCCAGATCCTTGTCAACACTTAATATTATCTCTTTTTTATTATAGACATCTTTATGGTTTTGATTTCCATTTCCCAATTGACTAATACTGTTGAGCATCTTTCCATGTGTTTATTGGCCATTAGTATGTCTTCATTGGAAAAATGTGTATTCAAGGACTTTGCCATTTTTAAATTGAATTACTTGTCTTATTGTTGAGTTGTAAGAATTCCTTATATATTCTGTACGCAAGTCCCTTATCAAATAGGTGATTTACAGAAATTTTCTCCCATTCTGTGGGTTGTCTTCACTTTTGTGATGGTATCTTTTAATGCACTATCATTTTAAATTTTGCTTAAGTCTATTTTATCTGTTGTTGTTGTTGCTCATGGTTTGTATCATATTTAAGAAACTGTTGGCTAACTTAGTGTCACAAAGACACCTATATTTTCTTTTGAGAGTGTTATAGTTTTGGCTTTCATATTTTGATCTTTGATCCACTTTGAGTTAATTTATTTTTGGTGTCTCAATTCTTTTTCATTTGTCTGTTCTTATGTCAGTACTGTTCTGTCTTGATTATGTAGCTTTGAAATAAATCTTGAAATTGAGAAGGGTGAGTCTTCCAATTTTGTTCTTCTTTTATGGGATTATGTTGGCTATTCAGAGTTCCTTGAATTTCCATTGAGTTTTAAGATTAGCTTCTCAACCTCTGCAAAAGAGTGAGCTGTGGTTTTAATACAGATTGTATTGAATCTATTTTGAAGAGTGTTGTTTGTGGAATATTGCCATCTTAATAATATTAAACCTTCCTGTCTAGGACCATGGGATTTTTTTCCCTTTTATTTAGATCTTTAATTTCTTTCAGTAGTGTCTTGTAGTTTTCAGAGTATACATTTTACACATCTTTTTAAACATTTATTTTTACATATTCTTTTTAATCATTGTTTTTAAGTGTTAGCAAAATTACAGAAATAATTTGAGGAATGGTCTCTTAAAACTTAGGAGAACTTTAGTATTGAAGTACTAGATTATACATACAGTCAGAAAAAAACCAAACTGTGGTAAAATAATTGTAAAATATTGTAAAAATTAAAGCTGCCATAAAATTAAAGCTGCAATAAACCATAAAGAACATCTAGTAAAGTCCAGTTTTGTTTAAAAAGTTGTACTGGGTGGTAATTTTCTCAAGGATAGCAACTATACCTTGCATTCTCATAGCATCTGGCGCAAGTGCTTTATAATCTAAAAGGTGCTTGATAAATATTGAAGAATGAATGAATACCATATCCAGAAAAGAAGGAAGGAATGATCTTGAAAGTCTGAGAAGATTATGTTCTAGTTATATAAAACCTTGTGGAAAGCGTCAATTGAAATAACAATTGCATTAAAATTACAACAGATCAAAAACTAGGCCTTTAAAGAATCAGAGCTATTTAAAGACAAAAATTTAGATAATAAAGATGAAAATGGAGGTAAATTTGTTCTCTAAACCTAGAATACTCAAATAAGAAAGTTTTCTTGAAACTTGAATGTAACAATGTTAAGGCAAAATGTATGACTATGTAATAGTTCTCTTAGGAGAACTTTTACATGTTACAACTGAAAATAAATAGGATCTAGAATGGTTAGTTAAATTAATACATAATAAGATGACCATCATGGTTAATTAATTGAGAAAGCTGGAGATGTGAATTTAATTTTATGGTATAGAAAATATTTAGTGCCTTTATCAGAAAATGTAATTTTTCCCAACAGAACTTTTTTCTCTGTGCTTGGGATAGTTATATTTTGGGTGGTGGGTCTTAGGAAAAAAGGTTTTTTAAAATTCTGTGCCCCACAGAACAGAATAACCAGGAAAGATGATGTGATTTTATAGAACTGAAAGAAGACGTTTTTATTCAGCATCAGTTCTGCATAACTTAGCTTTTTCAAGCATAGTTTTCCTGGGAATTCAGTAGAGTGAAGTGGGGTATGTGTATGGGTGTGTGTGAAGATCATTTCTGTTAAACCCTGGTCTTCAACAACTATTCAGTCTTCTCATTTTTAACTGTCATTTACTAGGATCAAACTTCACTTTAAGTATATAAGTGAATGAGAAGTAAGCCTTAACAATCTTTTTTATAGACAGATTTTAAAAACCGTGTGTGTATATCTTTCATGTGTAGAAACACTGCTTAAAATTTTTTTTTAGCCTTTAATTTCTGCAGGGTCTTAGGAGGGATATAGCATCTAAGACAACGATTTGGGACTACCATACTTGTATTATTTATTTCATTGGTATAATACCACTAATTTTGGAATAATTGTGTTAAGAGTTAAGGATACTTTTTAAACATTTTTTTTTCTTTTTAATGTTTATGTTTGAGAAAGAGCGAGTGCGCACAAGTGGGGAATGATTATTGGGAATGATTATAACAATAAGTTTACTTAATATCCATCACCACATATAGTTACAATTTTTTTCCTTGTGATGAGACTCTTTTACTCTCTTAGCAACTTTCAAATATACAATACGGTATTGGCAACTATAGCCACCCTGATGTACATTATATCCCTAGAACTTACTTGTCTTCTAAACTGGAATTTTGTACCATTGATCAGCTTTACCTCTTCCCCCCACCACTTGCCATTTCTGGAAACAATCAGTCTCTTTTCTGTAGTTCTCTGTACCTCTGAGTTCAGGGTTTTTGTTTTATATTATTTTCTTTTGTTTTAGACAACACATAAAAGTGAGATCATACAGCATTTGTCTTTCTCTGTCTTATTTCACCTAGCTTAATGGTCTCAAGTTCCATTCACGTCACATACAGCAGGATTTCCTTCTTTTTTATGGCTCAGTAATATTCCTGTTCATGTGTATATCACATTTTCTTTACTCATGTAAAGTATCCCATTAATGGACACTTAAGTTGTTTCCACATCTTGACTATTGTATGTAATGTTTCGGTGAACATGGGGGTGCAGGTATCTTTTCAAGATAGTGATTTCATTTTCTTTGGATAAATACCCAGAAATGAAATTGCTGGATCATATGGTAGTTTTATTTTTAATTTTTAATTTTTTGAGGAACCTTCATACTGGTTTACATAGTGGCTGCCCGATTGACATCTTTTTAAGTATAGAAATTGATTCTATTTGAATAAAAATGTGTTCTTTGTATTTTTTTAATGTTTATTTATTTTTGAGAGAGAGGATGAGCACAGGAGGCACAGAGAGAGAGGGAGAGAGAATCCCAAATAGGCTCCTCACAGTCAGCGCAGAGCCTGACACAGGGCTCAGACTCACAAACGAACCGTGAGATCATGACCTGAGCTGATATAGAGTCCGACGCTTAACCAACTGACTGAGCCACCCAGGTGCCCCAAAAATGTGTTCTTTAAGAGAAACACTTAAGTGGTTGGCTATACATGAATACAGTATGAAGAGAGTCTACTCCATTTTATTGATTAGAACAATTATTTGTCTATATAATATATAATGTTATATGATATAATAGCAGAATACTGCTTGTGCTATTATACATATTTATTTAAGTTATATGTAAGAACATACTGACTTTGGGGCACCTGGGTGGTTCAGTCAGTTAAGTGTTGGATTTCGGCTCAGGTCATGATCTCACAGTTCATGAATTGAGCCCTACATTGGGCTGTGCGCTGACAGTGGAGATCCTGCTTTTAGATCCTCTGTCTCCCTCTCTCTCTGCCCTCCCCAACTCATATGTGCTCTCTTTCTCTCAAAAATGAGTAAATATTTTTAAAAAAAGAACATACTGACTTTAATATCTTTTCCATAATTATTGGTAAATGTATAGATTTTTGTAAATGTTTATTTGTTTTTGAGAGAGAGAAAAAGAGTGCAAGCACGTACATGCACACTGGTTGGGGATGGATAGAGAGAAAGAAGGAGACAGAGGAGCCGAAGTGGGCTCTGTGCTGTCAGCTCAAACTCTGCAGGCTCAAACTCTTGAACTGTGAGATCATGACCCAGCCAAAGTCAGACACGTAACCGACTGAGTCACCCAGATGCCCCCATGTAAATGTTTTAATGTAAAAACACTGATACAATAAAAATACAAAAGCAATGATACAATAATAAAAATATATGCAATATCAATAAACACATGAAAAGTTTTTCAGCATCATTGGTCATTAGGGAAATACAAATTTAAAGCACAGTGAGATAATACTTTCTACCCACTAGGATGGCTATAATCAAAAAGACAGGTGTGGCAAGCTGGTGGACAAATCACTTTGTATACTGCTAGTGGAAGTGTAAAATGGTACAGCCACTTTAGAAAATAATCTGGTAATTCCTTAAAAAATTAAACATAGGGTACCATATAATCTAGTAATCTCACTTCTAGATAGATACCCAACAGAAATTAAAACTTCTGTAAATACACAAAAACTTGTACATAATAGCAGCATTATTCTTAATAGCCAAAATGTGGAAACAGCCTAGATGTACATCAACTGATGAATGGGTGGATAAAATGTGCATCCATTCAATGGAGTAATATTTGGCATAAAACAAATGAATTACTGGTACATGCTACAACATGGATGAATCTTGAAAACATGCTAAGGAAGCCAGTCACAAAAGACCACATATTATATGATTCCATTTATATGAAATGTACAGAATAGCCAGATCTATAGGGGCAGAAGGTAGATCAGTGGTTCCTTGGGTGAAGTGGGAGTTGAGGATAGGGATGACAGTAAAAGGTTTGGGGGTTCTTTTGGAAGAGTGATAAAAATGTTCTAAAATTTATTATGGTGATAGTTGCACAACATTTTTGACTATACTAAAAACCAAGTGTCCATCAACAGATGAATGGATAAATAAAATATGGTCTTATGCAGATATCGGAATATTATTCACCTTAAAAAGGAATGACATTCTAATACATTTTACAATGTGGATGAAAACATATGTTAAATGAAACAAGCCAGGTACAAAAAGGACAAATATTGTAGGATTTCTTGATCTAGAATAGACAGAAAGTAGAATAGTGGTCACTAGGGACTATGGTGAGAGGGCATTGGAGAGTTATTGTCTAATGGGTACAGAGTTTATATTTGAAATGATGAAAAAGTGCTGTGAAGGGGTAGTGGTGATGGTTGCACAACATCGTGAATGAACTTAAGGCCATTGAATTGTACACTTAAAAAATGCAGTGGTGGGGTGCATGGGTTGCTCAGTCATTTGAGCATCCAACTCTTGATGTCAGCTCATGTCATGATCCTAGGGTCATGGGATTGAGCCCCACATCAGGCTCTTGGCTGAGCACGGACCCTGCTTAAGATTTTCTCTCTCTCTCTCTCTCTGCCCCTCTCCCTGGCTCTTGCATATGTGCGCATGCACTGTTTCTCTCTCTCTCTCATTCTCTCTCTCTAAAAAAAAAAAAAAAAAAAAAAAGCAGTGGTAAATTTTGTTATGTATATTTTACCACAAAAATATATTAAAACAGAAGAAGGTAATTTTTTTAAAATTAAAGTTTATTTATTTTGAATGAGCAAACACAAGCAGGGGAGGGGAAGAGGGAGAGAGAGAATCCCAAGCAGGTTCTGTGCTGATAGTACAGAGCCTGATGCAGGGCTCAGACTCATGAACCATGAGATCATGACATGAGCCAAAACCAAGAGTCAGATGCTTAACCAACTGAGCCACCTAAAAAGTAATTTTAAGAGTCTAATATACACTGACTTTTTTGGTGAAGTTACTGACAGAGGTAATTATGTGGTAGTACATTGAAAAGAGACTGTCCCATTTAACAGAGTATATTTTAGTTATCTAAATCATATATGGTTTTCTTTCTTGTGTTTTCATATGTGAATTTCTCTTGCTTTCTGTAGGGGACCCATAATCTTTAACTTTAAATGTAAATGGATGACCTAGACATCACTGAGTGTGCTGCATCTTGAATGCTCAAACCCAAAATTTTGATGAGCCAGTCTAGACTACAGATGACTGTGAAAAATTCATGGAGTAGACACATTAAGCTCGTTTAGAGTGGAATTTTTTTTTTTTACTATTAATATGCATAGTTGATTCATTTTGTTGATTTCTGGAAAGCAAATGTTTATATTTAATAGTAGCAAGTGGATTGCAGTTTTCCAATAAATGTCACAGAATTGTGGCAGTGAGCCAGGAAGAAGAAAGGCTGCATTAGTGAAGTTGAGACACACTTCTGTAGTTATGGTAACCGTAAACCGTACTAAGTCTCAAAAAGGTATTCTCTTTGTGTTGGTACGATTAATTACACATTAGTAGGGGTTAATGAAGACTCTGCATAACTGCTTGATTAAATATAGGTGTAATCGGATTCATCAGAGGGCCTGGGTAAGAGGCATTGTTGGGTGGTTTAGTGTTTTTTGGGGTGAGCATTAAAGTGCTTAATTTCCTTTTCTTTAATTTGCTTTGTTATGGTCTTCCACTACAAAAATACTTTCTATTTAGAAATGTTTTCTTATTGCCGTACTTCGGGTTTTAATTTGAGAATAAATGAGAAAATATGAACATCATTCAATTTAGTAAATTAACCTTGACTAGTATTTGTATGTTTACTAATAAATACATATTACTCTGTGCACAAGTAGATTTTATGAATAAATAATGTTTTAAGCGTAAATTAGGCACTTTGGGGCCCTTTCTGACTCTTGATTTCGGCTCAGGTCATGATCTCGCAGTTCATGGAGCCCTGCATCAGGTCCCATGCTGACAGCTCTGACAGCACACAGCCTGCTTGGGATTCTCTTTCCTCCTCTCTCTGCCCCTACCCAGCTCATGCTCTTCTCTCTCTCATGCTTTGTCTCTCAAAATAAAGAGGTAAACTTTAAAAAATAAGTAAACATATCTTTAAAAAAAAAACAAAAAAATAAATTAGGCACTCTGGTAATTCATAATAATTGTTGTAAAATGATTGGTGCTTTTATAAGTAAGAATTTTTTTGATGGATACCATGACTTACCGGTAGTCTAATATTTCCCCTAATTATAGAAACTAACTCCAAAGAAAATTTGAGATTAGGTCTTTTTTTTTTTTTAACGTTTATTTATTTTTGAGACAGAGACAGAGCATGAACAGGGGAGGGGCAGAGAGAGAGGGAGACACAGAATCTGAAACAGGCTCCAGGCTCTGAGCGGTCAGCACAGAGCCCGACGCGGGGCTCGAACTCACGTACTGTGAGATCATGACCTGAGCCGAAGTTGGATGCTTAACCGACCGAGCCACCCAGGTGCCCCAAGATTAGGTCTTTAATCAGGGTTGAATATACTCATTTGATAGAATTATAATGGGCTGCTTGAGGTGGCAAGCTTCTGGAGGGAGGTGCCATCCAATTCTAAAAATAGGAAGGTAAAATAAAACTGAAAGATAAATTTGTGTTCTCACCATACTTGTTTGCTTGTTTGTGTGTAAATACAAAAGTGCATTTTCCCTTAAATCTATATGTGTTTTGCTCTCTTATGCCTTTATACTAAGAAGTCTTTCTTCAACTTGTTGGGCCTCTTCAGAAACATCAGTTGTCAACCAGCATTTCGAAGCCAGTTGTATTTTGATACATTCCAAATCAAATGGACTTAGAAGTGAAATTTAGCAGTCTTTTTATTGTATGAGCAAAATGAAACAAAAAGTGAGCCATGAAAAGTAAACTCTTTTGAAAAAATCATTTTAGGTTGGACCCTATGGTATTTGTCCAGAAGAGAGAACCTATTCATCTGCAAATGCCAAATTAGAGAGAAATTGGTAGAGAAAAGGTACTGGTCCTTCTTGCATTAAGAACTATTTGTATATTCACCATCTAGTTCTTGAACAAAAGTAGACCAGAACATTATATGGAAGGTCCATCTCAGTGTGTTGGATCTTTCCTTTTCCTTCTTTCTTTTTAGCAGGACAATGTTCATCTATTTGACTACTAATTGTGTTTTGCAGAGATAATGGATTGTAGTAAACATAGCTCTTTATAAAGGGACTGGATGGTGCATTCTGTGAGAAAAATACCATATTATGGTTTTTTTCGTGCTAGTAGCACATCCACATTTGAATTGCAAAAAAATCCTTAAATATACATAAAATTCAGTACAGAAATTCAGAGGATACCATTTAATAAAAATAAGAGTAAAAAAGGTTTTATCAGTTAAAATAGCTAGGAATAGACAGTACAAAGCAATATCCCTAATTTTGGTTATTTAAAATTGAATAGAAACTGCAAGTTGCAGAGTCTGTACTTCAAGATGATTCAGATCACTCCTTTGAGTCTTCAGGGTAAGGTTCTTGAATTCCAGTCCCAGAAATTAAAAGAGAAGTGTCTGCCTTCCTTCCTTCCCTCCTTCCTTGCTTGCTTCCTTCCTTCCTTTCTCTATCTCTGAGCAGCAAGAAGCTATTTTCTTTGATACTTTATTTTGTTCCTTTGTTTTCTTGTATCCCTTTTCTGTATATTTGTCTTCCATCATAGGTGATTCTTTGACAACCCAGGTATCTAAAATCTCCTTACTTTGGCTTTTGTACATCTTCTCATACAGATTTTAATGAGTGCTAAGTGTCAGGTGACTAGATATGACTATTCCAAATGAACCAATGAATTGGCAAATCTTGTTTTAGGCAATTAGGCTATGGTATACAAAGGAAGCAAAATGGTTTTCTAATAAGTTTAGGTTTGAGCATTTATTTAAAAAACCGTTAGGCAAAGTTTAGGATTTCTCAGAGATAGGTATTTCACAGTACAGACCAGTACTATTTCTTTGTATTGTAAAAATAAAACTCAGTTGAATTTCAGTTTGTAAATATCGGAAAATTGTCATTCATAGTTACTTTGTCTCAGGTTAGAAGATCATAAGGAGAAAATAAATTCTAAAGTGATATAGACAACATCATATTTTAATTTGTTAAGTTGTATTCTATATCTTTTCCAGGCTTTTTTCTCCCTTAGCCTGACAGGAT
Source organism: Felis catus (assembly GCF_018350175.1). Lineage (NCBI taxonomy): Eukaryota > Metazoa > Chordata > Mammalia > Carnivora > Felidae > Felis > Felis catus. The sequence goes on from NC_058382.1 coordinate 44,805,452, forward strand.
AAGAAGGTTTGTCCCACTTATGTCCCACTGAGTCTCTTGTTGCCTCAAAGGTGAGTTGTTTTCTAACAACTTACTTCAGTAATTACACACTTTTGCCTTATTTAATTTCTCCACAGAAATTATGGGTCACAGAAATTATGTTGTGGAACCCTATTCTCTGCTTTATAGCAGATCTAATTCCAAGGTCTAATGCCCAACTACGTAGGAACTTTAATATCTCACTTCATGGGGCCAGTGTTCTTGTTTAAGAGCAGTAGTCTTCTGCTTTGACCATATAGAATTTTGAAACATTAAGACAATTTGAAAAAATTTTTTTTGTATGTTTACCATACTGTCTCCCATGATGTTATGTTAACATGGAGATGACAGTGCGTGTAAAGATGTGCGTGTAAAGACTGTCTGGCTTCAGGTTCTGATTATGTTGTTCCCTAGGTGTGTGACAGCTTGGACAAGTTTATTGACCTCTGTGCCTCAGTTTTCTCATCTGTAAAACGCTGTCGATAACAGAGTTTTCATCATAGGGTTGCAAGAATTAAATGAGTTAATGTGAGTAAAGTGTTTAGAGTCATACCTAGCATAAACTACATAAGTTGTTATGATTATGGGAATATAGTTGCTGCATAAGCTACGTAAGTTGTTATGATTATGGGAATATAGTTGCTACATTATCTCTTTTTTTAAAGGATAAAAACCATACTTTTATTCTAAGATCATTATTAGTACCCAAGAAAAAGTGGAAAACATCACATTTTATGTTGCCATCCAGTTTTTTCCAGCACCATTTGTTGAAGAGACTGTCTTTTTTCCAGTGAATATTCTTTCCTGCTTTGTCAAAGATTAGTTGACCATATGGTCATGGGTCCATTTCTGCATTTTCTGCTCTGTTCCATTGGTCTATGTGTCTGTTTTTCTGCTAGTACCATACCATTGTAATGACTACGGCTTTGTAATACAACTTGAAGTGTGAAATGGTGATGCCTCCAGTTTTGTTTTTTTTCTTTTTCAGGATTGCTTTGACTATTAGGGGTCTTTCGTAGTTCCATACAAATTTTCGGATTGTTTGTTCTAGCTCTGCAAAAAAGGCTGGTGGTATTTTGATAAGGATTTCATTAAATGTATAGATTGCTACGGGTAGTATAAACATTTTAACAGTGTTCTTCCAATCCATGAGCATGGAATGCTTTTCCATTTCTTTGTGTCATCTTCAATTTCTTTCATAAGCATTCTATAGCTTTCAGAGTGCAGATCTTTTACCTCTTTAGTTAGGTTTATTTCTAAGTATCTTAATGATTTTGGTGCAACTACAAATGGATCAATTCCTTGATTTCTTTTACTGCTGCTTCGTTATTGGTGTATAGAAATGGAAACAGAGTTCTGCACATTGATTTTATATCCTGCACCTCTTCTGAATTCATGTATTAGTTCTCGCAATTTTTTGGTGGAGGCTTTCAGGTTTTCTACATAGAGTATCATGCTGTTGGCAAGTAGTGAAAGTTTGGCTTCTTCCCTGCCAGTTTCGATGCCTTTTATTTCTTTTTGTTGTCTGATTGCTGAGGCTAAGACTTCTAGTACTGTGTTAAATAGTAATGGTGAATAGTGGATATCCTTGTCTTGTCCCTGACTGTAGGGGAAAGGCTCTCAGTTTCTCCCCATTGAGGATGATATTAGCTGTGGGTCTTTTGTATATGGCCTTTATGATGTTGAGGTATGTTCCATCTATCCCTAGTTTGTTGAGAGTGTTTATCACTATATTTTGCTATATTTTGTCAAATGCTTTTTCTATATCTATTCGCAGGATCATTTGGTTCTTATCTGTTCTTTTATTAATGTGGTATATCACACTGATTGGCAAACATTGAACCAGACCTGCAGCCCAGGAATAAATCCCACTTGATCATGATGAATAATTCTTTTAATGTTGTATTGAATTCAATTTGCTAGTATTATATTCAGGATTTTTGCATCCATGTTCATTAGGGATATTGACCTGTGATTCTTTTTAGTAGGGTCTTTTTGTCTAGTTTTGGAATCAAGGGAGTGCTGGCTTCATAGAATGAGTTTGGAAGTTTTCCTTCCATTTCTATTTTTTGGAACCATTTGGGAAGAATAGTTATTAACTCTTCTTTAAATGTCAGGTAGAATTCCTCTGGGAAGCCATCTGGCCCAGGACTCTTGTTTGTTGGGAGATTTTTGATTACTGATTCAATTTCTTTGCTGGTTATGGGTGTGCTCAAATTTTCTATTTCTTCCTGAAAATATCACATTTTATTCATTTTTTAAAAAATGTTTTTTTTTATTTTGAGAGAGAGAGAGAATGAGCAAGGGAGGGGCAGAGAGAGAGAGAGAGAGAGAGAGAGAGAGAGAGAGAGAGCGAGCCAGCCCAACGTGGTGCTCAGTCTCACGACCCTGAGATCTTGACCTGAGCTGAGACCCAAGAGTTGGACACTCAACCAAATGAACCACCCAGGCACCCCAACATCACATTTTAAATACAGCAGAATAAGTATTATTTTGAGTCATTTTGGCATTCTCTGTGTGTGGCTGTTTTCCTTTGGGTGGTATCTTGATTTATCTGATTGTAGACATACTAATAGTGCCAAAGTTTCTTTGGGTTAGAAAACAATTTTTGCCAGTACAATAGCAACTAATACTTCCAACCATCTCTTCTTTACTAACGATTGTATTATCTAAGGTGTCTGGTTTTCAAGGCTTAGTTTTCTTATTCTGAGTGAATTATATGAAGTAGAAAAGCTTTAGATAGTTACAGGCTGGCCACCGGGGAAAAATTACTTCCTGTTACATATTATTTGCAATTCAGTTCATTTAGAGGTACCTGTTTGATAGTGAGAGAAAGTACAGAATTTATAGTCAGGAAACATGTATTTAAATAATCAGTTTTACATTTTGCTAGTCTTATTTAATTTAATCCTTTCATCCTCATTTCCTCTTTATCTAACAGGGTTATTATGAAGTTACATGAAATAATGTTTTTCATTATGCTGGTACTTAAAAACATTTGAATGTGAATGTCTAATTTGCTCTAGATATTTTGAGAAAAAGTTGAGTATGTATGTTTGAAGAAAAATTAATTTTTTTAGGACAAGTCATTCTTTTTGGGTGCTTAAGATATTTTTAGAAAGTTCTCAAAAATTGAAAGCTTATTTTCAAATTATAATAAAATTATACTTTTTAATGCTTATTACACAAAGAACTAGGCTCTTGTAAAAGTATAAGTCATATAAAGTAGAAAAGGAAAATAATATGTACTCCTATCACACAGAGGTAATCACTGTTCATATTTTGATGTACAGTATCTCATTCTGTACTTATCTGTCTGTTCTGTGTGTGTATGGACATTTTATATTTGTTTTTTCTAAAATAGGATCATATGAATTTTGTAACCTGCTCTTTTCTCTTAATATATTTTGAATACCACTCTAGGTTAATAAATGGAGTGTAACTTAGCTTTATTTTTTATTGTGACAACTCTAGACAATATAAAAATATAAAGAATAAAGTAAAACTCACAAAAAATTTCATCTCTCCTAGATAGCCAATATTATATTTTGATACATATACATATTTTTTACATAAGTGAGATTATTTTCGTTAGGTTTTATACAGCTGTAGCGCGCTTCCCTCACTCAAGAATATATTTTCTATGGTCCAAATAGATCTGTGTCTTTATTTTTAATGGCTACATTATATTTCATGATATGGATGTGTCATCCTATGTGTTTTCAGTTTTTTCTATCAAAACTTGGAAGCTATGGTTCAGGAATGTTGAAGATGAGTGGTTAGGATCAATATGATAGAAAAACTCTAAGGACAGGGTAAAGGAATTCTTCAAAACAAAATCTCATGTTTTTCTTAAAGTTGTACCCCATTGGTCTTTTTCTTTTTCATTTTGTACTTTTCCCTGCTAATGCTGCCTTATGTTTAATCTGTTAGAATTAAAATACACACACAGACACTCCTTGAATTTTTAAAAATGCGAAAGTACAAAACAAGGATAAATCGCATGAAAGTGTGCTGTTTCTTTTTTTTTTTTTTAATTTTTTTTTCAACGTTTTTATTTTTATTTTTGGGACAGAGAGAGACACAGCATGAACGGGGGAGGGGCAGAGAGAGAGGGAGACACAGAATCGGAAACAGGCTCCAGGCTCTGAGCCATCAGCCCAGAGCCTGACGCGGGGCTCGAACTCACGGACCGCGAGATCGTGACCTGGCTGAAGTCGGACGCTTAACCGACTGCGCCACCCAGGCGCCCCGAAAGTGTGCTGTTTCTTGATATAACCATTATTAATATGTTGGTGATTATTCTTTCAGACATCTATGTATGTGTACAAATCTACATATTCATATATTTCTGCATAAATTGGATTATACAATCATGTTTTCTTATCTGCTTATAGATATTATTAAATAGAGATCTGTTTTGCTATTACTGCAGAATATTCTATAGTTTAAATAACAGAATATACTTATATCAGCCAATCCTTGGATCATGGGCTATTTTCCTTTTTAACTGTTACAAACATCACTGCAATGAACACAGTAAGTAGTGCATACATTTTTTTTCTGTACGGTTCTGGATATTTCCTGTGAATAATAATAGCTCATACTTAATGTAGTATCTTCACTATGGTGAACAGTGTTCTAAGCACCTAAATTTGTCTTTTATTTATAAATTTATTTTGCTGTTAAATTTCAAGGAGAATCCTTCAGACTTGCGTCTTTTAGCTTTATCTAGAGAATGCAGTAACTAAATAAGGCTACCTACATGTAATTGAGTAAGACCATACTCAAACCATCCTGTAATATATAGTGTTGTGGTTAAGTGCTTAGGCTTTGGAGCCAGAACAGATCTATATTCAAAAATCGTTGCTCTGCTACTTACTTTGGTTGTAGAACTCCAAACTTCACCTTTCCAGTTTTTTTAAATGAAAGGCATTTAAGGCATAAGACCATTTTTTCAATGGGAGGATTTTTAAACTAAGATGAAATAATAATTATTTCCTTCAGGGTACAACTTAAAATTATTTCCTTTTCTAGGTTAAGGAAAGGTAGAGAAATTTTGGTTATCATCTATTTAATTTTTTGAGAGAGGGAGACACAGAATCCGAAGCTGGCTCCAGGCTCCGAGCTGTCAGCACAGAGCCCGATGCAGAGCTCGAACTCACAAACCACGAGATCATGACTTGAGCCAAAGTCTGATGCGTAACTGACTGAGCCACCCGGGTGCCCCAGTTATCATCTTTTGTTTAATAAGTGTTCATTAATGGGGCACCTGGGTGGCTCAGTCGGTTGAGCGTCTGACTTCGGCTCAGGTCATGATCTCACGGTTTGAGTTTGAGCCACGCATCAGGCTTTGTGCTGACAGCTCTGAGCCTGGAGTTTGCTTTGGATTCTGTGTCTCCCTTTCTCTCTGCCCTTCCTCCACTTCTGCTCTGTCTCTCAAAAATAAACATTAAAAAAAAATAAGTGTTCATTAATGAAATCTGTGCTATTCTTATAAATCATATTCAAAGAATAGTTAATGCAGGGAAGTGCCCATGATGGATGTTAAATTAAAAAAAAAAGAAGATAGAGGGATGCCTCGGTGGCTCAGTCAATTAAGCGACTGGCTCTTGATTTCCTCTCAGGTCATGATCTCACAGTTCATGAGATCAAGTAGGTTCATGAGGTCAAGTATTGGGCTCTGCTGACAGTGCAGAGCCCACTTGGGATTCTGTCTCTCCCTTTCTTTGTTCCTCCCCTACTTGTGCATGCACAGCTCTCTCTCAAAATAAATAAATAAACTTAAAAAAAATTAAATAGGGGTGCCTGGGTGGCTCAGTGGGTTAAATGTCTGACTTCAGCTCAGGTCATGGCCTCACAGTTCTTGAGTTCAAGCCCTGTATCAGTCTCTTTGTTGTCAGCACAGAGCCCACTTTGGATCTTCTGTCCCCCTCTCTGCCCCTCCCCCCCAAAATTAAAATAAACATTAAAAATTTTTTAATTAAAAAAATTAGATACAAAGTAATGATCCCAGTTTTATTTTAAAAAATAAGACTAGTAGGAAATAAAATGTTAGAATGATGATCTCTGAGAATTGGGATTTGAAGTGACTTTATTTTCTCTTTTATACTTAAAAAAAATTGTTTTAATGTTTATTTTTGAGAGAGAGACAGAGAGTGAGTGGGGAGGGGCAGAGAGAGAGGGAGACACAGAATCCAAAGCAGGCTCCAGGCTCTGAGCTGTCAGCACAGAGCCGGACACAGGGCTCAAACTCAGAACCGCAAGATCAGGACCTGAGCTGAAGTCAAATGCTTAACCTAACTGAGCCACCCAGGTGCTCCTTTTCTCTTTTATATTAAAAAAAAAAAAAAAATGTTTCTGGGGGTGCCTGGGTGGCTCAGTCAGTTGAGTGTCCAACTTGTTTAATAGGAAGTGTTTGGGTACTACATCCTTATTTCACCCTCTGGAAGATTAGGTACTTATCAGCCCTTGACTATCATATGCTGTTTCTTTCTTATTAAATTTGCCTCTGGATAGGGATCAAGAAAATTATAATTTTGATGATCGTTGCAGAAAGTTGAGACCACCATTAAAGTCTTTAAGCCATTGCAAAGTTTCTCAGGAAAGACTTTTGTCGGCTTCTCCTCCCATTTCATAAAAAGACCTCAATCACATAACTCCCAAGTGTCGAGGTTGAAGACTCGGATGCCAGCAAGACTCAGAGTGTAATGCAAATCAGTGAAATTGGCTGAATGGTACTTACAGTAACTGGAAAGCACACTAAAAGAGGCAGCTCCAGTTTTCCTTATGGGAATATATACTTAATGTTGCCAGATCTTCTGATTTGTCAAGAGGAGCCAGAAATCTAGATTTTTATGTAAAATCCCATTATTAAACGTTGACAGCTAGTTCGAAATGTTTTAGAACACTGTGCAGGCCAAATATATCTGGAGTCCAGATATGTCTTATAGAAGATGCAAGACCTGCAGAAAGAAAAGCTTTGTATTTTTCAGTGAAATTAGAGTTATCTTGAAATGAGCATGAGGTATTCACCTGATTGCCTTGGGAATAAAATAAATAATGCTCATGGAATATGTCAGTAATACTTCTTCATTGCATACCCTTTTGGGAGTAGGAATTATGACTTTTATTATTGTTAGTAACTCCAATTAATACTTCCACTCAGTGGTTCCTGGTAACCTCTCAGTGACTGCATGTAATTTAAGCCAAGTGGCTTCATCTGTAACAGAGTTTATAGGGTTGTGGTAGTGACAATCACAAATTATAACCAGTTTACATGTAAATTTTTGGCACATTTTAAGTTGGGAGATTTTAGGTTGGGGGAGCAGCTGCAGTACTGTGTTGTTAATATGTTTTTAGTTCTTGTTTACCCTAGCATCTGTGTTTTTAGGCTTACTAGGAAAATAGTAATTATTCCTATATTTTTTACTTTGTTTCTTACCTACAAAGTGAACTAATGTAAGTTGAACTTGACTGTTTTCACTTTTATTTTTTATTTGAAAAGTTTATTTTTTATTTTTTTAAATTTATTTATGTATTTTGAGAGAGAGACAGAGAGAGTGAGCAGGGGAGGGGCAGAGAGAGGTGGGAAAAGAGAGAATACTGACCAGGCTCTGCAGTGTCAGCGTGGAGCCTGATGTTGGGGCTCGAACTCATGAACCATGAGATCATGACCTGAGCCGAAGTCGGACACTTAATCAACTGAGCCACCCAGGACCCCCTCCCCAATTTTTAAAAAATTTTGTTTATTTTTGAGAGAGAGACATTGCAAGTGGGAGAGGGGCAAAGAGAGAGGGAGACACGACATCCGAAGCAGTCTCTGCTGTGAGCTATCAGTACAGAGCCTGATGTGGGGCTGGAACTCACGAACTGCGAGATCACACATGGCCTGAGCTTAACTGGACGCTTAACTAGCTGAGCCACCCAGGTGCCCCTCATTTTTGTTTTTTAAAGATGCTGGCCATATCATTAGATATTTCTTTCTTGTGAGTCGTTTGTATGAACTTTGAATTCTGTTTCTTGCATGCATCCATCTATCCATTCATTCAGTAAGCATTATCTTGACCTTTTCAAAGATGCTAAGGCCCTGCATAATCTACTCTGCCATACCCACTAACCATATCTCATTGTAGCAAGGAGAAACTCTTGGTTACTGTGTTTTAGTCACACTGTGCACCATTTGGTTACTCAGACATGCCATGTCTTTACCTGCCTAAAGTCTTTTATACATGCTGTTGCCTCAGATGTTTTCCTTCTTTCTGCTTTGAGTTGCTGATTCTTTATCCTCAGGAACCACTCACAGAAGCCTCCCTTAGATAGAAGAACTATCTTCTCTTAAAGTAGTTCTCACATTCTTTTTACAGATTCCTGTTTGTTTTCTTTCTTTCTTTCTTTCTTTCTTTCTTTCTTTCTTTCTTTCTTTCTTTCTTTCTTTCTTTCTTTCTTTTGAGAGAGAGAAAGAGTACGAGCAGCTTAGGAGCAGAGAGAGGGGGGACACAGAATCCGAAGCAGCCTCCAGGCTCTGAGTTATCAGCACAGAGCCCGATGAGGGGCTCAAACTCAGGAACCGAGAGATCATGACCTGAGTCGAAGTCAGAGGCTTAACTGACTGAGCCACCCAGCTGCCCCTGTTTGTTTTCTTCATAGCATTCATTCCACTTTGTATTTAAAAACTAGTTCCTTGTTCCAGAATATTTTCTGTTTCTCTCATTACAGAAAAACTCCTTAAAGACAGGGACCTCTTTTGTCTTACTCAATTTTGTATCTTTGGCTCACAGTAAATTACTTTTGAATTAATTAGTCATCAGCACAATAATCATATGCTTACATGATGGTGGCCAGTGCTTTCTAGGCATATTGTATACATTATTGCTAGTGCTCATAACTCTATAAGGTAGATAGATATTTCTGCCATATTGTGATTGAGAAAAGTAACTTGCCCAAAGTCACACAGAAAATAAGTGATAAAAATATAATGAGAGCTCAGTTCTCACTGCCTTTGCTCTTTCATTATGACATGCTACCTACCTCTTATTTATTGTAAATAGTATTGGTATGCTAACATAGGGATCATACTGCTTTGTTATAGTGATTGCAGACGTGGTTTTCTCCTTCCTTCCTTATTCCCCCTTCGTGCAAAAAAAATTACAATAATATTTTAAATGCCTACTAATAGTATATCATGATTTTGACTTTCTGATCAAGCCAAATGAAAATTCATGTATTTTTATTTAATAATAATATTCATACTCTCTTGTATTAGAACACTTATCCCCTGAGTCTTAACCTCTTAATTCTTCTATATGATATAATTAGCCATTTAAACATGATAGGTATGGAAGGATTTCTTACATGCCTCTTAAGCATCTACTTCTATAGCACAGCCATTGGCAAATAGAAATAATTGAATTCTCAGGATGCCTTGATGGCTCAGTCAGTTAGTTGGGTATTGACTCTTGATACCAGCTTGGGTCAGTGATCCCAGGGTTGTGAGGTCGAGCCACATGTTGAGCTCAGCAGTGAGCATGGAGCCTGCTTGCAATTCTCTCACTCTCTCTCTCCCTCCCTCCCTCCCTTCCTCCCTTTCTCTCTCCCTCTTTCCCTCTCTTTCTCCCTCTGCCTTTTTCCCCTGCTCTTGCTTTCTTTCTATAAAATTAAAAAAAAAAAAAAGGGCCAGCTGGGTGGCTGTCTCAAGTTTTAAGCATCCAACTCTTGATCTTGGCTCAGGTCATGTTCTCATAGTTTGTGAGATCAAGCCCATGTCAGACTCACCTTAGGGTTTGCTGGAGATTCTCTTTCTCCTTCATTCTCTGCCCCTCCTCCTCTCGCACATGTGTGCATGCATGTGGCATGTGTACACTCTCTAAAAATACATAAACATTAAAAATAAAATTAAAAATACAATAAAATAATTGACTTATCTTCTACAGCATTTTAAAACCATCCCACTGAAGTCCCTCAACTTTTTACCTCTTCGTCTCAGATTTTTGTTTGGGTCTTCTTATTTTCTATTTTCTTTTTCTCTCATGTCATTGGAAGAAATGCCCAGTCTTTTCCTAAGATGGCCCCAATCTTTTGGACTTGATTCCATGACAGTTACCTCATTTTAATATTTTCCTCTCTTCTTTTTCATTTTCTTTCATGTTTTTGTATTCTTGTAGCAGTAGTTGTCAAACTTTTAAACTATGATTTCCATGGAGGTTCCTCTGTATATGATATAATTTCCCAAAATATTGTACTTGTAAAGGAAAATGAATTCTTTATGGTAGTATAATCCTATAAAAATGCCCTGGAAAACTTTTATTTAGTCATTGTTATACTGATCTCAACTTCTTCACCATCTAGTTGTTCCTAAACCTTTTGTTAGCATGTAAGCATTTGCTAGGAAATTCAGTTATAATTTCACAATTGTCAAATCTGATGGTTTTTTTTTTTTTTTAATGTTTATTTTTTGAGAGAGAGTACGTGGGGAGGGGACAGAGAGAGAGACAGAGAGAGACAGAGAAACCAAAGCAGGCTCTGCGCTGCCAGTGCAAAGCCTAATGTGGGGCTTAAACCCACGAAATGTGAGATCATGACCTGAGCTGAAGTCAGCATCTCAACCAACTGACCCACTCAGGCACCCCCTGATCACACTTTTTAAATTAAATCTCTTCTATATGTCCACTCTTGGATCTTCAAACATTTCCTTATTCCTGGCTGTTTCCCTTATATCATCAAACATATACACAATTTCTTTTTCTGCACAATAAAATTAAATGAACCCTTTATTTGGTCCTGTCTCCTTAAGTAGTTTTTCCTTGTCTTTGGAAGGACTTTATGAAATAGTAGTGTATATTTCTGCTTGCACTGCATTTACTTCCTCACTTATATTTGGTCTTCAACTCTTTGCCTTCTGGCTTCTCTCCCCATCACTCCCTTGATACTTCTTTGGCAAAAGTATCAAGAAATACCTTTTGCCACATCAAATAAATACATTCTTTCAAGTTTTTCCTTACTTGAACTGAATGAGGCATTTTCATTTTTGGCAGTCCATACCAAGACTGTTCTTTTTTTTTTTTTTTTTTTTGGACGCTGTACTCTTCAGGCTCTCCTCTGACTCTAGCTTCTTGCTTGGCTTCTTATTCTGATCCTTCTGCCTCTTTATTCTTTATATGGTCTGTTAGCAATCTTATGTATTCCCACCCCTTCTATCTTCTTGCTCATTCATACATTCATCAAATGATGCCTGTTGTGCAAGGCACTGTGCTATTGCTGAGATCAGTGTGAACGAAACTGACAGCTACGATGTGAATAGTCTAATAGGAAATACATATAGATTGATTGGCAGTTGTGAAACAGTGTATAAAACATATTCTGTTAAAGGGAATACATAGAATGGATACTTAACCAAGACTGGAGTGGTCAGGAAAAGGTTTTTGGGAAGAAGTAACATTTGAAAGGGCTGTGGGAAGGTCAGTGTTTCAGACAGAAGCGATAGCATTTGCAAAGAAATAAAAGTAAGGGGGTGCTTGGCTGAAGGATTGAAAATCATTGTACCTTGAGAGTGTTGAGAGAAAGAGGAGAATGGAAAGGGGTAAGATTGAAGGGTTATAAAATAGGCACTTGTTAGTATTCATTCAACAAATAGTGCTCTGTTGTGTAACTTTATAGCTATATTTACACATATGTATACATTTTTTATTTTTTTTAATTAAAAAAAATCTTTATTTATGAGAGAGCATGCATACAAGCAGGGGGAGGGGCAGAGAGAGAGAGGGACAGAGGATCTGAAGAAGCAGGCTCTGCACTGTCAGTGCAGAGCCCAATGCAGGGGTTTGAACTCACAAACCGTGAGATCATGACCTGAGCTGAAGTCAGATGTTCAACCGACTGAGCCACCCAAGCACTCCTAAAAATAAAATCTTTAAAAAAAGTGTATACTGGGGCACCTGGGTAGCTCAGTCAGTTGAGCCCTGGGTCAGGCTCTGATCTGTGCAGAGCCTGCTTGAGATTCTCTCTTTCTTCTCCCTCTGCCTCTCCCCCTCCCACCACACTAGCACTTTCTCCTCTCTCTCAAAATAAATAAACATTTTTTTTTAATCTTAAAAAAAAAAAAAAGAAGTTAACCACATGGCCAATAAACATATGTAAATGTGCTCAAAAGCATTAGTTATCATATTAAAATCGCAGTGTGATACCACTCCATCTCCACCAGATAGCCTCTAAAAAAATTATGAAAACATTTTTTTATGACTGAGCTTGTGCCATAGCCAGAACTTTTATACATTGATGATGAGAGTGTATATTGATACAACCTCTTGGGAAAACTATTTAGTGCCAACAACTGAAGTTGAGTATACACATACCTTATGACCGAGCAATTTTCTCTAGGTATATATCCAAAGGAAGTACATATATGTGCATGTAAGAATGTCCTTAGCCATATTTTTGGAATAAGTAAAAACTATAAACAACTCAATCATTTAACAGCAGAGTGGATTAATTGTAGACTATTCATACAACAAAATAATATATAGCATTGCAAAAGAATGAACAGCTGTAAACAACATCAATAACCTGAACAGACAATGCTGAGTAAAAGAAGCTAGGCACAAAAGGATATGTCCTGTATGATTTTTTTTTTATTATATAAAGCTCAAAAATAGGCAAAACTATAATTTATGGTGATAGAAGTTAGAAGATTGGTTACTTCTAGGGCTCGTACCTGAGAGGAAGCATGAAGGATGCATAATCTGCTGGGTGGTAGTTATGTGTGTGTTCACTTTTTAAAATTATTCAAGCTCAAAACTTAAGTTATGTATACTTTGCTATATGTATATGTTATGCTTTAATAAAAAGTCGAAACACTGAAAAAAGTAATCTCTTCTGAAATTATGATAGTAATAATTACCAATTTTATTTATATAAATAACTTATTTAATTTATGTAAATGATATATAATCAATATATGAATGTTTATAATTTGTGTAAATATTATGTAAATAATATATAAATAATTATATACAAAAAGTTAAAACACTGAAAAAGGTAACAATTTATTCTGAAATTAAGATAGTAGTAATTATTTTATTTATATATACTTTACGTTAAAGCACCTTTTCATATATCAATACTATGATTATAAATATAAAAAAGTATTTTGTAAATTTTAAATTGTAATATTACCCGATATAATTTATTTTTGGAACAATTTTCAATTTTCTAGAGCTGTTTATCTGTTTCTGTTTATGGACCACACCATGGCATAAAAGATTGCGTAAGCTACCCTTTCATTTGCTGTTGTAAAATGACAACTAAAAATCATTATCAGAATTAACAAAAAGAGGGGCACCTGAGTGGCTCAGTCAGTTGAGTATCCAACTTTGGCTCAGGTCATGATCTCATGGTTCATGGGTTCGAGCCCCGGGTCAGCTTGGAACCTGACAGCTTGAAGTGCTGACAGCTTGGAGCCTGGAGCCTGCTTTGGATTCTGTGTCTCCCTCTCTCTCTCTCTGCCCCTCCCCCACTCATGCTCTTTCTCTGTCTCAAAAATAAATAAACGTTATTAAAAAAAATTTTTTTAAAGTATAAAAAGAGAGGCTTTGCTGATCAGTAAAGTGACATCTACTCACTATATCTAAATCAAAAGTTGTTCTTTTTTTGTAAGAAACAAAGTATTTTCATGTTATAACAAATGTTATTTGTAAATAGAGAATAGTCAGGAGGTAAATGATCTGGAAGAATACTCTATGCTGTCAGAATTTTACCCATTGAAAATCTTTGGGTTTTGCTCCTAAGCGGTAATTCTAGATAATATCTCTCAGGTTCAAAATAACAAGAAATGTACTAATTTGCTTCATTATTTTAGGTATTGTTCAAGACTACATGTATCAAATACAAGTATCAAATATCTAAAATTACCTATTGCCATGTGAAATAACAATTGTCATTTAAGTCAAGAATGATAGACAACACTCATTTCTTCTTTTTGATATGTAAATATAATTGTTTTCTCTTCAGGGTTTAAAATTTAAGTAATCTTGCAAAGGATGGTTCAACTCTTTGTTACTCTTCTTTTTTACCTTTTAGGGGGAAAAATAGCCATACTTAAGGAGGTAATAAACTTATGCCTTAACATTTGAGACTAAATTTCATGCTTTAAAGTAATGGCTCTTTGCCAGAATCAACTGTGGAGCTTTATAAATATGCATTCTATGATCCTGCCTACTGTAAACCCTTATTCAGTAGGTCTGTGATGGAATCCCAGGGCATCTTCATTCAAGGGGAAAAAAAAACACCACATATTTGCATATGCAATTCTGATATTCCTCATTGATTACTACTGTCCTAAATTAAAAGGCAGAAGTAATGAACTTGTTCATTTGTTTATTGCTGCTCATGGTAGACAAATATTTTGCTCTCTAAACAACCAGCTTATGTCTAGAAGTAGGAGGTTTAGGGGCAACTGGGTAGCTCAGTTGGTTAAGTGTCTGACTCTTGATTTCGGCTCAGGTCATGATCTCACAGTTCGTGGAATCAAGTCCTGTGTCAGGTTCCGTGCTGACAGCATGGAGCCCGCTTGGAATTCTCCCTCCCTCCCTCCCTCCCTCCCTCCCTCCCTCCCTCCCTCTCTCTCTCTCTCTCTCTCTCTCTCTCTCTCTCTCTCCCCGCCTCCCTCTCCCTGTCCCCCCAAATAAATAAAATAAACTTTAAAAAAAATTATAAGGTTTGCATATTCTGTTTGTTGATAATGCTTGTGTAGAGTAGAGAGGAAAAAGTGAGCATTGTTGATTTATTCAGTATTGGCTTGAGGGAGGAAAAAAAATCATGTTATATGAATAGAAAAGAAATTTTACAGGAAATCACTTTTTAAAGTGAAAATGAAGATCCTAAAATATGAAAATTTATGTTTGTTCATTAAGAAAATGGTAGTTTAGGTACGCTTGGGTGGCTCATTCTGTTGGGCGGCTGACTCTTGATTTTGGCTCAGGTCGAGATCTCACGGTTCTTGAATTCAAGTCCAGTATCGGGTTCTACACTGACAGTGTGGAGCCTGCTTGGGATTCTGTCTCTCTGTTTCTCTCTCCCAAAAATAAATAAACTTTTTTTTCAATTAAAAAAAAGAAAAAAACGTAGTTTAGGGGTGCCTGGGTGACTCATTTGGTTAATAAGCATCTGGCGTTGGCTCAGGTTGTGATCTCATGGTTCATGAAGTGGAGCCCCACATGGGCTCTGCACTGACAGTGCAGAGCCTGCTTGGGATATTCTCTCTCTCTCTGTCTCTCTCTGCCCCTCCTCTACTTATTCTCTCTCTCTTTCAAAATAAATAAACTTAAAAAAAAAAAAAAAGAAAATGGTAGTTTAAGTGGTAACAGTGGAAGATGGAATATGGGGAAATAGGGTATTTAGAGTAGAAAATACTATAGAAAAATGACATTTTTAGTTAAAGTGGTGGAACATTCTGGTAGTGATAACAAGGAAAATAAGATTTTTGTTTGTTTGGTTTTCCCTCACTGAGACTCTGGGGAACAGAAACAAGAATTAATGTTTTACATTGTTTGGGTAGAATCAGTCATGGTAGATGATTTGCTCATTCATTCATAATATTCATTCATTCATTCTAATTGCATAGACAGGAATGTTGGAGAAAAGATTTATCTTTCAGCAGCTATTCTCCTGTTCAGAAACCAGCTCCATCTAGTCTTGGCTATTGTAATCAAGTCATAACCTAATTGGAATATAATTTCTTCTCTGTAAAAACTGAGGGTTATGCTGAATACTTTCACCAGTTTCTAAAATTCTATGCTTTTTATGTGAATTTTAGGTTAATCTCATAAAAACACATTCATTCCATTCATACCATTCTTGCCTAGCCCTCTTTATATTTATTCTCTCTTTTTTTTTGTACATAACATCTATGTCTTGGTACTGATTCCATTGGTTATTTATGTACTTGCTGTCTACCTCACTGGACTGTAAGCTGTTTGAAAACAGAGACACAGGTCACTTTAGTGTCTGCACCTATGCATACAAAATGGATTACTAGTGACAAAATTAAGTTTTTCTTCTTTTAGAAAATAAACTTTAGCGGCACCTAGGTGGCTAAGTCAGTTAAGTGTCCAATTTCAGCTCAGGTCATGATCTCATGGTTCGAGGGTTTGAGCCCTGCGTTGGGCTCTGTGCTGACAGATCAGAGCCTGGACATGCTTCAGATTCTGTGTCTCCCTCTCTCTCTCTGCTCATCCCCCACTCATGCTCTGTCTTTCTCTCTTTCAAAAATAAATAAACATTAAAAAAATTTTTAAAGAAAATTAGCTTTAGAAAAATGTTTACTATATATTTTTGAGAGAGAGTGAGGAGAAGGGGCAGAGAGAGAGGGAGAGAGAAAATCTCTAGGTACCCCTAGAGAATAAACTTCTGAACTACCTTGTTGTAATGCAGGGTCTGTGCAATTAGAAATAACACTGATGTTAGGAATTCCATCTATTTTATTTACTAGATTATTGTGCCTGGCACATAATTGACACTTCAGTTCTGTGTTTAATAAATGTATGAATGAATTGGGGCACCTGAGTGGCTCAGTTGTTTGGGCTTCCGACTTCAGCTCAGGTCATGATCTCATGGTCTATGAGTTTGAGCCCCATGTTGGGCTCTGTGCTCACAGCTCAGAACCTGGAGCCTGCTTTGGATTCTGTGTCTCCCTCTCTCTCTCATGTTCTGGCTCTCTCCCTTTCTCTCTCGAAAATAAATAAACAATAAAAAATTAAAAAAATAAATATATAAATGAATGAGCAAATAATCATTTATTAAATGTCTTCAAGTTTAAAAACAATATGGATGGGGGGCGGTGCCTAGGTGGCTTAGTCGGTTAAGCATCTAAGTCTTGATTTTGGCTCAGGTCATGATCTTACAGTTTGTGGGTTGAGCCCTGAGTCGGGCTCTGTGCTGACAGCACACAACAACATCAACAACAACTATGGATAAAATAACATGTTAATTCCACTTATTTCTTTTCAATGATAGATTATTACATACATTGATAAGTGCATGGTTATTTTATCCCTCTTTTTTTTTTTTTTTAATGTTTATTTGAGAGAGAGAGAGAGCAGGAGAGGGGCAGACAGAGAGGGAGAGAGAAAATCCCAAGCAGGCTCTGTGCTGACAGCAGGGCCCGATCCCAAGAACTGTGAGATCATGACCTGAACTGAAATCAAGAGTTGGACGCTTAACCCACTGAGCCACCCGGGTGCCCCCAAGGACATGGTTATTTTAGTTACAAAAAAGTGACTATAAAATATATGGTTATATAATATAGTTAACGCTTAAGCAGTGGAAGAGATCTGTATTCGTTACTGTTTTCATAAACATCAGCTAAATTTTAAGTGTGTATACATTACAATGTATGGCTCTGATAGCACATACTAGGCTGCAGATAATTTCTTTACCTTGCTTGAACTGTGCACCTGGATATCTCTTCTCTCCCTTCCCCTCCCATTAATGCTTTCCTCACCCTGTTTGGGCTCTGAAACCCCATGCTAGAGACCCCTCCTTCCCCTCATCCCCATAGATGACCCTCCTCACCCAGCTAGGCTTCTGACACCCACCCCCTGGGTCCTTCTCATACTCACATCTTTGACTCTGTTTGAACTCCACAGTTCTTAAAGCTCTATTGAAAAAGTATTCTTATAAGATATTTGAAAATTGTAAATAAACCATAAATGTTTTACTCAATAATTTATGCCATAGATATGACATTGAATGTCTTATTTTTTCTAGGACAGACTTAAGTAATATCTTTTGAAAATAATATAAGTGAATTTAGAATGTAGATAACTAAAATGGTTAGTTGAATAGTATACTCCATTCTATATTTCATAAGTCTTAAGTTATTTTGAAAATAATTGTGAAGTTTTTAGATGAAAAATAGTACTTACAAGAAAAAATATGATGTATTAAAATGATTGTGGAATTCAAATTAGTTTTCTTAGGGGCACCTGGGTGGCTCAGTTGGTTAAGCATCCAGCTCTTGGTTTTGGCTCAGGTCATGATCTCACTGTTTTGTGGGTTTAAGCCCACATTGGGCTCTGCACTGACAGTGCAGAGCCTGCTTGGGATATTCTCTCTCTCCCCCTCTCTCTGCCCCTTCCCCACTCATTCTCATTCTCTCTCTCTCTCTCTCTCTCTCTCTCTCTGTCTCTCAAAACAAATAAATAAACTGAAAAATTTTAAAAACCCAAAAAACAATAATAAAATATAATCAGGAAGAAGTGATGTGATTAAGTAAATATGTGATAGCAAACTATTAATTGACTTAAACTGAGAGGAGAAAAATTTGTTAAAAAAGAGCATCACCTACTAGTTATTCTTGGACTTCATAATCTTTTAGAAACCAAATATCCAGTAGACCTGCAGCCAGTACATTTTTCCAGTGGACATGCCAAGTATGATGACTGTCAAGCCTGAAGTGTTTTTAACAGAATGAATGCTGTGTCTCTTCAATGCAGAACTATGTTGGCACATTGGAGGTGCCAGGCATTTTGTTTTAGAATATCTGACATGAAACCATAGCCTTGGGATTTATCAGCTTATTGAGATAGTTAATAGAGAGATGGAAGAGTGAGGCAATTCTCAAACCATTTGCAAGGACTTTTTGAAAGTTTTTTAACTCTTTCAGGTGCTATAGTAGCTTCATATTTAGAGTGTAAAAAAATAAGTAAAACTCAATTTTTTAAACAATGTACAGATGTTTATAATTACATTTTTCAGTATAATAGTGTTTGCATCTGATATTTATTTATTGATTTATTATATATTTTAGCAAAAGAACATCTATGAGCCCACCGTCCAGCCCTACTTATTTCTGTTCATCCTTTGCCCTGTCCTTTCTCCCCATCAAAGGAAACCATCGTTCATCATTCCTTTCTTTTGTTCTATCACATATGCTTTTTATTTTTTACTGTTGCACAATCTTCATATTCTTTATTGGTACAACCTACCTCAGGATTGTTTTGAAATTAAGTTAAGAAATGTATATAAAAAGCTTTGCACAGTGCCTGACCCATCCCCAAATGGCACTTGTGTTATTAATGTTCTTTTGTGGAGAGAGAACAAGAAAAGCATGCCTTTTCTCAGCTCTTTCCTATGTTTTATCTTCCTGAACACTTCCAGGGAAAGGTGAGAAAGTATAAGGGTTTGAAGTCTTTTCACCTTTTCATGGGACTGAGCAATTTACAGAATGAAGTAGTAGAGAATGGGATTTGGACTATCCCCGGTTAGGGAACTGAGTTCCCAACTGAGAAAAATAAATAAATAAACTGCACTGTTAAGTTTCCAATTTTTCCCTTCTCTTCACACTGCTTTGTGCCCTTGGGATAGGATTTCTGTCTACTTTGAGTTTGAGGCAGTATAGTGAAACTCCTCATAGCCAGTGTTGAAGAATAAAAGACCGAATTGACCTAGAAAATAATCAGTGACATAAATGGATCAGTTAGAGTTTACTGAATGATCAAGCAAACAAACCCCCCACCGAGCCCATTTTTACACTGTTCACCTTCCCACCCAACATTGGGAAGCCTTGGTTTGTTTTCAATATCTGAAAATAATTTCAGTCCTCCATTTCTTCCTTCCCCCTGATGGCCCTATGATCTGCAATATTGCACCAACTCAAGACAAATTCTTGATCTTCTGAGCTTTTTTTCCAATTTCTGCCTAATTTCCTTTTTTCATACACTCATGTTAATAATTTCTATTAACAGAGTTATTTATTACATCACATCTGTCCTAATTCTACTACATGGATATTTAAGCAATGCACTTACCTGGGATTTTGGTCAACTAAAATTCATAATGTACCATTAAGTGAGTTGGTTAAACATTACTGCATAATTAGCAGCATTCATAGGAAAAATAGGTAAGACAACAGTCACCTCAAGCCTGGCTGACCAGGGAAAGAGTTCCTTAGACGACAGGGGTACCTGGCTGGCTTAGTTGATAGAACATACTACTCTTGATATCAGCATCATGAGTTCAAGCCCCACATTGGGTGTAGAGCTTACTTAAAATAAAATAAAAAATAACAATAAAAAAAAGAGGGGTGCCTGGGTGGCTCAGGTGGGTAGGCATCCAACTCTTGATTTCTGCACTGGTCATAATCTCACGGTTGCTGAGTTTGAGCCCTGCATCAGGCTCTGTCCTGGCAGCACAGTGCCTGACTGGGATTCTCTCTCTCTCTCTTCTCTCTCTCTCTCTCTCTCTCTCTCTCTCTCTCTCTCTGCCCCTCCCCTGCTCATGCTCTGTCTCTCAAAGTAAAGAAGTAAAACATTTAAGAAAAAAAGTAAAATTATTTCTCAATTTAAAAAAAAAGAGAAAGTGCCTTTAAGTAAAAAGAGCAGTTTTTACCAACTGTTACATTAATCCTAACTAAATTTCACTTTATTCCTTTGGGCAGGTTTTCCTGCCTTGCATGATCTGTGATGCATTATGACACACAATATATCCCTCTTAAGCCTGTGTCATTCATAAATTTGATATCTTTGCTTAGGCTGTTGATGTAGTAGCCACCTCCCTCCAGGTGAACCTGTACATTTTTGGGTACTTTTGCTTAGAGTCATCTGTTTTATTAAGTCTCCATTTCTTCATCTCGGTCATGAGAACTTGATAATATTTTCTTAAGATATTATGGGGCGCCTGGGTGGCGCAGTCGGTTAAGCGTCCGATTTCAGCCAGGTCACGATCTCACGGTCCGTGAGTTCGAGCCCCGCGTCAGGCTCTGGGCTGATGGCTTGGAGCCTGGAGCCTGTTTCCGATTCTGTGTCTCCCTCTCTCTCTGCCCCTCCCCCGCTCATGCTCTGTCTCTCTCTGTCCCAAAAATAAATAAACGTTGAAAAAAAAATTAAAAAAGATATTTTACTGAATTTAGGATAACTATACTTGTAGCATTTTCCTGATCCTCCAAAAGAAGACCCTTAAAAAGCAAATTAGATAAGCATTCAGCTTGGCCTTCATAATTTCACTCTTTACAAATAGAAGTTGTGTGAAGAGATATTTTTGTCCATAAGGTTTATTAGGAACAGTGAGAGACATAGCTTGCTCTTATACAGTTTTCACTTGTGCTTGTTCTATTCCTCTTTCTCTTTTTTTTTGAAAATAGCTTTACTGATGAATAATTTACATATCATGAAATTCACCCATTTAGAGTGTACAAGATTCAATAGTGGTTAGTTTTTTTTTTTTAATTTTTTTTTTAAAAATTACTTATTTCTTTTGAGGGAGAGAAAGAGAGAGAGAGAGAGAGAACCATGCATAGGGGAGGGGCAGACAGAGAAGGAGAGAGAGAATCCCAAGCAGACTCCATGCTGTCAGTGCAGAGCCCACTGTGGGGCTCGAACTCACAAACTGTGAGATCGCTACCTGAGCCGAAACCAAGAGTCAGATGCTTAACTGACTGAGCCACCCAGGTTCCCCACCATAATCCAAATTTAGAACATTTTTACCATCCTAAAAAGAAAACTTGTGACCATTCTCTCTTTTTCTTAAAAAAAATATCTAGAAGTGATTTTATTTTGTTTTCTAAGGAGTCTTTCCTCAGGAAACTGCCTTTCCATCATGGATTTCCTATTCTCTTTCTTCATATTCTGTGTTTGTAAACCTAGAATTTCATTCCTTTCTTATCTAATTTAAAAGATAACACAAGAAAAATAGATGTGACCTCTTAACATGAGGTAGTTAGCACCAACTTAGGGCTATTTTTCATGGATTGTCAAGAATTCTTTCACTGGGCAGTGGATACTGTAAAACTAATTTGGATTGACTTTAGGAGCAAATGACAATAGCATTAACAGCATGATTCATAATATTTTAATATTATAAATCTTTTAATATTTTTATGTCTTATGGGAAGCAGATTTAAAAGTAAGGCCATTGTATATGGTTGGGTTGTACATTCATAGCTTGGAGGGAATTTCTTCAAGATAATGGGGTAAAAGAAAAGTTTAAATGAAGATTTAAGTCTTAGGTTGTTTGGAGTAGCAGAGCCAACCCAGTTATGTCTGAAATCATAGCCTGTGATGGTAATGACTGTATTAACTGCTTCTTCCCTTAGGTAGACATGATAAAACTTCTGACTTCTTTAATTTCCAAACACTTGTGTCAGTTAATCAGAAAATACCTTTGTTGAAGGAATGAGTCCATACTTCCCACACCTTCCATTTGTCCTTGCATGTTACTTTGTTTGTTTGGGGGGCTAGGTTGTGGGGAGGGCTAAGATATAGTAAGTTCTATAATTAGTTACTTTCCTGTGTGTTTTTATTAGCATTGCTTTTATACCTCTAATATAGATTCAACTTTATATACTTCTTTGGGAAGGGTAGTGTGTCTCATTCCACACGAGTTTGTTTTGTTTTGATTTATTTTAATAATTAGAGAAGTGGAGAAATAGTTCCAACTAGTGAAGTACTGGTGATAGGGCTATTAGTAGGACAGTTTTTTTTTTTTTCTTGATGTAAATATATTTTGGTAGATCTTTCTCTTTTCATCTAAATTCTTTTTATTTTCATATTGCTTTTAGTTTGAACAAAAAAACAAAAAAGGACTTGAGTATGCTTCTAAGTATAAGTAACTGTCGTTTTCAACATGGATTTAGAAATAATTGTTTTAAAATCTATATCTGATGATAGTGCCATTTTTGTTTTACTTAGGTTCTCCCTGCTCTCCTCCCTATGTTATTTGAAAGATACAAATTATTTACTTAAGGCTTTTAGCAGCATTGTAACAAACAGAAAAATTTGAGTCAAGGCATATTATGTTCAGGCAAAAACTGAACTTGCCAGATGTTTTAAAGATGAAAGTTTCAAGAGTTAGGTAATAGAGTTTTTCAAAAGAAAATTTTCAAGTTGACTCTTTACTATGAACGAAGATAACATTTAATAGTAAATCTTCTAATTTTAGCTTTCCTTCACAACATTCTTCCTGATCCCTATCCACGTCAAAATTAGGGCACATACTTCAAAGATTAATTAATTGGAAGGATCAAAGTATTCATGCATTCAGTGATCACTTAACTGAAAGTATTGTTTGTTATCAAGGATAAAATGTCCGTGGTGCTACCTTTGTTTTTTAATCACTCATGCAAATAAATTAATAATCTTTTTTATTTGTCGGAATTTTGGGTTTCTTGGAATACTAGGCAAGTCTCTTAAGTCCTGTTTCTCAGTTCTTTTGTAAATGGGCATATGATTCTAATTGGTCTTTGGAAATTCCTTCCAACATTGATTCTACTACCTTTACAGGATATTTTGAGACTTATTCGTGCTCAAAACCATACAATAGTAACTATAAAAGAATATATATTTTTTAAGTTTTTATTTATTTATTTTGAGAGAGACACAGAGAGTGTGAGCAGGGGACAGGCAGAGAGAGAGAGGGAGAATCCCAAGCAGGCTCCATGCTGTCAGGGCAGAGCCCAATGTGGGGCTCAAACTCATGAAACTATAAAAGAATTTTTTTAATTTTTTTTTTCAACGTTTTTTTAATTTATTTTTGGGACAGAGAGAGACAGAGCATGAACGGGGGAGGGGCAGAGAGAGAGGGAGACACAGAATCGGAAGCAGGCTCCAGGCTCTGAGCCATCAGCCCAGAGCCCGACGCGGGGCTGGAACTCACGGACCGCGAGATCGTGACCTGGCTGAAGTCGGACGCTTAACCGACTGCGCCACCCAGGCGCCCCTAAAAGAATTTTTTTAATAGTAGATATAAATGTAATTTTATAGACAATGATTATAAAATACATCAAAAAGATATGGATTCTTTAGTCTGGGATATAAAAGTAATCATAGTCTAGTTTAGGCATTTACGGTTTCTGATTTAAGAGTATCCTATTCTTGTGCCTTTCTGGAGTATAAATACAGAATAGAAATGACATTATTTCCTTGAGCTCTAACATTCCTTGTTTAGCTTGTTTTGGGAGACAAAAATGCATTTTGAGAGTGAATTAAAATATTTGCTAAAAGGTGCTAAGAAGAACAAGACTAGACTAATGGTCTCACTGGTGAAGCCAATTTAAAGCTAATTATGAGTATGCTAAGTTACACTCTTATTACAAAGGAAGATAATGGACCATTTTGGGTTATTTGATATTTCTTATATTTTGTCTAATTTTGTCCAATTCTAAAATTTAATAAGTTTGGAGACCATCTTAAACATAAGGGATAAAGCCAAGAAGAAAACAGGGGACCGAACTAATGGAAAATTCATTCTTCAGTTCAGTAAAATTACATAATAAAAGAAAAATATTTGCTAATCTTTATGACAGTAATTATATGGATTTGTGTGTGTGTTCTCCTTATTAATTAATTTCATGCTCATTTGTTAGGTTATTGACTTATACTCTTTTAAATTTTTTTCTCCTTCCCCCTACAGAATCTGTCTATGATCTTCTCCCAAAGGAGTTACAGTTACCTCCATCTAGAGAAACATCTGTAGCATCAATGAGTCAGACAAGTGGTGGTGAGGCAGGCTCGCCTCCTCCAGCTGTAGTTGCTGCTGGTATGCATTTCATTTTACTTTATTAAAGAAAAGTAGTGTATTATCTGGCCAACATGAACAGTGCTGGCAAAGTCCATATCAAAAAGAGTGTGATTTGAGGGTTTGTTTTAGGAGGTTTTAAAACATATACTTTTAACCTTAAAATATTTCAATATGCATTTCTTGATATAATTCTTCTTAAAATTTCACATTGGCACATCTGTTAGTGCCATTTCCTTTCTAGGAGCTTATCTTCAGCTATGGAAACAAATTTGAAGCTTTTTTGTTGACTGCTCATAAAAAGGTTACATACCAAGCTATGGATAGAAAATTACATTTGAGTCTCTATTTTAAACAATTATTTTTAAAAATTTGCTGAAAGGGAAAAATATTTGATTTTGTGTAACCTGAAAAAGGACTCTAGCACTCAAGTCTCTTTTCTGTTTGTAGCGTGTTACTACAACCTTTTCCCTACATTTAAAAACATGTGACTTAAGACTTCTTTTAAATTCAGTTGAAAGTAATGGGAAATTTGAATGTAATTTTTATATAAAGGTATTTTGATATATCAGTGAAAAAATATAGAAAGTAATGTTTGAAATTTATCAAGTTTATTTTTACTCAGCTCTCAAATCATACACTTTATAATTATATAAAATTGGTTCAATTTTTTATTGAACCAGAATAAAAGATTGACAGATAAGGTAATAGAAAAAGTCTTGATTATTGATAAATTATTGAGTGCTTACAATAATACTAGATTGCCCAACTGTAATTCTTTTTTTAGTTGGGTTTTATAGATTGCAAAGTGCATTTGGTTTTTTAAAACAAAGGAAAAAAAAATATATATATATATATATTCTCTGAAGTTGTATCTATCGTTCTAAATAGAGGTTTCTTATCCAATGATACCTCTCATCTTTTAAAATGGTACTTAACATCCATCGCAGCATTGTTTTCAGTAAATTCGTTTCATTTCAAAAAGAATGGTGAAGTGAAAGGTGATTTAAATGAGGATTTGGTACTATAATAGGACTTCATATATTTTTCTTGTATGCATTAACCAGTGTATCATTAACCTTGTGTACCAGTCTTTTCCCTGAGCTGTATATGGCAGTATGCAGCCTTTCTGGCTGAGGGCAGGAAAACTTTAAACATAGCAAGGAAACTTATCAGCCCTGCTCACTGTTCATGTGTTGCCAGACATTTTCTAACAGATTCTGTGGATTTAATTGTGAACTTTTTAACAATCAAATTGGTAAGATGACCTGGTTTTACATTATATGCACTGGGTTCTGGAATATTTTTTTCTGGAATTTAAAATTTTAAATATTGCTTAAAATTGTATCAGATGATAAAATATGAAAAAAGGTTGTAATGAAATATTTCACTTTAAATCCACAAGTAGAAATGGACTAACTGATTTCTTTTATATCTTTTGAGATTGTTTTTTATAGACTTGTTGAATCTATATAGAACTAAAAGTCTGTTTCTTCTGTGCTTTTTAACATCTGTTGACAGTAGATCCAGTTCCTTTTAAAAGCTGAAAAAATGTCAGTTAGGTTTGGAAAAGAGCACTTCCTTTTAAATAATGCCAAACTCAGTTTCAAATTGTTATATATAAATATTGAAAGTTCTTGAATTTGAATCACTAATAGAATGTTGATCCTCCCTCCCTCCATATATTTCAGAAAATCCTATCCACATAAATTAAATTGAAAGATATGAGTTGAAAAATCATAAAAATAAGAGAATTAACCAAAGGACGTATTCTGAAGTAATAAATTCTTACTAGATTGAGAAGTTATTCACATTATAAAGATGATGAAGAGAGTAAGGGGGTGACATTGGCAGTTGTCTTATATTCACATACAGAAAGTTTCTGTGGTCTACAACCAAGTCATTTTACATAAAGTTTTTTACATAACTTTACTTTAGTAACCAATATAATATTATTCTAGGATTCTGTCTTATTGGTAAAATAGTTTTTGTCATATAACATTATAGGTAAGAGAGTTTATATTACAGAGTAATTATTGTAGGGAAATCAGTTAGTGTATATCATTATAGAGTTGCTTTTTTATTTAACATATTAATATCTTTAGTGACATAACTGTCAAAGAGAAGGATTTGGAGTAAATTACCAGTTATTCAGTGTTTCCTGACCAAAAGACTTGACATCTAGGGAAAGGCACATTAATTTAGACTTCTGTGAGTTTTTTTTTAAATCTATACATTTGCTGTTTAAATATGAAATGCATAAAAATGATGACTCTTGATGTAGTTAATTCTTCAGAGTTTTGAAGGAGCCGGATTGGCTGCTATCAGGTATGAGGGCCTGGTGGGAACAGACTTCTAGTTCTGCCATAAAGGTTTGTGTTTCACAAGTTCTAAATCAATTTAAATTTTAAAATTTAGAGGCTGGGCATGTAGGTGTTCATGTACTTTTTTTTATTACTTAATTATTAAAAATGTGTTTCTCAGATTCGCCAATCGAGATTTTTTTCCCTTTACATATTACTGAGGGAATGAGTAAAATTGGTGCTGCTAATCCACAATCCAGAATATTGGGTAAAAAAGTATCTCTTAAAATTTTTCTGCTTGTATGCTATTCACACTTTTACATACTCCCATCAGTAAATTCTTTTTATCTGGTAAGTTTCAGAGTTGGGGCTGGGAGAAAGAGAGATTACTTCTACACCCCCTCTCCTCTCCGTGGGCCAAGTGTCAGAATCTGGGAGGTGTAGTTGAGAGTCGCCAGTCTTCAAATTGTACTCCTCATTTTTTTTTTTTTTTATTTTTTTTTTTCCAACGTTTATTTATTTTTGGGACAGAGAGAGACAGAGCATGAACGGGGGAGGGGCAGAGAGAGAGGGAGACACAGAATCGGAAACAGGCTCCAGGCTCTGAGCCATCAGCCCAGAGCCTGGCGCGGGGCTCGAACTCACGGACCGCGAGATCGTGACCCGGCTGAAGTCGGACGCCCAACCGACTGCGCCACCCAGGCACCCCTGTACTCCTCATTTTTTAAAGACCTCTGCTTTTGTCCCACTAGAACGGTAGTTGAGAGTTCAAGGTTCAATATGTGAATGAATAAGTTTTAGAAATACAGACCTTCTGAACATTATTATAAGTTCTTAGTAGTTAAGACGGGCCATTTTCCTAACACAAAAAAAGTTATCCAAATGAATTAATGGCATTTTTGGCAAAATAAGGAGTTGCTCAAGAAATGCAAATTGTGAAAGGATTCTTTTTGTTATTTGGGTTTTTTTTGTGGGGTGGGGGGAATCCTATAGTATAAGTTATAAAGAACTAAAATGCAAGTATTATTTTAGAAAACTAAAACAGTGTCACCAGAGTTGAGGGAGTTTTTGCAAAAAGATATGGCAGGCAATTTTCTTAAATAACAGCTTTGTTGATATATAACTCATATACCAATCAAGTATTTTTTTAACCTACTTACATGTTTATAATTTTTAATCCTTAGATTTACTTAATTAAAATAGGAAGTCTTTCACAAAAGTGAACAATAAACTTTAATCTTCATTTTAAGAAATCAGATTGTTTTCTTTTTCTATCCCAGACTCTTTTTCTTCATTTTGGTATATGGCATTATGTTTATTAGTTTATATCAAAATAAGATTTTGCTAAGGTAACTGTTTAAGGTTTCTTTATAATTTTTATTCTAATTCATGAGATAAACAATAATTAATCAAACCATAGGTTTTATAATTCAGCCAGAGAATCTTAAGAATAATTGGTGATTCTTTTGTTATTTGTTTTTGTAAAATTGTTACTTTCAGTGATTATATATTAATACTTCTAGAAGTAATACAGTCTCAAGACACTTTTTAGCATGTGTAGGTATACCAGTAGATTAGGCATGTAAATAGAAATGTCTGTTGACTATCTCTACTAGTTAGATGACTACAGGTTTTTAAAAAGGCTGTAATTTTAGTTAATAACTTTACGTGAAGTGATCCATCTAATAAACTTTTCTGTTGGAAGAGAGAGACTTATTAAATAGTGCTTTGAATTTTGTGCTATAGCAGTTAATAAATCACAAGTATCTAACAGGTATTTGCTATACTGAAAGAACCTAATTGAGTGCTATTTATATTAGAGGAGAGGACCCGAGAGAGCTAAATGAATGTCCTGTAATCAAAGAAGGACAACCATGTTTCAGTTTGTTTCAGACATCTTAATCACCTAATAAAATCATAGAATTTCTAAACCATCAATAACAACAGACTGTATAAAAAAATGAATTAAAGAAACTGTAAGTTACCATTTTTGAGTTCCTACTATGTAAGAGGAATTGTGGTAGACAATTTGCATCATCATCATATCTCAATGCTTCCAGGCACAAGCTACCTCTCTTCTTTCCTGCTGGGATCTAAGTTCTTTTCTTCTTGCTACTGCACTTCAGAGAATTGTGTGCTGTTATTTCACTTAAGGAAACTGTAGTTCCTGGACTAAGCAGTGTGTAGGATATTGAATTGGAAAAGCCATACTCCCCTTTAACTCTGCAAGTTTCAAGATCTACAAAATGGGAATATGGGAGTACCCGGATAGCTCAGTCACTTGAGCATCTGACTCTTGATTTCGGCTCAGATCATGATCCTGGGGTTGTAGGATTGAGCCCCACCTCTGGCTCTGCATGGATTGTGGATCCTGCTTAAGATTCTCTCTCTTTCCCTCCGCCCCTTTCCCCTGCTTGCGCACGCTCACTGTCTCAAATTAAAAAAAAAAAGAAAAAATGGGAATATGATTTCTAGAAGAATGTTAAGTTTTAATAAAAGTGATTCACAACTTATTTAGTATGTTAGAAAGTATTTATAGTTATATAATTTGCATTTTCTTGAGTTGAATAAATTTTGAGAGCCAGTTTGTCTTTGATTGCTGTCCTAGGTTAACTAGGTAAACATATTTCAGAGTTTTGGCCATTTATTTAGTATACTATTCCTAAAATTAAACTCAAAACTCATTACCTGGAAAGATGATTCACCTATGTAACCTATATATTGATGTGGTGAGCTAAAGTATGAGTTAATCTTGGTTGTTCCATATGGCCATTTCTACTTTTTCTAGAAAACAGGACCACCTCAGAAGGAAGTCAGATTCTAGTTACAAACATGTTGCAAGTACATTTAAAAACTCTACTCCTCTTGGGGCACCTGGGTGGCTCAGTTGGTTAAGCGGACGACTTCAGTTCAGGTCGTGATCTTGCAGTTCGTGGATTCAAACCCTGCATCCGGCTCTGTACTGATAGCAACGTGGAGCTTGCTTTGGATTCTGTATCTCCCGCTCTCTCTGCCCCTCCCTCTGTATCTCTGCCCCTCCCCCACTCCTGCTCTTTTGTCTCTCAAAATTAGATAAACATTAACAATTTTTTAAATAAAAAATAAAAATTCTACTCCTTATTCTGTCTTTTTATTGTAATTATATAGTAAATCTAAATGTATACATTTATACATACAGAAATATATATGTATGTGTATATAGATTTATGTTAACATCTGCGCTATTAAAATGAAAAGCATAAACAAATTTGGGCCGTAATGGTTAATTCAGAAACAAGTACTAATTCAAGAGGCTAACTGTATTATGAATTATCGTTGACAAAAAGTACACACAACTTGTTGTTGATTTATTCCTTAAATGTTGTCCGCTTATAATTTTTAGCAACAACTTTATAAATAACTGTGATTTATTCTGTTTCTGTTAGAAAAAGCACATTTTTATATTACCTGAGTCTGTAGATTAGCATTTTAAAACTGCTCACAGATTTTCAACCTTTCATAGACAAAATACATACATAAAATAGACACCGTTTCTATCTGTATGTATTTTACACAATTTCACATTAACAAAGCAATGCACAGAAGTGGACTTACTTTCTTATATCACCAATAAGATTGATGATATCATAAGTAAAAGGTGTTACCATACTAATTGCCATAAGTAATTGTCTTATAACAATTAGTTGTGTAAATATACAAATAAAGTTATATAAATAGTACTCCAGCTGGGGCAGGAGTGAGGAGAAGGGATTAGGGTAGGATACAACAAGAGATGTCATCTGTTTCTGTTACTTCTCTTAAACATAAAATCATATGTAGTAAAATGTTAGCATTTGTTAAAATATGAGCAAAGGAAACATAAGTATTAATTTTAAATATTTCATATTTTAAAAAACACCATGTAGCAGTTGATTAAAATAAGTCAAAATGAGGTGCCTGGGTGGCTCTGTCAGCTAAGCGTCTGATTCTTGGTTTCAGCTCACATCATGATCTCACAGTTCACAGGTTTAAGCCCCGCATTGGGCTCCACACTGACAGTATGGAACATGTTTGGGATTCTTTATCTCTTCCTCTCTCTCTGCCTCTCCCCCACTTACACATTCTCTCTCTCTCTCTCTCTCTCTCTCTCTCTCTCTCTCAAAATAAATAAATTTTAAAAAGGTAGAAATTATTTTTTAAAAAGTTTAAAAAAAGTAAGTCAAAATGTCCAATCAACTATGTTTTTAAAAAGTAATAAAGGTGGGGCACCTGGATGGCTCAGTTGGTTAAGTTTTCGACTCGATTTCAGCTCGGCTCATGATCTCATGGTTCGTGAGTTCGAGCCCCGCACTGGCTCTGTGCTGATAGCCTGAAGCCTGCTTGGGATTCTCTGTCTCCCTCTTTCTGCCCCTGCCCAACTCTCTCTCATGCATGTGCTCTTCTCTCTGTCAAAATAAATAAATAAACATTTAGAAAGGTAATAAAGGTATGAGCTATATAGGACGCTTGGTGAACTTATTTCTGGCATAAGTGAGGGTACCTTATCTTTCATTCATAAATGCAAGCAGATGTCCATCAGTAGTATTTATTTAGCCCACTGAGGTAAAACTCATTCCCCCCATGTCATTCCTTCATGAAAAGGTGTTAGTGTCAATTAAATTTAATCAGAAAATAAATGAGAAAGCACCTCAAAGTGCCAGGACTATACAGGCATATTCTAGATATCACTCACACACACATGCACACACACACGTATTATAATATGCATTTTGGAATCTTAAGGATCTAATTTGAATCTCATTACTATCATTTCTATCATGTAGGCAGAATTTTGTAGAAGTTAAATAAATTTGTAATATTGCCCCTGTGAATAGACATTGATACCAACTTTTTCTTAAGGTTATTAGGAGTATAAATATGTAAAATGCTTAACATTACCTAACAATTAGTGATCATTCAGTAAACATTGACTTTTTTCCCACATGTGTATCATGTGTTCATTTGTATAATGTGTATCATGTGTTCATTTGTTCATGTGTTCACTTGTTAATAA
The DNA here is from genome assembly GCF_018350175.1 of Felis catus. Classification (NCBI taxonomy): domain Eukaryota; kingdom Metazoa; phylum Chordata; class Mammalia; order Carnivora; family Felidae; genus Felis; species Felis catus. The sequence goes on from NC_058382.1 coordinate 44,837,309, forward strand.
GGTTTTAAAAAATAGATCTTATTTTTATAGAAATAAGGTTTTTAAACTTATTTTGCTTTTTTCTTTCCATTCTCATCCAGTCTGTGTTTTACCTTATTTTGAATTTTTGCCTGTCAGCCAAGATAGAGCCGCTTTTGGGGCATGGTATTTACATTCTGACTTATTCTTTCATGTTGACACTCTCTCAATAGGAGCCCTTGTCTATAAAACAGACATTGATAGAATATGATGAGTCATAGGGAGAACAGACATTTCCCAAAGGGATGTTCTGAAAGGTGACTATTTAAGAGTTCTTCCTCGAATTCTCTTCCTTTTTTTTTTTTTTTTTTTTTAAGTGAAGTGATACATTTGCATGATCGGGTATCAAAACTGCTGGTAGGGCAATGTATGACTTACCTTCTATTTTTTGCTTAGACACTTTGTTTTATCTGCAGTTGAATCCAGTATATACTCTAATACAGACCCAGATGTAAAATCTGATTAATTATATTACAAGATTTTAATGATACAAATACTATTTTCTTTCCCCTTTTTGGTTTCCTAGTCTAAAACAAAGAAATGTGAAGACATTGGACTAGAGTTGGCAGGAGTACCTTTATTATTTAATCTGAATAAAGTGTATTATATGATGAAGCATTGAGGTGACCTTCAAATAGCATCCTTCAGACTTGTTCTTTTTAATTCTTATCTAAATTAATATAGTGATAATCTCTGTTTTTGTCTTAACATTCCCTTTCAAGTAGTAAAATGATTGTCTTTTTTTTTTTTTTTCCCTGTACTTCTTGGAGTTTTTGACATTGTGATAAATATAGTTATCAGCTAGTGTAACTACTCCCTTTTGTGTTTAATCTACTTGAGGTAAAGGATTTGTTCTGGGCTTTAGTCTCTTCATCCAGTATTGACCAGTGATGCTGCCCAGTAGTACTGAAATCACTGGATCATAGAAAGCATCTTTCTTTTCCAATAGGAAATGATTTAAAAAAAATTGCAGGGGCGCCTGGTGACTCAGTGACATGTCCAACTCTTGGTTTCGGTTCAGGTTGTGATCTTATGGTTCGTGAGTTCAAGCCCCAGGTTGGGCTCTGCACTGACAGCGAGGAGTCTGCTTGGGGTTCTCTCTCTCTCTCCACCCCGCCCCCCACCTCTGCCCCTCCACTGCTTACTTTCTCTCTCTCTTCTCAAAATAAATAAACTTAAAAAAATTTTTTTAATAAAAACAAAAAAACCTCCACCAAATTGCATAATATATACCTAGTACATGTCTTACACCATGCTTAGATATATTTAAAATATTGCTATAAATGTCAGGACACTTACAATTTTTCTAAACATTTTATTTTTCAGGAAACATTCTTTAATAAATATTTTGTGAATATATTAATGTCACTCTGTCAAGGTAAAAATAATTATTTTAGGAGAATTTAGATTAAAAATAGAATAATTATTGTGTAGTATTAGAACCCTGACTGGCAATTTCTTGGCCTGGGGAAGAAAAAGATGGTTTCCAATAAATCAGTAACAAACATTTCAGCTTCAGCAACAGTGCTAATTATTTTTTAAAATAGAGCCTCTAGGATCAAAAGTTTATGTAGTTTAAAAGTGAAAATTGGTAACTTTTTTTTAGGGGTATAAAGAAGTATGTGAAAGTTGGCCTGAGAAATGAAAAGATTCTTTTTCTGCTAAAATACAGATTATGTCTTTCTGCTTGAGTGTATTGGTCAGAGCATATTCTCTTCTACTCTATAAGAGAATTTGGGTAAAGGCACAGCCTAAAAACATCTGAGAAAGAGAGCATTCTGGCTTATGGATTAGATTGCATTAGTAAACAGGAGAACAAATTGGTGAATATGAGTTAACAAAAATTTTGGATAAGAAATTTTTCCACATGGCATTTATTTGGATGTTGATAATTTAATTTTTTTTTAAAGTTTGTTTTAAAACATTGCTTATTGTGGCATGTAAACTTATGTTGGGTGGGAAAAGTACAAATGGGAAATTGAAATTGTTAAACATGTAAATTAAATGATCAACCCTACAATTTTTGTTTTTTGCTTTTGCTTTTGGTAAAGTAATCTGGATTGCTTATTTTATATGCTGGGATGCTAGTTGTTTTTTCTATTAATACACTTAACTTGCATTCTAGCTTCGCCATTCAGAGACAGGCATCGTGTGGTGGGTTGTGTGACAGTGTCTGTCAATAGTGAAGACAAATAGTGCCAGAGACACTTAACCCATCCAATCTCACCCAGGGTATAGGTCGGTCTCGTTTTCAGACTTCTTCATAAGTCTTTTTTTCTTTCTTTCTTTCTTCCTTCCTTCCTTTCTTTTTTTGTTTCTAAATAGTGGATTGATACTGATTGAAACTAAAAACTCTTTGTAAAGTTTTAAACTTTACATTAATACTATAAGAAGAAGAAGAAGAAAAGTAGAAAACGAAGGTTGGCATGTAAGGTGTTGACAAAGCAGGTTTGCAGCCACTTTGTGTGTTCTAGATTTTTCAATCCCTCAGCAACATGAATCTTGGCCTTATAATTTTTTTCTCTTGATATCTTTCTTCTTTGATCTGAAATTTTGTCCTTGTATCTGGTGACTTTTATCAGGCAAGATGTTTAGATTTGAAGTCTTTGTTACCAGAAAGAAAAATGAAATACTTAAAAAGGATAACTAAGGTTGAACAATAAGTGTTTTAGACCAGAAATATCTGGATTGTTTTTTAAGATTATTTTCTGAACAGTCAGTGGTTTACTCCTTCTCCGTTCCACTATTGGTTCACTTAAGCACACTTGCAAAATTTTATGGCTTTTGTTTTCATGACATTTTTAGGCAGCTCAACTGATTTTGCCTGGATGTTGGAAAGTTATAAAATATATGTGCATATTTAAATGCTAAGGATCACATTTTCATCTTGGAAGCTCAGTTAAATGTCATTTCTGTCACATCTTTTAAATTAGTGAAGGGTATTTGTTTCTTTTAGGGACTTTAAAGAATGTTTCCAATTTCAAAGCTTTCTATAAAAGTGTAGTTAGTTCCATATAAAGTGTCATGTCTTTTTTAATGGTATTTTAAGCACTAAAATGATACAGTAATTAAAATAATTTCTAGTTCACAAATCTAGAACTAATAGTTCTTAATATCAAAACTTAGTTTAAGCAAGGAATATATAAAATCTACACGAGTTTCTATATGTGGTAGCATTTAAAAGTCCCATTTTCATCTTTCTCATCAAACTAACACTTATAAATTCTAGGGTATCTGGGAAGGCATTATCTGCCACTCTTTTTATCCCAGCTACTTTGCATACTCATAGTGAACCTTAATGATTCCATTGGTTTTTAAAAGCATATAAGAATATACAATTTCAGTTCACCATCATTACTGGCATTTGGTCTGGTAATTGGCTCATGCTAATAATAGAATTGTTAGATGTAGACATAGAACACTATGTATGTGATAACTTCACTTACACATTTTAGAATTAATCTATTGTTCTGAGATTGTAAATGCCTTTTAGTAAATATAGAAGTGGGTTTTCCCTTTGGTTTACCATGCTCTCTAGTCACATAAAATGTTATAGAAAAATAAAATTCCCCTAGATTCAAAGATAATTTTTTCATAAAAGAAAAAAAACGAATAATAAAAATTTATTCATGTGTTACTTAGGTAAGAGGATAAGTTTAAGAAAAAAATTTAAAAACTTACAACTTTACGAAGGATTGGTAAGGGATTTAAAGAACAAATAAAATTATAAAGGCATACAATAGAAATACATTATGACTATTCTGCTTAGTGAGAAAATAAAACCAGTTAATAAAATTTTTTATGTTGGAATTTTTTATTTTTAATATGTAGCAATGAAACATTGTACATTCCTAACAGATAAAAATGGAGACTCAAAACCAAAAAAGAAGGGAGAGGTAATTAGCATATTTTGTTTATAACAACTTAAAAAAGAATATATAGATGAGGCAGGATTACATTAGCATTTTAGTTCTACAGAATGTCAATTAAGCTGTTTCTTGACATTTAATGATTTAGTAACTGAAAAGTCTTTGTAGATATTTTAAGTACATTTACAGTATTCCCAGGAATATTTTTTAGTGCTTTTCTGGGATTGCTTGGAAATGAGAAATTTGTGTTTAGAAATCTAAAGTGTTTTTAATATCACTTATGCATTTTTAATAGATAATATTAAGGATTTTTTATTCTTAGTCAGTTTATGGATTGATACACAAGTAGATAATAGGGCTTATATATAGTTTCACGAAAGAGTTATTAGCACTGGGGCACACGTGGCTGTCTCAGTCAGTGGAGCATGCAACTCTTGATCTCGGGGTTGTGAGTTCGAGCCCCACATTGGAGGTAGAGATTACTTAAAAGTAAAATCTTAAAAAAAAAAAAAAAAAAGGATAGTTATTAGCACACTCTCTGTAGAAATAGCGAATAGTTACCTCTAAACTCTTAAGTTACTTCTAAACCCTTCCCTGGTATCAGGTAATGCCTTTATAGTAATAATATAAACACTTTGAGTAGTACATCCTTTTTTTTAATACCTGGTGTGTTTATCATGGGCACATTGGTACATTTGTTGGCCAATATAATTTTAGTATAATTCAACATGTATCAAATATTGGCTTCCAATTAATTTAATAAAAAAGTTGAATTTTTACAGGTCTTGATCTCAGGGTCATGAGTTCAAGCCGAATTTTGGGCTACACGCTGGATGTGGAGCCTACTCAAAGAAAAAAAAAATTGAATTTTTACTACATGCAAAACACTATGTTAGATTATTGGGAGGGTCTAAGAAAGGTGTCTATGTTCTCAAGAGGCCCATATTGAGGCCCATATTTCTCCACTTCACCCCTTCATTTGGCAACATTATTACACTTAGGTGATCCCTTGCTAACCAGAATGTAACATCTTTATGTGAAGATTTTATACACCATTATCATGATCATCAAAGTAACACTGATATTGTTATAAAGAGTTTTATAGTTTAAAAAAATTGTCTTACTTGTTAGAGTCTTAAAATGAGTAGAATCTTTGTAATTTAGACTCAAACTGAGATAGCTTTAAAAAGTAATACTATTTTTAAATTAGAGAATGCTTACTGCTGTCTTGTGACAGAGTTTATGTTTTCAGTTTCATAGTTCTGTGCTAATGAACTTTTTTATTTAATAAGTATGTCCAGGAAACTGCAGGTAAAACATAAAAATTATATGTTAGGTGCCCAAGGAAAATGTATAGAATATTTTAATTTATGTAGGGTATGAGATCACAGTTTGGCATACCTGTCCCAGAACAGACGTTTATGTATGATTATATCAATTGGGTTTTATAACCATGACTGTTTTGATAAGATTTGCAAGATAAAATCATATATACCTATAGAGCAATGCTAGGTAATGTCTTGCATATTAAATTCATAAATATCATATGACTTGCTTTTGAGTTCATGATTGCTTTTCACCGGTACTTTCCATCTGTCATGGACAGGGATCCCTGAGATGTTCATATTCTGCATTCTCATGTGCATGGTACTTAGATTCAAAGAGGGCTGGTGGCGGGCGGTGGGGGGAAGCTTCGTAGAAATACACGTTCACAGCATTCATGCTGCATGTTTTGTGTGTTCCACTGCAAATACTGCATGCTGCCTACTTTTATTTCTCTGAAGATGAAGAACAGAGGCTTATACACACACACACATTTAGTTTCAATTTTGCCAATAGTTGGAACAGATGGAGGAATGTTATACATAATACCTTTTCTATTTTTTAATGATTTTTATAGTATTTTTCAAAAAAAAAAACAAGAAAAAAAACTTGTTAACTTAAACCCAAAGTGGCTACAAATCAGCTCCTAAACTATCACTGACATTAGCATCTAGATTTTGTAGTTTTTACAAATCTTTTAAAGTATTTATTTACTAAGAAAACATTGCATTAATGCATGATACAAAATTGATAAATTTTCTTTAAATTGGAATGCAGTTTAAAGTGACTGAATTTTCCAATTTCAGCTACTGCATTTGACAAGGATACAAACTGGAAAATGGAACTGGTATCATCTTATTGCTCTAGGTTCTTTGACTTACGGTAGTTGGGAAAAATATTACCATGTGGCATTATGTAGATTACATCATTAATGGCTAATATTAATTACTGTGCTCTTCAGCTTTGACAGCAGTGAAAAATTATGGGTGAATTTAGCGATTTCAAATAATTTAAGTGTTCTGGTACATGTTTTTAAGAATGATCTTTGGCACTTGGCTTTTGATTATCTGAACATTGGCATTCTTAACATTTCACTCTGTACATTGTAATTAATAAGAATGTTGCCATTCCAATAACTGCCCATCATAGTTTTAAGTTTTATCCTACCACTTTAGCACAGTGGCATACTTGGCTATAGATAAAAACTAATTTTAGCTTTAAACATATATTTTAGTTCTCCATATTAAATTAAATTAAATGTTATTATGTATTTTTAGTTTTGTGTGTGTATGATTATCAACCTTTCTATATCTTATACAAGATCAAATGGTATTTCTAAAATTTTAGAACTAAAAACGTCCAACCTTAACGTTATTAGTATGCCTCTGAGGCTGTGCTGTTAAGGGTTAAAGTAGTATTATTTTTCAACAAGCTGTTCTGCCAGTTGCCACCCATTTTGAAAAGGTCTATTTAAATCTTTTTTGCTAGACGTAATAAATAAATGGCTTTTACAAAAAACCTTCCGCAGGACTAGAATTTTTTTTTGTTTAAACCTCTTTTTTGTTAGACTTCGGTCAATAAAAGTTACTGTTACTCATATTAAGAAATTCCCTAAATGGTTAAAATCAAGCAGGCCCTTTAAAGAGAGGGGTTTTGGATAGTGGTAACCAATTGCTGAGTGTGTAATTAAGGATGTTGTAAGAACTATCCATCCGGTAATCAGTCCTTACTCTGCTTTTCATTCTGCCATAAAGGATGGATTTATTTATTTTAGAGATCATGGTTTTGAACTGCCATTTCTAACTTCTGGATACCCTCAGTGGTTAACTTCCTTATTTTCCACAGCCCAGCATATTCCAAATCAAACTTTTTTCACTTTAATTCTAGATTTTACAATAATCATAGTGATGGTACCAGTTCCATTTTGCCTCCAATTCAGTTGATTATATATTTTTTCTATTTATTTCTCATTTTATAATTGATATCTGGAATAATCAGCAGCTCTTTTCTCATTTATTTTCTCATATTTTTATTCCAGGATTTGCCTCTGAAGCAGGGAGTGTCTGCATTAAAAATGACCTGTAGTTCTCTGCTTCATAGGTTAGAAACTTATTTTAATATTTTGTGGCTAAGCACAGTCCCACTTTTCAAATTCTATAATAAATTATTTAATTGGCATTGAATGTGGACCACAAGCTTATATTTCATATTGGGGTTTTCTTTATTATTTTAAATGATTAAAATTCAACAGAATATCCAGCTGAGGCAATAAAAGCTTTATTCTTGCTTTACAGCTTTAAACATTAAATTAGATTTTTTAAAATCTATCAATTCTAACACAAGTAAAATACTGCTATTTGGGCATTTTTTAAAATTGCGTTTTTTAGGCTTTGTATTGCTTGAAGCATTTATATTCTAAAACTTAACCAAATTCCAACTATTCATTTTGGGGAAAAACAATCAGTTCACAAATCACATTTTCAATGGGACTGCTAGCCAGCATAGGTGAAAACATGTATAGTGTATTTACTCTTAAATTGTACACCGCAGATGCTTCTTCAGCTCCCTCCTCTTCCTCCATGGGCGGTGCTTGCAGCTCCTTTACCACCTCTTCCAGCCCTACCATTTATTCTACCTCAGTCACCGACAGCAAGGCTATGCAAGTGGAGAGCTGCTCCTCAGCCTTGGGGGTAAGTAACAGAGGGGTAAGTGAAAAGCAGTTAACCAGTAACACAGTTCAGCAGCATCCATCAACACCGAAGAGGCACACAGTCTTGTACATCTCACCACCACCTGAGGACTTGCTGGATAACAGTCGGATGTCCTGCCAGGATGAGGGGTGTGGATTGGAATCAGAGCAGAGCTGCAGTATGTGGATGGAGGATTCCCCCTCCAACTTCAGTAACATGAGCACCAGTTCCTACAATGATAACACTGAGGTACCTCGTAAATCACGAAAACGAAATCCAAAGCAGAGGCCGGGGGTCAAACGACGAGATTGTGAAGAATCTAATATGGATATATTTGATGCCGACAGTGCCAAAGCACCTCACTATGTGCTTTCTCAGCTTACCACGGACAACAAAGGCAACTCAAAAGCAGGAAATGGGTTGGTATTCACATTTTTTAAAGTTTTATCACCATTGTGCAAAACAAGCAAGAAAAACAAATCATTCCCCACTTTTTGTAATTGCTCAGCTTAAGTTTGAATATAAAAGCAAATACTGATTTTATCATTGAAATACATGAAAATTCGAACTTAAAATTACCAAGTTTCGCTAGAGAAAAACATATTAATAGATTTTAGCAATAGGTATCTTATTATGAGTATGATTAAGTAGTAGAAAATAATCTGTTTTGACATAATTTTTAAATTTCAAATGGATTCATATTTTAAAAGGATTTAAAAATATTTTTACTCAGACAAATAACTAGCAATGTAATGGCTGTAGTTAAACAACTTCAAAACATTCAAAAAGGGCTAGTTTGTGTTCTTTCATGTTGTCTCCCCATATGGTTCAACCCATTTCCATGTCTGTAAGGGTTTGACTTTCTCTTTTATTTGATGAAAACAAGAAAAAGCTGCATTGATTCTTGTATTTATTTTAAGCTTTTTCTTTAATACATTCTCCTGACCTTTAAAAAAAATAAATAGATCACTAATTTTTTTCCCCTGTGATTCTGGGTTTATGTATTGAAAGCATGATAGAACAGGATCATGGTACATATTTGAGTTCTCATTCATCTATGCCAGTCTACAGCACCCACTATAAATATATTTGTAAATAAATATATTTCCATGGCTATATTATAGAATATTTATTGCTATAGTATAGAATACTATGACTTATTTTTAACTTTTTAAAATTCTTTTAGTACTTTTATTATATTTAATTGCTAGACTTTTAGTTACATTTTCCTATTGCATTCAATATAATTTTGACCAAATTTAATTCAGTGGATTTTAAGAGATTACTTTTTGGGGAGGCAGATAATGGTCCTTTAGTTGACCCAGAATCTCCTACAATTTCAGGTTGTTACAAAGAGTGACGCAGAAGCTTTTGGTTGGTTTACTACTTGATGACATCATTCTTATCTTTTAAGTTAGTAATCTGGTTGACTATTATAAAGAGTATTCTTAATGTATATTTAACTTGTTCTTAAATGTTCTCTCAGTACATTTTTAAGCAATATCTACCATTTAAGCATAATTATTTTATGTTATTTTCTTCTCTACTCTCACTTAAAACCCCTTTGGAGTGATGTAGTTAAATAAAAATAAACATTTAAATGTTTTTTCTTTTTAGGAAGTCCAGATTAAAAAATTATCTAAAAGAAAACAAGACTAACCTTTTCCTAAAATGTTACCATTAGCAGAGCTAATTTCAAAACATACTTGTAGAACTAGTAGCTATAGAATAATGCTCTGAAATGTAGTAGCCAGAATTAAAAGGCTCATGTATATCCATCATTAAATACGAGCATGCGTTTATTTGGGTTTCAATGCAAAAGGTTTTTTGGTTTTTTTGTTTTTTTAAGTTCCAAAAGAGAGATTTTCATTGTTATACTGAAATAAACATTAAAGGTCCAAATGAAGAACAAATAGAATTTTGACATAGGGTTAGTCAACACATATCATTTGCAGTTCCTGTTAAGAGAGATCTTGACCTACATCTTTTCTGCTTCTGCTTTTGTATGATAGATATATCTTAGAAATGATTTGAGGTTACCCAGGGAAAGTATAATAACATTTGTCGAGACAAAATCTCTCATGAAATAATTCATGGAACAGAAACTCATCAAGCAGCAGAAGAAATGTCCAGCTTCTTAGGTAATGGAAAAATATTTGACACTGGCAAATAGAAGTGGTGGAAGAAGTTTAAATTTTGAATAGATAAGAACTATATCAAGGAAAGGATAAAGCAATATGTAAATATATTGAAACATAGGCTTTTGAAAGCAGTTATTAAGAGGATCTCAAGCTAAAAGTCCTATACTCTTCAATAAGAAAGGCGTTAGAAACATGAAAGAAATTCAGAAATCTTTTGAGGGATAAGGTATATATAGCCTTAGATATCATAATGTGCCATAAATTTACAATTTATATAATACTGAATTGTAGGAAATGTACTCTGAAATATGTTATAAACAGCAGTTTATTGATCTTCAAGATGGAAATAGCATTTTTGTAGAATTAAGGTATTATATAAAAGAGTTTATTAAAAAACAAAATCACTTAAAAAAGAATTACTCAGTATTTAAACATTACTTAGCCACATTCTTAAATTCTTCAACTAAATGTTCTGAGCATCAGTAGGCTTATGTTTTTTCTAGATAGTCCTGAAAATTAAGGTATAATGTAATGTGAAACTCCTTTTAGGCATTTTGTAGTATAAATTATTTTTTTGTGTGACAGACAACTAGAAGGATACATAGCACATAGGAATTAGAATGCCATTTTAAGACTTCTGAATAGAATATAATAAGACAAAGGACTTAGCTTTTTGGATGCCATTTAGAAGTAAAATCCCATACAATTAACTCTAAGCCATTGTGCCTTAAAAATTACTAATTTCACTGACTTCTTTTCTAAGAATTAGTTGACATTTTCATTGTTGTACATGTCTGAAGATCTAAATATATATGTATTCCATCTGTACATTTAAGCCTTAGAGAATAAAAGTAGTTTTAAGGGCTTTTAAAAGTATCATTTCAGAAATTGTTTAGTTACATGGACTATTCTTTAGGCCATAATGTGTATACTGTGTCAACTCACTCATTAGTCTTCATCCCAAATGAAATATTTTGTTTTACTAAAATAATAAAACTTGTTTTTATCTATTTATCCTCATCAATACTAGCTTGGCTAGCTTAAGTGAATCTAAAAACTGTATCTTGCCAAATTCATTGGTATGCTAAATTTTCCTTATAATTCGAGCTAAAGTTTTCCCTTTTCTATTATAAAATTAATAGATATTAATTACAAACATGCAGAAAAATAGAAGAAAATAAATAACCTATAATTTAGTCACTCGATACAACTCCTATTAGTATTTTACTGTATTTTCTTTTGGTCCTTTTCATTGAATATTTAGGGGGTGTTTTTACATAGTTTCAGTAAGTGAATATTTTTGCTTTGAATTTAAAAATAAATATAAAATGATACAGTTGTAGCGTTTCATATGTAAGGGACTGCACATTGTATTGAGAGCACATGTTTGAATTTCTACCTAGAACGATGAACAGAAAAATAGGATTTGTTGCCCATTGTTCCAGTTTCAACTCAGTACTTTGATTCATAGAATGTATTCTTTCAGGGCCTTTTAAATGACTTACATGGGTAATCTTTGACTTAAGTATGTGAAACTTAACATGAATGGCATTCCTTGGCCAGGAATCCGAGGATCCAGTCTTCTTCATCTTGATATTATAGGAACTCTTTTTATTCTGCTTTCTTTTCTTTGTCCCTTTCTTTTTCCTATTTGCAACAACAACTATTTTTTCAGCACCTGCAGCTTCAGGAATTGTGCAAGGTTCAGGGAATGTGAAAACGATGGAGCACAGTACTAGCCCTCAGAACTCTCCCACTTACCTAGTCAGTCTTACTTCGCATTTCTTCTCTTCTCCATCCTTCTGTCCCTTTCCTCACTATGAGGTTCATCCCAGTGCCTGGTTTCATTGAGAGTACAGCATTTCTTCTTTTTGTTATTGATAATAGAGGCAACAACTTAGAGCTGGAGTGTTAAACATTAGGGGCAGGTTTAAGGCTTCTTAGCCACTGTTGCTCTTCTTTGTTTGAAATCACAACATTCCGAATCCTGGGATCTGTTTGCTTTTGGAGATTTTGTCCATAGTCATCTCTTAGCTCCTGTATTTTCAATGTGAGGCATACAGAAAGCAGTATAGGCCCTGACTCTATTTTAAAATGTACATGGGTAATTTTAAATCTGTTTTAAAACTAATAGTATTGTTTTATATTTATTTTATCACATATTTGCAGTGCTTCAAATGAAAGGTGTTGACCTAAAGTCCTAACCACCGGTTGAAATATTTTTCTTTGAACATACATTCCACATAGCAAATGAATGATAAACAAATAAATATTAGAAATACAATTTTAAAAAATAGATTGCCTATCTGTAAAGGCCAGATTATAAAGATTTTATATGCTAAGGGCTTTAATTATTTAATCATAACTAAAAACACCGTGAAAAATTGTACTTCTAGAAAAGATTGGTTAGAGTAAATCTGATTTCCCAATAAAAATTGGATCACTGTTTTTTTATTATAATTTTTTCAGAAAAATTGTACTGAAAAAGATATCCCCCCAAAATGTATGCTACATGTACTTTAGATTGTTTTTTAAGGCCTTCATTTCTTTGGGCTACCCCCCTTTTCTTTTGCATTGCAAGTCTGATTAGAAAATAATGGTAGTTAATCTTATAGTTTTATATTACACTCACATGTATGTGTAATTTTTTAAATTCGTTTTGACTGAAGTGCATTGTGAAAGGTTTTAGTGACATTCGCTGTTCTCTTACCTGTTATTTTTCTGTTCATTAACATTCATTCTTCCTCCATTCCTCCTACCACACATAGGTGTTGTCTTCCCTGTCCAATTTACTTTCTTTTATTTTTGCATTGTATAGTTAAATTTTATTTAAAAGTTTAAAAAGATACTTTGCTTATGGAATGTGTCTTCCCTTAGGCTGTGTTTTATTTTGTTGTTAGGATTATCAGTTGTTTTTAATGACACTGCCTTTTCTGTTCCTTCCTTTACCTTAGATGACTTTTGTAAAAATAAAAAAAACAAAAACAAAAACAAAAAACCAAAAAACTTCTTCTTGATACTCTTTCTGTGTTGTGCTTTGACTTCTCAGAACATTGGAAAACCAAAAAGGCAGTGGAGTAAAGAAGAGCCCTATGTTGTGCGGACAGTATCCTGTTAAAAGTGAGGGAAAGGAGCTGAAGATAGTTGTACAGCCTGAGACCCAGCACCGAGCTCGGTACCTGACTGAGGGTAGCCGTGGCTCAGTAAAGGATAGAACACAGCAAGGCTTTCCTACAGTAAAGGTACTTATTTTATTTAGCAAAATATTTTTTTCCAGTTTTGCTTACTAGTTATTTTGTTTTTAACTGGCAAAAGCTGCCTAAAATAAATGGTAGAAATACCGTATATAATGGAAATTAAAGCAAGTCTGACTGAATCATAAGCCCAGTATTGTTACTTTAATTTGATTTTTAGTTTAGATGGAAGGGGAAGTGAGAATGTGTTCCCAATAATATTTGGAATTTATGAATTATGTTCCCCTTATATTTGACATTGGTAGCAACTATATTCAGTTCTTCCCAAACTTAGTATTTAAGAAGAAATTTTAAAGTGAATTCATTTAAAGTGAAATATTGTAGAAATTAGTATGGACTTGGAAAAATAAGGTTTTTGAGATGGCTAAAGGAATCAGGACTATTCATTTCAGAAAAGAATTAGTTGATAGATAATTCAAATCTTCAGTTTGAGAAATAGGATGTTAACTGATTCTTCATCTTTTCAGAATTTAGACTAGAAGAAAAAAGGGACTTAAATTTCAGCCCCTGGGAAACTTTGTTACAAAGAATATTTCTCTTTGAAGATAAACCAAAAAGGAGTGAGTGGGGGATGTTTAACAAGTGTTCCTACCCCTTGTAAAACATTAAACGTAGGAATTTTGACTAGTCACGTGGTAAATTCTTGTTAAACACAGTTTGTGTAAATGTAATGTTAGTATTTACTTGGCTTGCTTTTCATTTTAAATTTTAATGGAATAATGGTAGAAATTTAGGATCAGGAAATCTATCCATGGTCATTAATAAGGTTGGTTAATAGTCCCACGTACAGTATCACTCCTGTCCCTCTGCTACTCGTCACACCAACCCCATCCTCATTCCCCCAGACTCAGAAGAAATAGGTAAATGATAAGTTTAAGTCATGCTTTCTATAAATATTTGTTTGACCAGACATTTTGATAGGTTGGTTAGTATTTTTAACCCATATTGATCTGACTTTAAGTTATGCTTTGGTTAAGTACTCTCTGGTCAGAAGTATTATTAGATTAATTATCTCTGATAGGGAGTGAATTGACCTTAAAAGTTTATCTATTCATTCATTCAACAAATAAGCACCCCTCTATGTGCCAGACACTGTTCTAGGTACTGCTAGTGGCTTAGGTAGATTGCTTCTTTGTCTACTTATTTCCCTCATGATATCATTTCACAGAGATATTGCTATACTGGGTTACAAAAGATGTATGAATCTTTTAAAGTACTTTGGTGTACATTGTACAAGTTATTTTGTGATTTTATGCATTCTATATTAGTAGCTTCAGTATTTAACTATAAACATGAACAAAAATCAGCATTGGAAAGATTTGTTCCCAAATGCTATTTTATTTATTCATTCTTCAACAAATTATAAATTATAATTTATGAAAGCATGTTAGAGACCTGTAAGGATCCATAGATCCTGGTTTGAACTAACACTTTTTCAAACCATAATGTTTTGGCTCAGAATTTCATGATGTTGTGGACATGTATCTAACCTATGCAAATGAGTTACATTTCCTTATTATTTATATAGCTGTACTTCAAATACTTTTCTATTCAAATAGTTTTAAAAGAGTAAAAATTCAGTATGTGTACACATTTGATGATGATGATGATGATGATGCCACTAACATAGTTTAATGAATTTTCCGTTAGTAGTGATGGTAAATTTTGAGTAACCCACATGCTTTGGCAGTCCATAAATTTATAAATACATAAAAGACTGTGTATTCATTTGCATCTGGTTGTACAAATTAATTGTAAATGACAATTTATTATTAAACATATAACATTTTAATCAAAATGTGATTATTACAGGATTAAAACTTAGAATTTCCTGCAAAAACTTAGCCAATTCTCCTCTTTATGAAAATATTTTACTTTTGGTTTTCTTGAAGATTTAAATTATTTCTTTACTGTTATCTATTTATAAATGTAGAACTTGGTCTCAAATGTTTGATTTGACAATTAGATTATTTGAAATGCTAATTAGTCTTTATGTTCTATGTTATCTCACTCCAGCTGGAGGGCCATAATGAGCCAGTAGTGTTGCAAGTGTTTGTGGGCAATGACTCTGGTCGAGTGAAACCACATGGATTTTATCAGGCCTGCAGGGTAACTGGGCGAAATACAACTCCCTGTAAAGAGGTGGACATTGAAGGCACTACTGTTATAGAAGTTGGCCTTGATCCAAGCAACAACATGACATTGGCGTGAGTACTTAGTAAAAATTTTTTCAGTATACATTACACTTTTGCAGTGGGCAGGAAAAAAATTTTAGTTTCTAATGTAAAAAAAAGAAGATTTTGAGTATTTTATTAAAATGTTTTAAACATTACAAATAAAAACGTAGATTAATGCAGAATGGTAATTGGTCAAAATGAGCTCTTTTCCCTTTGCCATAGAATTCCTATGATGAAAGGCAAGGAAATAAAAGCCAGGTGGAATAATGGCTTTTTTGGAAATAATATGGACTAATTTGTTGGGACTAATAAAAGTAACATTAAAAATAAAAACTACAGGGGCGCCTGGGTGGCGCAGTCGGTTAGGCGTCCGACTTCAGCCAGGTCACGATCTCACAGTCCGTGAGTTCGAGCCCCGCGTCGGGCTCTGGGCTGATGGCTCAGAGCCTGGAGCCTGTTTCCGATTCTGTGTCTCCCTCTCTCTCTGCCCCTACCCCATTCATGCTCTGTCTCTCTCTGTCCCAAAAATAAATAAACGTTGAAAAAAAAAAACAATTAAAAAAAATAAAAATAAAAAATAAAAACTACAAACCATTTGATTTGTTCTCCTAAATTCTTAGTATTTGCATTAGAAAACTATTTGACAGAGACCTTTCATGGTACCTTGACCCATCCTGATGTGGAAAAGCATGTTGCTGTTCTAAATTCACTTTCTATTTTTGTTTTCCTATATTAAAAAAGAATGTACTGGGAGTATGTTTTTTTTTCCCGCCATATGCATTTTCATTGCCTAAAAAATATGAGGTGTTAATAATTTAAATTAAAACATTTTTTTCTTAAGCCTTTTGTTAAGGGGTTTTATCCTAAATTTGAAACCATAACAGCAGCAAATATATTGATAAGGGGTAGACTTATGTTGTAATTATTTGTATTGAAATAGCTAATGACATTTCTCTATTTAATTTTCAGTTTCCTTTTGAAAGCCATTTTGAGTAATAAGAGGTTAATTGGAAAAGAAAATTTTTGAAAAATAGTAGACTTGTTTTTTAACTTTTGAAAATTATGAAAATATATATAGTGGAAGAAAGGAAGGGAATTACTGGTTATAAAAATAGAACTTATTCATTATAAGTGTTTTGTAACCTTGCTTTCACTTACCATCAGCATTTTCCATATAGTAAATATTTTTTGGCATATATTTTAATGGCTATGTAGTGTTCCGTTCTTTTGGGGACAGTTTGCTAGTGTGTTTTTGTTTTTGTTTTTAAGTAAAATTCATTCCTTCTATTTTAATATCTGAATTAGCTACAAAAATAAAGAGGCTACATTTATGTATCTATTTATGTATTTATTTTGAGAGAGAGAGCAAGCATGCAAGTGGGGAAGGGGCAGAATTAGAGGGGGGAAGAGGGAATCCCAAGCAGGCTCCATACCACCAGCACAGAACCTGATGTGTGGCTTGAACTCAAGAACCCAATACCATGACCCGAGCTGAAATCAGATGCTTAACTGACAGCCACCCAGGCACCCCCATTTATTTTCTAAAAACAGCGATTGGGATGCCTGGCTGGCTCAGTCAGTAGAATATATGACTCTTAATCTCAGGGTCATGAGTTTGAGCCCCACGTTGAGCATACTTTAAATAAATTAAAATTAAAAAATGGCTAAGGTGCCTGGGTGGCTCAGTCAGTTAGGTATAGGGCTCTTGATTTTGCCTGGGATCATGATCTCGTGGTCGTGAGATCAGGCATATGTGGGGCTCTGTGCTGGGCGTGGAGCCTGCTTGGGATTCTCTCCCTCTCTTTCTGCCCCTCCCTTGCTTGCACTGTCTCTTTCTCTCTCAAAAAAAAAAAAAAAAAGAAAAAAGAAAAGAAAAAATGGCAAAAATATCTCTTGTAAGCTATTACTTACGTTCCGATTTTGAAATAGTGATTTTACTTTACTACTTTTTGCATTATTGTAAATGAAAAGTTGTCAAGGTTAAGAATTATGAATATTCAGAATTTACCCTTCTGTATTATTTGAATTTGGAACGTTATGATTGTATTACATATTCAAAAAATAATTAGCAAATTTTTTAAAAAAGAAACTTACTTGGTTAAGAATATTGTGCTATTTATATAACAGAAAATATTGGTTAATGTATTTTTTTCTGTGTCAGGGTGGACTGCGTAGGGATATTGAAATTGAGGAATGCTGATGTTGAAGCCAGAATAGGAATTGCTGGTTCCAAGAAAAAAAGCACTCGTGCAAGATTGGTTTTTAGAGTTAATATCACAAGGAAAGATGGCTCCACTTTGACACTGCAAACACCCTCCTCTCCGATTTTATGTAGTAAGTAAGAAAATACATATCAAGTTTTTTTTTTGTTTTGTTTTCTATTAATTTTCAGACATAGCTAAATTTCAGATGTTTTAAAGACTGTAGCTTATAATGGTGCAAAATTTGAAGCATTTTAAAAGTTGTAGTCAGGCTTCCTAGACTATAGGTGGATAATATCAAGTAAAATTGAGAAGATATGTAGCATTTTGTAGTTCCCTATTATTATCCCATACTACTTTTAAAGGTAATTTGAGGGGACACCTGGCTGGCTCAGGTGCTAGAGCATGTGACTCTTGATCTCAGGGTTGTGAGTTCAAGCCCCATATGGGCTGTGGAGCCTACTTAAAATTTAAAAAAAATTAAAAAAATTAAAAAAGTACTTTGAATGGTTTACCTGAATTAAATTCCAAAGCCAAAGGATTCTTCACTGTGTGATAAATTGCTTTGATCTTAAGTCTGTTTGGTATTAGAACATAAGAAACATTAAGGTAAGTAGAACTTTGTAAATATACAGCAGTTGGAGTTCTGATTACAAATTAAAGCATTAAAGTATAGTTTTCGCAAGTGGGAATCATAATTCTTATTTTGCTAATCTTGGCTTAGGAAGTAAATGATGTGTGTACGTGTGTGTTTAAATTTAATCTTATTATTGTATGTGCCTCACAGTATATTCTGGTTTCCCTATAATGAGCATTATTACAAGCAGTAAATAGAAATTTTTTTCCCTTATGTATCACTTAAGATTTTCATTGAGTGTAATTTTCTTTAGCATTGCTTCATTATAATTTACACCTGAATCCAGAAGAGCAGACTAGACTGTTCCATTCAATTGAATTTCCTGTTGGGTTGTTTTGGGTATTATGCCCTTGCTACCCCTAGGAGAGTTACACAGCCTTTGTAATTGTATTTTTGTTTTGTCAAATTATTCATCCTTTGTAAATCTTATTTTCCCTTTCTTTTAATTCATCTCAAAAATGCTTATAGCCGTACTTTAGCTTAGCAAACATCATAGTCTTTTTTAAAGTACTAAAATATCTTTCTGATCTCAAGAGAGCTCAGTTGGATTTCTCTATTTTTTGTTATTATAACAAATTTGTTTTGATACTAGTATTTCTTTAGGCTATTTCTGGGTGATGTGTAATTATAAATAGACTGCTTTTACAGATCATATATTCCATGTCCATTCTATTATATTTAGATAAAGACAAAATAAAGAGTCTATAGATGGTTTATTGAATTCTTAAGCTTTTCTAATTGGGGTGCTCCAATTCTGGATTTACTATAATTTGTGATATGTTCCAACTTGACTCTTACTAGGATACAGTTCCAATTTTAGTGGTGTGTATGCATTTATTTTTTTATGTGAAGTAATACTTTGAGCATGACCATAGCCATTCTCTGGAGGCCAGAGCCAGAAATGCTAGATAATTCACATCCTACTACTTTAGCAGAGACTGGCAAATGGTTGCCAACTTTATGTAATCATTTGCTCTTTCTTTCATTAGTTTGTTTAATCAGTTCTTCATTTTCTGTTTCATTAAGGTATGGTTAAGATATAAATATATTCAGCTAAAGGTGGTAGAGAATACAAAAGAAATAGAAAACATGATTTTCTGAAATTTCATCTGTAATTATTATCATTTGTTAATTATCACTATTAAAGATAATATATGTCCATATTTCAAAAAGTCTCTCTCTCTGGGAGTCGAGGTGGGGGGTGGATATGACAGCCCTTAGAAGCAGCAGCGCACAGTGGAAAGGATATACAGTTAATGATAAAAGTTAACATGCTTTGAACTCTGTATGCCGGGGATTTTGTTTATAAGCATTGTATCATTTACTCTTCTCTGTTACCTTATATGGATTCCACTCTACAGTTGATGAAACTAAGACTTAGAGAGATTAAATAACTTCCTCAAGATCACATAGCTAGTAAATAATAAGACCAAGATTCACAGCCTCTTTTAGCCACTATGCTATATTGTCATTACAGTCACTTAAAATTGCAGTGCTGAAACCAAGTTTGAGCACTTTATTTCATCCTAGCCATGGCCTCTGAATGGTTAGGGCAATAGTTACAGAACGAGATTGTGTTAGTGAACTGCTTCCTCTACCTAGGAGATTTATGTTGTGTAATTTAGACTTTATGAATTTAGAAAATAGATTTCAGTTGGGGGATTTTACTTGAATACCTATATGGTCCCTTCCATTTTCTTTTATAGAAGTCATTTATTATGGAGATGTAGGATATATATTTTTATTCCTTTAATTGACTATTTGTTACTTTCCATCTGCTTAGAGAAATTGAATTAGATACAAATGAGCAGTACTTTCTTTGAAAGAAAGGGATACTAATGATGAGGTCTTGCCATCTGTGACAACATAGACGTACCTACAGGGTATTATGCTAAGTGAAGTAAGTCAGGCAGAGAAAGACAAATACCATATGATTTCACTTATATGTAGCATCTAAAAAACAAAAGAAATGTGAATAAATAAAAAGAATAAGACTTGTAAATACAGAGAACAAACTGATGGCTGCCAGGGAGCTGGGGGATGGGCTGAATGGATGAAGCGGAGTAGAAGATACAGGCTTCCAGTTATGGAATGAAAGAGAATAAAAGGTACAGAAATACAGTTAATAGTATTAGAATAGCACTGCATGGTAGGTAACATATGATAGCTGAGCTAACATATGATAACACTAACATATGATAGTGAGCATAGCATAAGGTATAGAGTTGTTTAATCACTGTGTTGTACATTTGAAATTATTGTAACATTGTGTGTCAATTCTCAAATTTAATATTTTTTGCAAGAAGAAATAAAAAAATAAAGAGACAGTAATAGTTGCCATGCTTCTTTTAATTTGCGAATATGTTTAGACAATAATTTCCCTATTTATTTCTTACTGTTATTTTCATAGCATTTCATGCAAATAGGATTTTTTCCTTAAAATGTATAGCTAGCTTTAAAATATTTCTAATAGTGATTTCTATGAATATCAATTAGATCTAATCATTTAGGCAAGAGTCTAAGACTCTTACAAAAAAAAAAAAAAATTACATAAGTAATCTCTATACCCAATGTGGAGCTTGAACTCACAACCCTTAGATCAAGAGTCACATGCTCTTCCAACTGAGCCAGCCAGGCACCTCTAAGCCTCCTGACCTGTACATTCCTAATGGATTGGTGATTTGATTTTTCTAAAAACCTGTCATCTTATGTAATGAATGTCCTTATTCTGTGTTCAGAGTGTAACTTTACTTGATCATGAGTTTTCTTTAAATACACTACACAGCAGTCTGCAGGTTGGTCAGTCTTTTTTATTGTTAAACTGGTAACAAAATGAAATATTAAAAAAATTTTATTACTTTTTAATTACTGTTGTTTAAATATTAGCATTAGGACACACAACAGGTGCCCTACAGGTGAGGGGCACTTGGGTGGTTCAGTTGGTTAAGTGTCCAACTTTAGGGTCAGGTTATCTCATGGTTTGTGGGTTCAAGCACCACGTCAAGCTCTCTGTGTCAGCATGGAGTCTGCTTCGGATCCTGTTTCCCTCTCTCTCTGTTCCTCCCCAGCTCACGTTCTCTCCTTCTTTCAAAAATAAATAAATATTAAAAGTTTAAAATGTATGCTTTATGCATGTAGGCAGATGCAGAAGAGAGAGGAAAGAAGATTGGGATAATCATGCCCAAGCCCTGGTTCCAACTCTTCCGTAGTTCACTCATTTCACCTCTCTAGTGAATATTAATCTAATGGAGTTTCCTGTTAATAATAGTGCTACATTATCCCATTTGATCTTAACAATAGTACTGTGTTATTAATAAAATAGAAATGATTAGTTTCACTTTTTGTATAATAGGAGAGGGATGAAACTGTTCAGGTTAGGAAATGAACAAAGAAATAGGAGATAATCTGATTATTTTTGTTGTTCATTGTTTTGAGCTGGTGTCTACTGCAGAATATAGGAAAGATTTTATTTTTATCAATTTTAACATAATAGCAGATATACTTCTTAAATTGTATAGCTTATAAGGGTATTGACATATAGGCACTTAATTATCTTAAATTTATGTACAGTCAGTCTTATGCTTTCTGTCCCATAGAAGATGGTTTCTTTTTTCTTTTATAATAGTTCACTGAGATATAATTTGCACACCTTGCATTTGAGCCTTTTAATGTGTACAATTTTTTATCATATTCAAAGTTGACGGGGCGCCTGGGTGGCTCAGTCGGTTGAGTGTCCGACTTCAGCTCAGATCATATTCAAAGTTGTACAACCATCACCATTATCTAATTTTAGAACATTTTTATTGCTACCTCAAAAAGAAACCCTGGGGTGCTGGGGTAGCTCAGTTGGTTAAGTGTCTGACTTCAGCTCAGGTCATGATCTCACAGTTCGTGAGTTCAAGCCCCATGTCGGGCTCTGGGCTGACAGCTCAGAGCCTGGAGCCTGTTTCAGATTCTGTGTCTCCCTCTCGCTGTGCCCCTCCCCAGCTTGTGCTCTGTCTCTCTCTCAAAATAAATAATCATTAAAAAAAGAAAGAAAGAAAGAAAGAAAGAAAGAAAGAAAGAAAGAAAGAAAGAAAGAAAGAAAGAAAGAAAGAAATCCTGTAACTCTTAGTCACTCTCTATTCTATTACCCCAGACCCTGGTAACCACTGTTCTATTTTCTGTCTCTATGGATTTGCCTGTACATTTCATGTAAATGGGATCATACACTGTGTGGTCTTTTTATCTGGCTTCTATGCTGTATTCACTTAGCATAATGTTTTCAAGATCCACTGATACTGTAGCATATATCAGGCACTTTGGCTAAATGGTATTCCATTGTTTGGATATACCACAATTTGTTTATCCATTCATCCACTCATGGACATTTGGGTTGTTTCCAACTTTTGGTTGTGAATAACGCTACTATGAAGATACGTGCACAGGTTTTGTGTGGGCATGTGGTTTCAGTTCTCTTGAGTATAGACTTTGGAATAGAATTGCTGGATCATATGGTGGACAGTTTTCTTGTTTAACATTTCTTTGAAATTCATTTGTGACTAATAGAAGACAAGTTTTTTTAAAAGTAAAAAACCATTTCTCTGTACTTCTACTCCCTGTTTTAACATCAGTTTTCTGAAAATATTGAAGGGAACTGAATTCTTTGTTTTAATTTTATCATCATTTTACCCCTGTTTTCAATAATTTTATTTGACTTATTTTTGAAAACAAAATATGATTTACTACCAAAATATTTGTATTCATTGGATTGGTCAGCAAATTTTGGCAGGCAGTAAAATTGTTCAGATGGGCTTTTTTTTTTTTTTTTTTTAACAGTTGTGCTTATTGGGGCTACAATTTACTTCATAGAAACAGTACTGTATTCTAACAGAATACTGCCTGATTGACATTCTGTCATCATTTATTCAATATAAATGCATTGTGCCTCAATCCTGGCTATTTGTTAGTCTTCTGTGGTACACTTAGGATTTAAAAAAAAAAAAAAAAAGCCGCTTAGTTAGAATCTCCAAAGTTGGATCTTAGCAATGTTTTGAGAAGACTTCATAGCTAATTTTTTTTAAGCTTATTTATTTTGAGAGAAAGAGAGCATGGGGGACAGGGTGCAGAGAGAGAGAGAGAGAGAGAGAGAGAATCCCAAGCAGGCTCTGCACTGCCCGCTCAAACCCACAAACTGTGAGATCATAAGCCAAGCTGAAATCAAGAGTCAGATGCTCCTATTATAAAATGATATAAAGACTATAGCAGGGGTGCTTGGGTGGCTCATTCAGTTAAGCATCCAACTCTTGATTTCGGCTCAGGTAATGATCTCTCAGTGGGGAGATCTAGCCTGCTTAAGATTCTCTGTCTCCTTCTGCCCCTTCTCCTGTGCACGCATGTGCTCTCTCTCTGTTTAAAAAAAAAAGAAAAAAAAGCAACAATAGATGCATCAGTAGGGTACAATGGAAACATTAGGAAAGAAGAACATCTTGTTTGGAGATGGTAATATTTGTGCAGTATCTAGAAGGACAAATAGAAGTAAGCCGGGGCAGGACAGGGTTTAGATGAAGATTATCCTCGTCAGAAGGAACAGTGAATATAAATCTACTCCATGAAATATGCTTCTTTTAGGGGAATTAAAAAGAGTTTGATATGATTGGAATAAAAAGATACTATGAAGAAGTAGTAAGATTTGAAGCTAGTAGAGCTAGGCAAGATCTCTTTTGTAAAGATTTGTGTGTTGAGCTAAAGAATTTGAATTTTAACCTGACCACCTTAGGAAGCCTGAGGCTTGCACTTCGGCTTTGGAGTGGGATATGAGGGAAGAGGAAAAGTAAACATATAGGTAATACACAGTGAAACAAAGGACCCAAAAATTCTTTTTATTTAAAAAATTAAAAATAAGAATGTTGATTATGGGTTTTTGGTTTATGTTTATTTCCATGAATATAACCTTTTTGGCAGGTTTGAGCAATTGGAGTAGAAAGAGAGGTGAAGAGGAAATAGGTTAGTATGAAGGGTTAAATTGGAATGGGAGGTAGAAGGAAACAGGAAAATAAGAGGGAGGTAAAAAAGAAAGAGGGGCCAAAGGTGATAGAGGTGGAAGGGAGGAGAGGAAACAGACACTTCATCTTCCATCTAGAAACACTCAGTGGAAAGAAGGGCTATTGCCAGAATTCATGTGCTTTGTGACGTTGAAAAAGAAGTCCTACTTGTATTTGTTAGTTTAACAATGACCATTGGCTCCATTGTCGGTTTTTGTTTGTTTGTTTTTAAGGGGATGGAAGAATTATCCCCTTTTATATTCTTTTTTTTTTTTTAATTTTTTTTCAACATTTTTATTTATTTTTTTGGGACAGAGAGAGACAGAGCATGAATGGGGGAGGGGCAGAGAGAGAGGGAGACACAGAATCGGAAACAGGCTCCAGGCTCCGAGCCATCAGCCCAGAGCCTGACGCAGGGCTCGAACTCAGACCGCGAGATTGTGACCTGGCTGAAGTCGGACGCTTAACCGACTGCGCCACCCAGGTGCCCCTCCCCTTTTATATTCTTGATGTATTTCTATTTCTGCAGACAATACAGTCATACATTTTTTATTTGATGATACTAGATCAATCTAAGAGTATCAGCTTGCATACTTTTTTAGTATCCACCCCAAATACTAATTTTTTAAATACAGCAAAATAAGAAGAAATAGCTTTCTTTGCTATAATGTGTATCGGATTTTATCTTACTATGATTATTGTATTAAATCTGACTGAATTTAACATGTTTCTACCTCCCTTGTTTCTGTGTATCCCACAACTTTAAGAAAAGGATAATATCATTGAGTAAAGTTTCCAACTCTTCAGAGACATTATCAAAAAGCTTTAATTCTTTTGGCACTTTGAAATACTTGCTTTGTTATTTTTCAGTATTCAGATATTCATTTTTTTTTACCTTTATTTATTTATTTTAATGTTTATTCATTTTTTGAGAGAGAGAGAGAGAGACAGAGTGTGAGCGGGGTAGGGGCAGAGAGAGAGAGAGAGAGACAGAGAATCCAAAGCAGGCTCCAGGCTCTGAGCTATCAGCACAGAGCCCAGTGTGGGGCCCGAACTCACAAACTAGGAGATCATGACCTGAGCTGAAGTTGGCTGCTTAACTAACTGAGCCACCCAGGTGCCCTTTTTCAGCTTTATATTTGAGGCTACTATTTGAAAAGCATCTAGAAGCACATTGTTTTTATAATATCAGAAAAGTGGCTGCTTTTTTTGTGTTACAATTTTTTAAGCAGTGTGATCACTTTGAAGAACTGGTTTACTAATTACTTAAAGATAAAAATAAAATAGTTAATGCTTAAATAATACTGACTTTACTTCTATTTAATATAATGTCTGGGCTGTTGGGTAACCATTAAACTTTTTAATAGAAAAGACCTTTTAAGGTCAAAAGTTAAATTATCTTGAACAGTAACAGACTAGTTCTTTGTATAATGTAAATACAAGTATGTAGAAGATATATACACGTTGTACCTTCAGAGGAGTCTCATTTGGCCATCTTATGACCTTAATACATAAAAGGAAAAAATGAGATAGGAAAAAAAAGTTTTGATAAGCATCACTGAAATGGAATTTCCACATAGTATTTGAAAATGGGGTGAAAGGTTATAGACTTTCCATTCATTTTGTTAATACAGTGTGTTCATATAATTTTGCACCTCTTGTTTTCTACTCAAAGTAATATTTAGTATTTTTTTTAATGTCCTTTCAAAACAAATATCTAGTTCCAGTGTTACTCTAAAAAGCTATAAATTAAGGGCACCTGAGTGACTCAGTTGGTTAAGCATCTGACTTTGGCTCAGGTCATGATCTCATGGTTTGTGGGTTTGAGCTCCGCATTGGGCTCTGTGCTGACGGCTCATAGCCTGGAGCCTGCTTCGGATTCTGTGTCTCCCTCTCTGCCCTTCCCTTGCTTGTGCTCTGTCTCTCTCTTTCTCAAAAATAAATAAACGTTAAAAAGCTATAAATTAGTTAATTCTTCATTTAAAGGGGGTATATGATTGCCAACACGTGACCAATAACCATTTCCATTGTCCTCATGCATTAACCCTGTGTGTTCTAACCAATGTATATGGATATACATTCACAATTTCTTTTAAACTCTTAGACATTCCTGAAAATGTCATTTGCCATTTAAATATTTTAAAAGGCTAGGATGCTTACTAGCTTGTATCAATAAGTGAGGCTAAATGATGTTGCAGTAACAAACTCAGTGGCGTTCAACAGTAGTCCTACTTCTCCCTCACTTTGTGATAATACTGACTGTGGTTTGGAAGTGGATCCATTTTCTTCATTGTCGGATCCAGGCTGAAGAAGCTGCCCTTATCTGGAACTTTGCCATTTTTGTAGTAGAAGAAAAAAGGAAATGGTGGAACCATGTGAGGTTCTTATAAAGGTTTTCCTTGGAACTGGCACATTATTTCAGGTCACATTTCATTATACAAACAAGGCACATGGCCAGTCCTGATGCGAGTGGAGCAAGAATTACAGCCTTTCACGAGGAAGGACCTAGGGAAAGAGGAACAGTGAATATTTTGACATTAAATATTTCCCATATTGTATTCTTATAAGGATAAAATTAACTATTTAAATATAGAAGTGTCTAAGAAAAAAGCTTTTCCTAAAGTTTAGTGGAATATCTTATTAATTTAGAAGGTGGTGAGTTGTATAAGCCATATTTAAATTTACCTTTGCAGTGCATATGTTGTGAGGGTTTACTAAAATGCCACATAGTATAATCTGTGTCCAAGTGCTTAACCTCCTGGGGAGCAGTTCTTTTGAGTACTTAAAAGGTATTTGTTTGCATACACTAGCATCCCAGAAAATCAGTCCTTAGGTATCAGTAAGGAAGAATGTTTCTGGAGTCTAACATAAGGGGGAAACTGGATACTATATTCACTTCTTGGATATTTATTTATAGTATATATTGAATATTAATTTTGTTCATTTAACTTTAATCCATTATTTCCCAGATTTACTTGACCTTGAAACCTGTTTTGCTCAGCAATACCTATAAAATTCTCACAGAAATCCTGGCATGAGGAAGTTGTTAGGCTAATTATAATTAATTCGTTAGATCTGGCCCCTCTCAGTACTTTCCAACTTATTTGTGTTATATTTAAAAAAATTTTTTTAATGTTTACTTATTTTTTAAAAACATTTTTTAATGTTATTTTTGACAGACAGGGAGGGAGTGCATGAGTGAGGGAGGGGCAAAGAGAGAGGGAGACACAGAATCCAAAGCAGGCTCCAGGCTCTGAGCTGTCAGCACAGAGCCCGACGTGAGGCTCGAACTCAGGAACAGTGAGATCATGACCTGAGCTTAAAGTCAGGTGCTTAACTGACTGAGTCTCCCAGGAGCCCCTGTTTACTTATTTTTGGGAGAGAGAGAGCACGAGTGAGGGAGAAGGAGAGAGAGAGGGAGGGAGACACAAAATCTGAATCAGGCTCCAGGCTCTGAGCTGTCAGCATGGAGCCCCATGTGGGCCTCAAACCCATGAAGGGTGACATCATGACCTGAGCTGAAGTCAGCCACTTAACTGGCTGAGCCACCCAAGGCGCCCCTCAACTTCTTTGTTAATTTTAGCAGTGGTTAGTTAGTTAAATTTAAAAACAAGTGCATTTTATTTCTTAAGCTCAGGTTATCCTAATTCAGGGACATCCCCTGGTAGAAAAAACTATTCTAAATTGGATTCAGTCTGTTTTTAGGTGTTCTTCTGGTATGAAGCCTCTTGAGTCCTGGGTGTAGATACTTAAAGAAACCGTCAGTACCACTCAGAGGCACACATTGCCTCAGAAATCTTGTACTATAATGGCAAAGCATAGCTGACATTTTTGAGGTTAGGGTTGTGGGACAAGGTTGTTTTTAAGTAGAATTTTTAAAAAATACTAAGACAAAAAAATGCCTGAGCTCACATTTTAAAACTTTATTATTCACATAATGAGAAAACAAAGATGACCTGTAATAAAACCTAATCTTAGACATTAATCCATCCCTACAAAATCTTTTAAGAGTTATTAAAAATTAATAGGGCTTTCCTGGGTTTTTTTTCTCTGTTAGGGTGAAAGTTAAGTTGCACAGTCCAGGAAGTCAAACTCAGGGGTCAACAAAGAGAACTTCTTTAGAACTGGATAATTGAGTTGATTTTAGAAAAGAAATA
The DNA here is from genome assembly GCF_018350175.1 of Felis catus. NCBI lineage: Eukaryota > Metazoa > Chordata > Mammalia > Carnivora > Felidae > Felis > Felis catus. The sequence goes on from NC_058382.1 coordinate 44,865,799, forward strand.
AGTGTTGGTGGTTCTTTTTATGGAACGCTTATGTGTACCCACAGCTCAGCCAGCAGGAGTGCCAGAAATCTTAAAGAAAAGCTTGCATAGCTGTTCAGTGAAAGGAGAGGAAGAAGTATTTTTAATCGGCAAGAACTTTCTGAAAGGAACTAAAGTTATTTTCCAAGAAAATATTTCTGGTAAGTAGGCATAGTACTGGTACTGAGATTGTTGCATGTTATACTTTGTTATAAAGGTATAGTTACAAAGTAAAAAAAGTTTCAAAATTTTAGTAAATTACTGTTTTTATTTCAATCAGATGAAAACTCTTGGAAGTCAGAAGCTGAAATTGACATGGAATTATTTCATCAGGTATAATTTAAGCCTTTCTATAGTTTGTTTTTATTTTGTTTTGTTTTTAGTTTGTTTACTCTCTGAGAAATTTAGTTTTGTTCTGAAATTTTCCTGAATCAACAGATTAAATTTCTTCTTTATGTGGGTTTCATATAAATCATTTCATTTTCTTTCTTGAGTTTCTTTAATTGAAGTAGAATTATTCCACAGTTCTCTATTTTTAAAAATTAGGAGCATTGGTAAATTATCATTTTTAATAAATGAGACATTTCTTTTATAAGATTTGTTTGCTCTGAGGATTTGGATTATCCTAACCTACTATTTGATTAAATCAAAGGGAAACTTATTTGTTGAGTACCTGAAGTGTTTTGTTTGTCAGTTAATTTTTTTGCAGAGGTACTGTTTGTTATACTTCTGTTAAAGAGTCTGTATTTGTAGGACCTCATCATGTGTATTATTCTCAAAATGACAAGGAAAAAGAGCTTAAAAACAAGGATAAAAAAACTGACTTGAGAATTAGGATGTAGAACAAATGGTATCAAACTTAAAGAAATTGGTACTAGCAAAGAAGAGAAGGATAAATTTATGAACCAATCAAATAGAAGACATATGCAGAAGAGTAGCACATACAGGTGTATATCACAGGGAGAGAACAGCAAAGCAGAAACAAACTAATGTGTAAAATACCTAAAGCCTAAAATTTACCATTAAATACTAATTGGAGTCAAAGCACATGAAAGCAAGCAGAGAGCTGAAAGAGGCAAAAATTAGAGATGAACCATTTTATCAAAAACGTTTATAATTTCTTTTTAGTTTTTAAATTTATTTCTTTCTATTTTTTAAAAAGTAAAATTTAAAATGTATATCTGTTATAACATATTGCCATATTCAAAGCTAAGGGCACAATATTCCCTAAGGCTGCCCTTACTTCAGATACCAGCCACAAGTTCAGGGGTCTCCTGACCACTCTCGTTTTTTTAACAAATGACTTCAAATTTAGGGGTTCCCACTCCCCACTCAGATTTGCTAGAATAACTCACAGACATCAGGATGCACTATATTTAATTTCAGTTTTATTACAGCAAAAGGACACAAATCAGAACCAGCCAAAGGGAAATATTCGTAGAGCTTGGTGTGGGAAGGTCCCAAAGACAAAGCTTTTGTTGCCCTCAGGGAAACCTTACTTACACTCTCAGCACATCCATGTGTGACAATATGCAGAGTATTATCAATTAGGAGGTTTACCCAAGCCATAAGTCCCCTTCATAAATCACATTGTTCTGTACTGACTGTTCAATAGTCAGAGCCCCCAGTCAGAGATAACTTCTATCAGACGGGAAATTCTAGGGTCTTCAAGATCACCAAAAACTAGACCTTAGTCTTAGTAAAGTATATGGTATCATATAAAGTGGGGGGTTTTATATACCTAGACAAATGCTTTGTAGAAAGTTTTCCTCTAGTTTATGCTACCACATGCTGTCAAAAAGAGGTAGTAGGACCTAACAGTCATTCCTTTGTCGCATATACCATCGGGCAATCTTTCTTTTTTTTTTTTTAATGTTATTGAATGTTAAGTTTATTTATAAACTTCTAAATAATAAATGCTAATTTATTAAAATTTATTAAAATAATGTTTTGTTTTATTTTGTTTTTTTGAGAGAAAGAGAGATCCTGAGTGGGAGAGGGACAGAAAGAGTGGAGACAGAGGATCTGAAACAGGCTCCGTGCTGACAGCAGAGAGCCTGATGCAGAGCTCAAACTCATGAATCATGAGATCATGACCTGAGCAGATGCTAGCATCTTAACTGACTGATCCACCCAGGCACCCCTGGGCAATCTCTGTCTTTTTTTTTTTTTTTTTTTTTTTTTTTTTAAAGGATGTCATGACTTTTATTTATTTATTTTATTTTTCATTTCTTTCTTTCTTTTTTTTTTTTTTTTTTTTTAGGTTCCGGTTTCTTTTTTTTTTTAATTTAACTTTATTTTTTATTTTGTAAAATTTACATCCAAATTGGTTAGTATATAGTGAAGCAATGATTTCAATAGATTCCTTAATTCCCCTTACCCATTTAGCCCATCACCCCTCCCATAACCCCTCCAGCAACCCTCAGTTTGTTCTCCATATTTATGAGTCTGTTTTGTTTTGTCCCCCTCCCTGTTTTTATATTATTTTTGCTTCCCTTCCCTTATGTTCATCTGTTTTGTCTCTTAAAGTCCTCATATGAGTGAAATCATATGATTTTTGTCTTTTCTCTAATTTCACTTGGCATAATACCCTCCAGTTCCATCCACAGAGTTGCAAATGGCAAGATTTCATTCTTTTCGATTGCCGAGTAATACTCCACTGTATATATGTATACCACATTTTCTTTATCCATTCATCCATTGATGGACATTGGGCTCTTTCCATACTTTGGCTATTGTTGATAGTGCTGCTATAAACCTGGGAGTGCATGTGTCCCTTCGAAACAGCACACCTGTATCCCTTGGATAAATGCCTAGTAGTACAATTGCTGGGTCGTAGGCTAGTTCTATTTTTAGTTTTTTGAGAAACCTCCATACTGTTTTCCAGAGTGGCTGCACCAGCTTGCATTCCCACCAGCAAGGCAAAAGAGATCCTTTTTCTCCGCATCCTCGCCAACATCTGTGGTTGCCTGAGTTGTTAATGTTAGCCATTCTGACAGATGTGAGGCAGTATCTCATTGTGGTTTTGCTTTGTATTTCCCTGATGATGAGTGATGTTGAGCATTTTTTCATGTGTTGGTTGACCATCTGGATGTCTTCTTTGGAGAAGTGTCTATTCATGTCTTTTGCCCCTCTCTTCACTGGATTATTTGTTTTTTGCGTGTTGAGTTTGATAAGTTCTTTGTAGATTTTGGATACTAACCCCTTCTCTGATATGTCATTTGCAAATATCTTCTCACATTGTGTCGGTTGGCTTTCAGTTTTGCTGATATTTATTTTAATGTTTTTATTTATTTTTGAGAGAGAGAGAGAGAAAGAGAGGGAGACACAGAATCTGAAGCAAGCTCCAGGCCCTGAGCTGTCAGCACAGAGCCCAACGCTGGGCTCGAACTCACAAACCATGAGATCATGACCTGAGCCAAAGTTGGACACTTAACTGAGCCACCCAGGCGCCCCTGGGCAATCTCTGTCGTAACTGCAGTTCTAGCACTTGCTTTGTCATTAACCATCTATGTTACCTAAATAAGAGAAAAAAAAACACTTTTGTGCCCCAGTTTTCTAGTCTATAAAATTTTACTAGATGGGGGCACCTGGGTGGCTTAGTTGTTAAATATCTGACTTCAGCTCGGGTCATGAACTCAGTTCGAGGCCCACATTGGGTAAGCTCAGGCCCCGCTTCAGGTAAACATGAGCCCTGCTTCAGGTGAGCCCTACTTCTCTCTCTCCCTCTGTCTCTCTCTCTCTCTCTCTCTCTCTTTGCCCCTCACTCACTTGCACCCCCTCTGTCTCAAAACAATTTTTTTTACTAGATTATTTGAGGTTCCTTCTAACATTTTATGATTTCTTATACAAGTTATTAGATCAGACCATTCCCACTCTCCATGAACCAACAGTGGCTTCCTCTTGAGGACTTCTAGAAGTTAGGGGCAATGTAATATGACTCTTCTGTGTTCCTCATAATATTAAGCACTTAACAGATACTCATGAAAAACTTGTTAGTTTATTCTATTTACTTTGAAGAAAAAGAGGACTCTAGGGTCTGTGGTTCCTTTTTCTTCCTGAGGGCACTTCAAACCCTGATTTCAACCAGGTTTTTGCATACCTATAGTTTTGGTCCTGACTGAAGGTTTATTTATCCATGCAGTACTTCTGTGTGTGCCATAAAAATGTTTTGGGTTTTGATGAGTTGGTTAGATTAATGTAAACTCCCTTGCTAGTAATATGCCTGTCTGTCTGTCTTTCTTTCTTTCTTTCTTTCTTTCTTTCTTTCTTTCTTTCTTTCTTTCTTTTTCTTTTCTTCCTTCCTCCCTCCCTCCCTCCCTCCCTTCCTTTCTTTCTATCTATCTATCTGTCTATTACCTTATCCTGTGATGCAGCTTTTTGGATAAGAAAATTAGTTCTGGAGACGGAGAAACTCACCCTATAAATTACACAAAATATTAATAAGATGTCCCCAAACAAATTATAGTCTTAACTTGCTGTCTCATATAGAACTAAATATTGGGGCTCCTGGGTGGCGCAGTCGGTTAAGCGTCCGACTTCAGCCAGGTCACGATCTCGCGGTCCGTGAGTTCGAGCCCCGCGTCAGGCTCTGGGCTGACGGCTTGGAGCCTGGAGCCTGTTTCCGATTCTGTGTCTCCCTCTCTCTCTGCCCCTCCCCCATTCATGCTCTGTCTCTCTCTGTCCCAAAAATAAATAAACGTTGAAAAAAAATTTTTTTAAAAAAAAGAACTAAATATTAAGAAGTCTTTGTTCCTTCTCCTCCTCATCCTTGTCCTCCCTCTTCCTCCTCTTCTTTGTCTACCTCCCCCTCTCCCCCTTCCTTTCTTCTCCATTCTTTCCTTTATCCTTTTTTCCTTCCTTCCTTCTTTACCTTTGAGGCATGGGGTAGCTAATATTCTTAAAACACTTTTTTGCAGGGTAGTTAATGCCAGCTACCATAGATTAAAGAAGAGTAATCATAAAAATAAGACATGGTGGAATGAAAAGGAGTTAATGTCCTTATTTGGTGGCTATATCTAGAGGTCCTGGGGTTTTTGCAAGCAAGTATGTATAACAGACTAAAACATAATATGATTTTTCATTAATTCTGTGGTTCTTCTCTTCATTTTTAAGTTTATCTTTTTCAGAGAACTTTCTCTCTCTTTTTTTTTTTTCTTTTTTTTCTTAAGGGACTCTCTGGGAAGTGTTTTAGAATGGGATCACAGTGGAGATATAAAGAATTGATCCAACAGATTATATTAAAATTTAAAAAAATTAACATTTAGGAGTGCTTGGCTGACTCAGTGGTGCATGTGACTCTTGATCTAGGGATTGTGGTTTTGAGCCCCACATGTAGAAATTACTTAAAAAAAATAAAATCTATTTAAAATATTAAACATTTAGAGGGAAGGATACTCAAACAGCAACAGAAAAGAAATTGTGGTCCATACAGAAATATCAGGCCTCTACAGAAAAGCTAAAAGGACCTCCACAATATTAAAAATTGATGAAAAGATAGTATAGTAGAAAAGACCACTTAAAGGTAACCTTGCTGGGGTGCCTGGGTTGCTCAGTTGGTTAAGCATCTGACTCTTGGTTTAGCTCAGGTCATGATCTTGCAGTTTGTGAGTTTAAGCCCTGTGTAGGGCGCTGTACTAAGAGTGCAGAGCCTTCTTGGGATTCTCTCTCTGCCCCTACTGTGCGTTCTCATGCTCTTTCTCAAAATAAAAAAATAAACTTTAAAAATATTTTAAAAATAAAGATAACTTTGCAAATTACGAGTAATTGTAATGACTATTCATTTGCAATCCCCAAATCAACTCCTCAGATATTAAACTTTTTTATTATTTAAAAATTCAGATTAATTAAATCTGGGAAAACAGTTCTTTGTTTAATATTTGGCTCTTCTATTCAAAGCCATAATAGGTATGCAGGGTCATTTTATTTATTACCATTTTAACAATTCCAGATGAATTCTGTAGGAATTGCCCATTAAATATATATAAAAGATATATATCTTAAAAATCAATCTGTAATAGATCTCATACATATATATAGATATACATACATATAGTCTTTTTTTTCTCTCTATATGTGCCTTTACATATAGTGTTAAAGATAAGTTTGTTTTGAAAGAAAGCAAGAGAGTTTCACAGCTTGAAATGTGGAAGTGATTCAAAAAGGGAACTAGAGGCGGGGGCCACCTGGATGGCTCAGTCAGTTAAGCATCTGACTCTTGGTTTTGGCTTGGATCACATGATCTCATGGGTCATGAGTTTGAGCCCCACGTCGGGCTCCACGCTGACACTGCGAAGCCTGCCTGGGATTCTCTCTTTCTCCCTCTCTCTCTGTGCCCCTTCTCTGCTTGCACTCTCTCTATCCTGCTCTCTCTTAAGATAAATAAACTTTAAAATAATAATAATAATAAAGGGAACTAGAGCCTGGGTGGCTCAATCGGTTAAGCATTGGACTCTCGATTTGGGCTCAGGTCATGATCCTAGGGTTTGTGGGATCGAGCCCCATAGCAGTTTCTGTGTTGCCAGCATAGAGCCTGCTTGGGATTCTCTCTCTCTCTCTCTCTCTCTCTCTCTCTCTCTCTCTCTCTCTGCCATTTGTCACCTCATGTGTACTTTTTCTCTCTCTCCCTCTCTCTCAAAATAAGTAAACATTAAGAATAAATAAACATTAAAAATAAATAAAAGTTTGCGAGAGAGAGAAGAAGGAGGAGAATCCCAAGCAGGATTCTTAACTTAACCCAGGCACCTCTAAAGAAGCAAACTTTCTGTCACTATTCATAATTTACTTATTTTTTATTTCAAATCACTTGTAGAATTTCTAGATTCAGATTGAGGCAGTATGAAGGATTAGTATCGAAATAGGTTAATTTGGGGGCGCCTGGGTGGCTCAGTCGGTTAAGTGTCTGACTGCAGCTCAGGTCATGATCTCGCGGTTTGTGAGTTCGAGCCCCGCGTCAGGCTCTGTGCTGACAGCTCAGAGCCTGGAGCCTGCTTCGAATTCTGTGTCTCCTTCTCTCTCTGCCCCTCCCATGCTCATGCTCTGTCTCTCTCTGTCTCTTAATAGTAAATAAACGTTTAAAAAAAAATTTTTTTTTAAATAGGTTCATTTGTGTTTGTTTTTAATTTTTTTTTTTTTTTTACATTTATTTTTTGAGAGACAGAACACAAGCAGGGGAGGGGCAGAGAGAGAATGAGACACAGAATTTAAAGCAATCTCCAGGCTCTGAGCTGTCAGCACAGAGCCCGTTGTGGGGCTCAAACTCACAAACCATGACATCATGACTTGAGCCAAAGTTAGACGCTTAACTGAGTGAGCCACCCAGGTGCCCCAGTTCATTTGGTTTTTTAAAGATTCCATTTTTTAAAAAAATTTTTAATGTTTGTTTTTGAGAGAGATAGAGCACAAGTGGGAGAGGGGCAGAGAGAGAGGGAGACACAGAATCCAAAGCAGGGTCCAGACTCTGAGCTGTCAGCACAGTGTCTGATGCAGGGCCCAAACTCATGACCTGAACCAAAGTCAGACACTTAACCAACTGAGCCACCCAAGCCCTCTAGTTTTTTAAAGATTTCAAATTAAGTTTAAGTATGCTCTCCAAAGCAAGTGTAATAAAAGTTTTTAAATACAAACGAGGAGGACACCTCACAAGAACATCTATTTAACCATTTCTTTAACTGTAGGTAGTTTGTGACATAGTTACAGTGTTTAAACAAAAGAGTAAAATTAAGAGTCGATGGAATTTTAAAACTGTTGCTTAGAAATTGGATCATTGCAGGTACATTTCTTGATGACCTCATGTGCACTGAATCTGTGCTCTCAGATTTTTGTCCCTCAATATCTGTGGACATACATGTATACATGTTTTTTTCACCTGGCTTAAAAATGTGTTTTTGTTTTGTTTTGTTTTGTTTTGTTTTGTTTTGTTTTGTTTTGTTTTTGAGATGGCTAACTGGGCTTAAGAAGCCTAACTGCCATAAATCAGAAGCTGTTTTGACTATTTCATAGTGTCTTAAGATAGCTTAGAAACAAAGTAAGTGCTCAGAAATTGAAACCTTGACCTTGATCCCACTTGTCATTTGATCTATTCAACTGAATCAACCAACTATAGTCTAGCTAAATAACAAATGTCATCAAACTCATATCACCTTCAGTTGTCAGTATTGGCCTCCTGCATATCACATCCTAGTAGAAAAACATAATCATTACCCCTTAATATTCCTTCCCAGTTCTGTAATGTACTGGGGAAGAAGGGCATAAGTCAGATATGGTTCATGGTTATCTTCCAAGAAGATGCAGTCCCCTTGAATGAGTGCTGGTGAGGCATTTATGAACTTTTTTCTTATAAGGATGCTTCTGCCACTATTCTGACAAAAAATAACTTTGATTTGCTCTATTTGACTTTAAATGAAAATTAACATGGTTAGGAAGTAGTGTAAATTGCATTGTAAAGTACATTTCACAATTAATGTTGTCCAAAACATATGATAACTAACATTGTGCTTGGTGGACATATTTTTCCCTTAAAATTATATTCATTCTTTTATTCAACAAATATATTTGCATGGGGGCGCCTGGGTGGCGCAGTCGGTTAAGCGTCCGACTTCAGCCAGGTCACGATCTCGCGGTCCGGGAGTTCGAGCCCCACGTCAGGCTCTGGGCTGATGGCTCAGAGCCTGGAGCCTATTTCCGATTCTGTGTCTCCCTCTCTCTCTGCCCCTCCCCCGTTCATGCTCTGTCTCTCTCTGTCCCAAAAATAAATAAACGTTGAAAAAAAAAAATATATATATATATATTTGCATGTATTTTATATAAGATACTTAACAGTGGATATAGAATGAAAAAGAAAACATCCTAGGTTCTTATGGAGCTTACATTCTTGTGATTGGAGAGAGACAAAAAACAAGCAAATAACTACAGTAATTTCAAGTGGTGCTAAATGCTATTTTAGAAATAAACAAGATTATGTGACCAGGTTGGGAAGGGTGCTACTTTAGATAGGATGGTCACAGAAGACTTCTCTGTGGAGGTAACATTTGAATAAGACCTGACAATGGATAAGGAACTAGACATTTGAAGAGGTGAAGGAAGAATATTCCAGTGAGAGAGACCAGCAAGTTGTAAAGCCTCTGAGGTAAAAGAATGAATTTAGTATGTTAAAAGAATGGACTAAGAAGGTCAGTGTAGCCAGAGTGTAACAAGCTGGGGGAGAATGGAAAAGAGATACAGTTGACAGGAAAAGGACCTTGTAAGCCACTGTAAAACATTAAAGGCAATTTTAAGATTAATGTCCCGATGCCTGTGAATCTGAGCTTTAAAATACATTTTTTCCCTAGTCAGACTCTTTACATTTTGCTGCTAAAAGGAAATCTACTTAATTATAATTTTTATTTCAAAATTTTAATTTAAATATTGCTTCTTTTTGACTCTTGTTATTTCCTTTAAATTTAGAATCATCTTATTGTGAAGGTTCCCCCATATCATGACCAACATATAACTTTGCCAGTATCCGTGGGAATATATGTAGTGACCAATGCTGGAAGATCTCATGATGTTCAGCCATTCACTTACACTCCAGACCCAGGTATGTCAAAATAAAGAATTCTGATCTAAAACCAATAATTAATTTCTAGTTCTTTGGAAGCAATTGAAGTCCAGCAAGCAAAATGAAAAAGTTGTATGCTAAGATGAGTTGATACTAAGGGCATTATTTCCTAAGAAGATAGCCACCAAATACTGCTTTTGCTCTTACATCTAGGGTGTCATTTTGCCTTGTGCTGTCCTGGTTAAAGAAAAGCTAGGAATGCTCTCAAGTCCTACTCTTCAAAATTATATCATACAAATTACTCCTTAGTAATAAGTGCCATTCATTAAGGACCTTTTATGTGCAGAAAGGTCAAAGTGACAACTTTGGGTAACTGCTAATAGTTTAGTCTCAGTCTGGCTTATAGGATGCATTTCGGGAGAAGTGAGAGATAGGCTTGGATTGATAAATGATAAAATCACGAATAGAGTTATATGCCTGTAACATTTTCTAATTTGTGTAGTCAAAAATATCAAAGACTGCTGGTTAATAAGTATTTTAAATATAATTTAAGAACTTAGGTAAAATAGTTGCTTTAGAAACCAGAGCAATAAAAGCAATTGAAATCCTAAAAGGTTAGAAGATCTCTGGGTAAAAAGTGTCTTAAGAATTTTTTTTAATGGTTATTTAGTTTTGAGAGAGAGAGCAGGGGAGGGGCAGAAGGAAGGGGGACACAGGATCAGAAGCGGGTCTGCACTGACAGCAGACCAGTGTGCTGTGAACTGTGAGATCTCATGAACTGTGAGGTCATGACCTGAGCCAAAGTTGGACTCTTAACCAACTGAGCCACTCACATGCCCCTCTTAGGAATTTTTTGCCTACATTGATTTAGTTGCCTGAAGAAGAGAAGCCTTTTCGTAGCAAAAGTAGGGAGAACGGTTTGGAAAGTTTAATTTGCTAATTAAAATTCTTCACATGTTCCATTGACCTAGGCTTGATTTCTGCCATGTTTACCATTGCTTCAGTTCGTTCCAGTCTCAGGCATACGTCACAATTAGCAGTTCTTCCATATTTAAAAGTTTATTGTTTATGTTATTCCCAAATACTTCAGGATTCAGTGAGGTACAAAGTGAATAAAGGTGGTGGGGAAAGAAAGCCCTAGCAAGAAAAAGTAATGGAAACAGTAGCTAGGGCAGAGTTGTAGCTAGTCTTGATAATACTTTCTCTCACTTAATGTGTCTCCCTTTTAAAAAATATGTCTAGATTTCACAGCATTGCTTATTATGCACCAGTCTGCTACAAAAGTATGCCGCAGTATATATAACATTAATGAAGTTAATAGTTGTGTTAGAATAAAAGATCAGCAGTAAAATTTTCAGACAGAAAAAGGCAAAGTTTAGAAATAATATATTGGTTTCAACAAAAACAGGAAAGAGAAGATACTCAGACCACATATTTAATTGTTCTCTTTCTAGGAAGGTCTCAAAAATCCAAGAAAGTTTTATTTAAAAATAATGGTAGTTAACACATTTTACTAAATGCTAATTACTAAATAGTGGCATTTAATATTTTATGTGAAGAGGAGCTTACCCATGCAGCAAAAGCTGGCATAATTGGTACAGAAGAACGTTCTTCCTAATGAACTTCTGTGTCATTTGTGTGGGAAGGGGAGAAAGAAGTGTATGTATGTGGTCAGGGTAGCCTAAAAGATTTTGCAGTCCTGAGGTTTTGTTGTCATTTGTTTGTTTATATTGATTACTGATGAAGAACATCAGGACTTTAAAGTGCTTAGAGTCAGCACTAAGAATCTTCATTTCATAGTGATAAATGCTGATTACTAGAAATTTCCCAGGGCACCTGAGTGGCTTAGTGGATTAAGCATCCGACTCTTGATTTTGGCTCAGGTCATGATCTCACGGTTCAGGAATTCGAGCCCCGCATCAGGCTCTGTGCTGACAGCACAGAGGCTGCTTAGGATTCTTGCTCTCTCCCTCTTTCTGCCCCTCCCCTGTTGACATCCTCTCTCTCTCTCTCTCAAAAATAAATAAACTTAAAAAAAAGAAAGAAATTTCCCTTTGATAGATTGCCAGATAAAACAGCTTTTAAGTCCTCTGCTTTATAGCCTATACTAATTGACTATCTTTGGCCACATTTAGGCAATCATTAACATATGTTTATTCTTTTAAGTTTTTCTCTTCATATTTTATATTCTGTAGATAGCATTCACTCTCAGAAACTCTCAATTGAATAAATAAGTAGTGTGCAAACTTTGTAATAAGATGTAATGCTTCAGTTTCTGCCTTTATGATATAGCTAATCAAAGAATCTTCCCATAATTTCACTTTTTTGTATTTTATAAAATGTGATCATCTTTTCAGGTTTATGTGAGAGAGAATATGATTTCAGGAAAGCTTGGTTATAGAAAATTTGCACTACCTCATTATGATCATCCAGTTGCTGTTGTGATTCATCTGAGGACTGTGGTTAAATATTTGAATATTCAGTGGTGTATAATTATAAGAGGAAAAACTAGGCCTACCCTAATATTCACAAGTCAGAGTAGAAATGGTGACTATTATACTATTTGTCTAAATATTTAAAAGTTATAAATAAACTGGCTAATTAAATATATCCTATTCTCCTAATTCGACCAAGATACTTTCATATCAACCTGGAAGGCCAGATTTAGGATTATCATAATGCCTTGGGAGTTCCAAGCTGGATGTGGCAACAAGAGGAAAGAGAATACCCAGCCTGTCAACCGCCTTTCCCTTTCCTAGCTCCATGCTATACCTAGAGGACCTTAATGCACCAACCAGTGCTTCCAAGCTTTGTCCATTCCGTAGGTCTAAGACTCCACACATAGTCTAGAATAGTTTTGCAGAAAAAGTGGATATTATGGGTACTTGGTACATGGTCTAAAAGTAGGATTGGACAAGGGCTCAAGTGAACATAAACTGGCTTTGCACACTCTTTCAGACACAAGCCCTTCTAAAGCCCTCTGAATCTATTACTGCTAAAAAGGGGCATTGCACGTGCATGTTCTCAAACATTTAGATACTTTGCAGGGTCATAAAACCTTTGTTTTATTGCCAGTTAGTCACCAAAGCTTTTACTTCAGTCTGTTACGACACATAAATCACATTAGGTTAATTTTGTAGTGACCCAGCAGTGGTGATTTCTGTATGAAATGAAGGACATAACATTTGTTCATCATTTTGTTACTCTAACAAGAAATGACTAAAACTTAATTTTAAAAGAAGACATTTAAGAGGCACCTGGGTGGCCCAGTCGGTAAAGCATCTAACTCTTGATTTTGGCTCAGGTCATGATCTCATAGTTCGTGAGGTCAAGCCCCACATCAGGCTACACACTGACCGTGCAGAGCCCGCTTGGGATTCTCTGCCCCTCCTCTGATCATGTTCTGTCTGTCTCTCTCTCTCTCTCTCTCTCAAAATAAAATAAAATAAAAATTAAAAAAAATAAAAATAGAAATTTAAGGGATACCTGGCCAGCTTGGTCAGTAGAGCATGCAACTCTTGATCTCAGGGGTTATGAGTTTGAGCCCCACCTTGTGTGTGGAGCCTACTTAAAATTTAAATAATAAAAAATAAAAATAAATAAAAGTAGAAATTTAAAGTGGTTTCAAAGATTATTTTCTACTTTAAAATCTGTAATTGTTAGAATTAATGTTATGCTTTAAAACTATCTAGAAGTAGGGGCATCTGGGTGACTCAGTCGGTTAAACATCGGACTTCAGCTCAGATGATGGTCTTCCAGTTTGTAAGTTCAAGCCCCTCGTTGGGCTCTGTGCTGACAGCTCAGAGCCTGGAGCCCACTTCAGATTCTGTGTCTCCCTCTCTCTCTCCACCCCCTCCACCACTTGCTCGCTCTCTCTCTCTCTCTCTCTCTCTCTCAAAAATAGATAAACATTAAAAAAAATTTTTTTTAATGTCTAGAGGGACACCTGGCTGACTGTTGGAAGAGCATGCAACTCTTGATCTCAGGGTTGTGAGTTCAAGCCCCATGTTGGGTGTAGAGATTACTTAAAAATATAAAATCTAAAAAACTAAAAAATTAAAACAAAATCTTTAAAAATAAATAATTAAAACTGTCTATGGATTTCTTTTCCATTCAACTCCCTGTATATCATTTGTTGGACCTTCTGTGTAGCACAATAAATTATTTAAGTTCATTCTTAGATGTGTACATTTTGTCTCTTTATCCACAATTGACTAGCTCTTTATAGTATCTTTATAAATATCATTTCACATTGTCATGTCAAAAATAAGAAATTGTGGGGTGCCTGGATGGCTCAGTCAGTTAAGCAACTGACTCTTGGTTTCTACTCAGGTCATGCTCTCATGGTCATGCTCTCATGGTTTGTGAGTTCGAGCCCACGTTGGGCTTTGCACTGTCAGTGCATCCTCCTTTGGATTCTCTCTCTGCCCCTCCTGCATGTTTTTGCACTTTCTCTTTCTCTCTCAAAATAGGTAAATAAACTTTAAAAAAATAAATTGTAAATAAGGTGACTCAATTCCCATTCTAAATGAATTAGGGGATATAAAATAAATACATAGAAATATAGAAATTAAAATTTTTAATAAAATTATTGTATAATCATTTTAAGTGAGATCCTGGAATTTATTCAACTTTATCATTTCAGAACTGAACTCTGTTCTTAGGCCCATTAAATTTAAAGTTGCCAGGGCATCTGGGTGACTCAATTGATTGAGTGTCTGTCTGACTTCGGTTCAGGTCATGATCTCACAGTTGTGAGTTTGAACCCCACATCGGGCTCTGTGCTGACAGCTCGGAGCCTGGAGCCTGCTTCGGATTCTGTGTCTCCCTGTGTCTCTCTGCCCTGCCCCTGCTTGCACTCTGTCTCTCTCTCTCTCTCAAAAATAAATAAACGTAAAAAAAAAATTTTAGGTTGCCATAGTAGATATAGTTGATATGACTTCATGTAATAATAGTTGAGCAATTCACCATTAACAGTGCACAAGGGATTTTTCCAAGGCTTTACAAAAGGAATAATCATAATGCTCTAGATTCTTTTTTTTTTTTTTTAATTTTTGTTTTAACATTTATTTATTTTTGAGACAGAGACAGAGCATGAACGGGGGAGGGGCAGAGAGAGAGGGAGACACAGAATCGGAAACAGGCTCTAGGCTCTGAGCCATCAGCCCAGAGCCCGACGCGGGGCTCGAACTCACGGACCGTGAGATCGTGACCTGAGCTGAAGTCGGACGCTTAACCGACTAAGCCACCCAGGCGCCCCTCTAGATTCTTTATGTTCATTACAGGTTTTTAAAAATTTAGTTCAATTAATTGACTAATGTTTCTCAATCGATATATTTTTTTAACAAATCATTTAGGTGGATGAATGGTGAATTTTTTTTATGCTAGTGCTACAGTATATTTGATCAGTTTAAAAAGTTTCATATCAGTCTTCTCATCAGTTATCCTTAATATGAATACTGTTACAAGAAGGATTTTTCAAGTTACCGTTGCTTTTGTTTTGATAAGTGAGCATGTGCTGCTGCCCACTCGGTTGGTGAATTTTAGAGCATAGATTGATGGTTCTAAAAACTCCTTTCTGCCTGGATTTTCTGCTAAACAAATGATTTAATAATGTCTTGTGGGAAATATTCTGATGAAAGAATTTTAAGATACACATCTTTTTATGTACAAATTCAAATAAATACATCAATCTTTTTGTTTTGTTTTGCTTTAATAGCAGCAGCTGGTGCTTTGAATGTAAATGTGAAGAAAGAAATATCTAGTCCTTCAAGACCTTGCTCTTTTGAAGAGGCCATGAAAGGTACCAAGTTGATTCTTTTCAAAAATTATAAATAGGTTATCCTATATGTTTTCTCTAGCAAATCTGACTGTTTGGTTTTCTCTCACATACTTGGGACACTTAGCAGGGTATCTTCCATATCCCAAAATAAATATTTGTTTAACTTCACTGAATGCTTGTTTCCCAACTTGATATTTCCCTTAAGTCACCATATGAACAAACTTTTTTTAAACATGTTGGAGTAGAGGAGACTTTTGTTTTGTTTTTCGTTCCTCAGTGTTAAAAATATTAAAAGTATAAAATACAGTAATGTATGTAAAATAGAGTTTATAAAGCTTCTTGCTACCAAGATTAGTACTTGACATTGGAATTTTGAAACTGAAGACACCAAAATTTGAACTATTTTGAAAAATTTTAACATCTTTAAAACTTTCTTGGGGCACCTGGGTGGCTCAGTCGGTTGGGCATCTGACTTCAGCTCAGGTCACGATCTCACAGTCAGTGAGTTCGAGTCCCGCATCGGGCTCTGTGCTGACAGCTCAGAGCCTGGAGCCTACTTCAGATTCTGTGTCTCCCTCTCTCTCTGCTCCTTCCCCACTCGTGCTCTGTCTCTGTCTCTCAAAAATGAATAAACATTAAATTTTTTTTAAGTTTTTTTAGTTACTCTTTCTTCTGACATCTTTATTCACTCTTTGCCAATCCCAAGAGACAATGAAGATATCTTCAAGATGTTATAATGTGGTAGAATAGATTTTTTTTTCTTTCTGTCTGTCTAGTTTTTATTCCCCCATCTTGCATGCTTTATTCCAGACCCAACCTTTAATACCTCAGGTGGCTGACACATGGTGGTGGAGCCAGAATCGAGTAGATATTTTTCTTAATAGACTTCTAACACAAGTCAGAGATGATGCAACTCAGTGATGATGCTTTTTTGCCATTATATATGAAGAGGTCAATTATATAATGGCCATTGATTTATTCTTCTAATTCTAGCCTTTATTTGCACTTTTCTGCCTTGGAATTCATGTGAGTTAAATCAAATAAAATTTTAAAATTAAAAATACTTAATCAAATACAGTGGGTTTTTTTTTTTTATATTGTCAGTAAAATTCAGCATTCATATACATATAGCATGTTCAGTATGCCTGTCATTTTAATTTCTGACCATGAACTCTTTCAGAGTAGGTTAGTGAGGAATAATGCAGCAGTAAGTAATCTGTCAAGGTTATCTGATTCAACTACAAGATTTACAAAACTGCATAATGGCTAACAATAGCTAACATTTATTGAACGTATATTAAGTACTCAGCAAAATGCCATGCTCTTTACTGACACTATTTCCAAACTCTCTGAGGTAGGTAATTTATTATTCTCATTTCACAGAGGAGTAAACCAAGGTTCCAGAGAAATTAAATAATTTGCCCAAGGTCACTTAGCTAGTGTTAACAAAGGAGGGGTGCCTGGGTAGCTCAGTCCGTTAAGCAACCAACTCTTGATCTCGGCTCAGGTCATGATCTCACAGTTCGTGGGATCAAGCCCTGCATGGATGGCAAAGTTGGCAAAAAACAGACCACAGGAGCACCTGAGTGGCTCAGTCGGTTGAGCATCCGGCTTCAGCTCAGGTCATGACCTCACGATTTGTGAGTACGAGCCTTACATCGGGCTGCCTGCTATCAACACAGAGCCGGCTTCTGATCCTCTATCCCTCTATCTCTCTGCACCTCCCCCTCTCACTCTCTCTCAAAAATAAATAAACATTTTTTTAAAAAGGATTAGAGGGGCGCCTGGGTGGCGCAGTCGGTTAAGCGTCCGACTTCAGCCAGGTCACGATCTCGCGGTCCGGGAGTTTGAGCCCCGCATCAGGCTCTGGGCTGATGGCTCAGAGCCTGGAGCCTGTTTCCCATTCTGTGTCTCCCTCTCTCTCTGCCCCTCCCCCGTTCATGCTCTGTCTCTCTCTGTCCCAAAAATAAATAAACGTTGAAAAAAAAATTTTTTTTAATAAATAAATAAAAAGGATTAGAAACAAACACACAGATACATGCTATTAATTTTTCACAATTCAGACCTTATTTTAACAGTTACAAGTGAAATCATGGTAAAAATTTTTTGAAGATAGAATATTAAATTGAATGCTAAACTTATCAATTTAATTTTTTCACTTGTCATTTTAAATAGAATATCATTATTTGGAGATTCGTGATCAATTTTAAAAATAGTAGCTTTCAGAACCAGGAATTTTTTTTTGACATATGTCTTATTTTTATGATTGCTTGAAATCAGAGCTTTAGTATAATACCACAGTGCCATCTGAGAGATTTAATTAGGTATCGTTTAATGAAGACTGAGCATTATAAATGACTTTTAAACTTGTGTGCTGGCAGGAATCTTCCAAGTGACTTAAATAGACATCAATTACAATAAGATATAGAACTTGGGGCGCCTGGGTGGCTAAATCGATTAGATGTCTGACTTGATTTTGGCTCAGGTCATTATCTTGTAGTTCTTGGGTTCAAGTCCCGTGTGAGCCTCTGTGCTGACAGTGCACAGCCTGCTTGGGATTCTGTCTCTCCCTGTCTGTCTGCCCCTTCCCTGCTCACTCACCTGTTCTCTCTCTCTCTCTTTCAAAACATAAATAAATAAACTTAAAAAAAATAAAAAACAAGATTTAGAACTTGATAACCTAAATATGATAGTTTTTGAAAGCTTTTGCTCTAAAGGAAATTTCTAATTCCTTGGAGAGGGCTCAGGCGAGAGTGGGTGGAGAGTAAAGAAGATAAGTGCACTGTGTCTATATCCTTTACACAAAAACAATACAAATTAAGTAAGACAAAATATATAGCATAAACTACTGTTAACAGTTTCTTGGGCATATTTCCAGAAAGTTTTCTGTATCTGTAGGTACAGGTAGATGTGAGGAGATTCTCTAGATAGATCGCTCAAAGACTTTTACTGCAGGTTTAGGATTCAGGGATAAAGTATAGTTGAGCCTCGAATAACACAGGTTTGAACTGCACAGGTACACTTATGGAGATTTTTTCAGTAGATACGGTGTATCTATTTTCCTTATGATTTTCTTAATAGCACTTTCTTTTCTCTAGCTTACTTTATTGTAAGAATATAGTATGTAATACATATAACATACAAAATATGTTAATCAACTGTTTATTTTATGGGTTAGACTTCTGGTCAACTGTAGGCTATCATTAGTTTTGATACAGTCAAAACTAATTATGTATTAGTTTTGATACAGTTTTGACACAGTCAAAAGTTCTGTGCAGATTTTCAACTGTGTGGCAGTGTCAGTACCTCAACCCCCACATTGTTCGAGGATCAACTTGTATTGATGTGCATTCCCTCATGGTTTCAGCTCTGTAAGCAGTGGTTAATTGGATGAGTGTGAAAAATCGTTGAGAACATATACTTTTCTCTGACTGGTTTTAACTATGTGGAAAGGTTTTGAAGCTTGGAGGAGACATATGTCAATCTCATTTTACAGATGAATAAAACCAAGGCTTAGAGAAGTTAAGTAATTTGCTCAAGGTCACACAGCTAGTAACTGACATAGCTTGCAACTTAGATTTCCCCCAAAACTATTATTTCTTCCCCTCTAAATCTTAATTTATGTTTTAATCTAACATATTTGTACTTGATCTAAAGGCTGCTTGCTGACAACAGACTTTTAGTAAAGATTGTTCTGAGTTTCAACAACTGTCTGGAGGGATAGAAGAGAAGACTGTTTAAAAGTTGTTTGGCATAGGGGCCCCCAGATGGCTCAGTCCGTTAAGTGTCTGACTTCGGCTCAGGCCATGATCTCATGAGTTTGAGCCCTGTGTCAGTCTCAGAGCCTGGAGCATACTTTGGATTCTATGTCTCCCTCTCTCTCTGCCCCTCCCCTGCTCACACTCTGTCTCTCTCCCGCAAAAAATTAATAAACATTAAAGCATTTTTTTAAAAAGTTGTTTGGCATAAACTGTCAATACTCATATTCTTCACAAATTCAAATTGATGTTTGGATGATGAAATGTGTTTATCTTCTCTTATGGATTTTCTGAATTGGCTTAAGAGTTCTCCCCTAACCCTTAGGCAATACAAAGACTTTACATGTTTGATGTTTTTTTCCTTTTTCACCAAAATATAATTTCTAGGCAGTAGGACTTTATCCATCTTTTTTTTTTTTTTTAAGTTTATTTTTTTGAGAGAGAGAGAAACGGAGCATGCAAGTAGACAAGGGGCAGAATGAGAGGGAAAGAGGGAGAATCTCAGGCAGGCCCCATGCTATTAGCCCAGAGGCCAGCATGGGGCTCAGTTCATTAACTGCAAGATCATGACCTGAGCCAAGATCAAGAGGGGGACACTTAACTGACTGAACCACCCAGGCGCCCTGGGCTTTATCCATCTTAATCATCATTGGAACCCAGAACAGTGCCTGAAACTTTGTAAAGGATTATAAATACATAATGAGAATGTAGGAAAGAAAGGTAGAGTGACATCTCTCAACCCATTTAATACTGTTTACTGGTCCATTAAGATATAGTTACAGGTTCTGGGATACGATAGATAGTATAGACTCACTTTTCCCTGTTCCTCCCTTCTAAATCTACCAAATTATGTTGGAGATAATTGAACAGTTGTAAAAACACTTTGAAAATAGAAAGAAGAAAGTGGACAGGCTAGGGACCTCAGAACTTGGAGACTGCCCCTAAGTGAGTTTTCTGGGTTTTCTTTATATCTACCATTTATCTGAATTGGGCACCAGAGAAGTCTGTGACTCAAAACTGGCAACAGGTACAGACAAAATAAATCAACAAATAAGTATGAATAGCCTGCTCTGAAAGACCAGGAAAGGCCAAGCCTAGTAGAGGCTTAGTAGGATGACTCATACCTAGTGGCAGCAGCTGACCCACTAGCAAAATTAGGGGACCATCTAACCCCCCCACCCACATTTGTGGTGGCAACAGCAGAACTTGAGATGGTCAACCCACTCCATGCCCCACACCTGCCAAGTAGCAGTAGGCCAGATATCCAGACAGTAGAACTGAGGAGGGCCAAAACACAGGCTTCACATAAGCCAGCTGAAGCAGGTCAGTCGGTCTGCAGAAGAGGGAACAACAGAACCCAGGGAGCCAACCCATCCCCTACCCCACACCAGGCCATAGCACACAGGCCCTGTGCTGCCTGTATTGGTGGTATCAGCAGGTCCTGTGTCTCCCTGTCCTTCCCCCAACAGCAGAGGAAGACCCAGGCCAAGTGTCTCCTAATCTTCCACCCAGTAATAGAAGGCAGTCCAATGGCAGAAAGTGAAACAGATCCAGGGTGTCCCAAACTTTCACCCAATGGCTGGGAACCCACCCTGACCTTGAAGTTTTTGACCTTCCAACCAGTGGCAGAAGTAGCCCACATAAGTGCTTCCCTATCTCCAGCAGCACCAGCAGGGATAGAATGGGAAGCCCATTAGTATCAGGAGACCAGAGAGCATACCAGGAGAACTCTTTCCCTTTATGCAGATCCAGCATCCCTCACCACCTACACCAGGGAGCTCAGGGAAGCACCTTCCATTCTTGTGAGTAGCACCAGCAAGATTCTAGCTGTAGTTCATACATAGCTAAAACAAAAAGCAGACCAGAATAAGTGTCAGAAAACTAAATGGTTATTGGCCATAGAAAGACTTCGTGCCTGTGGCTATAGAAAGATTTGTATCTTTGGGTGGACATTAGACAAATTGTCCTTTTCTTGTTTGTCTATACCAATAGACCTGCCTATCAGTAGTCTCCTTAGAGGAGTTAAAGACTCTTGCTCAACTTATTCCACCCATTCTCACTTTCCAAAAGGGGGCGGGGGGGGGGGGGGGAGAACTCTGATAATAAGAATTATTCTCCAGAGGTTCCTGGGTGGCTCAGTTGGTTAAGCATCCAACTCTTGATTTTGACTCAGGTCACGATATCAGGGTTGTGAGATCAAGCCCTGAGTCAGGCTCCACACTCAACACAGAGCCTGCTTGGGATTCTCTCTCTCTCTTTCTCTCTCTCTCTCTCTCTCCCTACCCCCCTCACTCCCTCACTCTCTTTCCTCCCTCACTTGTATGTATGTGTGTGTGTGTGTGTGTGTGTGTCTCAAAATAACATTTTTTAAAAAAGAATTACTCTCTAAATAAATTTGGGCAAAAATGTACAGATCGATTTAACTGTAGGTGATGCATTTACTTGTCAGTGAATTTTTATATAGTTTCTAATTGAATTGTAATATAAATTTGTCTTGAGATGTTAAACTTTTTAGGCCAGAAATATTATAATGAAAATATGCAACATTACACTGTATCATTAACCAAACAGTCCACAACAAACTAAACTATGACAAAAGTAAAGTAAGATTATTCATTGCTTCATTAATTCAGCAAATGTTTATTGGTTACCTACTATGTACCACGCAACAACAACAAAATCTGCCTTCATGACACTCATATTCTACTAGAACTAAAAAGCAGATACAGCAGTTGAAGGGGCGTCTGGGTGACTCATTCGGTTAAGCATCCAACTTCAGCTCAGGTCATGATCTCTTGGTTCGCAGGTTTGAGCCCCGCATCAGGCTCTTTGCTGTCAGCATGGAGCCTGCTTCAGATCCTCATACCCCTCTTTCTCTGCCCCTTCCTCACTCTCTTTCTCTCTCTCTCAAAAGTAAATAAACATCCAAAAAAAAAAAAAAAAAAAGGATAGTTGAACATTATAGGATCAACTTAGGACATTACCAGTGGTCTTTCAAACTGTCCTTTCAGATGGGCCTAGAATACCTTTTTTTTTTTTTTTTTTAACCTTTATTTATTTTTGAGACAGAGGGAGACAGAGCATGAATGGGGGAGGGTCAGAGAGAGGGAGACACAGAATCTGAAACAGGCTCCAGGCTCTGAGCTGTCAGCACAGAGCCCGACGCAGGTCTCAAACTCACGGACTGCAAGATCACGACTTGAGCCGGAGTCCAACGCTTAACCGACTGAGCCACCCAGGCGCCCCGAGATGGGCCTAGAATACTTTTAAATGCCTGCCTTGTGCATGATCTTTAGTTTTGTCTCAGTCAAAATTGGATTATGAATTGAATTGTATTGGTATTGTTAGAATCTAGGTGAAAATAGGCCTGAGAATTCATGAGTAAATGATCCATTTCTCAGAGTAATAAAATGTAGAATATCAAAAATTAAATGAGCACTTTCCTCTCCCTCAATATAATCTATTTCCACAAGAGTTGTTTCTAGCCAATTAACTGTGAGACCAGCTGAAGTAAGACAAGAAAATTTCAGATATTTGTAAATCAAAATATTTACAAAGATAGCCATCCTGGTCATATACCATATGCCACTTTAAAATCCTCTTTGTAGCTGGTATTTCTTCTCAGTATCAAACTAAGGAGTTTAACAGCTATGCCTTCTGGGGAATTTGTATGTGTCTCCACAGGGTTTCAAAGTAGTGGTAAACACTTAGATTCAGAATTTGGCTAGATGTTCAGTTCAGAGGACTATCATTTGTGGTATCAGTAGGCTCCACTAAATGCCAGTAGTGCAGACTTGAGATAAAAAAAGAAAGAAAAGGAATCAAGGAGGAAAAGTAGATATGCCAAATGGTAATGCCATAATATCTGCTATATATTATGTCTCTGTAGTGTAAATCTGTAACTATTCCTACAGAATGAAGGAGAGGGAAGTAGAAAATACTTGCTGGTTTTGCTTTGGAGATTTAATTGGTAAACCTACAATAATTCTTAAATTTCTGAAAAGAAAAAAATTTAAGTCCTGTCTAAAAGAACTTAGCAAATACACGTTTTCTAAGACATTAATATAGAAAAGCAAAGTCTGTCTGGTTACTTGGTGGTATATGCTAATGAAACACTTGAGTTTTGTTGAGAGAAATGTTCCAACAATCCTATGGCCCTTACGAAGTTTTGATTTTATGCTGCTGGGTAGCCATATGCTAAGAGGAGAGTTGTGATTGAGTAGCTTTTACCTGGAGATTTCTAAGCTGTATCCTACAACTTACTGTGGCTATGTTGATTAGTGCAATTCGTAGTACCTCGAAAGGGCCCTGAGGCGTATAGCTCGATAACTGAACTGCTTAAGCTTGTTGTTATCTAACCTGGCTCATATCAGGAGGCCTCAAGCCACTACTGCTTCAAAAAAGGGAGGACACATTTTGATACACCAGTTTTATATTTCATGCTACCAGCATAGCATCAAAAAACAGACATTTAGGGGCGCCCAGGTGGCTCAGTCACTTGAGCTTCCGACTCTTGATTTCAGCTCAGGTCATGATCACAGGGTTTTGGGATCAAGCCCTGTGATAGGTGCTGAGTGTGAAACCTGTTTAAAATTCATTCTCTCCGGGTGCCTGGGTGGCTCAGTCAGTTGAGTGTCTGACTTTGGCTCAGATCATGATCTCACAGTTCGGGAGTTTGAGCCCCGGATCGGGCTCTGGGCTGACAGCTCGGAGCCTGGAGCCTGCTTCATATTATGTGTCTCCTTCTCTCTTTGCCCCTCCCCGCTCACGCTCCGTCTCTCTCTCAGAAATAAACATTAAAAAAAATTTTTTTTTTGAAGATTCATTTTCTCTCTCTCTCTCTCTCTCTCTCTCTCTCTCTCTCTCCATCTCTCTCCTCCCCACCCCGTTCCCCTCTCCCCTGCTTGCACACTTTCTCTCTCTCCCTTAAAAAAAAAAAAAAAGACATTTAAATCATGACTAAGTCAACATATTATAGAATGAAATAGCTGATGATTTTAAACCTTCTTTCTTTCTTTTTTTTTGTGTGTGTACAGCAATGAAAACTACTGGTTGTAACTTAGATAAGGTAAATATTCTTCCCAGTGCTCTGATCACTCCACTCATATCAAGCAGTATGATTAAGAGTGAAGATGTTACTCCAATGGAAGTAACAGAAAAAAGATCTTCCCCTATTTTTAAGGTAAGCTGCATTGATAAGTGCTCTACATCTTAATCTGTTATAAAAATTGCTATATTTTTAATAGTTTGATTACCTTTCCCCATGTTTATGCTTTTTACTTTTCCTGTTTCTTTCACATGTGTTTCTCTTTGGTTGCAGTTAATGAGTTTTGCTTTTCAGAGTGAATACTTTTACCAACCAATAAAATAGTCTGCAAAGTGACTTCTAATATATTTTTGGTAAGGAAGGAATTAATGTTAGCTGTACCTGTGGGATGTAAGGCATTGATGACAGTATAAGTTTAGTATTTTCAGAATTGGAGATGTTTTTTATTTCCTTTTTTTCCCCCAGTCTTTTTCTATAACTCTCTTTCCCTTTCTCACTTATAACTTTCCCCCCTATAATTCTACCAATGATCCACAAAATGGAGATACTTTAAAATTTACTATTAATGTGTTCTTCCTGTCCTAAGCATATCAGTAACTGATTATTCTAGTTTTTTGTTTGGCTGTCTTCACTTACAACATTTGTTAAGAAGAGGGGCACCTGAGTGGCTCAGTTGGTTGAGCACCCCTCTTGATTTCGTTTCAGGTCATGATCTCATAGTTCATGGGTTCGAGTCATGCATCAGGCTCTGCACTGACAGCGGGATTCTCTCTCTGGCCCTCCTCTGCTCACGTACTTGCTCTCTCTCAAAATAAATAAATAAACTTAAGAAAAAAAGATATCCTGATGACAGTCAGATGTCATGGTATCCCTGAGAATCAATCTTGCACCTGTTTTCCAACAGAATAATGTAGAGTAGAAATTGGTCCTGCATATATATGTGTGTTTTTAGAATAATAATTTTTGAAGTGTCATATGAGCTAATTTAATGTTTATATACACATATTATTTGGGGATTTTTATTTTTTAGACTACAAAGACAGTTGGATCAACTCAACAAACATTAGAAAATATCTCTAACATAGCAGGAAATGGGTCTTTTTCATCATCATCATCTTCCCACTTACCTTCTGAAAATGAAAAGCAGCAGCAGATTCAGCCCAAGACCTACAACCCAGACACCCTGACAACTATCCAGACACAGGACATTTCACAGCCTGGTACCTTTCCAGCAGTTTCTGCTCCTAGTCAGCTGCCCAACAGTGATGCACTACTGCAGCCGGCTACACCATTTCAGACAAGAGACACTCAGTCCAGAGAAGTATTACAATCTGATGGCACAGTGGTTAATTTGTCACACCTGACTGAGTCATCCCAGCAACAGCAGCAGTCACCACTACAAGAACAAGCACAGACTTTACAGCAGCAGATGTCATCAAATATTTTCCCATCCCCAAACAGCGTGAGTCAGCTACAGAATACGATTCAGCATTTGCAAGCCGGAAGTTTTACGGGCAGTACTGCTAGTGGCAGCAGTGGAAATGTTGACTTGGTCCAGCAAGTTTTAGAGGCACAACAACAGTTATCTTCAGTTTTGTTTTCTGCTCCAGATGGTAATGAGAATGTTCAAGAACAGCTTAGCGCAGACATTTTTCAACAAGTCAGTCAAATTCAAAACAGCGTAAGCCCTGGAATGTTCTCCTCAACAGAGCCAACAGTCCATACTAGACCAGATAATTTAATAGCTGGAAGAGCCGAAAGTGTTCACCCACAGAGCGAAAACACATTATCCAATCAGCAACAGCAACAACAGCAGCAGCAAGTGATGGAATCATCGGCTGCAATGGTGATGGAGATGCAACAGAGTATCTGTCAGGCAGCTGCCCAGATTCAGTCGGAGTTATTTCCTTCACCGGCTTCAGCAAATGGAAACCTTCAGCAATCTCCAGTTTACCAGCAGACCTCTCACATGATGAGCGCATTATCTACCAACGAAGACATGCAAATGCAGTGCGAATTGTTCTCTTCTCCCCCTGCAGTTTCTGGAAATGAAACTACTACAACCACCACGCAGCAGGTTGCCACCCCTGGCACTACCATGTTTCAGACATCAAGTTCAGGAGATGGAGAAGAGACTGGAGCACAAGCCAAGCAGATTCAGAACAGTGTCTTTCAGACCATGGTCCAAATGCAACATAGTGGGGACAGTCAACCTCAAGTAAACCTTTTCTCATCTACGAAAAGTATGATGGGTGTTCAGAATAATGGTACTCAGCAACAAGGTAATGGTTTATTCCAACAAAGTAATGAGATGATGTCCCTCCAATCTGGGAATTTTTTGCAGCAGTCTTCTCATTCACAGGCTCCACTTTTTCATCCCCAAAATCCTATTGCTGATGCTCAGAACCTTTCCCAGGAAACTCAAGGTTCTATTTTTCATAGCCCAAGTCCTATTGTTCACAGTCAGACTTCTACAACGTCCTCGGAACAAATGCAGCCTCCGATGTTTCACTCGCAAAGTACCATGGCTGTGCTACAGGGCTCTTCTGTTCCTCAAGACCAGCAGTCAGCCAACATATTTCTTTCCCAGAGTCCAATGAATAATCTTCAGAGTAACACCGTAGCCCAAGAAGAACAGATTTCATTTTTTGCAGCTCAGAACTCAATTTCTCCGCTTCAGTCCACATCTAACACTGAGCAGCAAGCTGCTTTTCAACAGCAGGCTCCAATATCACACATCCAGACCCCTATGCTTTCCCAGGAACAGGCCCAACCCTCCCAGCAAGGTATATTTCAGCCTCAGGTGTCCCTGGGCTCCCTTCCTCCAAATCCAATGCCTCAAAACCAACAAGGAACAATTTTCCAGTCACAGCACTCAATGGTTGCTATCCAGAGTAACTCTCCATCCCAGGAACAGCAGCAGCAGCAACAGCAGCAGCAGCAGCAGCAGCAACAACAACAACAGCAGAGCATTTTATTCAGTAATCAGAACACCATGGCTACAATGGCATCTCAGAAGCAGCCACCGCCAAACATGATATTCAACCCAAGTCCAAACGCGCTGGCTAACCAGGAGCAACAGAATCAGTCCATCTTTCACCAACAAAATAATATGGCCCCCATGAACCAAGAGCAGCAGCCCATGCAATTTCAGAACCAGCCTACAGTTTCCTCTCTTCAGAACCCAGGTCCTACCCAGTCTGAGTCGCCACAGACTTCCTTGTTCCATAGCTCTCCTCAGATTCAGTTAGTCCAAGGGTCACCCAGTTCTCAAGAGCAGCAAGTAACACTGTTCCTCTCTCCAGCATCCATGTCTGCTTTGCAGACCAGTATGAACCAACAAGACATGCAGCAGTCTCCTCTTTATTCCCCTCAGAACAACATGCCTGGAATCCAAGGAGCCACATCTTCACCTCAACCACAGGCTACTTTATTTCACAACACTACTGGAGGCACAATGAACCAACTACAGAATTCTCCTGGCTCATCTCAACAGACTTCAGGAATGTTCTTATTTGGCATTCAAAATAGTAAGAAACTCTAATTTTATTTCTTAAATGTTAGTGGCTGAGATGGTCAAATTCTTACTCTTATTAAAAGGAAGCAAAACACAGTGGTTTTAAGAACACAGATTGTAGTTAGAACTGAGTTCAATCCCAGCCATACCACTTACATACTGTGAGATCTTAGAGAAGTTGTTTGACCTGCAGAAGCTTCAATTTCCACATCTAAATGGTGGTAATAATTATATACTTGAAAAGGATATTGGGAGGACTAAATGTGGTAATGAATATAAATGAATGTGTTTACCATTTTAAGCTGTAAACTTGAAAGGAAAATGAAGTAAGAGTGACAGAAAATATCTCTGCCAATTAAAGTAAGTAGTTTCCAAGGAGGTTAACCCATCGTTAATGTTTACATACCAAGGAAAGCATGTAGGACTTACTTATGATGCTAACTAAGCAAAGTTGTATTTTTCTACTGCTTTGAGTAAACCTGGGATGAATTCCAGTACTGTTCGGTGAAAACCGTTTTGGAGGGCTATCAGTTGCCTCACTTCTAGTTCTATATTGAGTAAACACAATAGTGAATTTCCCCCAACAACTAATAAATATCTTCTTATGAACCTTAACAGAAAGTAACTAATCAAGTAGCTTCTCTATTTTAAATATTTCTGCAGACTGTAGTCAGCTTTTAACTTCTGGACCAGCTACATTGCCAGATCAGTTGATGGCCATAAGTCAGCCAGGCCAACCACAGAATGAGGGCCAGCCACCTGTGACAACACTTCTTTCTCAGCAAATGCCAGAGAGTTCTTCACTAACGTCCTCTATAAACACCAACCAGAACATTGAAAAGATTGATTTGCTTGTTTCATTGCAAAACCAAGGGAACAACTTGACTGGCACCTTTTAACTGGATAAGTAAGTATTGCATTTTGGTTTCTTTTTTATTGAAAAGCATCAATAAATTTTATTATTCTTATCAGATTTAGGTTTAAGTAATAACACTTTTTAGACCCTACTCTTTTGAAATACGGCTTTCTCACAAGATGGTATTTTTAGGGACACTTGGGTGGTCCATCTCTTGATTTTAGCTCGGGTCATGATCTCACGGGCTTGTGAGATCGAGCCCCACATCAGGCTCTGTGCTGACAGAGTGGGACCTGCTTGAGATTCCCTCTTCTCTCTCTCTCTGCTTCTCTCTCTCTCTCTCTCTCTCTCTCTCTCTCTCTCTCAAAATAAAATGTAAGATGATACTTTTTAAATCTGAATAAATTATTCTGGATGATAGCTTGTGGTGTTAGTATTGATGCTAGGCAATCCTTTTGGTTCTAAGTTTCTTCACCACGGAATGACAGAACATCTGATCAATGTACTATTGATTGGATATAATTAAGTCTTATTTCTCCCTTCCTCAAGAAATAAATACTGAGTCAGGAAAGTGTGTGGAAGTATAAATATGATGCAGTATCATTTATAGTATTGTAATATACTTTGGAATCTTTCAGGGTAACAGGAAATTTATAATTTTGTTCCCTCCTTAGTGAGTTATATTCAACTTCTTCTTCTTTTTTAGAAATTCCATGAAGAAAATTCTGATTCCAAGATGTCCTGAGATCATGTGATTCCATGAGGATTTTTGAACTGTTACTTTAAAAACAAAACAAAGTATGAAAAACTGTGATTGAGTAAATGGATAGATTTTACTCTTACTGCAAAAAAGCACACCTGTGCTGCCTGTTGCAGTGATTAGCCACCGTTGTTAACATCTTAATATTTTATATTCCTAATAACAGTGATGACTGAGAATCTATTTGAGTTTCCAGCTGACAGAATTAATTGTTGCTATTTTCCTAGGCGCTATTTCTTTGAAAGTATAGTTCAAATTCAAAAGCTGGACTGCTCAGTTATTATTGCTATTAGAAAATAATTCATATTGTCATGTTTACTTTTGTTCTTCATTCATATTTTCTTACCTGCATTGTTTTAGTCAAGTAATGGCTTTTGAAAAAGGAAAGTTCAAATGGTAACTAAAAGTAAGGCTGTGGTTTTCCAATATAAAAAGCACAGCTATTGGCCAAAATGAAGGAATCTTTTTTCAGTTTTTATGGAGAAACTGAAGGGGTAACATTCTGACAAGTTAACTGTAGTAAGAGCTCTACACAGATAAGAGGCCTCTTTATTACAAAGGCAGACAACACACAATCTAGGAACAGCTGAAATGCTATTGATTTTATTTTCCAGAGAGTTGTTCATTCTCTGTGTTTCTATTAAGGGTTTTAGCCATACCTGTGCAGAGAAGAATAATTATCTTGCTCTATCAAAAAAATGAAGGGGTTAATACATGGTAAATTGTGTTCTGATATCCTCCTATAGCAGTTTAAACTGACAGAGCAACTTCAGTCTGTTTTCTTCTTATCCCCGTCTTGGACCGGTGTTCCCTTTTTATGTTCATTTTTATTATTCTCCCCCTCTTCTTCACTTTATTTTAGACAATTAGTAATATACTACGAGCTTTGTGACCCTGTAGCAACTTAAAGGGAAAGGCCGCTTTGGTCTGGGGTAACCCAGCAACTCCTGCAGCACAGGCAGGGTGGGGGGGCCACTCTTTTAGGAGTGAGGGGAGCTGATTCCTGAGAAACAAGAAACAATGCATTTTTTTCCCCATGAACGGTGCTGTCCTGAAGTCTTCAAATTTTTCCCTCTAATAGGAAACAGTGTACATTTTAATTTAAAAAAAAAAAAAAAAAAGCAAACTAAAATTTCTTGAAACATCACTTCTCCCTAAACTGCAGTGAGTGTAATTCACTTGTCACCTCAGTGCTTTACAGTTTGAAGTGGTCACTTATCTGATGGTTCCCACAAGCCTTAGGCTTTACAGGGTCATATCATTGACTTAAAATGAAGAATTAACTTGTGTTACGTCTCTAGAGAGCAAAATTACACACTCCAGAATTTGCAGTTGCAGTTGTAGCATTAGTTACACAGTTTTGGGTGTTCTTGCCACCCACGGGATGCCTGCTTCTCACGACAACCTGTCGTTTGGGCACGTGCTTACGTCTCGTTTTCCTTTTGGCATGTAGAAAGCTGTTTATACAGTTTAAGGCCAAATTGTGTGTGGCTTCTATATGTAGATAAGATGTTTTGGTATTCATGTCTGTTTCATTTATTTTTATTAAGTGTACAAAAAAAATAGCCTGTTAATTATTTGTTGAAGGCTACTTTTCTGTTGTGTTTTTTTTTTTTTTAATTTGTTTTCTATCCTATACATTTAGTTGAACTTTGTGGAATTGTGGTGTTGGTTTTGTTTATACAGCCAGATTTTTTTCCCCCTTTTTGTGGTCCTCCTTAGTTCTTTGAATGTGCTCTTCTCCTAATTTGTTTTTTCTCTTTGTTCTTATATATTCTTCCCTCCACCCTGACCCTTTCTTTCTTTCTCTCTCTGATTGAGAGGCATTGAATTACGTTTTCAGTAGTACAGGCTTCTTGCCGATATGAAGGGAACTTTTCAGAAAGAGACCTACTCTGGGTCATTTACTTTTGAATACAGTTTTCAATCGTTCAAGTTTTGGATGGTTTATATCTAATGTGTGTTTCATTTTTTTGGAAAGCTATATTTTGTATTTAGGAAATGGTATACTATTTTGCTATTTGTACTGAGTGAGTACATTGGCATAAATATAGAAATTTATATATATACATATATATAAACTATTCTTTTTTTGCCACACATTTTTGTGGTAAATTTGTGAGTTTGTCTGATGTTCTACCACAACGTGGCGTCTGATAACAGTGAGGGGGGGTTTGTTATGTCTTTATTGAGTATTTAAGTATCTTTTGAAACAAATGACCTGTTCATCTGTGGCCATTCCATCAGGCAGTTCCTTGATGTTATTAGTGGGCTAAAGGCAGCTTACTGTGTGTTTGCTGGATCTTTCACTCAGCAAAATGTTAGAGTAAGGAAACCCATCAGGCAATTGTGTCAGATGGTGTTTCATGAGAATGAGCCATTCAGTCTTTGCTCACTATATATTTAATATTTTATTGTTGTTATTGTTATTATTAATTGGCTTTCTGTATTCTATGCCTTTTATTTATAATAACACTAAAAAAAACCACAAACCATGTTTGTAATTTTAATAACGTTTTCCCCATCTTGTAATATCCAGAGCTACTTTATAGATTCTCTGAACCAAAAGCATTTTCCTCAATAGATCATCTCTCCCCACCGCATCAGGGAAAATTACCCAATATAGTTCAGGTTATGAGAAGGACCAGCCACACAATCCAGTGCTTCAGTTTTAACATGTAAAACTCTAACTGCAGAGGTATAAAGAGGTAAAAAGAGCTTACCCAGCAGGTATAAAAATAAGAAGTAGAAATAAAATACTGTAAGTTTATTTCTGAGTTTTCTGACTTTTTTTCTAAGAGATTACACAGGAGACTCAGGAAGTCTATTTGCTCACCAAGTTTCAACTAGAATGTTTCTTAGCACTGCTCTGTGGATGAAGTGGTGGCAAGAAGACTGGCTTGTGTGCTGACTTCTGTTCTGTTGTTTCGCAAGAGGCTTATCATCGTAAAATGCTGATCGCCAATGCCAAGTTACCAGGGACCAATTTTCTGTTTTATAGTGTCTAAGTTTAGAACAGAACATACACCTGAACTGTAGTGGCTTGATTGGATGGAGGCAGAAAACCCAAATTTTATTTTCATAAATTTTGTGGTTATTTATACAAGGGCTGTGCTATGCTACCACATTCTTATTCAATAATGATGGATATTTTTTTTAACATCGTTAAATGTTCCCTACCCCTAAAGGTCACTGTTAAGTACAGCATTCTGACTATTTGGTTACAAAAGACATTTGTCTTCTTACTGAAGAGTTAGCTCAGTGGTCAGTGGTTGATACGTGTGCTAATAATACAATTTCCAGATTAATGTTACAAATAATAGTGATCTATGAGAGAGACTCCATGAGCCAGCAAAGGCCTTGGAAGCAACAATTTATTAAATTTATTTATGGCAGAAGGACCTAAATAAACTCTGAACCTTTTTTTAGTCCTTTATATTGTTATATTCAGTTGCTCTTGCTTTTAGCAAATCACCTTAATGCTTGGAGCTTATCTTTCTGTGTGTGTGTGTATGTGTGTGTTATTCCTTATTGTCATTCCATGATATATCCACACCAACAGGGGAGAAGACAACTAGAAATCATATTTGCCTCAGAGCTTTATCATGTTACCTTTGTAATTAGAGCAGCCAGTGCAAATCAGTTTTTGCCAGACTCTCTCGAACAGGTTTTTAAAGGGCTTTATTTATTATAAAAAGCAGAATTAATGAGGGACCCCCCCCCCTTTCTTCCTTTCTTTTTGTGGTAATTTTGTCTATGCTGTAGTTGAGAATTTCATTATAGTGCATTTCTTATCCATCAGAACCTCAGTTAATCTGCCTAGGAAAAATAATGTCAAAGCAAATGAGAAAAAAGTTCTATCTGAGTCCCCCTAGAACTAAAGTAATAATTCTTTTTGGCCATCTAAACTGTTTTGGACACTTGTTTTAGAAGAGTGAAATCTGTTTAGACAGATCAATAATTAAAGACCAGAATTAAATGCTTTAATAATCAAAGTCTCGAATTAAACGTGACTTATAAATACTCACTAGGAGTAATTTGAGAATTATTCATCATTCTGATGAAAATTTCTGTTCTAAGATTTATTAATTTTTTTTCTAATTAATTGAAAACTTGATGAGGTCTGTTAGCTTTAGTTTCAAAGAGTTTCAAAAAACTTTTTTGACAAAAAAGTTATGACCACAGGCTTCATCCCTAACCTGTACAGCCATGTTCTGTCTGCACACCTTACTTATTTGGAGGGACTCCATGAAGACAAAGACCGTATAGTTCAGCAGCTCTATTAGGAAAAAAACTCAGAGCACATTCCCTACTAAGTTAGGTATATCCATATTAAAAAGAGGTTTTCTGCTCCGCTTATTTGTGTCACTAGAGCTAAATCGTGGACA
The DNA here is from genome assembly GCF_018350175.1 of Felis catus. Taxonomy (NCBI): domain Eukaryota; kingdom Metazoa; phylum Chordata; class Mammalia; order Carnivora; family Felidae; genus Felis; species Felis catus. Next base: position 44,899,463 of record NC_058382.1, read on the forward strand.
TAATGTTCACAATGCAGTAAATATCAGAGTAATTCCTATAGTATCATTTGTGAATTGCCTCAGTACTCTAATTCTTTAATTCCCATTTATTTTCATGCCATTCTAGCCTCATTCATTAATAAAATTCTATTTTTACTCCACTATCTCAGAAAAAAAATTTTTAATTAATATTTTATATCTAGACTAAATGCATATGGAAAAGTGCCTTTCTACCATAATAGTGCCCCTTTCTTGTAATTTCATTTTTCACTATTGCCAAAAACAAATAAATTATTTCAGTAGGCCCCATCTTTCAATTATTTCATTTAGCATTCTTTTCTCCATTTTTCTAACACCAGAGAAAACAGCTTCATAAGTCTCTCCCTTTGGCATAAGAGTAACAGAGAGATACATTGCTAGAATTGTTCCTTTGGGGGAGGGTAAGTAATAGATTATAGAATTAGGGGTGCCTGGGTGGCCCAGTCACTTAAGCGCCAACTGTGGCTCAGATCATGATCTCACAGTTCATAAGATCCAAGCCCTCCATCGGGCTCTGTGCTGACAGCTCAGAGCCTGAAGCCTGCTTCGGATTCTGTGACTCCCCTCTCTCTCTCTCTGTCCCTCCCCTGCTCGCACTCTGTCTCTGAAAAATAAACATTAGAGTTACAGTGTTGAGGCTTTATATAAATTATCTAAATTTGACTTCATCTCGACCAACTAATGATAGGTCTTATCTGAATGCTAATGAAAATTTTATTGTCTGTGAGACTCCATGCACACAAATGTTTGTAGTTAAATTTCAGGAAGGAAGTATTTAAATCATCTTCTCTCGTCTTAGATAAAAATAAATCACTGACACAAAATTTAGATAAAACCTGGTAAAGTCCATTTTTCTAACTAGACAACGCCATGGAATTCGTCGTAGTGCACTTCTTGCCTATCAGAACCTTTGTAATCTCTGAAAAATAGTGTCAAAGAAAATGAAGAAGTTATATTGGAATCCCTCTAGAACAAAGGTAATAATTCCTTTCAACAAGACACAGTTGGATTGACTGTCCCTCTGGTTTTGTTATTTTGCCTCTGTCCTGGCTCCTGGCTGCAGTGGTGGTGCTAAAAGAGAGGGCATCACAGCGGTAGCTTTGGGATAGAGCTTCTTTCCCCCCTGGGTATTTCTTTGACTTAGTGGCACTGAAAACTGCAGGCTTTTATGCAATATTCTTAATACCCTAATGATATTATGCACTTTAATCATTCCAAAGAAGTCAAGAATGCTGTATAGTGATGATTCCTTCTTAATGAATACATCTTAACTATTTGTATCCCTTTTTATTTTGGATAGTCAGCTTGGTGTAAGTGTTCTGTGAATATTTTCTAAAATGACTGTATCGTAGGACTTAAGACTTTGAAATGTAATTGACTATGTGGAGAAATGATTACACTTCAGCAAACCATTTTAGAAATATTAATGTTCAGCTTGCTAATGTATATGTTTAAGACTTAATTAAAATCAGCCCTCTTCCAGTATTTTGTGTTTTGTCTGTGAGAACATTGTAGTGTATAGTTTTTTTTACATATAGTGTGTAACCAGTGGTTTTCAAAATATGGTCCTCAGCCCACCAGCCAGCATCAGTATCACTTGGGAACTAGGTAGAAATGCACATTCTGGAGCCCTGTCATAGACATACTGAATCAGAAACTTTGGAATGGGGCCTAGCAATCTGTGTTTTAACAAGCCCTCCAGGTAATTCTGATGTATGCTCAAGCGTGAAAACCACTGGTGTAAATGGTATACAGTAAGATCTAGAAAGGTTTTTCCCCCTACTCATACAAATAGTTATATATTGTTCTTTATGTAAATTCAGCTTAACCTGGTTATCCGTAATCATTTATTGGCAATGGTAAGTTATTCTTAGTACTGCCTATAGAAATATAGTATATTTTATATACATATACACTTAGTCTAGTTATTGATAATTCAGTTAACTTAGTTTGGCATTTTCCTACCATTTACTAAAAAGTTTACATTAAATGACTGATTTAAATATATAGGTGCAATCTTCTATATTTCTTTCAATTGTTATGACATTTAAGTAGCTAAAACAATTGACGGGTGCTACAGTCTCCTGTTTATCCATAAAATGGGTACCTTGTGGGCAGTGATAACACAAGCTTTCTTTTCATTGCCTCTTACTTTACCAGCAGACCACAATTTTGGTCTGGCTAGACCAACTCTCGGAACATCATTCCTTGTATTTGTATTTGTATCTGAGATATTAAATAAGATGGCTGGCCAGGTCAACATAGCACCTTATTTAATTTCTTTTTTAAATCAATAAAACTTATTTAAAAGTAGCTTGGTTTGTATGAGAACTGATGCAGTAGAGATATAGCTATCCTTGGAACTTACGCTTCAGACACGCATTATTTACTAAAATAAATATTGGACAAGACAGTGCATTATTAATCTGGGCATTTCTCCCTTCCCAATTATATGCCTCATGGTAAATATAAACTAACAAGATAAGTAGATTTATTTGTTCATTTTAATTTCGTGTGTAATTTAGTACCTCCATAATTGCTGTAATCTTCCTTCCACTGTTTACAAATCACCAATTAATTAACTCATGGAAGAAAAAAGGACACTCAAATTAAAAATAATTGTATATTCACTTTATAAAAATCACCACTGCTGTCTTTGCTTAACACTAGCAGTGGAAGTGTAAGTGGCTTACTCTACAAACCTTGGTGCTGGCAACACTTAGGCAAACTGTGGGGAGATGCTCTAGGTACATTCCTCCTTTCGTGTTCCCTTTCCCCTCTTCCCCAGTTGATTGCATAATGTATTCCTGTGCCCAAAGAATTCTATCATGGTTCTATTTGACTCCAACTTGTAGTGTCTCTTTTAGAAGCCCCATGTTTAGCCATATTATCCCTGTTCTTTTTCTTCCCCAGAAGAAATTTGGTGTGAAATAGTTTATAGAGTTTGCTTATTATTTTACCTAATGAACCTCAGGACAACACGCACACACATATACATACACACACACCGTCTCAGATGTTTGAGGGTGGCTTTGGAATCAAACTAATGAGTCCAATGAAGAACTGTCCTGCACTGAAGGGTTTATGACTTTAGTAGCTACAAACTGATTCCAGTGACATTGAGTTAATTTCTTTTGAGCTAATGAATGTATCTGCTGGCCTTGTTTCCTTCTAATTGATAAGCTCCAAGTAGTTGCTACTCTTTTTGGACAATTTTACTGAGTTTTATTCACTTCTTTTATTAGTCTTTTAATTTAACATACTGCACGTATTTCATTAACCCATTCTCAAGTGGTTTAGCTACCATTCTGCCATGAAATTTTTTTAATTTAATTTTATTTGCTTGAGCACACTGATCAACCACTGAACTGCCTTCTTCCATTGTCCTGCAATGAATTAAGGATTACATTTTTGTGTATATGGCTTTCATAGTTGAGATTTCAGAGCACTGACACCAGATATTTTCAGTTTGTTCTCTGGGGGAATTTCATTTGCATCTATGTTTTTAGCTATCTGTGATAACTTGTTAAATATTAAAAAGATATTTTGCTTCTATTGGAACATTTGTATACTCGCAACTATATTTCTGTAAACAGCTGCAGTCAGAAATAAAACATTGAAAGTTTTCATTTTGCGGTGAGTAGCTGTCGTTTTTTCCTCAGACTTTGTGAATGAATTCATATCCGTGAATGTCAGTGTTGAGCAGCATGAGCCTATGGCTGAAATTATAAAATCATTAGGAAAAGGTATGAAATATAGTTGGATTTGGAGCAATTACTTTGCGCCTCCTGTTTTGCCAGGCAGTGTCGTAGCATCCAGTGTGGTAGCAAATCATGTAGCATAAAGGTGCTTTTGCTGAAAACCAGATCTCCCCAGCCCTCAGCCTCAGTCCCACACCCAGAGGCATTCTCTTTTTGTTCTTTCGGCTGTTATTTCCACATATATCAGTTGGTGTTTACCAAAATGTATATATAACATATCACTAGTGGTATTCAAAATGTTACGTGAGTAGACATATATGTCTTTGCGTGTTAGAAAAACATATATCCACCTACTAGACTGTGGGGAAATGTAAGTGACATTAAAGACAAATATTAAATACTAATACAGATGGAACATGGATATCATGAATTTGATCGATAAATAACTGAAGCTTAAGAAGCCCTGCTTTCAACAGTATGCTTATATCTTCTTATCACATATAGACTTTGCCTGTTGATTCTGTGAAGGTGACTGAATTTTTAACATACCCAAATGTATACACATACATGAGTTGTCATTTTAGGAGGCTATATATTTCTTAACAATGCTACCATTGTTCTATATGTATTTAAAAGTTGTCTTCTGGGGGGGTGCCTCAGTGGCTCAGTCTTAAGCATCCAACTCTTGATCTCAGCTTAGATCATGATTTCACAGTCATGAGTTCAAGCCCCTCATTGGACTCCACTGGGTGTGAAACCTGCTTTAAAAAAAAAAAAATGTCTTTTGGCATTTATTGACTTCAACAGCACTGGAAAGGAGTGATAACCAAATGAAATTTATTAGGTATAGATGTCAAAAATACTTGGGTCCAAAAATGTGCCTTTGTGGGCAAAACACTGATGTGACGATGGGACTGTAAGTGGCTGCAACCTGGCTTACATAATTCAAGGTGCAGTGTCCACAGCAAGGGAGGTGGTTGTCCCACTTTACTCCGAGCTGGTGAGAGTACTACTCTCATATTGTAAGGAGCAAACACATTCTCAGCAGCCATGTAATCAGGCCTGTAACAGAATTGGAACATCATTTATCCCTGCTCGGGACACAACAGGGACTCTGGAAATATAAAAGTAGCTACAGTTTCTCAACCGCAACACTTAATGATCTTGTTCTCAAGAAGAGGTATTGATTGCTACCCCTGTGCTCTATTGCATGGCGCCATCGTCCCTGCTTCTACGGAGGCAATAGAATACAGTTTTTAAAAGCCTGGGTTCAGGGTACCTGGGTGGCTCAGTCGGTTGAGCATCTGACTCTTGATTTTTGGCTCAGGTCATGATCCCAGGGTTGTGGGATCGAACCCCGCATCAGGCTCCACTCTGAGCGTGAAGCCTGCTTAAGATTCTTTCTTTCCCTCTGCCCCTCTCCCCCACTTGTGCTCACTCTCTCTCTCTCTCTCTCTCTCTCTCTGTCTCTCTAAAATAAAAATAAAAGCATAAGCTCTTGAGTTTGCCCACCTGAGTGGAGTTCTGGTTCCTACACATGCTATTTAACCTCTCCATTTCTCAATCTCCTTATTTATAAAGTAGAAACAAAAGCAAAACCTCTTAGGGCTATTGCAAAAACTAAGTCATGTAAAATTGCTTAGTTCCTAGTATACAGTAAGTACCTTGTTTTAGTATTTCTAGTCCTGACACTACTTAGCTCTTCTGTCCCTTGTGTACTAGATCCCATAAGCTTTGGCTTTTTCAAAGACCTGTTCCTTTAATTGTCCTCTTTCTCCAGGATCAAAACCTTTCCTCTCTTGAGTCCTTCCTACTGGCATATAAATGTGCTATAATGTCCCTTATCTCTTAAAAAATCAAATAACTTTCTTTGACCACACACCCCCGACCCTACACACACACACACACACACACACACACACACACAGTTTCCACTTCCTCTTCTTCCATTCTCTCTTGAACCCATTCCAATCAGGCTTTCATCAAACCAGTCTCCTGCAATATCTCTTGTCAAAGTCACCAGTGGCCGCCACATGGCTATATGCAAAGGTCAATTCTCAGATCTAGCTTACTTGGCTTAGTATTGGACACACGTGATCCCTCCGTATTTGAAACACTCTCTTCACTTAGCTTTCAGGACCCCACACTCAGCTCTCCTGCTCCACTGGCCACTTATTTTTCATTCTCTTCCTGACCTAACACTGGAGAGAACTAGAAGTCAATTACCAGATCTCTTCTCTATCATAATTCATTTCCCAGGTAATGTCATCTGTGACATTGCTTTATATAATATCTGTATGCTGAAGATTTCCAGATGTGTACCTCCTACCATTATGTCTCCCCTAACACCAGGTCTTTTTAAAAAATTTATTTCAGAGAGAGAGAATCTCAAGCAGGCTCCATGCACAGCACAGAGCCCGACACGGGGCTCAATCCCATGATCCTGGGACCATGACCTGAGCTGAAATCAAGAGTCAGCCGCTCAAATAAGCCACCCAGACACCCTTCTATTACAGTCTTAATAGACATCCCTCTCAAACATAAAATGTCTGAAATCAGATTTTGATTCCACCCTTCCTGATCCCAGCTTCTTCCCCGAATATGCTTTCCAGATTCTTGCTCACCTTAGCAAATGGGATGTATCCAACCTTGTAAATACATTCACTTCTTGAGACACGTGACTCAGTCGGTAGAGCATGCAACTCTTGATCATGGGGTTGTGAGTTCGAGCCCTATGTTGGGTTTGGAGACTACTTAAAATCTCTTTTAAAAATGAATAAATACATGCACTTCTCCACACCTCTATTGCTGTCACCCTGGTCCAAAGCATTTATTGACTAGCTTGTCACATTGTGCCACAATTCTCCATGCTTCCATCATTGCCTTACGCTTGGCTCCTCACCTACCAGCCAAACAGGAGTCAGATTATGCTATACCTCAGCCCAAAACTCTTCATGACTTCCTATCTTTATATTCTTACAGCACTTACGAGGCTCTGTCTCCAGTCCCAGCTGTGTCTCTGGCCTAGCCCTCTCTCCCCTGCTCTGCTGTAGCCACCAAAGTCCTCTCTTTTCCTCATGTTATGCATGTTCCTGCCTCAGGGATTTGCACTCTGATGTCACTCCTGCCCTGAGTGCCTCCCTTCAGGCATCAACATCTCTCCCGCTTTATCAGGTCTTTGCTCAAATGTAGCCTTACTGGGGAGGTCTTTCTTGATCGGCCAGTGTAAAACAAAACTCCCCATAGCCTGTCTCTCTCTTACCCTGCTCTTTCTTCCTAGCATTTATCACCACCCGACATGACTGTTCTGTCATTCTTCCCTCGAATGCAAACTCCATGAGGTGCTTGGTTTTGTTCATTGCTCTGTTCCCCGTGCCTAGAAGAGTACCTGGGCCATTGGGTAAATCAACAAGTCAGGCAAATCCCAATAAATACTGCCCTTTGGCATTTTACTGAATTCTAGGTTTTTCTTGGTTTCTGTAACATTCTTTTCTGGGTCTCTTTAAATATCCCTTCGGTTCCCTGAGATGATCTCAATATGTTGTTCCATTACCGTTCAGTATGAAGCAGCCCTGTTGGGAGAGCTCTCGTTCGAGGCTCCTGGCCTTAATTTATTATTGCAGGCTCTGATCCCATCTTCCCGAGTCATCGATTCCACTTTGCCTGTATGCCTCACCTCCATCACTAGCTTCGCTGAAACCAATAAGCCTGGATCTTTGTACAAATGGGTTTTATTGATTTCATCTGGAACTTTCAGAAATTTACACAGAATTGCAGCGAGCAGGAAGGCAACAAGATATTTTCAAGCTGAAGCACCCAGCCATCTGCCATTAAGTATATTGTGGCGGGGGGGGGGGGGGGGGAATTACCCAATTGCCTGTCAGCATCTGGCACAGGAGGGTCTCCGACCTGCCGCCGCCTCGTTTCCTTGGCAGGTACAGGACCTGTTCCCAGTTCCAGGCAACCTTGGTTTGCAAAACCCCTCGTGTTTCCTTTCAACGCACCACCAGAGGGCGGCCTTTCATCATATTCTACTTGAATTATACCGCCCGTGAGTCAGTCACACTTCAATCATTTCAATGGGAAGTTAGACTATTATGCCAAAATTGTTCAAAGTTAATGAAACTCTAGGATTACAGTGTTATCCCCAAAACTGTGGAACCAAACGCTTCCAAAAGGAAAGTCATCAGGTCAACAATGACAGAGAAGAAACCCTTCCAGACTGTGATGTAGCCCAGAAATAGTGTTTGTAGAAGGCTGCTGTTAAGTATTGGGAGCAACTATTTCTTGAAATCATTCATAGCGGCAGATGTAGCGTATAGATATGTTGGTTTATTTTCCTGCAGACATGAGATTAAAAGATTGAGGTAAAGAAGAGAGTTTTACTGTCTTTTCATCGGAAGGTATCGGTGTGTGCTGTGTATAAAGAACAGGCGAAGCAAGAGTAACACACACATTAGGCATATTAGTCACTGCGTAGTAATCAAAACCAGTATCATCCTGTGCCATAAACAAGCACAGATTAGTAACTACTAAACAAGTCCCTTGTGTCAGATTCAGTCATTTCTTTCTCAGAGCAATTAATTCCCTTTTGTCATAAACCACCGAGAGGGCAATTAAAAGAAAAATGTATCATTGAGGAGTTGGATACTCTCCAGCCAGATTTAGCCCTAAAAATGGATCCCTAAAAAGAGGAATCCAGTTGTGTAGAGGACCTTAAAGAATATTGCCTCGCATCTTTCTCCATCTTTCCCTGCTTTGTAGCCTCAGTGGCCTCTTGAGACTAATCAGGTTTGGCCATGATAGAATCAGAAGAATCAGTTACATTGAATGAAACTATCCAAAAATGTATGAATACAGGCAATTCTGTCTCCTATTCATTCCCGGTGGAAAGAAAGAAAAACACACAAAAATCTTAAAAACTGAAGCCAGTCAAGCAAGCCTGAAAAAGAAACCTAGATTTGGCTACATTTTTGAAAGGAATCTGGTGCTGTGAGTCTCATTTTCTGGCTTTGATCTGGTTGTCAGCCGGGATGGACTTGCCCAAATGATGGCCCACAGAGAGGCCAAATTTTTCGTTTTTCTGCTCATCCTGCACTTCCTTTTTCATTATGAACCCTGCCTGGAAGTTTAAGTCAAAGAGGCTACTTGGAGCAAAATACAGTGGCGTCTCATCCCAGATATTTTCCAGGCGTTTCTTCCATCCGTCCAGGATCTGAATTCGCGCGTCCGTAGGAGTGTGCCCGATGCTGTATGTCAGCTGAGGTTCCAGGACTTGGAAGCCACAGAAATGCAGAGTGCCGCTCTGGGGAGACACGGAGAACAGAGGTGAGTCACAGAACAAACCCTATACAGCTTGTGCCACAAACAGAAGTAATGTAGGCTTTCCAACAAGACGCTCCGACGTGGGGGCCTGAGGCACCCCGGAGAATCAATTCATAGCTATTTTCTCTCACCTTCTAGCACTCTATTCCTAGCTGTTACCTATTTTAGCCTATTCAGCTGAGCTGTTGTTTAAATGAACAAAATCTTGAAACCGTGCCAGCCTGGGATCCTCTGCCAAAGAGCCGGAACTTCTTTCACATAAGGGAGTTTCGGCTTCTTGGCACAGGACTCCTGCCAAGGTATGTGGATGCGCCTTTCTCCGCCTCTCCTTCTAACTAGATGAGCCTCAATAAGTGGTCTGTAGAATTTATTCTCCAATATTAATGTTAATTCTCCGCCGTTCTAGGTGGCCACCGCATTTGCTCTTCTCTCCAACCCTCTTCTGTATAAGAGATCATCTTCACAGTCCAGTGACCCACCACCCAGAAGCCTCCCTCAGACTCCACTCTTGCTGGCTGGGCTAAATCATTTCTGAAATTTTCTCATAGGTGGTGAGGCCATAGCGGCAACCTGGAGAAGGCCAGGAAGACTGGAGACAGAGATCAGTTGTCTGGAGTGGGGGCCCATGGCTATACAAATCTAGGGGTTACCTGCACTAGCCTTTGGTTAGGAGACAGAGCTGTTTGGACGCGTGCACACCCAGGTTACTCTTGAGCACAGGGGCCCGGGAAGACTAGTAAGGCTTAGAAGGGAGCTCCCTGGAGTTCTGAATTGTTACGTTGCTTCCGTCCTCACACCTCGGGTCTGTTTTCAACTGCCATCTTGAGAATCTGGACCCCACAGAAAGCTCAATTAATTAATCCCCGGGGAAGGTTCACTGAAACAAAGTAACCTGAATTGGCCAGAGGATGATATTCATGTCTCCGTGGATACCCTGCAGAGAGTACATGGAGCCGCTGCCACCAGTGGTGATGGAAAGCACGGTCTTCTTATTCTGCGAAGGAAAAGTCATCACGCTCCACGTCTCCTTCATGACGGGAGGTTCACGAAACGGCCCCAGGGCTGTTCTTGTGTTCTTTTCGACACACAAGTCCAGCCACCTGCTATTTCTGTTCCTTCCTCCCACACCGGCTCCTCTGAGCCACGCAGTATGACTCCAGAAGTCAACACTCGAGGGCCAGCCCCGGAGTCCACATTACTCCGGGGTGTGGCCAAGCAGGTGAAGGCTGATACGAAACCGGTGTCGACTGCTGGTGCCTAGTGGAGTTATTTGTTGTGTCCGTCTCCCCACGGCACTCTGCCTGTATCCAGGCATGTAATCCAGGAGACCTCAAAATGTGTCCGGTGTAGTATTTGGGTGTCTACATACATACAGAAAATAGTCTCATGAGGCCTCCACCACCCAGCCTCAACGCTCAGCATCTTGCCATTCCAGTTCTGTCTAATCTCCCCGCCCCTTGTGTTCCCGGGGTATGTTAAAACAAATCCTAAAGTCCTGTCTAAATATCTTCACACAGAGGCGCCTGGGTGGCTCAGTGGGTTGAGTGTCCGACTTGGTCTCAGGTCGTGATCTTGTGGTTCGTGGGTTCGAGCCCCACGTCGGGCTCTGTGCTCATAGCTCAGAGCCTGGAGCCTGCTTGGGATTCTGTGTCTCCCTCTCTCTCTGCCCCTCCCCTGCTCACGCTCTCGTCTCTCTCTCAAAAATAAATATTTTTAAAAAATTAAATATCTACACGCACTATTATCCAGCTCTCCCAGGAGCCCGACCTTAGTACCCAATTGTGTTCAGAACTCTGCCTCAGGACAGAAGGCAGCCCGGATCCAGCTGTTAGAGAAACAGAACCATCCACCTACCCGGAAAGGTCCATTGTCATACATGGCAGCATACGTGTACGCGAACCCCCCTATGAGCACTCGTTCAAACCAGCCTTTCAGGATGGCGGGGACTCCGAACCACTGCAGCGGGAACTGTGGGGCAGAGAACAGAGAGGTCACAGCAGGAACTACCGCCAGCGAAGAAGGCTCAGGTGCTTGGCTGACATCAGAGAAGAGCAAACCCTTCTTGGGGCCCTTGTCGTTGCTTCAGGAGGAGTTAGCACATTAAAGAAAAATATTGTCCTTGGTCAGTCAACTTGACACTCTATTTCTGCCTAAAAGAAACAAGTACCGGGTAGGTCTGAAGAAAGCCACGTGCAATGATGATTTGTTTCTACAAGATCACATTTCACGGCCGAGTCTAAATAGCAAGGAATGCAGATAAAGTTTGCTACGGTGTGTGACGCAAAATACAAAATCAATATTTTGTAGGAGTGCTGTCAACAGTGTGAAACATGTATCTTGTGTTCACGGATGTGAAATCCTACCGTTTAGAATAAGCTGCACATGGGGCACCTGGGTGGCTCACTTGGTTAAGCGTCCGACTTCGGCCCAGGTCATGCATGATCTCGTGGTCTGTGGGTTCGAGCCCCGCGTCGGGCTCTGCGCTGACAGCTCAGAGTCTGGAACCTGCTTCAGATTCTATGTCTCCCTCTCTCTCTGCCCCTCCCCCGCTCGTGCTCTGTCTCTGTCTCAAAAATAAACACTAAAAAATTTTTTTTCAAATAGAACAAGCTGCATATGAATGTGCGCTCACACAGGCGAACAAATGACCCGTGTGCGCTCGGCTTATCAGGGAATTCCCACGGAAGAGTCTTGTCGGCCCTCGTGTCCTACTAAAAGCAGCACAAGGACGATACCAGTATTTCCTCTTCTTCTCCCTGACTTCGGATTTAAACACAGGGACACCTGGGACAGGCCCGATGAGACAAGTTTAGCACAGAGAAGGAATCTGTTGGGCTTGATATCTTTCCCTGATATTTGACGGGTTATTGATCCACAGGAAAGGGGGCAGAAGGGGCTGGGGTTTAGAACAGAAGGAACATGAGATGGAGCACAAGATTCGTGTTCTCACCCTGAATCTGCCGTGGACATGATGCAAGACCTTTGTCACATAAGCCCCTTACTTTTGCTAAGTCTGATGGGCCTCATCTGTAAAACCAGGGGCTTGAGTAATCTCTTCTCTGCAGATTACTCACAACTCTGCAGTTGTGAGGGGCCAGACCTGAGGCTTTTAAGATATACGTGTAGGTGGCTTAGACACGTAGATTTGGTCCCTGTGAATGTTCTACAGTCAGAGCTGAAAACAGAATTGGTTGGCTTGCAGCATATTGAAAGTTTATTCTTCCCCTGGTTGTTCTTGGAGAAGTGAGAAAAGTGAGCAGGGGGCTAGCCCCAGTGGTACCTTGGGATAAATTAAAGTATCGCTTCCTCAGGACGCTTTATTTCTATGCTGAAAGATTACCATACAAGTACACCGACTCCCATAGTAAGACTTTGCCAGGGGGGCCTGGGAGGCTCAGTCAGTCAAATATCCGCATCCCGCCCCGCGTCCGGCCCGGCGCTAACAGTGCAGACCCTGCTTGGGATTCTCTCTCCTTCTCCGTCTCTGCCTTCCCCCCACCTCACCCACTCTCACTCAAAATAAACATTTTTAAGTAAAAAAAAAAAAAATTAAAATTAAAAATTAAAAATTAAAAAAGACTTTTCCCTGTCATCTGTTGGTAAAATGTTATAAGTATACAAATCTGAAGTGTCTACGTAGTGTTTCGGTATGTTGCTATTTTACAGTACACAACTTGCACCGTTGTACTGATAGTAAACTGATGCATCGGGTAGAAGCCAAATTCAAAGACCACCAAGGTCCTTTCCAATTCTAAAACACGGTGATTCTGAGAAGCAGAACTGAAAGCTGCCACAGTGGCCGCAAGGGCCGCACTAGGAAAAGATACAGTGGAAAACGCTGACCAAAAAGGCATCCTCCGGGGCACTGGCTGATGGGGCGTGGCTTTGATAGCGATAGGCCTGAGGGTGGAACCGAACACCTAAAAGTTTGGATTCTTTGCAGCTGACTGAACAGTTGCAAAAGCCGCAGCTGGTGTCACCCTCCTCGTGCAGTTTCTAGGGTCACATCTGGTCCGTGTTCAATATCAAAAGGCTGGTTAGAACCGGTAGAAGCAAAGTCATTGAGTCCAGTGTGGCATTTTCGGGAAAGAGGATTGACAAAGAGCTCGTACAGTACGGACTGCCCGGCGGGGAGACAGCTTCCACGAGAAGAGGGGCGGGAACACAGGAAGCAGGGCAGCGCCCCCTTCACCTGGGAGGCTCTGACCGCAGGGGTCCGTGCCCCGTGCTTCACTCCGCGCAGAGAAGGGGTCAAGTGCAAACTTTGAGAAATCCCACAAGGAATCACTAACTGAAGAGAAGCTCAAGGCTCACTGGTCATCTTTGTAGTCACATATTTTTGTCTAAGTTTGTTTATTTATTTATTGAGAGAGAGAGAAGAGATAGCGTGTATGGGAGCGGGGTGGGGGGGGGAGTGAGGTGGGGGGGCAGATAGAGAGGCAGAGAGAGAATCCCAAGCAGGCTCCCAGCTGTCAGCACAGAGTCGGATGGGGGGCTCGAACCCACACACCGTGAGATCGTGACCTGAGCCGAAACCAAGAGTCAGGCTTTGTTAAGCTACCCACATGCCCCGTGTAGTCACATATTTTCAGAGTAGTACAGCCAGGTTCACAATATCTACAAATCTGTGTAACACCACCCCGTTTGAAGTCATCACCCTTCTTTATAAAGAAGGCGCTGAAGTGTGTAAATGACTTTTCCTAAGATCACATAGCTAATTAGGTGACCAGTCGAGGACAGTAAGAACTCAAGCATCCTGACACTCCTTCTGATGTCCTATCGCACCTGAAAAATCACAAGGTCTGCAGCTTCCAGCTTCTTTTGTTCCGCCACAATATCGGGGCTCAGGCGGCCTTCTTTATAAGCTAGAACAGACTCGGCAGGATACTGAAAGTTCTCGGGGTCCTTCAGTGGACCTGCCCAGAGGAAAATGACAGGCTGGAGTCAGAGGGGCCGAGGCTGAGCCACAGAACCCACAGGCGAGATATGCCACAGAGACCTAATGAAAGGGGGGGAAGGCTGATCCTACCTGTGATGTCCCTTCTGGAGATGACGGGATTGAAGTTCATGGCATACAGGTCTGACACAGTGACCTCCCATCCTTTCCTCTTCAAGGCCTCTACAGCAGCCTCCTTCATGGCATGGTTGAAGGACGTCCTCTCTGCGTGGGCCAGTACGATCAGCGCTCTTCTGGCTATTTAGACACACACAAGGCATACGGAGAAAATCAGTTTCCAAGCGGCAAAGATTTAGCTACAGGGCGGCCGAGCCAGGATCCGTACTAGAGGAGTGAACTCTGCGAGGCATTGGGTGATGCAGTCCATCCACGGCAGCCAGAAATATATTTTCTCCTTAAAAGTACCAATGAATAAAGGACGCATCTTAATGCAGTGGCTAATTTTGCTGGCATACCTAACTGGCCATCTGCATGAAAATGGACTTATCCTCCTGACACCTTTTTTTTTTATGTTTGTATTTTATTTTTGAGAGAGAGAGAGAGAGAGTGTGTGTGTGAGTCGGGGAGCAGTAGAGAGAGAGGGAAACAGAATCCAAAGCAGGCTCCAGGCTCTGAGCTGTCAGTGCAGAGCCTGACGTGGGGCTTGGACTCACACGCTGCAAGATCGTGAGCTGAGCCGAAGGGACGCCCAACCAACTGAGCCACCCAGGCACCCCCCTGCTAACACCTTCTATTAGGTGTCAGGCGTCAGTATCTTGGTTCCCCTCATCAGGGGGTAGTGGCAATGTTCTATTTCCTGGGTGCTGATCACACAAGTTTGTGAAAATTCACTTCGAATTTTCAGTGTGTCTGTTGTATTCGTGTTGTTTTCACTATCCCACAAACACACCTCGTAGAGCAATAGATTCCTGGCAGAGTACGGCTCTAAAGGAAGAATTTGTATAACCTCAAGATGGAGAATACTTTGTAAGAAAGACTAGAGATTCAGCAACCACCAACGGAAAGCTTGCCAGATAAAGCCACATAAAAATTAAAAATCTGGGGGCGCCTGGGTGGCTCAGTCGGTTAAGTGGCCGACTTCGGCTCAGGTCATGATCTCACGGTCCGTGAGTTCGAGCCCCGCGTCGGGCTCTGTGCTGACAGCTCAGAGCCTGGAGCCTGTTTCGGATTCTGTGTCTCCCTCTCTCTGACCCTCCCCCGTTCATGCTCTGTCTCTCTCTGTCTCAAAAAATAAATAAACGTTAAAAAAAATCATTTAAAAAAAATTAAAAATCTGTGTGTACCAGAAGGCACCATAAACAAAGTCAAAAGACAATCAACGGGGAACAGATACCTGCAACTCTTACCACAAAGGGTTAAAATCCCAACAAATGCCTACACACAGAAAAAAGACAGACTACACAATAGAAAAATAAATCAAGGATATGAGCACTCTACTCACAGAGAAGGAAATGTAGATGACAAAAAAACAAATGAGCAGGTGCCTTGCCTGGCCTGTCAGGAAAAGCAAATTAAAATGAGATATCATTATTTACCCATCAGATTGGCAAAACAATTTATCATTATTTACCCATCAGATTGGCAAAACAATTTAAGACAAGCAACACTGAGGGCTATTAAGATTGCAGGAAAGCTAGCAGCTGCCAGTGGGAACACGAATTGCCTCCACCCTGGGAGAAAGTAATGAGGCCGAATCTCTTTAAATTTTGAGGACGCATAAATCTTGACCTAGCTCTCCAACTTTGGAGAATCTGTTCTACAGACTAAAAGCATTGGGATATAAGGATGTATGAGCAAGGACGTGGACTGTGTCATTCTTTTCACTGGCATTCACTGACTCTTTATGGGGAATATTTGAATAAATTATGGCACATACACATTACAGGCTAGTATGCTGTTAACTGTATAGAGTTACCCAGAAAGCTATCCACGATGTATTGTTAACTGATCAAATGAAGCGAGTGTGAATCCATTACTATAAAAGACAAAGAGGGGCACCTGGGTGGCTCAGTCGGGGAAGCATCCGATTTCAGCTCAGGTCATGGTCTCACTGTTCTTGAGTTCAAGCCCCACATGGGGCTCTGTGCTAACAGCTCAGAGCCTGGAGCCTGCTTTGGATTGTGTCACCCTTTCTCTCTGTCCCTTCCTCGCTCACACCCTATCACTCTCTCTTTGTCTCTCAGGAATAAAATAAAATTAAAAAAAATACAAAGAATGAGGGGCCCCTCTCTGGCTCAGTGGGTAGAGCATGTGACTCTTGATCTTGGAGTCGTGAGTTCGAGCCCCACGTTGGGTGTAGACATTACTTGAAAAAAAAGACAAAGAAACTACATATATGTGTACGAAGATTTGCAGCATATAGGTATGAGGGGGAAAAAAGATGTGGAATAATTACATGAAACTACTGATAGTGTTCTTAGCTAGGTAAGAGATGTCAAGGGCATAGAGACAGAGGGGAAAGATTTGCTTTTTTCTTGGACCTCCTCTGTATTACAAAGTTGTTAGAACCAGAATGTTTTCCTCTTGCAACAACGGCATTTTAGTTTAGTTTTATTTCTTTAAAGTTTTATTTCTTTATTTTTAAGTAATCTCTATATTCAATGTGAGGCTCAACCTCACGGTCCTGAGAGCAAGAGTCACAGGCTCTTCCAATTGAGCCAGCCAGGCACCTCTTTTTATTCTCTTTTACTTGACGTATACTTGACACACAGCGTTGCATGAGTTTCAGGTGGACAACACAGCGATTCCACGCGCCTACACCTTACACCGTGCTCACCCCCAGTGCGCTCACCTGTCATAGCACACGACTCTCCTACAAGACCACCGCCCATATTCCCTGTGCTGTACCTTTTGTCCTCATGACTTATTCATTCTATAACTGGAAACCCATATCGCCCCCTCCCCTTCACCCATCTGCCTATCCCCCTACTCCCCCTTGCCGTCTGGCAAAGTCAGTTTGTTTTTTGTATTTATGG
The DNA here is from genome assembly GCF_018350175.1 of Felis catus. Taxonomy (NCBI): domain Eukaryota; kingdom Metazoa; phylum Chordata; class Mammalia; order Carnivora; family Felidae; genus Felis; species Felis catus. The sequence goes on from NC_058382.1 coordinate 44,916,439, forward strand.
GTCTATGTCTTTTGTTTGCTTGCTCATTGGGTTTTCAGATTCACAAACAAGTGAAATCGTATACTATTTGCCTTTCTCTGCATAACAGCATCAACGGGTGCTTACTACGTGCTAGGCACTGCTCTGAGTGCTTTGCATTCTTTTCCAGTTGTCATGGCAACACCATGAGCTAGATACAATCAGTATCCCACATTAAAGATGGAGAAACTGAGGCACCAAAAAGTTAAGCAAGTTACCCAAGTTTACATGGCAAGTGGTGAAGCTGGAATAATGTAAAAATATGTAGACATAAGGCTGGCTCAAAGGAGCACGGAGCTCTTGATCTCAGGGTTGTGAGTTCAAGCCCCATGTTGGGTGTAGAGATCACTAAAAAAAGTTAATAAATTATAGATAAATCCATGCAACCATGTGCAGGCAGCAGGGCAGGGAATGGAGTTTACCACCAACACCGCTCCTAGGAATTGGTGTCACTGCCTCATTTCTCCCTAACTCCTAACATCTGTGCCCATGGGCGGAGCTCCAGGGGGAGCAGCTGCTCTGGGTTAAAATCGGCCAGGCGGCAGCTTCGGCCCTAGCCTGCCCAGGAGCCTCGCCTGGTTCGCTCGCTCTCGCTCGCTCCTGGCGTTTCAGACTCTCCAAACTCCGACTCGGGCAACAGAAGTCTGATAAGGGATTCAAGTTCTAGGAGAGCGATTTACCTACTTTGGACGGCCTGGGGAAAACTTCAGGAGCTCCTGAGGCTGCCTTAACAAACCCCTGCCCCCTCTTTATCAACTCCAGGACTCACCACTCTCGGCAGAGATGTGAGTATATAAAGTTCTGACAAGCGTTTTCTCTGTGACGTACCTTTGCATTAGTTCTATCAGTGTTTACTGAACACTGCTTTGTGAGTTTATATTCTTGTGGCTTACTTCTTCTGAGCTATGTTTATAGATATAAAGATAATTTTTTTTTTTACTTATCAGTATTCACAGGCATTTCTGAAGTAGTAAAATACAAAGGCACTTGCCATAAAATGACTGAATCAGGATATCTAGCCCTTGCTTTTAAGGAGCTCATCATCCACAAGCTATAGGACGCCTGCTGCTTTCAAAAATAAACAGGGGCGCCTGGGTGGCTCAGTAGGTTAAGGTCGGGTTCTTGATTTCGGCTCAGGTCATGATCTCAGGGTTCCTGAGTCCGAGTCCCACGTCAGGCTCCAAGCTGATGGCGGGGAGTCGGCTTGGGATTCTGTCTCTCCTCTCTGCCCCTCACCTGCTTGTGCTCTCTCTCTCTCAAAATAAGTAAATAAACTTAAAAACAAAAACAAAAACAAAAAAACGATGTAAGATGAGACACAAAGAAGAACATATTTGCCAGAAACAAAACCAACGGTGTTCAGTATCTGGTATATATAGATTCCTGAAAACAACGCAGTAGAAAAAAATGGTCAAAGGTTCTAAATATACAACAGAACAGTGATCGACAGTCAGTAGAGCAAAAGCGCTCCTGGGCCAGAGTTGAAGGGCAAATGGGTGACTCCCTCCCCAAACAGCATGATACCAAGTCACTGGTTGCCAGGTCCTTTCGTGGACAAACCTGGGGTTTTTTGGACTTGAAGTGTTCATTTTCCCTTCCTGCCACTTAACTAGCTACATGACCCGTTTGACATCCTCAGAATTTCCCCCTAGGACTGGCGGTAAGACGTGCACACAAAAAACTAATGGCATTAGCCTGACGGGGGAGGCAAGGAACAAAATTCCAGAGGAAAACTGTTGACTTCGGGCTGGCAGATTAGGGAAGGCCTTCAGAAGGAGCTGCCATTGAAGGAGAGGTTTGAAAGCCAAATGAGCTTATTACCAATACCCCTAATTTAATATTCATTTCTGCTTGCCATGCACATAATTGACCTGATGGAGGCCACTTGGTAACGCAGCTGAGCATATCTTTGTGAACGCAGCTCTCTCCCTGTGCTGGTTCGCTTTCAAGATTTCATACCCTATGAAATGTGCTCCCCATTCATCATCACTTCTCTGTGTCCTGAAATCCCTCATTCCTTCCCCACCCTCTTTTTTTTTTTTAATTTTTAAAATTCTAGTTAGTTAACATACAGTGTAATATTTCAGGAGTAGAATTCAGTCATGGATCACTTACATTCAACACCCAGTGCTCATCACAAGTGCCCGTTTTAATACCCATCACCCATGTAGCCCATCCCCCTGCCCAACTCCCTCTGTCAACCCTCAGTTTCTTCTTTATCCTTAAGCGTCTCTTGGGTTTCTCTCTCTTCTCTCCGCCCCCCCCCCCACTTCCCATGTGTTCATCTGCTTTGTCTCTTAAATTCCACATATGAGTGAAATCATGTTATTTGTCTTTCTCTGACTTATTTTGCTTAGCATGATACATTCTAGGTCCATCCATGTCATTGCAAGTGGCAAGATTTTATATATATATATATATATATATATATACACATACACACACACACACAGACACACACATACATACACACACACACAAACATACCACATCTTCTTTATTCATTCATCAGTCAATGGACATTTGGGCTCTCTCCATAGTTTGGCTCCTTCCCCACCATCTTTTGGGTTCTGTTCCCCCCAGCACGTCCACCCTAGCATGAGCCCTGCTCATGTTCTCCCTAACTCTTTGTCTCAGCCTCCTGACCAGGGTTTACTGAGCACCTGTATCCACCAGGCACTGCTCTAGGCATTTAGGATACATCCGTGTACAAAAGAGACACAAATCTTTTTTTTTCATAGAGCATACATTCTGGTGGCCAAAGTATCCCAAATGTTTCAGGGGAGCTGGTCTCTGTCCTCCTCTGTTACTCTAACATTCCTACAATTCTCTGCCTCCAACCGCAGGCCAACCTGAAACCAAGCATTCACTGACATTCCAGATTGAACAGGACTCGGTCAACCTGCAGTTTCATTGAAGACCAACACAGAACTCCATGTTCTGGGGAACATAGGGAAAGATAAAGCTGGCAGAGAAAGAAAGGGATGGTGGTACATTGTTTTTATGTAAAGCACATCTAGATCTATTTAACAGTAAAAGATAGATGACCCACATGATCATTCTGGCAGGAAGAATAAGCAATCAAGGAAAACCTGTTACAAGTGGAATAAGGGCAAGCCCTCCTGTCAGTTTCATGCATTTTGTTCCTGCCTTCCGGGCTCCCTGGGTTTCTCACAGAATGCATGCCTGCCAGTCAGAGGAACCCAGTAGTTATAAACAAATGCTCTGGATGCTTCCATTAATGTCAAGACTTAGCTGGATACAGTTAATACTAGTTAAACAAGGTCCAAATCATTCCATTTTCTCTCATTCTCCCCCCCTTTTTTTTAAGTTACACATAAGTACAGAATATTCCGTAAGATTGCCCTATACTGTGCTGGTGTCCTCAGGCCAGCAGAAGAATGATATAGAGGGGTGCCCAGGTGGCCCAGTAGGTTAAGCATCTGGTCATGATCTCCTGGTTCCTGGGTTCGAGCCCCGCGTCGGGCTCTGTGCTGAAAGCTCAGAGCCTGGAGCTTGCTTTGGACTCTGTGTCTCCCTCCCTCTCTGTCTGGCCCTCCCCTGCTCACACTATGTTTCTCTCTGTCTCTCAAATATGAATAAACATAAGAAAAATGAAATAGAAACAGCCTCTATCGTGCATGCAGGAAACCTTGTGAGCTACCCAGCAGTCTCTCCCAGATGCTTCTCCTCCAGGCTTCCAGAAACTCTGGGTGGGCTTCCAGTCCCCAGCTCAGCCCTTTTCACAGAGATTCTAACTGTAGGTTGTCAACGGCAAACAGCAGTCTCATCCCCTCACTTGTGACAGGCGGAGATTCTCTAGGTGTATGTGTGTCTTCAGAAAGAACAAGGCTCACAGGGAAGGAAATGACAAAAAGGTAGAGTTCTGTCCCAATTGAAGAAATGGCTTTCTAAACACTAGCACTGCCCCATCTCGGAATGAGGCTCTCTGGTAAACAGAGCCCCCTGCCCCTGCAGGGGCTGCAGCTGGGGTGTCTTAGAGGCATCAGATAAAGTTGTGGTGACCTGTAATGTCCCCTTAGGTTGATGGTGGAGAGCGGAGGTTCTGCCACTGAAATGGACCCGATACAGGGATCGGGTCTGCCCCATCCAAGGATCACAGACAAAAATGTCTCCTGAACAGGGGCACCTGGGTGGCTCAGTCTCTTGAGCTCCTGAGTCCTGGTTTCAGCTCAGGTCATGATTTCTCGGTTGGTGGGATCGAGCGTGGAGTCAGGCTCTGCACTGACAGCCTGCAGCCTGCTTGGGATTCTCTCTCTCTGTCTCTCTCTCTCTCTCTCTCTCCCCCACCTCCCCGACTCATGCTTTCTCTCCAAAACAAATAAATAAACTTAAAAAAAAAAAAAAGTTCTCCTGGTCAGGCAGCCTGGGATGGTCTCTATCCAACTAAAGGGTCCAGGTTCCCCAGTTCCAGCACACTCCTCACCAGATCTTTCAATTTTCCTCCCGAAGCAGGGAATTCACATTTTTAAATAAAATAATCTATATTTACTATAAATATCAGCAACTTACTCCAAAATATTTTAAATTCTATAAGGCCAATCAAGGTGTGCCAGTGGACCAGATTTGGCCATTGACAACGGCCGGTTTCTGACCTGTTTTGGAGGAAATTTTCTGCTTCCAAGGTCAAGTCTCTGTTAAATGCCCACCTAAGTTTGTGGGTATGGGGTAGAAAACAGGAGCTCCCCTTCCCCCGGTGTCTGATTAGGGCTCAACCTGGGATCTTAACGCTCTCGCTTTTTCAGTTTTGAATCCAGGAGAAAAACTGAGCTCTAAGCCCCTCCAGGATCCTCGCAGACAGCTGAGGCCTGGGGGTGCCCCAGCTCCCGGACGCGGCACTCACCAGCCAGGGCTCCGGCTGTGCTGATTGGCTGCGCTGCTGGTTGTCAGGGCGACCCTGGCCGCCGCCGAATCCTCGCTTTGGGGGGTGGGGGACAGCAGTCAAGCAGCGGCTGGGGCTGCACCTCGGGAGGTTGGGCGTGCAGCCTGCCGAGCGCCTGCCACTTTATAGCAACTCGCGCCTGCCCGCTTGGGGCTCGGCCTCCCGGGGTGGAGCCGGCTGCTTGCCCCAGGGGCGCAGGGCGGGGCGTGCTGTGGCTGCTCTTCAGGGAAGGGAGGGGGGTCTGAGGACTGGAGTAGGGTGCCCTGGGTACGCGTGGGATATGGGACGGGAGGGTGCAGTTAAAGGGTCTGGGTGCGGGTGGGAGGCAGGCCCATGTGGACCCTGTCCAGGAAGCACCTGGGGACAGCAGGGGGAAGTTTCCGGTGGAGTCCCAGCGCGCCCCGCGAGCCTCTCCCAGTCCTGGGAAATTGCCTCCGCACGGAATGGGGTGGGCAAAGAGAAGGGTGTGCTGGGTGTGGTCCTTAAGCCTCGGATTCGCTGAGTCACTGTGACTCTGGACTTAGATTTGGAGGGCCGAGGTACCTTAGGAGACGTGTTCCGGGAAAAGGGAATTCATTTCTTCCTTTGAAATGTTCACATTGTGCACTGGGGAGTCTCAAAGGACGCCCTTCGCTGGGTGCAAACCCCTGCTCCTCAGAATGGGAATCTAAATGGTTTAGTCCAAGGCTGGCTGGAGAGATAAGTAACAGGGAAGCATTTAAAGAATAGCCAAGACGAAGGAAAGTTGACTGGCTTTACAAAGGCTGACTTTAGGCAGCTGACCAGAGGAGAGAGAAAAGTTTTAAATCCCTACCAAGTGAAAGTTACAGTAAAGTCTTCATCCTATGGGTTGTACTGTGCATGTCTTACTGTGTTTTACAGGTACTGCATTTTTTTGTACATTGAAAGTTTGTATAAACTTTGAACAAATCCACATCACCTCCTTTCCCACAGCATTTGCCCATGTTGTGTCTCTGTCACGTGTTGGCAATTTTCTGAAATGTTTCCAACCTTTTCATTAAATTTGGTATGATGATCTGTGATTAGTGATTATAACTCACTGAAAATTCAGATGAGCATTTTTTTTTTAACGTTTATTCATTTTTGAGACAGAGAGAGACAGAGCATGAATGGGGGAAGGTCAGAAAGAGAGGGAGGCACAGAATCTGAAACAGGCTCCAGGCTCTGAGCTGTCAGCACAGAGCCCTACGCGGGGCTGGAACTCACGGACCACGAGATCATGACCTGAGCCGAAGTCAGACGCCCAACCGACTGAGCCACCCAGGCGCCCCTGATGAGCATTTTTAAACAAGGAAGTATTTTTATTAAAAAAAATTTTTTAAATGTTTATTCATTTTTGAGAGAGAGAGAGACGGCACGCAAACAGGGAAAGGGCAAAGAGGGAGGGAGACACAGAACCCAAAGCAGGCTCCAGGCCCTGAGCTGTCAGCACAGAACCCAATGCAGGGCTCGAACCCATGAGCTGTGAGATCATGACCTGAGCCCAAGTCAGATGCTTACCCAACTGAGCCACCCGGGCACGCCAACAATGAAGTATTTTTAAATTAAGGTATGTACATTGTTAGCGCTATTGCACACTTAATAGACTAAGTATGGTGTAAACATAATTTTTATATGTGTGGGGAAACCAAAAAATTAATTTGACTTGCTTTATTGCATTTTTTGCTCCCAGACCTGTCAAATCTCTGAGATATGCCCATGCTGTCAAAGGGGAAGGAAAAAGAAAAAGAAGTTTAAAGTGTAACCGTCAAAAAAACTAGAAATGGTAACTAAGAAAATTTAGAGAGAAGGTGGGAAGTACACTCTTAAAGTGAGGTTTGCAAAATTTAAGGAGTTGCAAAAAACCCCAACAACTCAGTAATCAAGATAAATAACTGTTAAGTCATTATTTTTAAAGATTTGGGGGGGGGGGGTTAGGCAAAGAATTCTTACTATGATACCAAAAGCATAATTATTAATTGAACTTGATCAAAATTACACAACTTTGCTCTGTAAAGATAGCGTTAAGACAATAAAAAGACAAGGCAAAGACTGGGGAAAATACTTAAAAATCATATATCCAATGAAAACTATATGCAGAATGCATAAAGAACTCTAAAAACTCAACACTGGAAAACAAACAGACAAAAAATTCGGAAGGATTTTAACAGACACTTTACCAGAGAGGATATACAGGAGACAGGTGCATGAAATAATGTGCATTGTCATTAGGAACATGCAAAGTAAAACCACGATGAGATAACACTGCTAAGACATTAGAACAGCTAAGACATTTTTCAAATGACAATACCAAGCATGTTGGCGGGGATTCTGAGAAATGGAAACTCTTAAATCATTGCCAGTGGGAATGCAAAAGGGTACAGTGACTCTGAGGACAGTTTATTAATCTTTTGTAAAGTTAAACACGGACCGACCAGGTGACCAAAAATTCCATTCCTAGATACTTGCCCTAGAGAAAAGAAAATTTATATTTACCCCAAATTTGTACATTAATATTTTAACCCCTTTATTCATAGTAGTCCCAAAATTGGAAAAGACCCACATCTCCGCTCACGAGTGAATGTATGAATAAACTATGGGGCATCCATGCAACCCAACAACACCCGGCAATAAAAAGGAATTACTCTTTTTTTTTAATTTAATTTATTTTTTTAATTTACATCCAAGTTAGTTAGCATATAGTGCAACAGTGATTTCAAGAGTAGATTCCTTAATGTCCATTATCCATTTGGCCCATCCCCCCTCCCACAACCCCTCCAGTAACCCTCTGTTTGTTCTCCATATTTAAGAGTCTGCCTGTTTTTATATTATTTTTGCTTCCCTTCCCTTGTGTTCATCTGTTCTGTATCTTAAAGTCTTCATGTGAGTGAAGTCATATGATATTTGTCTTTCTCTGACTGACTAATTTCGCTTGGCATAATACCCTCTAGTTCCATTCATGTAGTTGCATATGGCAAGATTTTATTCTTTTTGATTGCCGAGTAACACTCCATTGTCTATACACACCACATCTTCTTTATCCATTCATCCATCGATGGACACTTGAGCTCTTTCCATACTTTGGCTATCGTTGATGGTGCTTCTATAAACGTTGGGGTGCATGTGTCCCTCCGAAACAGCACACCTGAATCCCTTGGATAAATGCCTGGTAGTGCAATTGCTGGGTCATAGGGTAGTTCTATTTTTAATTTTTTGAGGCGTCTCCATACTTTTTCCAGAGTGGCTGCCCCAGTTTGCATTCCCACCAGTAGGGCAAAAGAGATCCTCTTTCCCTGCATCGTCACCAACATCTGTGGTTGCCTGAGTTGTTCATGTTAGCCATTCTGACAGTTGTGACGTGGTATCTCATTGTGGTTTTGATTTGTATTTCCCTGATAATGAGTGACATTGAGCATTTTTTCATGTGTCTGTCGGCCATCTGGATGTCTTCTTTGGAGAAGTGTCTATTCATGTCTTTTGCCCCTTTCTTCACTGAATTATTTGTTTTTTGGGTGTTGAGTTTGATAAGTTCTTTATAGATTTTGGATACTAGCCCTTTATCTGATATGTCGTTTGCAAATATCTTTTCCCATTCCGTTGGTTGTCTTTTAGTTTTGCTGATTGTTTCCTTTGCTGTGCAGAAGCTTTTTATTTTGATGAGGTCCCAGTAGTTCATTTTTGCTTTTGTTTCCCTTGCCTCCAAAGACATGTTGAGTAAGAAGTTGCTGCAGCCAAGGTCAAAGAGGTTTTTGTCTGCTTTCTCCTCTAGGATTTTTATGGCTTCCTGTCTTACATTTAAGTCTTTGATCCATTTTGAGTTTATTTTTGTGTGTGGTATAAGAAAGTCGTCCAGGTTCATTTTTCTGCATGTCACTGTCCAGTTTTCCCAGCACCACTTGCTGAAGAGACTGTCTTTATTCCGTTGGATGCTCTTTCCTGCTTTGTCAAAGATTAGTTGGCCATATGTTTGTGGGTCCATTTCCGGGTTCTCTATTCTGTTCCATTGAGCTGAGCGTCTTTTTATGCCAGTACCATACTGTCTTGATGATTACAGCTTTGTAATACAGCTTGAAGTCCGAAAAGGAATTACTCTTGATGCGCATAGCAACAGGGATGAATTTCTAAAGCATTTTGCTATGTGAAAGAAACCAGAGTCAAAGCTATATGACTTTATGTATATGACATTCTGAAGAAGGCAAAACTATAGATTGGAGAATAGACCAGTGGTTGCTGAGGGTTAAGATCTTATTTTTTTAAGATTTTTAAAAAAGTAATCTCTACCCCCAATGTGGGGTTCAAATTCCCAACCCCAAGATCAAGAGTCACATGCTCTACAGACTAAGCCAGCCAGATGCCCCCATTAATAACTGTTTAACAGAATATTTTTGAAAATCAATTTGCAGAAAGGAAAGTCATGACAAACAAAATATAAAAATGTTAAGTAAAGATCAGTACCAGTGCCAAACCAAGCCATATTGAGCCTAAAGAAAAATGAGGACTCACTTAATACTGATTCATTCTTTATGTTGTTAAAAAAACAAAATTCAACTAAGTACATTTTAAAGATCTTATTGACTTTATTCAATGATTCACGAATCAGGTAGCATCTGATCTAGCAGGTAGAACAGAGCTCTGAGGAGCTATGCAAAATGAAAAGAATTTTATAGACAGAAAGGAATGGGAAGTTAAACTTGGTGAAAACTAGATTTTTTTTTTTAAGTTTTAATTTATTTTGAGAGCAAGAGCATAGGAGGGGCAGAGAGAGAGAACCCCAAGCAGGCTCTGTGATGTCAGCACAGAACCCAACACGAGGCTCCATCCCACATACCATGAGATCATGACCTGAGCTGAAATCAAGAGTTGGACACGTAACTGACTGAGCCACCCAGGCACCCCTGTTTGGTTTGTTTTGTTTTGTTTTGGTTTGGTTTTTTTGAGGTTGCTTTCCTTTAGGGAATGGTGGGAGTCTATCAGGTAGATTACCTACCTAGTGCTGATCAGGCCATTCCTGACTGATTCATTTAAGATTCCAGTTCAAGGTGAGCTGGAACTGTAATTAAGTCTGTTTGGTGACGTGAGGCTAAGCATAAGTGACTCCATTTTGGGCCAGTTGTCTTTTTATTATTATTATCATTTTTTTTAATGCTTGTTTATTTTTGAGAGAGAGAGAGAGAGCACAAGTAGAGGAGGGGCAGAGAGAGACGGAGACATAGAATCTGAAGCAGGCTCTAGGCTCTAAGCTGTCAGCACAGAGCCTGACGCAGGGCTGGAACCCACGAACCGTGAAATCATGACCTGAGCCCAAGTAGGTCACTTAACAGACTGAGCCACCCAGGTGTTACCCGGTTGTCTTTTAATCATTTATACCCTTTAACAGTTATACCCTTTGGTCAGACTCAGCCTGAGTGATAGGGTAAAAAATGCAAAAATTGCTGAATCTGTGCGATTCACAGGTCCTACAGCAGTGGGGTCACATTCTTTAAGTTAGTCATGCTCTTGGATTCTTTTCTGATACTCTAGTCTTAGGGAGATCATTTGCTCGGTGATAGATGAAGGCAAGTGTACATTTAAAGCTTTCGAGAGAGGGGCACCTGGGTGGCTCAGTCCATTAACTGTCGGACTTTGGCTCAGGTCATGATCTCATGGCTCCTGAGTTCGAGCCCCACATTGGGCTCTGTGCTACCAGCTCAGAGCCTCGACCCTGCTTCGGATTCTGTGTGTGTCTCTCTCTCTGCCCTTCTCCCACGCATGCTCTGTCTCTCTCTAAAAGATAAATAAAAGAACATTAAAAAATTAACAACAACAACAACCAAAAAAACCCAACTTTGTCCAGAGAGTCGAGGGATTTTTACTGGGCAGCTTATGCTTCAGCAGCAGACTGTGCAATGCCTTCAAAAGTTAAGGGCAGGTTCCAAACCATACCCTTAACCAGGGCAGTAGGGATCTGTCAAAGGAAGTGAATTTTTAAAAAATGTTTATTTTGAGAGAGAGCACCCACAAGTGGGGGAGGGGCAGTGAGCGAGGGAGAGAAAAAGAATCCCAAGCAGGCTCTGCGATTTCAGCACCAAGCCCGACTCAGGGCTGGCTCTCATGAACCTCCAGATGGTGACCTGAGCTGAAATCAATAGTCGGATGCCTAAGCAACTGAGTCACGTAGGTGCCCCTTATGTCTGAATAATAGTCTATTGTGTATGTGTTTATCTTCTTCATCTACTCATCTGTTGACAGACACATTGTTTGCATATCTTAGCTACTGTGAATACTGCAATGAACATGGGTGTGCAGAGATCCCTTTGAGAAACCAGGTTCAATTCCTTCAGATATATACCTAGAAGCGGGATTGCCAGATTATATGGTGGTTCCATTTTTTTTTTTTTCAAAAAAAAATTTTTTTTAACGTTTATTTATTTTTGAGACAGAGACAGAGCATGAACGGTGGAGGGTCAGAGAGAGAGGGAGACACAGAATCGGAAACAGGCTCCAGGCTCTGAGCGGTCAGCACAGAGCCCGGCGCGGGGCTCAAACGCACGGACCGCGAGATCATGACCTGAGCCAAAGTCGGACGCTTAACCGACTGAGCCACCCAGGTGCCCCTATGGTGGTTCCATTTTTAATTTTTTGAGCAATCACCATACTGTTTGCCATAACAGCTATAGTAAACGGTTTTAATTACATAAATTACATAATTTATTTAATACATATTTCATTTATGTATATATTTAATACATATTTAATTCCATAAACCTATTTTATAAATCTATTACATACATTTGTGTAGTAAATTTTATTACATAAATTACATAAATTAGAATCCTTTATTCCTAGTGAAAACTAAGAAGGAAGCAACCATGGACTTATCTGTTACACTAGCATCCAGTGAAGATCCAGTGATTGGATTGGTACATTTGTACATGCATTTTACAATTTCTAATAGTAGATTCTTCCTCACAGTAAAGTTTTCAATGTGGCACAAAACGTAGCTACTATTAGATGTAAATATCTTCAGTTCATCTGTAAAAGGAAGCCAAAAGTCAATAAACTTAAATTGAGTAATTCATGTTTGCGTATTTTATCCTACTTGAAAATGATTTAGATGCTTGATAAATATCCATCATTTAACTTATCTCCGGGTTGGGGATTTGAAGTGTTTTACAGCGTAGGGCACCTGGGTGACTCAGTCGGTTAAGCGTCCAACTCTCGATTTCTGCTCAGGTCATGGTCTCACTGTGCATGAGATCGAGCCCTGTGTCAGGCTCTGTGGGGACAGTGTGGAGCCTACTTAGGATTCTCTCTCTCCTTCTATCTGCCCCTCCCCCACCCATTGTCTCCACCCCCCCCCCAAATAAATATTTTTAAAAAACATTTACAGTGTGTGTTGTCACCAGGAAATTTTCTTGAGGTTGGTGGATGACCTAGTGTCAATCCAACCAATTCCATGACCGCCTTGTCCTAGCACAGGATTCTTACAGTTAGGGGGTGAGTACTCCAGGTGCTTTTCAGCGCTCCACCCATGGCCAACAATTTTGTGGCTTTGGCTTCCAAGGTTCCCACGACAGAGCTGTTATTCTTTTACCCCATCTGTACACGAACAGAAGCCAACAAGAACCACAGAAATGGAAGTGTGGACTCCAGCAGTAACCAGAAACTCTGCTTTCCACAGTACCAGTTTCTGGACTCCACAGTTCCAGAAAAAGATGGTACTGTAGACTGGCCAAGAGAAGACCTTAAGTACACACCACCAGCAGCTTCCTGAGTGGAACTCTGGACTGAACCAGCAGACCCCAATACATAGGGACTGAACTCACTGGGGCTAGGGACTCAGATTCTGGGTGGAATCATCTGCCTGCTCAAGCTGACCTGCCATGGACTGGGACCATGAGCTACCCAAGAGCTAAGGACTGGCATTTTGCAAGAACTGCCTCTCTGGCCTGTTAACCCCGGACTGGAAAGCCACTCAGATCAGGAATTCAGGGCAAAGAGAGCGGGACTCAGATCCAAGAGGAACTTGGTCATGAACCTCAGAAATGGCAAGAAAGAAGACTCCCAGAGTTGGCAGGTACCAACACCTGTGTTTCTTGTTCCTGAAGATGTCAGCAGATTCCCTTTGTTCCCACCACTACCACCAAAACTGTCAAAAAAAACAAAATTCAGGGGCACCGGGGTGGCTCCGTCGGTTGAGCGTCCGACTTCAGCTACGGTCATGATCTCATGGTTTGTGGGTTCGAGCCCTGCATCGGGCTCTATGCTGTCAGCTCGGAGCCTGGAGCCTGCTTCAGATTCTGTGTCTTCCTCTCTCTCTCTGCCCCTCCCCTGCTCACACTCTGTCAATCTCTCTCTCAGAAAATAAACATTAAATTTTTTTTTTTTTTATAAAATTCAGGGGCACGTGGGTAGCTCAGTTGGTTAAGTGTCCAGTTTTGGCTCAGGTCATGATCTCGCAGTTTGTGGGTTAGAGCCCCGTGTAGGGCTCTCTGCTGACAGTGTGGAGCCTGAAGCCTGTTTCCAGTTCTGTGTCTCCCTCTCTCTCTGCCTCTCCTCAACTCATGCTCTGTCTCTGTCTCTTAAAAATGAATAAACATTTTTTTAAAAGTTTACTTTTTTAATTTTTAAAAAATGTTTGTTTACTTTTGAGAGAGAGACAAAGTGCAAATGGAGGAGGATCAGAGAGAGGGAGACACAGAATCCAAATCAGGCTCTAGCCTCCAAGCTGCCAGCACAGAGCCCGATGTGGGGCTAGAACTCATGGACCTTGAGATCATGACCTGAGCCAAAGTCAGATGCTTAACTGACTGAGCCACGCAGGTGTCCCCCACCCCCCCCAAAAAAGAGTTCAGAAAACAAAATTCAGCTGGGGATGCTTTAAAGCACTTACTGGCTTTATTCACCTGGATTTATTCATGAATTGGGCACCATCCAAGCTAGCAGATAAAAGCTCTGAAGAACTGTATAAAATGAAAGACTTTTGTGGGCAGAAGGGAGCAGGAACCAGGAAGTTATATGAAGCAAATACTTTACAGGATATTAACAAACTAAAATTTAAATAAAAAACAAAGTGGGTTGGTTATTGTTAGGCGACTTTCCTTCAGGCTCTAACAGGCAGATCATCTTAGAAGCGCTAACATGGCATTTCCTGATTGTCTGGTTTAAGATTTCATTTCCGGGATAAATAACGAATTAAGTCTAGGTTTAGAGGCAAGGAACTTAGCATAAACCATTCCATTTGGGGCCTGTTGTCTTATTTTTAATATTTTAATGTATTTTTTTTCATCGTAGACATTTTTCATTAATTTGACCTCTAAAACGTTGTATTGAAACCTTTTGATTCCTGAGTTTTCTGGCATTTTAAATTTTGTGCCAGAGGCAAGTGCTTCTGGTCCTTGCCTTGACTGTAAATAAACCAGATTTTCTATTATTTTAAAATACAAAGTGTACGGATACTGTGTAAAGTTGATAAATGAAGAAACAGGCAAAAGCATATAATTAGAAGGTAATAGTAGCCCCTGGAACCATTACACACAATGGTTTTAAGCATTTTTTTCTAGGAATGGAAAATGACAGGAGAGGACTAGTGTTTAATATATGTTTAAGAGTTAAGGGAGGCTTGGGGGGCTCAGTTGATTAAGCTTCCAACTCGTGATTTCACCTCAGGTCATGATCGCACGGCACGGTTCATGGGACCCGGCACAGAGCCTGCTTGGGATTCTCTCTCCTCTCCCTCTCAATAAATAAATCAACTTTAAGGAAAAAAGACAAAAGGATTGCTGATGATGTTATATTTAACACATGAGAAACTGCCAAAGTGCTTTCCAAGGTGGCTGCACTCTTCTGCTCCCAGCGAAGTGTGAGTGTTAGAATTTCTCCTCACCAACATTTGTATTGTCTCATTCATTGTAGCTGTGTGTGTGTGTGTGTGTGTGTGTGTGTGTGTGTGTGTGTGTGTGTGAAGTGGTAACTCATTGTGGTTTTGAGTTAGGTTTTCCCAATGACTAGTGACACTGAACATCTTTTCTTATAATTGTTGGACATTTATATATCTTCTTTGGAGAAATGTTTAATTGCTTTGCACATTTTTATTTTTATTTTTTATTTTTTTTTAACGTTTATTTATTTTTGAGACAGAGAGAGACAGAGCATGAATGGGGGAGGGGCAGAGAGAGAGGGAGACACATAATCTGAAGCAGGCTCCAGGCTCTGCGCTGTCGGCACAGAGCCCGACGTGGGGCTTGAACTCAAGGACCACGAGATCAAGACCTGAGCAGAAGTCGGATGCTCAACCGACTGAGCCACCCAGGCGCCCGGTTTGCACATTTTTAAATTGGGGTGTCTTTTTTATTGGGTTGTAAGGGTTCTTTATACAAGTTCCTTTTTTTTTTTTAAAGTAATCTCTGCACGCAATGTGGGGCTTGAATTCACCCTGAGATCAAAAGTCGCATGATCAAAAGAGATCAAAAAGACAGACTGAGGCAGACAGGTGTCCCTTTATACAAGTTCCTGATCAGATACGTGATTTGCAAGTATGTTCTCCCGTTGTTTGGATTGTCTTTTTATTTTCTCAATGGTGTCTTTTAATTCTGATGACGTCTAACTTAGGATCCTTTTAGCACATGTTCTTTGTGTCTTATCTAAGAAATCATTGCCTAACCGAAGATTTATACCTATGAGTTTTTGTTTTTTTTCTGTGAGTTTTATAATTTTAGCCCTTCTATTTAGATCTGTCATCTACTTTGCAGTAATTTTTGTGTATGATGTCAGGGAATAAAACCCCCGTTTTGGGGATAAGAGATAAGGGAACTAATGTACCAAGTGCTAATATGGCGTGTCTGCGGCCATACAGCTGTTCAGTGGTGCCTTGCAGAATTTGAGCTCAGGGCGCTCCGACTCAGAGTCAGGATTCTTGAGTGTAGCTCAAGCCCCATACACTCTTCTAGGTGAGCCCTGGTTGCATCTGAAACAATATAGGATTCAGCTGCATTGCCTTAAAGGTCCCTCCAGCTTTAATTGGCTGTCAGTTCAGAATTGTGCAATTCCCATGCAGTTCTCTGAGCAGGCTTGTCCCTGGAGGCTTGTGTGTCTACTGAAAACCATGTCCTCAAGGTCTCTGCCACATCATCAGGGAGCAGCCGGCACCCTGGAGCTGTAGAAAGCTTTGTGATGGTCTTCATTATCTAGAGATAAAAAGCAGAGGTAGGAGAAACCTCAGGAGTCTCTCATTTTCCTCGTGATGAAAGAACACAAACAGCCTAATTAGTTACCTGCTAAGGCACTGCCTCTGCACTTGGGTGCCTCCTTTTTTGCAAAAGAAATCCCCAAAGCCCCCTTGCTGTGGATGATGGACTTTGTGCAATAGCTCAGAGCCACATGGGCCTTTCTGGACACCTGGGCATCTGTTGTCCTCAGTGGTTCCCGTGGCTACTGCCAAGTATCCCTGGAGGGAACAGGTCTTTGGTATTAGGGGAGAAATGATTCTTCTCCTGTAAACATCATCCCTTCCTGCTCTCCTGTCTCACTGCCAGGATCACTGTTGTACAGGACACGCACTGTTAGGCTGGACTTCTGTGTCCCCGTGTGCTCTGCCACAACTCTGTCAGGTTATATATTGTGTCAAATAGGTCATATTCTGTTGGGCTTTGACAACTCTGGTTAGACTGACATTTCTCTTGAGATGACATGCGTCATGCACTTGTTGTGAAGAGATTTCATCTGATACAGTAAACTGAGTTCTGGGATCCGATCACAGAATTTGAGTGCTTGATCCTTTTTGTCCCACGTCCCATTAGTAATTCTTCAGCTTGTGCACAAACACCTTCGGGGATAGGGGACTCACCTGTAATTTGCAAGAGCAAACTACAGGAGAAGTTAGGGGAAAGCATTCCCTGTCTCTTGATTCTTTATTTTGTCTAGACTGGTCTGAGCCAAGCATTCAGTTCCACAAGCATTTATTAAACATCATTCAAGATCCAGGCAATGAGCTTCGTGAAGGGTGAGGAAAGACAAATGTCACCTAGTTCCTAAGACATCTGAGCAGTTACTAGGAAATGTGCGCCACACTTCCTTGTCATCATAGATCTCAGAATTACAGTCTCAATAATGTCTTAGGGGCACCTGGATGGCTCAGTCAGTTGGGCATCCGACTGCAGCTCAGGTCATGATCTTGAAGTTCATGAGTTCAAACCCCGCATCAGGCTGTGTGCTGACAGCTTAGAGCCTGGAGCCTGATTCAGATTCTCTATCTCCTTCTCTCTCTGCCCCTCCCCTGCTTGCTCTCTGTCTCTAGAAAATAAATAAATATTAACATATTTTAAAAAATAAGGCAAATTATTTTTTTTAATTTTTTTTAAACATTTATTTTTGAGACAGAGAGAGACAGAGCATGAACGGGGGAGGGGCAGAGAGAGAGGGAGACACAGAATCGGAAACAGGCTCCAGGCTCTGAGCCATCAGCCCAGAGCCTGACGTGGGGCTCGAACTCACGGACCGCGAGATCGTGACCTGAGCCGAAGTCGGTTGCTCAACCGACTGAGCCACCCAGGCGCCCCGCAAATTATATCTTAATAAGGCAAAAAGGTTGCATTTGTGACAATTGACCTCCATACATGTGAACACACAAACACAGTGATCTAAACACAGCATATATTTCCACTCACTCCCTGTCTGTGCATACTGGGGTAAAAATAACAAGTAAATTTGGGGATACTCTTCGTGATGTGCCAGAGTTAACACATATACTGCTTGATTGTGGATTACAGGGGTACTGCTTCCCTGGGGGATGTTTTGGAAATGTCACTAACAACGTACTATTAACTATATCTTGTTAGTAAAGAAGACGGTAATAGAGAGTGATGCTGGTGAGCTGGGTCCAGGGACCCGGAGGGAATCCCACAGGATCAGCCAAGAGGGTCCTTGGCTTCATGCAGGATGGAAATGAAAGGTGAGCCAGCACAGCTTAAAGATGTAGAGAGAACAGATACAGACGGAGCATCTGGGAGACTCAGAAAAGAAAGGAGCATGAGTCTCAGGTTTGTTCGGAGCCTGGGGGTTTTTATTGAGGATTGTGGTCTGGTGTACGTGTCCTCTCCGACATCACTGAATCAGGTAGAACAAAGAGCAGGGGAGGAGGCTGGGTGGTTCTGTTGGTTGAGTGTCCAACTTCAGCTCAGGTCACGATCTCACGGTTTGTGAGTTGGGCTCCACATCAGACTCTCCACTGTCATTGCAGAGCCTGCTTCGGATCCTTTGTGCCCCCACTCTCTCTACCCCTCCCCTGCTTGCACGCACTTTCTCTCTCTCTCTCTCTCCAAAAATGAACATTAAAACAAATGTATTGAAAGACCAGTGGGGCGCCTGGGTGGCTCAGTTGGCTAAACATCCCACTTCTGCTCAGGTCATGATCACATGGTTCACGAGTTTGAGCCCCATATCATGCTCTGAGCTGAAGCTTAGAGCCTGCTTCAGATTCTGTGTCTCCCTCTCTCTCTGCCCCTCCCCTGCTCATACTCTGTCTCTATCTCAGAAATGAAACATTAAAAAAAAAAAAAAAAAAAAAAAAGGACCAGGTCCCAGGTTTTATTCCTTGGAACCAGAGGGTGTTTGTTGGCTTTGAGATATCTAGAGTCTGGATCTGGAATGCACATATGCTGGCTTCCTCAGGTCCTTCTCACCTGGCCCTTCCTTAGGTGTCATCTATTCTAGAGGAATCATGAACTCCTTGACCCTTACCATGAGCACATTCTGAGGCATATGTAAAGTGGGGTGGGGGCACAGGTCCTGGCAAGAACAGAACCAGGGACAGGAAGAAAACTCAGATTTTTATGTAGTCCTTCAGTTTTCCTATCTCTAACTTATCACCTTATTAAAAGTGTCAGTCAAGGATGCCAGTAGGATTTCGGTTAAATACGAGTTTCAAATGTTCTGAACTAGCAGTCAAGATTAGCAGGTACAACTTCTATAAACAAGCATTCCCTACGTTGATATTCTGGAAATCAAATAAAATATAGGATCTGATTGGAGTTTCATTCTTTGTACTCTTAAACTCCAAAGATTTCATTTCAGCCGAGTAATATCATTTCAGCCAAATATCTATCGTTTGATTATTGTAATATCACATTTAATTCTTGTGTGTTAGAATTGTGAACTTTTTAGGCAAAAGGTTATATAAAACAATCCATTTATTTCTATGTGGTCATTCCTTTTAGGTGTTTTTTTGTTTGTTGGTTGGTTGGTTTGTTTGGTGGGGACAGGCAGATTAGCATCCCTTATGATGCAAAATTTACCTTTTTACCATTTGTTCTCATTTTGTGTCTCACGTAGGCCAGAGGACTTGAATCTGCCTGTGTCCTTTGGTATTAAGGCTAGCTCAGTTTCGGCATATGTATAAACAAAACTTCCTGTAGTTTGCCTTTTTTTTTTTTTTTAAATCCTGTTGTGGGGCTCGAACTCATAACCCAAGATTAAGAGTCACATGCTCCATCAAATGAGCCATGCAGGTGCCCCCAAACTTTGCTTTTTAACAATATTTACTCCATTCTAGCATGAGTTTGGTTTCTCTGTATGTAAGTGAAGCGGATGAGTTGTCTGGGGGAACTGGCTTCAAGTGAATGAGTTTGGGGATATGTGGATCGTTGGTCTCTTCTGTGACTATTCTACTATTACTTGTATGATGTTGCCATCATTGGGGAGTTTCTGATTTCCTTGTGTTCCTGAGGCAGACTCCAGAGGCCACTTTGTTCCTCGCATCTTTTTAAAAATTCTCTTCTGTGTTTCTTTTGTTTAGGGGGCTCTTATTCTTTCCGTGCTAGATTTGCTTTGCCTTAGAGCTCATTCCCAATCAGTAAAAATGAACTCTGCATCCTGGTTCTGGGTTACAGTTGTGGGGGACTAGGAGGCCACTCCTTCCCATCTGCAAATGAGAAGCTATCAGTGGTGAAAGAAAGCAGTTATTTAGATGTTCTTTAGTTTTTAAAACTTGTAGTCCTAAGGGCCTAACTGCTGGGGTTAACAATTTGCTGTGCATGCATTTTCAACCCCTTTAATCATATTTTTCCTACTCAAAAATTTATTTCAAAGCCATTTGTATGCATCTCTAAATTGTGGTTGTAACTAATGCCATTTACCAAGTATTTCTAGCATCCTACCTTCCAGACACTGATTGGGATGGCATTTCGTGGTCCTATCTGGTTGGGTGGGACCACAGGACTGGCTCTGGCCACTGAACTAAGAGAAGCATCCTTTTGAGATTTGCTTTGTTGAGTGGGACTAGAGCAGTCTTTGGTTCTAGAGAGAAGTTTCTGGCTCCTGAGTGCCCACAGATCATGAAGTTTTCCACTCTGCGTGGTGAGTAGATCGCTAGTCCTCATCTTTGGGTGCTCCGGAGATTATTTCTTGTGCTTCTTTTGTGGTAAGTCTCTCCCTTGCCTCAGGAAGCTCTTCACACCATGTGCTGATTGATACTTAGTTGACTTAGCAGGGCCCTCGGTAGATCTCTGGAGATCCTCTCACAATACTCTATCTTGCTGGATGGTTGCAACAATTTTTTTTCTTAGAAATCAGAAGTTTTTTGTGACATGAGATGGTTTTTTTTTGTTTTTTTAAATATTAATTTTTTATTTTGAGAGAGCACACACACACAAACACACATATGTACACGTGTGCATGCACTGGGGAGGGATAGACAGAGAGGGAGAGAGGGAGAATCTCAAGCAGGCTCCCCACTCTCAGCACTGAGCCTGACTCGGGGCTCGAACTCACAAACTGTGAGACCATGACCTGAGCCAAAATCAAGAGCTGGATGCTTCACCGACTGAGCCACCCGGGCGCCCCTGAAATGTTTTCTTTCTTAATTGGAAGGAATAGAGTGAAAAGTTAAGACTTGACAAGGCTGGCTGTTGGGGGTGGGGGTAATGTGGGGCCACTGGATTGGGTGCAGGCGGTGAAAGAATTCACCCAGGGCAGAACAAAGGAGGTAGTTAACTGAATACACCGCAAGGGGGAGGCAGGCTGGACAGCAAATGAGAGACTGTCTGCTCAGAAGCCGTGGTTAGGGACTTAAAGCTTATTTATTTATTTTGAGAGAGAGAGATAGAAAAAGAGAGAGTGTGTGCGAGTAAACACGTGGGGCAGAGAGAGAGGGAGAGATAGAATCCCAAGCAGGCTCCATGCTGTCAGTGCAGAGCCCAGCTCAGGACTAGATCTCACAAACCTCGAGATCATGACCTGAACTGAAATCAAGTCAGACGCTTAACCAACTGAGCAACCCAGGGACCCCGGTGGGGGCTGTAGTTAAAGGGGGAAGGTGGGGAGGTAAGGGAACATAAGGAATTTGCCTTTTTTGGTACTTGTGTCTGTGTAAATAACTCATTGGTCAGCTAGGGCTTAGGGATATTTTGAGGTGGGTCATCTCGTGGGCCTGTTTGTATCCAGCCAGGCCGGTACTGTGGGCCCTTTTACCTTACTCAGGTTTCCATTGTCCAAGTTGGTCGACTAAAAGTGCCGTCTATATTGGGTACGTGGGTGTTATATCATCCCCTACTTTTCTGGAACTTTGACAGTGTGAGGAGGAGAAAGAGAAAAGGATTCTTACAGGCCCTTGCCCCTACTCACCTCTCCTCCCGCACCCCCAGACTCCTGTTGTGTCAGCCAGCCCATCAGCTTGCACCCAGTTTCACACAGATGGAGGGCAAGGGAGCCAGTATTCGCCCTGTTTCCTATGGTCTCCACTGGTCTATTTGTTGCAGAAAGGTAGATGGGCTAAGCTGAAACCTTGACCTGGACACTCAGAAGCTACGTGACTTTAAGTCACATAACCTCTCGTAGATGGGGACCGCTGGAGATAACAGCACCCATACCTCGTAAGTGTCCTGCCAATTAAATGGACTAACATAGATACATAGATGATGTACTTAACACAGCCTGTAACATGAAATAAGTCCTCGGATGGTAGCTTTTCACCACCGATGAAAATAAGGAAGATCTCTTTGAACTGATATGGAGTGATTTCCAGTGAGGAAAGATATATATACTACTATACTGCTTAAAAAGAATTTTAAGTAGTAAACTAATTTAACTTTTTTAAAAATGTGTATTTATTTTGAGAGAGACTGAGGGGGGGGTAGAGAGGGAGAGAGAGAGAGAGAATTCCAAGCAGGCTCCACAGTCAGCACAGAGCCTGACACAGGGCTACATCTCACGAACCAGGAGATCATGACCCGAGCCGAAGTCAGATGCTTAAGTGAGTGAGCCACCCAAGCACCCCTACCTTTTATTTAAAAAAAAAAAATTTTTTTTTTACATTTATTTTTGGCAGGCAGAGAGAGATAGAGCGTGAGCAGGGGAGGGGAGGAGCAAGGAGATAAAGAATCTGAAGCAGGCTCCGGGCTCTGAGCTGTCAGCACAGAACGCGATGTGGGGCTTGAACCCATGAACCACGAGATCATGACCTGAGCTGAACTCAGATGCTTAACCAACTGAGCCACCCAGGAGCCCTAGGCGCCCCTACCTTTTAAATTTTTTAATATTTTATTTGTAAGTAATCTCTACATCCAAGGTTAGGCTCAAACCTACAACCTTGAGATCGAGTCCCACGCCTCACTGACCGAGGTAGCCAGGCCCCCCTACTATTTGTAGTGTAAGAAAAACGTTGGGGCACCTGGATGTCTTGGTTGGTAGAGCATGCAATTCTTGGAGTTGTGAGTTTGAGTTGGGTGTAGAGATTACTTAAAATCTTTTTAAAAAAATGTAAAACACATGCTCTTATTTTGCTATTTTGCAGAATAAAACAAGGGTAAATTAGGAACACATGAAACTGATGCTCTATATGAAGTAAGATGAAACAGAAGGGGAGAAAATGGCATCTAGCTGGAAGTATACTTTTATTATTAAAAAAAAATTTTTTTTGAATGTTTTTATTTTTATTTTTTTTAAATTTTTTTTTTTCAACGTTTATTTATTTTTGGGACAGAGAGAGACAGAGCATGAACGGGGGAGGGGCAGAGAGAGAGGGAGACACAGAATCGGAAACAGGCTCCAGGCTCTGAGCCATCAGCCCAGAGCCTGACGCGGGGCTCGAACTCCCGGACCGCAAGATCGTGACCTGGCCGAAGTCGGACGCTCAACCGACTGCGCCACCCAGGCGCCCCTGAATGTTTATTTTTGAGAGAGCGCGAACAAGGGAGACAGAATCCAAATCAGGCTCCAGATTCTGAGCTGTCAGCACAGAGCCTGACACAGGGCTTGAACCCATGAACCGTGAGATCATGACCTGAGCCGAAGTTGGACACTTAACTGACTGAGCCACCCAGGCGCCCCTTTTTATTTTAGAACTGTTTACTTATTTAAAAAAATTAGGGTGGGAAAAACTTTAATGTTTTTGGTTTGATTTCAATTTAACTATATGCCAAATGGGTAAGTTAACCATACGAGAAAAAAACCTAAGTAAGGAGCTTTTAAAGATAGTACTTTGCACATACACGGTCAATATAAAGAACTTGGAAAACATCTTATATTCAGTACCAAGTAATCAAAGTGAACGTGACTTAGCATGATGCCCTGGGTACCTATTGCTCATGGAACATTCTTGCCCAAAGTGCATCCCCTCAGACAAATTTAGGAGGAGACAATCTGTCCAACTCAAATGGAGGGACATTTTAAAACCTAGTTTGTATTAAAAATGTCAACAACTGGGGAAAAATGATAGGGACAGTGGAACAATTGGAAAAATGTGAGTTATGTTTCACATCAGTAATAGTAATGTATCAGTGGTAAAGTTCTTGGATTTATGCAAAAGAACATCCTTTCCCTGGGAGATACTCGGTGTACTCGAAGAGCAAAAGTAAACAAGGCAAAATAAGTGAATGTGGGTGGTAGCTTCTAGCAGCTCACTGTACTGAGTTCTCTTGAATGACTACAGTGTTTCCGAGTAAGAGAAAGCTCTTAGTTTTATTGTAGCAAATTTAGTACATTTTCTTGCAAAAAAATAAATCTAAATGTTTGATACTGGGTATATAGCTTAAGTGTTAGCCTTCAAATTACCTAAAAAGCAAACATTTGGCCTACTTAATCAAAGGCACCAAAGCTTGTAACCATGTTTATTAGAGAAATACTTTCACTTGGAAGTTCCTTTCTTTGGAAGTTGAAGATGTGCTCCATGGCACCGTTGCTTGTGTTTTCATCAAACTCCCCTCAGCACAGCAGGAATCCCAGCTCTCCGGATGCTCACAGGCCAAGGGACAGCCCAGTGTCACCACAAACCCGACCCGACCCATCCCCGAGGGTCAGGAAACAACACTGTGTAGGTCAGTCCCGCTGTTTGCATCCAGATGGTTCTGGAGCTGAACAGCCAGGGAAATGAGGCACCCGAGCGCCTCAGCAGCTGCAGCGGCGATCCTGTTTGCCCCAGGAACTTGCACTTCACCTCTTCTTCACAAACTTCTTTCTGGAAGCATTGGGATTTAACCGTCTCCTCCCGGCTCCCAAGGTGCTGTCTCGGATCTGCAGGGTCGCTGACCGGCTGGAGATGTCATTTTCTGCAAAGGGAGATACCCCAGCTATGTAGTCAGGGGCAAACACGTCGGTTTTCTGCCTGGCCTTTCGGGAGAGTCTCAGCTGAGGGAAGCGCTGGTCCTCGGTCAGATGGGGGTTGACGGCATATTTGCCCCCTTTGGGCGTGGGAAGTGAATACTGTGAACAAGAAGAGGAAAGGCCATTAGAAGGACAGGGAACCATATGCAAACACGTCTGATCCTGTTAAGGTCAAGTTTACTGACAGCTCTGGAGTGTACCGTTCACTGCTACTATGTGCTAATAAGCACATGACCTGCATCTTGCCACCTCACCCGGACCTCAACTCCCAGGGGGAAAAACCCAATGCAGTATTTGGACTACATACCCTCCGCTAGTGACAGGAAGAACTGCCTATAAACACAGAACTCTAGTTAGCAGCTATCACTTTCCTAGTGGTGTGGGTTAGTAATTCTGAAACCGTATTTTAGGATTGAGCAAATAAATTATTATACAAAATGGTGTAAGGATAAGAGGGAGGGCTAGAATGAACTCTGTGGGGTTGAAACTGAAATTTATAAACTTATTTTATAATACAGACAGGTAACAGTAAATACTCATGTGTACCTTTATATACACATGCAGACGTACAATCTCTGTCCAGTGTGGGCTGAGAAATCTATGATCCCCTAGCGCAACGAGCCCGCCCCGTGCTCGGTCAGCTCTTTGTCTCTAAAAACCATCCTTGAACAAGAATCAGAGTTCCGTAGAGAAATGGCTGACTCCGGAGCAGGGACAGCGTGAGACAAGGGCCAGAGCATCTTATGCCAAAAAGTAACAAAGTGGTCAGAGAATAACTGGGACACTGAAATGCTGAGGTTTTCTTGGTCCTCTCTGTTCATTTGGATCCTCGTGCTTAAGAGGTCTTGGTTTTCCAACCGCAGGCCCTGCTGCTGGGGGAGCAGGAGACAGGCCACTCACCCGGAGGCCCCGAGGATTCAGCACCTTGGGGTTGCGGGAAAAGTGCATATGCAGGGTTCCATCGTCGCTGACGGTCACAGACACCTTCTTCAGGGTCTTGTTTCCACAATGTGAACAGAACACTCGGCTCATGTCAGACGTCGTCCTGAAGACATAAAAGGAAAGGCTGCGTGCTGAAGCCACAAGCAGCAAACCCCTTCCCCAGAGCACAAGGTGAGTCACGGGGGTCAGAGGAGGAGGAAACAAAAAGCATGGGGCAAAGCTGAGCAGCACCCTACACGCCACAGCCCACGGCCGCTTGGCCTCCTGCTGCTGCTGCACGACCCGAGGAAAAGGGAATGAAAGGACACACGCAGCAAGTGAGTAAACACGGAAAGGGAGCAGAATGTTTTTATGTTTTTACATTAATACTGAAGTCTTACTCAACTGCCAGGCGTTATTCTACAAGTTGAACTTCACAACACTCCTATGAAGTTGACATTCTCTCCATTTTATAGATGGGGAAACTGAAGCAAGATAAGGAGCTTGCTCAAGGTCAGAGCTAGTAAGTGGCAGATAGTAAGCCCAGGGAACCTGGCTTCACAATCAGTGCTCTTAATATCACCACACTTAGGTTTGTTTGTTTAAGTTTATGTAGAGAGAGAGAGAGAGAGCATGTGAGTTGGGGGAGGGGGCAGAGAAAGGGAATCCCAAGCAGGCCCTGCACGGTGAACATGGAGCCTGATGTGGGGCTTGAACACATGGACCTGTGAGATCAGGACCTGATCCCAAACCAAGAGCTGGATCCTTGGGACTGAGCCACCCAGGCTCCTATTTTTTAATGTTTATTTCTGAGAGAGAGAATGCATGCAATAGGGGCAGAAAAGGAGACAGAGAATCCAAAGCAGGCTCCACACTAACAGTGCAAAGCCGGACGTGGGGCTTGAAGCCATGAACCATGAGACCATGACCTGAGATGAAGTCAGATGCTCAGCAGACTGAAGCACCCAGGCACCCCCACATCAGCGTACTTTGTAAAGGGGTGAGTTGCCACAGCTCTTTGTACCTTGCCCCGAAGTGTTAGCCTGGGTCTTAAGCCAGGAAGTGGCTCCAGAGGTGCCAAGGACGTATTAATGAATTCCACAGGAAACCCTGGAAAGCTGCTACAGTTGGTTAGGTGTGGATGGCAGACCCTGAGGCCCTGCCTCTCCCCTATCCACTCAGGCCCCAACAGGGGACCTTGGCAAGAGAAGCTGATGCTCTCAAGGACCAGATGGCAGTGCTCGTACCTGTCCTTGAGGAATTCCCCTTCAGTTCCCCAAGGTCAGGAGACAAACGGTGTGACTCTCCTGAGACGCCGAATCCCTTACCTGCAAGTCTCCGAGAGTAAACCAAGTACCTCTCAACAGGTGCTGGGAACTAATTATTCTGAGTAAGAAACTATCCAGTCACTGGGGCTAATCTCACAAGAATGGAGAACATTTCTAAAAGCTGCTAAGAATTCACCTGCAGGAACATGGGGTTTTGTAACAAAGGGCAAAGGGGGAAATAAGGTTTCATGAAGCAAAGAGCTTTACACGGTCCTGAGCCTGGTACGTCTTCAAACTAAAGACTCAGAAGAACACACAAGCAGCTTTGAGGAGTAGCTCACCAAGCCATAGGCAAGCCTACACACAGCGGTGGCGGGGCAGGGCCCCTAAGCCATGAGTTTTGAAGCCTGCAGGCGAGCAAGGGTCTCTCCAGGTGACTTTACTCTCAGCGGAACAGCACTAGGGACCCAATGAGACACCGGCTGCTTCAGAAACCTTCCATGCAGGCCTCAGCACTGAAGGGCTCCAGCAGGTGAAGGCCACCAAATCTAAGTGAATCTATGAAAGGGCTGTAAGAAACCACAGTGTAAGATCCCAGGGCCACACTTCTCCAGCAAGGCTGCAGTACAGTCTCTTCCACTCCAACCAGGTCTCTGGGATCCTGAGAGAGAACACTGGCCACCCCACCACCCCCAAGAGCCAAATCAAGAGCCAGAAAAGAAATGGAGAGAAGAGCATGGCCAGTGAACTAACAGCTCACCCGAGTGACTGAGTGGACTTCCTCATACGTTCTAGACACCACACTCTTACATGACAATCAGCTTTTTCTTTTTCTTTTTTTTAAATTTTTTTTTTTCAACGTTTATTTATTTTTGGGACAGAGAGAGACAGAGCATGAACGGGGGAGGGGCAGAGAGAGAGGGAGACACAGAATCGGAAACAGGCTCCAGGCTCTGAGCCATCAGCCCAGAGCCCGACGCGGGGCTCGAACTCACGGACCGCGAGATCGTGACCTGGCTGAAGTCGGAGGCTTAACCGACTGCGCCACCCAGGCGCCCCGACAATCAGCTTTTTCAATGTTATGTAAGAATCTGAAGCATCAACTTTTACAAAGCTAGTGCGAGACAAAACCTGGATCTGAACCTGTATAATCTTAATCTATTCCCTTTTTAAAAACAGAATATCTAAAGTAGACCAAAAAGTACAATGACCCTCCCCCCCATGTACCCCTCACCCAGCCTCAACAACTATCAGTTCATGGCCATCCTGTCCCATTCTACCCCCAGCCACTCTTCCACTTGTGCATTATTTTAAGGCAAATCCCAAACATCATTCCATCCATAAACATTTTAGTACTTATTATAAAAGGAGAGCTCTTTGCTCCAGAATCCACACCCTTAATCCTACGACTAAGATATTAAAATGGGAGGTCACAGGTGCCCTCTGTCCCATGGGTGCTCTGATGGAGACTGAACCAAGCCCACATAGGAATGACAAGGTAGAGGAAAAACCTATACACAAGGGTGTCCTTCAGAAAATCAGTAGAAAGGACAGGAAGAGGGGTGCTTGGATGGCTTAGTAGGTTAAGTATCCGACCCTTCATTTCAGCTCAGGTCATGATCTTGCGGCTGTGCGACGGAGCGCAAAGTCAGCACTGAACCTGGAGCCTGCCTGGAAGTCTCTCTCTCCGCCCCGCCCCCACTCACGTAGGTACACACCTGTGTGCGTGTCCTCTGTCTCAAATGTTAGAAAAAAAGAAAAAAAAAGGGCAGGAAGAAGAGAGTTCAGGCAGTGGGTCCAGGTTCTCAGCACGTACTTGAAACAGCCATGGCAGCGTAAGATGTAGCTCCGGGCCTCGCGGACCAGCATGCCGTTCACCGCCAGCACGTGCAGCCCCATCTGAAGCAGGACGTTCTGCAACCAACAAGTTAGAGCAGCACTCAACTCTGCAAAGCCAAATTTTCTTTTAACTTGTGTATAATTACAGTTACAGTCTGGTTTGGCTCACAAAGGGCTTTTGCTAAGGAAAAGCAAGCTTAGAATGCCTCTCAAGACATATAAACTAGGACAAAGATTTAGATTTCTCTTGTACGTCAATGGCCCCTCATTAGCAATCGCTCTTAACAGAGGCATTTATCTTGTCAAAGGCAAATATACCCTCTTTTCATAGCTGGAAATCTCTTTTTCCAAGTACCTAACTGAATGTGTAATATTTAACATACTGGAAGAGAGCCATCAACATATCATGAATAGTAAACACTAAAAAAACTTTGTTGTTCTATTGATTCTCTAGCCTCCAAACAAAACTAAATAATTAAAGAGCACAGGTAACGTTTCTAGAACCAGGAAAAGAAGCATTACAGACTAGATGTGTACATGTCCCCGAACCTCCAGAGACCCCTGCCCAAATCAGGTTATGCAGTAAAGCCTAGGGCCAGCCAACGCCCATCCACCCACCTGCATGGCAAAGTCTGTAGTGACACAGCCGACCCGCACGTCCTTGGGGACAGCACACTGCTCCAACTCCCGCTGGATCTGCTTGATGTTGCTGGGAGTTATCCATCCACCCCCATCGTCATCACTGTCCTCGTGTTTCCTTTCTTCAAATCCATTCACTTCCTCCTCGTCCTCCTCACTCGGAACATCATCACCTTTGTCAATCTAAAACAGAAGAATTCACAAATTCCCAGTTCACGGGAGCAGCAGGGAGGAGTTGGCAGGTTGTCATCAGAGATCATAAATCGGGGTCTTACCAGGAGCTCCTGCAGTTCATGATCGATATTAGGCAAAGGGTTTCTCCAGAACATGAAGGAAGTGAATTCCAGGTTCTCAGGCTCACCGGCTGTGTGTCCATGTTGGGCTGTGTGTCCATGTTGGAGTGTTTCTCGTGGGGGTTTAGGCTGAGGTTAAAGAGTAATAATGTTAAAACCTGAAAACTGAGAAGTTTACAGATGAAATGACAGATGACTCAAGTCAGATAAGGCAGGGCCGGACAAACCAGGATATTAGTCTAGGGAAGTCTGGCTCACTGTAAACGATTTGTGGAGATAGGACATGTAGAGGAGGGCACGAGAAGGTGGCCTGTCTAAGGAATCACCTTTGAGGG
Source organism: Felis catus (assembly GCF_018350175.1). Classification (NCBI taxonomy): domain Eukaryota; kingdom Metazoa; phylum Chordata; class Mammalia; order Carnivora; family Felidae; genus Felis; species Felis catus. The sequence continues at coordinate 44,946,227 of NC_058382.1, forward strand.
CAGATGGAAACCAGAAATGTGTAGAGGAGTTTCTGGGTGCTGACTCGATGAGCTCACTTTAACCTTTAAAAAGAAAAGAAAGTAAGTGACAGCTCTAAGCAGAGAAATACAGTTTGAAAATTCAACATGGAAGAGAAGGTAAAATAAACAGAACAAAATATTTTTCCCCATAATTATTGAAAAATTGGAAAACAAAATAATTATTCAGCGATCCCACTAGTACCAAATAATCACTTTAGAACATTTCTTTTTTATCCTTATAAAAAGAGCTGTAATGAACACCATTATTTAAAAAAAACTTGCATGTATCTTTAGTTATATACTTATGAGAAATGCCTAAGTAGAATTGCTGGGTCAAAATATACTGTTTTACTTTTTTAAAGATACACGGTTTTAAAGCTTCTGATACAAAATATGTAACTCTTGGGGCACCTGGCTGGCTCAGTCAGCAGAGCATGAGATTTGATCTCAGGGCTGTGAGTTCAAGCCCCACATTGGGCACAGAGCTTACTTTAAAAAAAAAAAAAAAAAAATCTAACTCCTGCTGAAGGTTGCAGGAAAAGAACAATTTTTATGAATCATGAATTGATGGATGCCACACGGAAACCCAGCTAACACATCACACTGTGCTCAGTTACAAAGTCAAGCTTTATGTAAAACTATTCCCTTCACCCCCATCTTCCCCAAACACCCTGGTGACACACACAAATCTGTTTTACACATCATTTTTAGACTTTGGATTAGAGGACTCTAAACCTGGTTGAAAACAAGTGATGGCAGTTCTAACTAGTACAGTAATAGGAGTTCAAAGCAGCTCTGATGATTTTAGGCACAGAATACCAAGAAATTCTTAGGGGTGCCTGCTGGCTCAGTTGGTGGAGCATGTGACTCTTGATATCAGGGTCGTGAGTTTGAGCCCCACGTTGGGAAGAGAGTTTCCTTAAAAATTAAAAAACAAAAAAACAATTCGTAGTCAACACTACATGAAATTAATTATTATAGTATTATTTAGCTTCTAAAATCTTCTGGTCTGGGAAGAGCAAATAGGGCCCAGGCACAAATCCATTAGTCTCTTCAACCTTAACCAATGCAAGTAAGTCCCTAAAAGCACAACAGGAACCTAGAATTTGAAGGTGGCAAGAGCTTTTAAAAAAAAAAAAAAAAAAAAAAGAAAGAAAAAAAGGCAAGCACACTAGTTCTTTCTTGCTTCTGGAAAGAAATCTATTTAAAACAACAGCAAGAATACAGTTGATTTTCACTCTATTTATGCATTTTTCAAATTTAACCATCCCTCGCTAAAAACTACAGGTAAAAGAGACTGAGATAGATTTGCTAACTGTAATATAGGAATCTTATTTGGATCCTAAGCCAAACAAACTTTGAAAAAAAATTATAAAATAATTGGGAAATGTAAACACTATTAATTTCGTGTAGGTGTAAGGATTTTGTAGGGTTTTTTTGTTTCTGTGTTTTTAAATAGACACACTTTATATTTATCTTTAAAGACACACCGTGAAATGTCTATTGATAAATACAATGTCTGAGTTCAAAATACTCAGGCCTGGGGGTCAGTAGAAATGAAATCTGATAGATCATGACTTGGTTAAGTGCAGAGACAACTGATGGGGACACTGGGTCCACCATACTATTCCCTCTACTTCTGTTATATGGGATAGTTTCCAGAATAAAATTTAAAATAAAAGGAATAAAACCAATAATCCTTCTGATTTACCTTTTCTGGTTCTTGTTTTAGGTGAGACACCCCAACAAATTCTGCTTCTAACTGATAGGTGAGTGCCAGCACTTGGATATCTGTGGCAGAAAGGCTGGGATAGTCTCCGGTTTTCTTTGAAAACTCAGTCACTGTAAAGAGAGTCCCACCTTGCATTAGAAGCAACAAGCCATATGACCTTGAATAACAATACTGAAAGTAAGAACTCAGAATCAGCATCCCAAGGAAACCCTGTTAGTACTTTCATCCATTTTCTTGTCTTATTCTACTCATTGTTGAGACATGTGTTCTCTATCACTAAAATTCATGCCAGTTAGATTTACTGTGACATCCTTAACCTCATGCAGATGAAGGACAGGAGAACAAAGTTAATACAAAGTCACTGAAAGCATAATGTTTGTAAATGATGAGTTCCCTCTCTAAACTTTATTATGTTGGAAGGGAGGACCTCTTCACTCTCAGCTCAAAAATTCTTTGATTCTAAGTATAACAATCCAGATTCATAGAGCAGGCATTCAGATTCCAAAATGGGATGAAAAATTAATTCAATCAACAACTGTTGTGGTCTATGAGGACACAAAATTATTGGATTGCTTTCTGACAACTCTGCTTTATAACAATACTGCTCATGTTTCCTAAGAAGCAGGTATTAACAGCAGCTAAAATTTACTGGGTACCTACCATGTAAGAGGCACTGTGCTAAAAGCTTTTCATTTCATTCTTAAGCGAAATCCTATGAAGTACTTCCTCAGACAAAGTAACTTATAAGGATTCCTATTTTGGGGGGCGTCTGGGTGGCTCAGTCCTTAAGCCTGAGACTTTGGCTCAGGTCATGATCTCGCGATTGGGGAGTTGGAGCCCCAGCCCGCACAGTCTCTGTGCTAACAGTTCAGAGCCTGAAGCCTGTTTCAGATTCCGTGGCTCCCTCTCTCTGCCCCTCCCCCACGTGCGCTCTCCCAAAAATGAATGTTAGAAAAAATTCTGATTTTTTAATCCAAACAAATTTGAATGTTTACAAAGTGTCAGATACGAAGTGACATATTCCTCACTGAATGCTCCCAGCACCCTCTGAGGTTGGTGCTATTATTTTCCCCATTTTACAGGGCAAGCAACTGAGGCCTAGACAGTCTGAGTGATACCAAGAGGTATATAGCTAGAAACTGGCAAGGCCTGACTGACTCTTGACCCAGAGAACCGCTCTCCCCCCATAATCCCCCCAAAAGTGCAATTTCTGAATCAAATGCTGATAAAACAGCCAGAGCTCAACTGGCACCTGAGTCGGTCCAGACTGTAGGGTGGGACCCAGCTTCGCTATCAACAGCGGGGCAGAGGCACTCACCCAACCGCACGTATTCCGGGAAGGGCTCCTTGAAACGCAGCTCGTAGGGCAAGACGGCGAGCCGCCTGCGCGTGGCCTTGTCCCGAATCTCGTTCACCACATCCCGAATAGTGTAGATGTTCTTCCCGATGTCCTGCGGAGAGACAGGCCCAGCTCGCACGCGTCCACACCAGGCAACGCGTCGCCCGGGTTCCCGCACTACTTTAGGGGCCGCCAGCCCCAAACCCCTTCGTCTCCTCTGTATCTCCCCGTACCTGCAGAGCCGCGTCGCGAAGGAAGGCCCCGGCGTCGGCCACAACGTGCTCCACGGGCGCCATTTTGACCGAAGGCGGCCTCAGCGCGCCTGCGCACGGAGCCTGCTCCACCCCTACATCCGTCAGGGCCTCTGGGAGCCCGGGGGAGCGGTTATGATTTAGCGGCGCCTCCTGGCTGCCGCATAGGAACACCCTGGGCTCAAGGCTACCCGCACGCAGGCGCGACGTCGCCAGCGGCCCAGCCAGGTGTGGGCGGGGTCAAACTTCGAGAGACCCCACCCCCACCCAGGAGATAGGTTTCTGCGTCCACCCTTTAGCGCCTCCTTTACTCTTAAATGGAAAACTTGTATATAGTCTCGTTGTTACAAGTAAGTCAATACAGATAAACTACAGATTATTTAATGATTACAACAAGCCTAAGAGATAGGTACTATTTTACAGCTAGGCCCACCTAACACGTCTAGTATTTGGTAACACCCGGGGCTGACTCTCAATCTCAGGGATCTGAGCGTGGAGGCTACTTACCAAAAAACAAACGGACGAAAAACTACCACCACAACAAAAAGGACACCTGGACAAACCGACCCTGAGCCACTTTCTTATCCATTATGCTCTACTGACTGCTACTTACCTACCCCTGCTTCATTAGAGGGGTCTTTGCTGTCCTTGCCCACTTCCCTAAGTAAGACATGTAATTTACTAGCGAAAAATTCCTTGCTGGACGGAACTGAAAGGAGTATTAGATGACTTCTAAATTCCTTTTTAAATCGAAGATTGCATAATTAGGATATCTGGCCTGTTGTAAATTCATGCTGGAGAATTTTGGCAGAATGTTGAAGTGGGTTTTCTGTCATTCATCTTCAGCGACATTGATTTATTCTAAGCTTTCTCTGTCAAGTCTTAAATCTTATTCCTTTTTTATAATTTATCCATCCTACCTCCGAAAATCCTTCAGTGCCCTGGAGGTCCCCTTCCGCAGGTGCCCAAATCCTCTTTCTTTCCCCAAACATCTGTCTCAATTTTTCTTACCATAAGTTCTCTTCAGTCTCCAGAGCCAGTGGCTTTTGTCCTACTTGCCCTGCCTGCAATGACATGGTGGAAGGCTGTTTCTAATGTTCATAAAAAAAGTTTGGTTTTATTTCTCAGCTTTCTGTTTCTCTGCAGAATTTGACATCGCTGACCATCTTTTTCTGAATTGTCTCTCCTTCCCTGACTTTGGTGATACTTTAGTATCCTAGAGTTCCTTTGAACACTCTTGGCAGTGTCTCACAGACTTTTTGTCTCTGTCTTTGCTCATGTTTTGTCTTCTTCCAGAAAATTGTGCTGACCAATCATTACTTACTTAGTCTCTAAGAAGCAGGTCAGTGGACCCCTCTATAAAGCAGTCTCTGATCACTCAAATCAGATTTTTACCCAAGGACAGATTTGAGCTTTTCTTTCTGATCACACTTAAGACATTTTATTTTTTATTTTTTAATTTTTTTAATGTTTATTCATTTTTTGAGAGAAAGAGAGAGTGACAGAGTACAAGTAGGGGAGCAGCAGAGTGGGAGGGAGACACAGCATCCAAAGCAGGCTCCAGGCTCTGAGCTGTCAGCACAGAGCCCGACACAGGGCTTGAACCCACCAGGCGAGAAATCGTGACCTGAGCCAAAGTCGGCTGCTTAACTAACGGAGCCACCCGGGCACCCTTACACTTCAGGACATTTTAGTTCTGTTGCTCCATAAGCAGTTATTATTCCTCCTTTGCACTGTAATTAATTGTGTGTCTTTTTAATGTAGGTTGGAAGTCAGGGACTGTGTTTTGGGGTCTTTTTCCTCAAATGACCATTTCAATTCAGTTTGTAACTTTTGAGGGACACTTTTATGAAAACATTTCAGAATTTATTGTATGTCTTTTCAAAAAAATCTCCTATACTATAGGATCTACAGCAATGTGTTCAACAGCTCAATAAATGTTGATGAAATCTATTCATTCAGCAGTTTACTTAAAGAGACCTTCTGTGGGCCGAGCACTGCTTTAGGAGCTGGGATATGGCTCCTATCTTCACAATTCTTGTAGTAGGAAACATGGTACATACACACATATGCATATATTCATATATGTCAGATAGTGATAAGTATGGAGAAATATGAAGAAAAAAATAAAGCAGGAAGGAGGCTGGTAGGAGGGGGAGTGAGAGATGGGTTGCATATTTAAATAGGGTGATCAGGAAAGGCTTCACTGTGATAGTTGAGCAAACATTTGATGAGAGATGAAGGGGTCAGCCATCTGACTACCTGGGGAAAGAGCTTTCCGGGCAAAGGGAAAATCCAGTCCTAAAGCCCCAAGCCAGAATGGGTGAAGCAGAGTACCGAGGGGAAGAGTAATTGGAGATGAGGTGAGGAGGGATCATGTAGGGCCCCATAGATCACCATACACTCATTAGGTTGTACTCCTTTATTTAATTAAAAAAATTTTTTTTAAAACTTATTTATTTTTGAGACAGAGAGAGACAGAGCATGAGCAGAGGACGGTCAGAGAGAGAGGGAGACACAGAATCCAAAACAGGTTCCAGGCTCTGAGCTGTCAGCCCAGAGCCTGAAGCGGGGCTTGAACTCATGGAGTGCGAGGTCATGACCTGAGCCGAAGTCGGACGCCCAACCGACTGAGCCACCCAGGCGCCCCAGGTTTCACTCCTTTAATGCACAATTGTGAGCATGCTTGCCTGGTCTTTGCTATCTTTTAGTGAACATCTACTCAAATACCACCAAGTCAAGGAATCCTTTCCCAATTCCTCTGGAATACAATTAGTATAACTCCCTTCAGTGGAACTAGAGAAGTTTTAAATAGTTTTAATAGGAATTAATGTAGGGCTCAAGATAGGATGAGAGTGTTGGAGAACAAGAAGCCGGAGGCACCCTAAGAATGTCTTGAAGGAAAGAGAGAGAGCACCAAGAAACTGAAAGCAGTTTCATTACCAGGACAGAAGGTGGCCGGGACTGCTCGTTCTCTCCAGAAGGACACCATACAGGGGCCAGGCCCGGGATAAGAATGTTTTGTCTGGCACCAGATGTACTCATGACCTGGTATGGAATACACTGCAGGTGTAGGACCTGTCAGGATGTCAAATACTACGTTGTATGTGCTTGCTGTTATAAGACAATTTGCAAAAATAAAAGAGGCTTGAGCCAGGGGACCAATGCTTCGGCCCCTGGAGAGTGTCAGCCCCCTGCTTTCCAATTCTCTCATCATCGCACCTTTAGAACCTGTGTCTCTACAAGAGAGGCCTGTATCTCCTTGAAATGCCATCTCCTGGATTTGGAATGGGAATAGGAACAGTAGAGACTAAGTACTCAACGAATTTAATTTGCATGCATAATAGGATCCATCTAAACTCAAAAACTCCAAAATAACAGGATAGTTTGCAGTGCTTAAGGCTAATTATGTGATTAGTATTTCATTTATTTATTTAAAGTTTTTTTTTAAGTTTATTTATACACTTTGAGAGAGACAGAGACAGTGAATGAGGGAGGGGCAGAGAGCAAGGGAGAGAGAGAGAGAATCTCAAGTGGGCTCTGTGCTGCCTGATGTGGGGCTGGAACTCACGAAACTCTAAGATCATAACCTGAACTGAAATCAAGAGTCAGACACTTAACTGACTGAGCCACCCAGGCACTCCAAATAGTATTAATTTTAAATAAATAGTGATTAAAAGTGAAGAATTAGAGGCTTCGTTAGTACAGACTGTTGATTTGAAATGTTCTTTATAATTAATAACATTCTATCTGCTTTGTAGATTAAGGAAACGGGGGCTGGTTTGGTGTGGCGAGGCACTTTATGGACCCAGCCTGGGGTTTTTGAAGCTTTCCTACCTTTGCTTTATGTCACAAAAATAGATGCTCCATAAAGACTACTTCTGTGTTTCTAGAGTCCAGAATGGTGCCTGGTACCTGGTAGGCATAGGGTTGCCAGATACAACAAGTAAAAATACAAAATGCCCAACTAAAATTTTCAGATAAACAACAAATACTTTTTTGCTTTTTTAGTATAAATATGTCCCGTGGAGTATTTAGGGGATATCTATATATTGCATAGCAGTTTATCTGAAATTCAAATTTAACTGGGCGTCTGTATTTACTGCATAACCTTAAGGAGCTCAGTAAATATTTGACTTGATTGGCCTCCTCTCACCTGTAAAATGGAACTAACGATAGACCCGCCTCCGAGGTTGACGGGAGTGAATGAAGCGCCTGGCACACAGTGAGCCTTCAACTTATTTGCTTGCTCCAGGATCAGCTAGAGAGTGGAAAGCCCTTCCACTTTCCAACACAGTAATGATAAGAAGGCCGACTCCGGGACAAATGTACCCAGGCCCTGCCTAGGTTGCCCACACCTGCAGCTCTGGCCAGCCTCTTCCGGGTCAGGTGACCGCGCGCGGTCACGTGACCCGGCCCGAGTGCGGGCGGTGGAAGGCGGAAGTGGGAGCGGAGTTGGGCGCCGCTTCTGTGGCCGCGGCAGGTAGGGAGCGCCGGCGCGATGGGCGCGGGGAGCTCGGCGCGCGGGCGGGCCGGGGGCGCGGGGTGGGCGGCGGGCGGCGGGCCGCGCGTGGTGGGCCGGGGCGGTGCAGCCCGGGCGCCGGGGGGCGGCGGCTTCCTGTGGGAGGGGCCTGGCGCGGCGGTTCCGGCCTCCGAGGAGGGGTGTCCCGGCTCCCGCCCGAGCGGGGTGGGCGCACGGCGGGCCGCGCGCGGGGGTTCTTAGAAGTGGACGCGGAGGCGGCCAGGGTTGCGGCGGGCGTCAGGTCCTGCCGGAAGGGGGAAAGGAGCTTTGGTGCCAGGGATGAAGAGGCGTGACCTTTGTGGAGGGATCGGGACTGGAGGAAGGGGCGACTTGGGACCGAGCTGGAAGGGGGCTCCTGAGAATATGACAAGGAGGGAAAGGAGAAATCAGGAAGAAGATGCGGTGTGAACCCCATCTGAGAGTCTCTTCCTTCCTTCTTCTTTGGGAATGATTGTTACACCAGACTTTGATTTGGGTCCCATTCAGTTTTTAAACTTCAGGAAGGATCACAGAATCTTGATCATTTTGCTTTCGTCACACCCACTTTGTCCTGGTTGGGTAGGGTTCCACTTCTTGGGAACCTAGCCCTTCAGATCATCTTTCTTTGAGATTTTCCCAGATCTGATCAACTTCGAGGCTTAAAAAAGGAGTGTGAGCACTTTACTCTGGCCATAAAATGGCTTTTAGCCTAAATTGTTGACCACGACCTAGCCCAGTATTACCTCAGCAACACTGCAGAAATCTTGGACACAGTGTCTCTACTGCTTTATGACTTTTCCTTTCTTCAGTTTAAATTATTCAGTTTCCCTTACCCTATGATTGCTTATCTTGACACACTGTAAGTAGGTAGGGTAACTGAGAGGTCTGGGTTGTGTTCCTTAGAATTGTGACCTGGATCATTATTTCGGTATTAAATACCTGTGTTAAAGCTGCTCATCCTTTTTTTCTGCATACTTACTAAAATTTGCCGAAGTGAAATGAATTTCATGGATGTGATATAACTGGAGTGAATGTTCAAACTGGACAGTCACAGGAGCCAGAGTCGTTTTGGATTACAAGTAGGGGGAAAAAATGACTATGCTTAACAGTTAAAGGGGTGCCTGGGTGACCCCATTGAGTGCCCGACTTCAGCTCAGGTCACAATCTTAGAGTTCTGAGTTCAAGCCTCCATCTGGCTCTCTGCTGTCAGTGCAGAGCCTGCTTTGGATCCTCTGGCTCTGTCTCTCTGCCCTTACCCTGCTAGCACTCTCACTCTCTCTCTGAAAAATAAGTAAACGTTTACAAAATTATAAAAAAATAAAAAACGTGAGTTAAAGTTTTTGAAGTATTTGACAAACATTTAAAAATTAATTTCTGTAGCAGCCTTTTGGGTTATGTTGGGAAGGTATTATTCCCATTTCATAATGAGCAAACAGACCTAAGAGAGAGTGGCTTGATTTTTAAAAACAATTTGTTTTCTTGTTTCCTCATCTCTTTCTTCCTCCTAGACTGCACATCCTTCAAGGGTAGGGTTCATATCTTGTTTGGCTGCTACCCTAGTGCCTGGCATGTTGTAGTCACTTGGTAAACGTTTGGTGAATGCATGACTTTCTAAAGGTCACATAGCGATAAGCGGAAGACAAGGCTTTTGAACTTGAGACCTAGCTCTTTTGTCAGACTGCCTTGCCATTTTTTGTATTATTGGTCCATGTGGAAATGTTAGGCATAGGAAAAAAGCTTGGGTTGGCTTCTTAGTCTCTTTTACTTAATGATGACTTTCTCAGTTACAAACAGGTTATATCAACATCTCATTTAATTTTCACCATGATCCTGTGAAGGTCAGTATTGTCCCTGTTCCACAGATGAAGAGACAGTTTTGGTGGAGTCCATACTTTAGATTCATCCCAGACTAGTGAATGAATGACTGAGCAGGGACTGAAGCCCAGGCCTTTTAGCTTTAGACCCATTCTCTCTCATTTATAGAAGCAATATAAAGTTGTATTTTAAAAGTATTTTTTCAAGTGTAAAAAGTATAATATTTTAAGGAAAAAATAGTATATATATCACACCAAAGATTGTGAATGTAGAATGCAGTTGACGTTTAAAAAACTACTGTACCATAGATGCCTCTTCCTGGGAAAACAGTCTTTCATTCAAGGAATATGTGTGAGTGCTGCTCTGGGCCAGGCACTGTGCTACAGTTGTACTGTCCAATATAGTTGAGTACTAGAGAGATGCTATGAGTACAAAATACACACCAGATTTTCAAGAGTCAGTATGAAAAAAAAAGGGTAAAAGATGTCATTGATTTTTTTTTTAATGTTATAACAAGCATACTATTAATATAGTATCAATATGTACTATACGCAAAAACATTTTACGTTTATTGGGTTAAATATAATAATGTAATTGGATTAATTTCACCTGTTTCTTTTTCTTTTTTTAATGTTTATTCTTGAGAGAGAGAGAGAGACAGAGCATGAGCGGGGGAGGGGCAGAGAGAGAGGGAGACACAGAATCTGAAGCAGGCTCCAGGCTCTGAGCTGTCAGCACAGAGCCTGACACAGGGCTCAAGCTCATAAGCCGTGAGATCATGGTCTGGGACGAAGTTGGACGCTCAACCGACTGAGCCACCCAGGTGCCCCTCACCTGTTTCTTCTTACTTTTTAAAATGTGTTTCCTTGTGGGTCACCTGGATGGCTCAGTTGGTCTCACAGTTTGTGAGTTCAAGCCCCGTGTCGGGCTCTTTGCTGTAAGCGCAGAGCCTGCTTCGGATCCTCTGTGTCCCTCTCTTTCTGCACCTCCCCTGTGCTCTCTTGCTCTTTCTCTCTCTCTCTCAAAAGTAAATAAAAACTAAAAAAAACCCACCAAACCTTAAAAATGTGTTTTCTTGAAAGTTAAAGATTATACTGGACAGTACTATTCTAAACACTGGGAATATAATACACAAGAAAAGCAAAAATCTGTGCCATTGTGGATCTTACATTTTAGTGGGGGAAGGAACAATAAACAAGATAACCACATGAAGTGCATATTATATTGTAATGAAGGAGGGAAGTGGCATGTGGTGTGGAGTGTTGGCTGGGGTTGCAGTTTCCCTTAGAGTCTTTAGAGAGAAGCCTTCCTGGGAAGGTGACTGTTGAGTAACGATCTGAAGGAGCTGAGGGTGGGAGCTGTGTCAGTGCTTCAGGCAGAGTTGAGTTGCCCTAAGAAGGAGCACCGCTGGTAGGTTTGTGGGCCAGCTAGGAGGCTACGGTGGCTGGAGGGGTGTGGGTGAGGGGGAGTAGAAGAGTGAGGTCAAAGAGGTGTTGGGGACAATGGGAGAGATGAGCAGGTCATGGAGGGCCTTTTGGCCTATTGTAAGGATGGTGGCTTTTACTCAGTGAGTTGGGGTCACTGGAGGGTTTTGAGCAGTGGAGTGCAGAAGACATATCTTGCTTTTTATCTCAGTCTGGTTATGGTGCAGAGAAAGAGCACAGAGGGGCAAAGCTAGAAGCGGGGAATCAAGTTCCGAGGCTATCACCATGATCCAAGTGAAGGAGGGCGGGGTGGGAGAGATGGAGGTGGTAGAGATGGTCAGGCCCTGGGTATATTTTGTAGTCCACAAGGGTTGTGGATATAGAATGTGGAATTATCATTAAACTGAAAAGGGGAAGACTGTAGGAGGAACAGGGGTTGGGGCTCAATTTTGTTGACACTGATTTTAACATGTCTAATAGAAATCCAGTGGAAAGTGTGTGGGGCAGTTAGGGAATTCTGGAGACAGGCCTGGGTGAAAGAGGTACTTGTGGAAGTGGTTAACAGGTGGACAGTGTTGAGAGTTAAGACACTAGGCGAAGTCACTTATGGAGTAGTGTTGATACATGTCCAAGAGGAGTGCTTCGTGCAGGAAGTTAAATTTTGTAATAAAATCTCAGGTTATACTGTTACACTACTAGGAATTTTAAACACAGCAAAGCATTGTAGTATATCTTGGTGAACTTGATTTTCCTTCCTTTTCACTTTTCGTTTAAAGATCCTTTTGAAAACAACAAGCTATTTTCAAAAAATTATCATTATTTTTTTTTTACATAGGCTCCATGCCCAAAGTGGGGCTTGAAGTCATGACCCTAAGATCAAGAATCACAGGCTCTACATTTCGTCAGTAAAATACTTAAAGAGGGTTCTGAAAAAAAAAAAAAAAAAAAAAAAAAAAAAAAAGAATCGCATGCCTTACTGACTGAGCCAGCCAGGTGCCCCACTAATTTGTTTTTTTTTTTTTTTTCCTTGAGGAGCCTACTCTTCAAGGCGTACATCTTTGTGGTGCCACTGAAATCAATTTGAGTGCTAATTTCTGGAGTTAGTCTGCCTTTCTGGGTTGGTAACCAATTTAGAGACCTCCAAGAATGATGGGAAAGACACAGCCTGGAAGGATGGGTAATGAGTTTTTAATGTTTAAATATTAGTCTTACCTGACATGTATCGAATGCCTATTGTTTGTTGGCTGTTCTGTTTTACAGATTTAAAATGGGACCCCACTGAGGTGAAGTGATGTGCGTGAGGTCTTGTAGCCAAGACATGAAAGAGCTGGGATTTGAATCTTGGTCTTCTGAGTTTAGATCTCATGCTTTCATTAGGAGATGTGTGGTAGTGGTTACACGACCATGAACTCCCATTGGAATCAAATTAGTGAGCTGGTTTGGAGTGATTTTGAGTCACTTTGGACTTTTACAGATTCTGGAATTTCTGAGAGGTGGGAATGAAAGGGAAGATCTTGTTTTCCTTAAAAAGAACTAACTGAATCTTTTTTAGAAAGTTCCTGTCCTAGGGCGTCTGGGTGGCTCAGTCTATTAAGTGTCCAACTTCGGCTCAGGTCATGATCTTACAGTTTGTAGGTTTGAGCCCCGGATCAGGCTCTATGCTGACAGCTTGGAGCCTGGAGCCTGCTTCAGATTCTGTCTCCCTCTCTCTCTGCCCCTCCCCGGCTTGCACTCTGTCTCTCAAAAATAAATAAACATTAAAAAAAAAATTGAGACAAAAGTTCTAGTCCCTTACCTTTCCCCACAAGCTTGTAAACACTCAATGATTTAAGTCAAGTGTTAATAACTACTTCTAGGAAAATGCCAAACACTAAGACTCAGCAGTCCTGACCTGGGGCAGGTGTCCCCTTCCTCTGGGTCACTCATGCCTTTTGCTTCCCGCTTTGTTGTGAGATCTGCTTTCCAGTCTCTTTTATTATTAGCCTCTAATTCCACTGTGCTCCCAAAGACAGGCCCTCCCCTGTCTTTCCCTCTCTCTTTTTATGTACTTGGTCTTTGTACGGATGTCATTTGGCAAAGTTCTGTTCTGTTTGATTGTTTTTCAATATGGACCTTTGGAGAGTGGAAGGTAACTCAATGCTGGCTGCAGGAGAGAGGCCAAGAAAGAAGAATTAGTGTTGGAAATAACTGGAAAAGCATGAGAATGTGAAGGAAAGGAGGAATTGTTTTGAACAGACCCTTTTCTTCCACATTTTTCAAGAAGTGAATACCATGGGTGGATCTATAATTATAAATGAGAAGCTCTGCCTGTTTCCACAACTGGCTAATTAGAATTAAAATCTTGGTGCTGGTGAGTAGTTTTTGCTCTTCCCTGGCTCATCTGCTACCTTGAGATCAGTGTTCAGTGGTTTCTTCACTCAAGGCTGAGTCAAGAATTTGAGGAATTGCAGAGCTTAGAATTTTAGCATCAGGAACCAGCTTAGCGTGGGGGCGCCTGGGTGGCTCGGTTGGTTAAGTGTCCGACTTTGGCTCAGGTTTGTGGGTTCAAACCCCTCGTCGGGCTCTGTGCTGACGACTCAGAGCCTGGAGCCTGCTTTGGATTCTGTCTCCCTCTCTCTCTCTGCTCCTCCCCCATTCACACTGTCTCTCTCTCTCTCTCTCTCATATAAATAAACATTAAAAAAAATAAAAAGGACTAGCTTAGTTTGTAGTTAATACTTGAAGCACTTACTGTGTGCTGTTTTACTTGACTGAACTCATTTAATCCTTACAGTAATCTTATAAGGTAAGTAACATTATTAGCTTCATCTCACAGATAAAGAATTGAGATTTAGAGAGGGTAAGTAACTTGTCCAGTATCACTCAAAAGCTAGGGAGTGGTTAAACCTATTTACCTCTTCAAGATTGGCTGAAAGGCTTTTGTTGCAGTTGGGTGATAAAAAGGACCAGGTGCTTCAGATGTTCTAAGAGCTGTCGTTTGCTTGCTAAACCTGACGTGTGGTTGCTTTCTTTTGCCAAAAGCTTTTGGAAGACTTATTTCACGGGGGTCTCTCAGAGCAAGAAATCCGAGGTCCCAGAGGGACCCTGTGACATTCACCTTTGTATTTCCAGGACTTGGCACAGAGTGGGGTCTTAAGTATTATTGAAACAGTTACCGTGGCTCTGAACTGGGCAGGGTGAGTAAGAGGGTCTGGAAGAGGCTCAGTCAGAGGCTGGCTGCCTTCCTGCAGAAGGTGACCTTGACCATTATGCTCTCCTGGCTTCAAGAATCAACCCATCCTAACAACCTAAATGTTGAGTTGTCCATCAACTGATGAAGGGGTAAACAAAATGTCATACATCCACATATTGTATAATTCCATGTATTTGAAATGTCCAGAATAGACATTGGAATAGACAATAGAGTCAGAAAGTCAATCAGTGGTTGCCAGAGGCTCCGTGCAGAGAGGAATGAGGGGTGACCGCTAACGGGTATGGAGTTTCTTTTGGGGTGATGAAAATGTTATGGAATTAGATAGTGGTGATGGTTGCACTACTTTGAATATACTAAATTGTATGCTTTAAAAGGGTGAATTTATGGTATGTGAATTATATTTCAACAATATTAAAAATAAAGAACCACCCAGTCCTGTTTTCATTGTACCCTCTCTGTTCTGTGGAGATCAAGTGACGATTTCAGTGCAGGTGACAGCAGCTACTGTCCTCCCATCTTCTGGTGTCACAGCACCACGCGTTATTCAGCTCCCTCTGTTCCCAGGAGAATACACTGAAACATGTTCTCCCTGCTTTTTTGATCTCAGGTATTTCAAATATTTTAACTTAAAAGGACTATGATCGATCTTTGTTGTCTTTCTGGATATCTCTGGCAACTATGAACCTGTTGGTGGACCCTTGGCGTGTTTAATTTTGCTAATGAGAAGAACTAAGCAGTTACTACCTTAACCAAGAGTTTCTTGTCTTTTAACCACTTGTGGATTATAGGCAAAGAAAGCTGGCTTTTTATTTACTATCTTTTTTTTAAGATTTTATTTTTAAGTAATCTTCATACCTGACGTGGGACTTGAACTTTTTTTTTTTTTTTTTAATTTTTTTTTCAACGTTTATTTATTTTTTGGGACACAGAGAGATAGAGCATGAATGGGGGAGGGGCAGAGAGAGAGGGAGACACAGAATCGGAAACAGGCTCCAGGCTCTGAGCCGTCAGCCCAGAGCCTGACGCGGGGCTCGAACTCACGGACCGCAAGATCGTGACCTGAGTTGAAGTCAGACGCTTAACCGACTGCGCCACCCAGGCGCCCGGTCGAACTTTCAACCCAAGATCAAGAGTCGCATGCTCTCTGGACTGAGCCAGCCAGGCACCCCTACTTATTTATTTAGTTTCTTATTTAAAATGAAAGGTGTGGGGCGCCTCGGGTGGCTCAGTCGGTTAAGTGGCCGACTTCGGCTCAGGTCATGATCTCGCGGTCTGTGAGTTCGAGCCCTGCGTCGGGCTCTATGCTGACAGCCCAGAGCCTGGAGCCTGTTTCAGATTCTGTGTCTCCCTCTCACTGACCCTCCCCTGTTCATGCTCTGTCTCTCCCTGTCTCAAAAATAAATAAAACGTTAAACAAAAATAAAAAAAAAATAAAATGAAACGTGTAAGGGCTTTGTTACCTTCAGTGTGGAGCTGATAACCCCCACTGCAAGCTGGTAGTTCAGGTTGTACCACAGTCAGACTCTGAGCTGGAGTCCAGCCTCCTTTTTGGTTGTGAGCCCTCCGGAGATACCCTTGCAGGGCCTAAGGTGTGCCCCTGTCACCACAGGGAAAAGGAAGAAATTGGCCGGTGGGGGAGCGGGGAGGGGCCTAGCCAAGCAGAAAAGGAAAGAGGTGGAAAGGAGGAGGGAGATCGTAAAGCTTTCCTGGGAAGACGAGATAGGCTGCCTGCTACTCTTCCAGTGTAGCTCTCTTTGCTTCATCCTCTGACCTTTCATTAAAATAGTTAACCTTATTCTTAATTCTCTAAAGCTAATCAATCGCTGTGTCAGTAGTGGGATCAAAAATTGTTTTGAGACAGAGCGTGAAAAATACTCATTTTTTAAAAATAATGAGATAAAGCATAATATGTTTAGGATTCTCTTTTGTGTCTGGAATCACAACAAAGAAACAGTTTGAGCAAGACCATGGCCCCTGTGACTATAGGGGCTTATTTTTGGGAGGAAGTTACTGTGGTCCTGGGGGAGTTGGGCCTCCAAAAGATGTGTTCTTAGACGAGGACTTGCAGTTTTAGCCTGATGGCAGTTGAAGTTAACATCTTCCAAAGCCTTTGTTGCTAATTGTATTAGTTTCCTGCTCCTTATCTGTGTAACAAATTGCCACAAGCCTGATGGTTTAAAACTAAGTGAATGTATTTCTCTACAGTTCTGGAGGCCACAAGTTTGAAATTAAGGGGTCAGGATCAACGGGGCTTCATCCCTCTAGGCTGGGGTGGAGGTGGGGAGGTTGAGGGAAATTCTTTTTTTGCCTCTTTTAGTGGCTCCAGGTGTTTGTTAGCTTGGAGTTGTAGGATTCTAATTTCTGCTCAGTCTTCACATGGCCTCCTGTCCTGTGTCTATGTCTTTTCCCCTCTGTCTCTTAAAAGGTCGCTGGACCCACTCTAAATGCAAGGTGATCTTATCTTGAGATCTGTAACTTAATTGCATCTGCAAAACCCTGTTTTCAAGCGAGGTCACCTTCACAGGTTCCAGGGGGTTAGTGCTTAGACATGCCTTTTTGGGTGCTACAATTCAACCCACTACTCTAATTGAATGTAGACGGGATGTTCTTATTAAAATTAAACAAGGACATCATCCTATGACCTGATTTGAAGAGGAGTCTTTTCCTTTTCTGAATTTAAATTTTATTTATGACCAAAATAATACATGCACATAGTTTAAAAAGCCAAATAGCATTACAAGACTTGTAACGCAACAGCGTTTCCTAGCTTCACCCCTCTTTGTTCTTGATTCTTGCTCTATAGAGTTCATGACTTTCAACGTTTTTTTTTTTTTTTTTTTTTTTTTTTATGGTATTCTGCATATTTTTGTTTTGTTTTGGTTTTTAAGTAGCTCCACTCCCAACATGAGGCTTGAATCTCATGACCCCAAGATCAAGAGTCACATGCTCTATTGACTGGGACAGCCAGGCACCCCAACTTCTGCCTTTCTGAGTGACATCCTTATACTGTTATTTTTTAGCTTGTCAGTTTTATTTACTGTCTTTTAACTTACCGAAGGTGAGGATTTAGCTCTCTTTCTGGCCAGTCTCCAGAAACACGTATTCTACCCTGATCTTCTGAGTATTCCCACATCACAAGTTTTGATTAAATGATTTATGCTATTATAATTATAAATTTTATTCACAGCTGAGCCACACAGTTTATTAGGATTACATTTCCTTTCATACAACTTTTGTTGTTACTACTTCCTCATTTCCTGATTTTTTCATTTGCATAGTTTTCTGTGTTCCTGTCACTAATTCTGCACCAAACTTTTTCTTTTTAATGTTTGTTTATTTATTTACTTTGAGAGGGAGCGTGAGAGAGACAGAAAGAGAGAATGCAGGGCGCCTGGATGGCTCAGTTGGTTAAGCATCTGACTTTGGCTTGATCTCATGGTTTGTAAATTCCAGCCCCATGTCGCACTCTATGCTGTCAGAGCCTGGAGCCTGCTTCAGATTCTGTGTCTCCCTCTCTCTCTGTCCCTCCCTGGTTCTCACTGTATCTCTCTCAAAAAAATAAACATTAAAAAAAAGAAAAAAAAGAGACCCTTTCAACTCAGTCCTTTATAAGAAAGAGAGTGCCCGGCTGTGCACTCGCAGGTGGGGAGGGGCAAAGAGAGAGAGAGAGAGAGAGAGAGAGAATCCCAAGTAGGCAAGCCCATTGTGGGGCCCAAACTCATGAACTGTGAGATCATGACCTGAGCCGAAATCAAGGATGCTTAACTGACTGAGCCACTCAGGCACCCCTGCACCAAACATTGTGATAGAGCTAAAGTTCTCCTTTTTTAAGAGCCTCAGATGCATCGTGTAATTTTTCTTCTGTTTTCATTCTTTCATCTAGAGATAACACTTCGTATAAACTCTCTGGTCTGGACTGATTGCTTTCTGGGCTGTTACACTGTAATACCTTGGGATTTTTTCATCATTCATCTCAGAATTCCTTTTGTCTTTCCCATGTGAATCCCCACGATCCGTCCTCTTTCTTCTTTACTCTCCTGGAGCACATCTTTCAGTAGCTTCCTGAGGAAAGCAGTTTGGGAGGAATTTTTTTGAGATTACAAATCTGAAAACACCATTATTTTCCAGCCATATTTGATTGATGCCTTTTTTTGGTCATAGAATTCTAGATTGAAAATAATTTTATCTAAAATCTGAAAGCATTGCATTGGCTTCTTGCATTTAGTATTACTGTCTGGAAGTCTGATGCTGCTCCGATTCCTCTTGTTTGTAAATGTGACAGGAAGCTTGTTTACCCTTTGTTCTCCTGTTCTGAAATTTCATGGCATTGTGCATTAGAGTGGTTTGTTTTCTCATGCATTGTTCTGTGCACTCCTTGGGTTCTTTCTGTCTGGAACTGTATGTACTTCAACTTAAGAAAAATCTTCTGTAACATTTCTGTGCTGATTTCTTTCCCCCTTTTCCCCATTTTCTATTTCTGGACGTACTCTAAGTTGGACAGTGAACATTTAAAATAAATTCTCTATTTTAAAAAAGTTGTTTTTCTCCTCTTCTTTTTCTTTTGGTTCTACTTTTTAGCATGTCTTGACTTTATCAGCTTTGTTTTTTTCTGTCAGCACTGTCCTTTCTAAGAGCAGTTTCTTATTCTCTGAATCAACCACCCAGCCAGCTTGCCTTCCCACCTTCCTGCCTGCTTGCCTTCCTTCCTTCCTTCCTTTATTTATTTATTTTTTTAATTTATTTTTTTAATGTTTATTTATTTTTAAGACAGAGAGAGACAGAGCATGAACGGGGGAGGGTCAGAGAGAGGGAGACACAGAATCTGAAACAGGCTCCAGGCTCTGAGCTGTCAGCACAGAGCCTGACGCGGGGCTCAAACTCACGGACCGCGAAATCATGACCCGAGCTGAAGTCAGCTGCTTAACCAACTGAGCCACCCAGGCACCCCTTCCTTCCTTCCTTCCTTTATTTATTTATTTTTTTAATGTTTTATTTATTTTTGAGACAGAGAGAGACAGAGCATGAACGGGGGAGGGTCAGAGAGAGAGGGAGACACAGAATCTGAAGCAGGCTCCAGGCTCCGAGCTGTCAGCACAGAGCCCGACGCGGGGCTCGAACCACGGACCGTGAGATCATGACCTGAGCTGAAGTCGGATGCTTAACTGACTGAGCCACCCAGGCGCCCCGTCCTTCCTTCCTTTAAAATTACCTTCTGTTCTTGTTTCCTAGGTGCAATATTTTATCTCTGAATTGTTTTGAGGCTATTTTTGATCTCTGTTTCATTTAACTATAAGCTTTTTAAAAAGAGATATAATTCATATACTTTACAATTCACCGCTTTGAAGTGTTATTTCAGTGAATGTTAGCCTTTTCACAAAGTTTGTGTAGTTGTTACTTACTACTGTCTATTTGCAGAACATTTCATCACCTCGAGAGAAACTTTTTACCCATTAACAGTCACTCCACCCCCCTGACCCTCTCAGCCCTAGGCAACCACTGATCTCCTTTCTCTTTCCACAGATTTGCCTATTCTAAGTATTTTGTATAAATGAAATCATATAATAATCGGGCCTTTTTGCCTGTTTCCTTTTTTTCTTTTCTTTTACTTACTGTCAAGTTTTCATAGGTCATCCATATTGCAGAATGAAACAGCACTTCGTTCCTTTTTTCACCAAAGAATATTCTATTGTAAGGATATACTGCATTTTCTTATCTATTTCTCAGTTCATGAACATTTGGGTTGTTTCCCCTTTTTAAATTCTGAATAATCCTGCTATGCACATTTGTTCTTTTGGGCATACACTTAGAAATGGAATTGCAGGGTCTTAAAATTCTGTTTAACTTTTTAAAAAATATTTTATCTTCGAGTAATCTTTAACCCAACGTGGGGCTCGAACTCACAATCCCGAGACCAAGAGTTACGTGCTCCACCGACTGAGCCAGCCAGGCGCCCTGATTCTGTTTCACTTTTTGAGGAACTGCCAAGATGTTTTCCAAAGTTGTTCACCATTTTTCATTTCTTGCTAGCACTATTTGAGGATTCTGATTTCTCCAAGTTCTTGCTGTCATTTGTTCTTGTATACTTTCTGATTTTGGCCATTTTAGTTTGTGTGAAGGGGTATCTCAGTATGGTTTTAAAATGTTTGCGTTTTACTAGTGACCAGTGAGCTTGTGCATCCTTTCATATATTGTTTTTTTTTTTTAATCTCTTCTTTAGAGAAATGTCTGTTTAGATCCTTTTCCCATTAAAAAAAAAAGTTTATTTTGAGAGTGAGAGAGAGAGGGAAAGAGAGAGAGAATCCCAAGCAGTCTCCACAGTCCGTGCAGAGCGGAACGTGGGCTCGAACTCACGAATTGTGACATCCTGACCTGAGCTGAAACCAAGAGGTGGGCGCTTAACCAGCTGAGCCACCCACGTGCCCCTGCGCATTTCTTTTTAAGTTGTATTATTTGGCTTTTTATTACTGAGTTGTAAAAGTTCTTTATTCTAGATACGAGTCTTATCAGATACATGCTTTGCAAATACTTTCTCTCATTCTTTGGGTTGTCTTTTCACTTCCTTGATGGTCTCCTCTAAAGCACAGAAAAAATTTAATTTTGATGAAGACAAATTTATCTTGTTTTTATTTATTTGTGCTTTTCATAGCATGTCCAAGGAACCATTTCCTGACTTAAAGTCATGAAGATTTATGCCTTTCGTTTTTGTCTGAGTTTTAGAGTTTTTGCTCTTATATTTTGGTCTTTGATCCATTTTGAGTTCATTTTTGTATCAGGTGTGAGGCACAGGCCCACCTTCATTCGTGCACGCATACCCAGTTGCGCTAGCACCATTCGCTGAAAAGACTATTGCTCTTATTTCTGCTGAATTGTCTCGGCACCCTTGTCTAAAATCAATTGGACGAAAAAGTATGGGTTTGTCTGTGGATTCTCAATTTTCTTTACTTGCTCTGTAGGTCTGTCTTTATGCCTGTACTCCATGGTCTTGATTACTGTGGCTTGGTGGTAAGTTTAGAAATCAGGAAACGTGAATCCTCCAACTTTGTTTTACTTTTTTTTTTTTCAGGATTATTTTGGCTATTCTGGATCCCTTGCATTTTCTTACGCATTTTAGGATCAGCTTCTCAGTTATTTTTTTTCTCTGCCTGTTTTGATATCTGGCTTTTCTGTCTGAGGCTCTCCTCAAATTGTGTTCCTTTCTGCATGAAGTACCAGCAGGCTTAGCTGTGTGCTAGGACTCAAATGAGGGAAGGTGAGTGGGGTGGGGGGCCAGTGACTTGTCACAGTTCCTGATGTAGACTTCCACTTATCTTCCTGGATCCGCATGGTGCCTTATCACTACCCTCAGCTGTGCCTGAAATCCTCAGGTGTAGTCGAATCTATCCAGAGTCTAAAAATTAACTCTCCTGTTCAGGTTTAGGGAGGGTGACTGCCTAGCTGAATTGGTGGGGAAGCCTGTTTTCCATACAGGCTTTCACTGGTCTCTCCTGTTTTTAGGCTCACTTAGGTTCTCACTTTCGGAGGTACCTGGTGACCCGGTTATTGACCCTCAGCGCCATCAGCCTGCTTCTCAGCAGCTCTGCCTCCCCAGCCGGTTCAGGCAGTTAGGTTTCAGTTTCAACTCGCTTTCCAGAATGTTGCCTCCCTCTTTAACTGTTGTTTCGTTTTCTATTCATTTTTAGTGGGTTTGTATTTTTGTATTTCTTTTTGTTTTAAATCTTGTTTCTTTTTTTGAGAGAGAGACAGAGAGAGAGCGGAACAGGGGAGGGGCAGAGAGAGGGAGAAAGAATCCCAAGCAGGCTCCGTGCTGTCAGCACAGAGCTCCACGAGGGGCTCAAACTCACAAACCCGGAGATTGTGACCGGAGCCGAGATCAAAGGTCACTTAACCGACTGAGCCACCTAGGTGCCCCTGTTTTTGTATTTCTTTTCTGTCTTTCTGATGGAGTTTGAGAAGGGGACAGACAGAGATAAATATGCGTGTTTAATCTGTCATGTTTATTGAGAGCCCCTGGCAGGCTCTCCGGGGAAAAGTTGATATCATAGAAGGTGGTGTAATATGTGGTCTCCTTGGAACCACTACTGACACAGAGCTCCTTCACTAGATTCTGTTCCTAGAGTTTTATATTCCCCCATTTTTTTCATCTGCATATTTTTCCATGCAATTTTTCTGCATAATTTTGGTTTTGCCTAGAACATTTGGATAGAGCTAAAGTCCTACTCTTAGTACAGTGGGCTAATTCAGTAACAGTAAACCAGTGGTTCTTACCCCAAATTTATATTAGGATACCCTGGGGGAATTTTTAGATAACATAGCTGACCCCACCCTACTCCAGACCAAGCAAATGGGAATCCCTGAGGCTGGGATTTGGTTGTCCTTTTTGTTGGTCTGTTTTTCATACTCCCCAGATCATTCATTCTCGGTGCACAAGGAATCGAGAACCATTGCTCCAAAGCGTTTCCTATTTCACTAAGAATAATTTTACTTACGAAGAATTTTTCAAATTCCACTGAATCTCTTACCGCTGTCAGTTTCTTCCTCCTTCACTGCCCTTGACATGCGCTGGCCCCTTTTTGTTGTTTATCCTCCCAAGACTCACCAGCACCTCAAGAGCTTCTGCCCTTGCTCTTTGATCTGCCTGGAATGTTCTTCCACTGGTATTCTCTATTCTGTCCGCCATCTTCAGGTCTTTGCTCAGAAGTCACCTTCCCAGCAAGACTTTCCTTGTCCACAATTTTCTCTGCTTTCGACTGCCATCTCAAATTCCTGTCCTCCTAAACTGCTTTGTTTTCCTCCGACTGCTGGTCACCTCCACACATCTCTCATTTGGTTTCTGTCTGACATCCCTTGGGGCACATGTCCTCTCCCTATGTTATCAGTCTTTTAGTGTTTGAAGAAGCCAATGGATGGAGCCTCATTTATTCTTTCTCTCATGCTCTTCTTTTCTGTGGGTAGATATGAGTGACCTGTATCATTTCTTTCTCCTGGAAAAACTTCTTTTAAAAATTTCTTTCAGAGCGTGTTTTTGTTTGAGGAAGTCTTTTGTTTATTCCTTTACTTTTGAAGAATAACTCCACTGGCCCCAAAATTCTAGGTTAGTGTGTTTTTTCTTTTAATACTTTAACTATTTTATTCTGCTGTCTTGTTGCTTGTATCGTTTCCGGTAAGAAGCCTGCTGTAATTCTCATCCTTATTCCTGTATAGGTTTGCTGGGTTTTTTTTTTTTTCTCCTTTGGCTTCTTTCAAGATTTTCTCTTTGTTTTTGGCTTTGTCTAGATTAAATAAGGTAATATTGTGTCCAGTTGTTTGTTTTGTTCTTGTTTTTGGTATTTATCCTACTTGATGTTCTCTGAGCTTCCTGGATTTGGGGCTTGTTCTTGGTTTTCAATTTTGGAAAATTCTTGGCCATTATTACCTAAGGTATTTCTTTTGCTCTGTTCTCTCTTCTTCTGCTATTCCAATTATGTATATTTTGCACATTTTGAAATTATCTCACGGTTCTTGGACTTTTAAAAACATTCTTTCTTCTCTTTGCATTTTCATTTGGGAAGTTTCATCTGACGTATCTTCAAGCTCTGAGTCCACGGCCACCTTGTCTACTGATGAGCCCATCAAGGCATTCTACGTTTATGTTACACTGTTTTAGATTTCTAGCATTTTCTTTTTTCTTAGAGTTTCCACATCTCTGCTTACATTGTCCATCTGTTCTTGGGTGTTTTCTACTCTTTCCAGTAGAATCATTAACATATTCATCCATAGTTATTTTTGAGAGAGAGAGAGAGAGAGAGAGAGAGAGAGAGAGAGAGACAGAGTGTGAGCAGGGGAGGGGCAGAGGGAGAGGGAAACACAGAATCCTAGAATCCAGGCTCCGAGCTGTCAGCACAGAGCCTGACGGACATGGGGCTCGAAACCACGAACCATGAGACCATCACCTGAGCAGAACTCAGACCCTTAACCAAAGTCAGACATTCAACTGATTGAGCCAGCCAGGCACCCCCAAAGTTATTTTAAATTCTGTCTGATAGTTTTAAAATCTCTGTTATCTCTGAGTCTGGTTCTGATACTGCTTTGCCTCTTCACACTGTTATTCTTGCCTTTAGGCATTGCTTATAATTTTTTTTAAAGTTTACTTATTTATTTTTGAGAGAGACAGAGAAAGCATGAGCCAGGGCGAGAGAGAAAGAGAGAGAGAGAGAGAGAGAGAGAGAGAGAGAGAGAGAGAGAGAAAATCCCTAGCAGGCTCTGCAGGGTTAACATAGAACCCGAAGTGGGGCTTGAACTCATGAAACTGTGAGATCGTGACCTGAGCTGAAACCAAGAGTTGGATGCTTAACTGACTGAGCCACCAGGAGCCCCTAACTGTAATTTCTTTAAAAGTTTATTTATTTAGGGGCATCTGGGTGGCTCAGTCAGTTGGGCGTCCGACTTCAGCTCAGGTCATGATCTCACAGTCCGTGAGTTCAGACCCCGCATCAGGCTCTGTGCTTACAGCTCAGAGCCTGGAGCCTTCTTCGGATTCTGTGTCTCCCTCTCTCCCTCTGTGCCCCTCCCATGCTCATGCTCTGTCTCTTGCTGTCTCAAAAATAAATAAAAATATTAAAAAATTTTTTTTAAAGTTTGAGAGAGAGAGAGAGAGAGAGAGAGAGAGCATGTGTGTGCATGCGTACTTGCAAGTGGGGGAGGGGCAGAGAGCAAAGGAAAGAGAATCTCAAGTAGGCTCCATACTGTCAGTGCAGAGCCTGATGTGGGGCTAGAACTCATGAACCATGAGGTCAGAGCTGAAGTCAGATGCTTAACCAACTAAGTCACCCAAGTGCCCCTTTCTTATAATAATTTTTAATTGAAGGCTGGACATGATGCATTGGGTAATAGGAACTGAGGTTAATAGGCCTTTCGTTTGGGATTTTATGTTAATCTGGCTAGGAGTTGGTTTGTATTTAATGATCGCTAAAACTGTAAGTACCAGAAACTTCAAATTCATCTAGTGTTCTTGTTTTGGTCTCTTGGTTATCTTTGGTCTTCCCTAAGAACTCCTTTTTTTTTTTTTTTTTTTAATAAAACAATTTTAAATAAATTTATTTTAGAAAGAGAAAGAGAGCATGAGTGGGGGAGAGGAGCAGAGGGAAAGAGAGATACTCAAGCAAGCTCCATGCTCTTTGTGGAGCTGGACATGGGGCTCGATCCCATGAACCTGGGATTGTGACCTGAGCTGAAATCAAGAGTCAGACTTTCTTTCTTTTTTTTTAATTAAAAAAAATATTTATTCATTTTTGAGAGAGAGAGTGAGAGCACACGCAAGCTGGAGAGGTGCAAAGAAAGAGGGAGGGATACCAGATTCTGAAGCAGGCTCCAGGCTCTGAGCTGTCGCGGGACTCGAACCCGCAAACCGTGAGATCATGACCTGAGCTGAAGTCGGATGTGTAACGGATTGAGCCTCCCAGGCACGTCCCCCAGGAGCTCAAAGTGTGCACCTTTCATCTCTTTTAGGTGTAACCCACTCTTATGACCCATGATATGATAGGAAAGTATGGGGGAGGGGGAATATTTTGCAATCTTATCATTAAATCTCAGTCTTTTAATGGGTCTTTGTCTCTTGGTTGTCACCTTCACAAGTGTTTATTAACTGTTTTCTCTCCCTTAGGTGAAACAAGAAGGCTAGAAAGGCCTTAGGGAAATTTCCTCCCCCTAGTTAGGATAAAGCTCTGGGTAAAGTCTTTTTCCCTAGAGATGGGCCATTCTTGTGGAGAACATTTGGCATATTTCACAGTGGTTACTTCTTCCATTTCTGAGCCAGGGCCAGGAGGGGATCTTTCTAGGTTCTTTACCAGGAATTTTTTTTTTTTTTTCTGTTTTATTCACTGATGTATCGCTAGCACCCAAAACAGTGCTTGGTGTATAAAAGATGCTCAGTAAATATTCGTTGAATGAGTAAATGAATACCTTTCACCCAGGCCCGTGAGGTTCTTTTATGTAGATGTGGAAGAATTTCTCAGACCTAAAATGACAATAAACTGATGACATTTCTCTGAATGAGTAGTCCTCAAACCTAGTGTTTACTTATTGGGTTTTGTGGTGTTTGTGAGCATCTCTCTAATCTGAACCCTGCATAAAATGGGTTTGTTTTAGAGCGTTTTTTTTTTTTTTTCCATTTTTTTTTGACTGCACCCTTTAGAAAAAAAATGTATTTGATATGACCCAGTATGCATGTACATATAGTATACATTTATCTGAACAGACTTTTCAGGAAATAATACTTTTCCTTATGTTTGATGTACTCATATTTTCTACTCTGTTATATTTCATTTTTAAAACATACTTTTCAAGATTTACATAGAGGATAGGTTCAGAGGACAATATATGTTTGATTTTTTAAAACAAATTTGGGTAAATCTACCAGAGTTAGTTTTGGCTTCCCCCTTCCCCTCCCAATAAATCCGTTACTTTCTCCAATAATGAAATTCTTTGTGTGTCTGTAATCTTTGGTGCTATTTTAAACATTGTTCTCTTTCTTCCTCCTTCCTGGCCCAGGCTTATGCTAAGTCAGTTTTTTGGGGAGCAATTTGGATGCAAGCATTTCCAATTGCTTTTAGCAAGGGAAACAATTCCTTGAGTTCACCACAGTGTTGCTGAGACCGGTGGGCCTCAGGTTTCATGAGATTCCTGTAGTGCGTAGTGGGGATTTGAGACTCATGCCCATTAGGGGCCCTGAGGCAGAAGCTAATAGATTAAAAGTGCTTTTGGGATGGGATCTGACTTTTCTTCTCTAGGAATGGTTACTTTTTAAAATACATGGTTGAAAAGGTTTTACAGTTAAAAATACCTACCTACCTTGTGATGTCAAGGTGCTATTTTCCCTATTGGATCTGGAAAGACAGGCAGGGCCCTGCAGAATGACACTGATTATTGTTAAGAAACAATGGACTGTAATCACGAAAGACATTGGAGAAAGAAAATGTCTTGTCTGCTCTGTTTCTCCTCCTTTCCCGGTTGGCTTTCTTCCTTCTAAGCCTTCTTTGAAATTTATCTGACTGATTTTGTTTTGGGGCCACGAAGTATATAGATCAAGAGGTTTGGGCTTCTTCCCATTTAACAGGCCGTGTGGAAGCTTCCAGTTTCATTCTCTCGAAGTCTCTGGAGTTCAGGCCACGGGCTAAAAAATACTAAAGCTAGTTTAAAACTACCCTACGTCGAGTTGCCTTAGGAAAGAGAGAGTCCCAATAGATGTAAAGATTTTTAAAATGTTCTTTTATTTTTAAAGTCTATGAATAATGGATTTCCAGCTTATAGTGTTTTAACCCCTGTTAGTGAAAGCCCTGAGGCTTAATTTATAATCATTAATCTTTCCTTCATTATTCAAGATACGATCTTTCCTCCCCCCTTAAAATTATCGTTAAACTACGGGAAAGATCAAACATGTAAAATGGTTCAGAGAATTAGATAAAAAATAGTCATAAAAACCACCATCTGGATTTAATGAATATTAACATTTTGCCATATTTGCTTCAGAACTTTTTCTTTAAAAGATAAAATGTTGCGGATACATTTGAAGTTCCCTTGGCCTCGCTCCTCACTCCAGTTCCCCTGCTGCCTTCTGTGCTACCCCAGGGGTAACTTCTGTTCTCACCTCTGTGTGGTTACTTTCCATCCACGTTTTTATGCTTTTATTCCATTTACGTTTGGCCGCAGCAATGTACAAGTGTTTTGTGTAAGTTCAAGTATACACCAATTGCATTATACTACACTTAGGTTTCCCCTGGCTTTTTTTTTTTTCCTTTTAGCATTATAATTTGGGATTTGTACATGAAGATTGAATTCATATATTTCAAGCACTACATAGTATTCCATTTTATAAATGTATCACAGTTTACTCATTCCCCCATTGATGGACATTGTTTACAAATTTTTACTACTAGAAACGTTGTTGTGACGAATGTCTTTGAATATGGCTTCTTCAGCGTGTGTTAGAAGATTTTCTCTTGGCAGATATGTAGGAATGGAATCTTGGGAGGTGCACTATATACGCATCTTTAACTTTATGGAGCTGGCAGGTACCATCTAATATGCCCCCAAAAGTGTATAAGGCTTCTCACCAGCACTTATTGTCAGACTTCCAATCTCTTGCTAATCTGCTAGGTAGAAAGAGACTTGATTTATTTTTATTTTTATTTTATTTTTTTTATTTATATATATATGAAATTTATTGACAAATTGGTTTCCATACAACACCCAGTGCTCATCCCAAAAGGTGCCCTCCTCAATACCCATCACCCACCCTCCCCTCCCTCCCGCCCCCCATCAACCCTCAGTTTGTTCTCAGTTTTTAACAGTCTCTTATGCTTTGGCTCTCTCCCACTCTAACCTCTTTTTTTTTTTTTCCTTCCCCTCCCCCATGGGTTCCTGTTAAGTTTCTCAGGATCCACATAAGAGTGAAACCATATGGTATCTGTCTTTCTCTGTATGGCTTATTTCACTTAGCATCACACTCTCCAGTTCCATCCACGTTGCTACAAAAGGCCATATTTCGTTTTTTCTCATTGCCACGTAGTACTCCATTGTGTATATAAACCACAATTTCTTTATCCATTCATCAGTTGATGGACATTTAGGCTCTTTCCATAATTTGGCTATTGTTGAGAGTGCTGCTATGAACATTGGGGTACAAGTGGCCCTATGCATCAGTACTCCTGTATCCCTTGGATAAATTCCTAGCAGTGCTATTGCTGGGTCATAGGGTAGGTCTATTTTTAATTTTCTGAGGAACCTCCACACTGCTTTCCAGAGCGGCTGCACCAATTTGCATTCCCACCAAGAGTGCAAGAGGGTTCCCGT
Organism: Felis catus; assembly: GCF_018350175.1. Classification (NCBI taxonomy): domain Eukaryota; kingdom Metazoa; phylum Chordata; class Mammalia; order Carnivora; family Felidae; genus Felis; species Felis catus. The sequence continues at coordinate 44,975,329 of NC_058382.1, forward strand.
TTCTCCACATCCTCTCCAGCATCTATAGTCTCCTGATTTGTTCATTTTGGCCACTCTGACTGGCGTGAGGTGATACCTGAGTGTGGTTTTGATTTGTATTTCCCTGATAAGGAGCGACGCTGAACATCTTTTCATGTGCCTGTTGGCCATCCGGATGTCTTCTTTAGAGAAGTGTCTATTCATGTTTTCTGCCCATTTCTTCACTGGGTTATTTGTTTTTCGGGTGTGGAGTTTGGTGAGCTCTTTATAGATTTTGGATACTAGCCCTTTGTCCGATATGTCATTTGCGAATATCTTTTCCCATTCTGTTGGTTGCCTTTTAGTTTTGTTGGTTGTTTCCTTTGCTGTGCAGAAGCTTTTTATCTTCATAAGGTCCCAGTAATTCACTTTTGCTTTTAATTCCCTTGCCTTTGGGGATGTGTCGAGTAAGAGATTGCTATGGCTGAGGTCAGAGAGGTCTTTTCCTGCTTTCTCCTCTAAGGTTTTGATGGTTTCCTGTCTCACATTTAGGTCCTTTATCCATTTGGAGTTTATTTTTGTGAATGGTGTGAGAAAGTGGTCTAGTTTCAACCTTCTGCATGTGGCTGTCCAGTTCTCCCAGCACCATTTGTTAAAGAGGCTGTCTTTTTTCCATTGGATGTTCTTTCCTGCTTTGTCAAAGATGAGTTGGCCATACGTTTGTGGGTCTAGTTCTGGGGTTTCTATTCTATTCCATTGGTCTATGTGTCTGTTTTTGTGCCATTGATTTTTTTTTTAAGTTTACTAATTTATTTTGAGAGAGAGAGAGAGAGCGCACACGCGCTAGCGAGCAGCAGAGGGACAGAGAGAGGAGAGATTCCCAAGCAGGCTCCACACTGTCAGCACAGAGCCCTGTGTGGGGCTCCAACTCACGAACTGTGAGATTGTGACTCCCGAACTGAAATCAAGAGTTGGAAGCTTAACCCACTGAGCCACTCAGCGCCCCAAAGAGTTGATCTTTTTATTGCTTTTCCCAAACAAATTCAGACTGGGGAATCACAACATCATCCTTTTAAATTTCAGAAAATGATGTTCAAATTCATTCATTCAGGAAACATTTCTGGAGTTCCAGTTATGGGGCAGGCACCATTCTGGATAGTCGGGCTACAGGGCTGACAGATGGGACACACATCTCAGCCTTCACGCAGCTTACATTCTGGGGGGGGGGGCTGGGTAGAGAGAGACAATAAATACGATAAATCAATACGATATTAATCATGTCAGTGATAAATGCTAGGGAGGAAGAGTAAAATAAGGAAGGATGGGCCCAAATGTGTGTGGAGAGGTAGGGTTAATAGGGTGGTCTGGGAACACCTCTTAAGAAAGTGACATTTGAGGGCACCCCGTGGCGCAGTTGGTTAAGCGTCCAACGTCAGCTCAGGTCATGATCTCACGGATCATGAGTTTGAGGCCCGCATTGAGCTCTCTGCTGTCAGCACAGAACCCGCCTCTGATTTCTGTCTCGGTCCCTCTCTCTCTCCCCTCCCTGCTCGTGTGTGTGTGTGTGTGTGTGTGTGTGTGTGTGTGTGTGCTGTCTCTCAAAAAGAAATATTAAATAAAAAAGTGACATTTGAGTAAATGCCTGAGGTAATGAAGGAATAAACCACGTATGTGGACTACTGGGGAAAGAACATTCTAGATGGAAAAGGTGGAAGTCTAAGAGGGGAGCATATCTGGCATGTTCAAGGAACAGTGAGGAGGCTTGTGTAGTAGCTTGAGAGGAGGGAATAAGTGGGGAGAGAAAAGGGATGAGGTCAGAGAGGGGTCTGGACTGTAGCACATAGGACCTCCATTTTCAGGACTTTGGCTTTTGCTCTGAGGTGGATGAGAAGCCGCTGGGTGGTTTTGAATAGCAGAGCGATATAATCTGACGTACATATTAAAAAAAAAAATCAATCTGCTGAGTGTAGAGATTAGACTGAAGGGGGTGAAGGGAGAAACAACAATCTGGGTAAGAGATCACCGGGCTTTGGACCAAGACACTGACAATAGAGGTGGAGAGAAATATTTGAACCTGGGAATATTTTAATGGTAGAACCAACAGGCATTATTGACGGATTGATGTGGGGTGGGAGGGAGAAAGGAGAAGCAGGGATGAGCCCCAGGATTTTGGCCTGAGCCACTGGTTGGAAGGAGTTGTCATTAACTGAGATGCGGGAGGCTGAGAAGCACATTCGTGGGGGAAGGGCGGATATCAGAAGATCGGTTTTGCCAGTAGACAGAGGGTCTGAGGTTCGAGGGTGAGGTTTGTAGCAGACATACCGTATGGGACGCTCAACAAATAGATGGTATTTAAAGCTATGAGACCAGTGAAATAACCAGTAGATGGGTAACGCCTGAGCCATGGGACACCCTTATGTTAGAGGGTGAGGAGGGGAAAAGGAGCCCGCAAAGGGGCTGAGCAGGAGCAGCAGGCCAGGCGGGTGGAAAATCAGGCAGGTGTGACTTCTGGAACCAAGGGAAGGAAGCATGTCACGGAAGAGAGTGATGGATCCATCAGGTCACGTAAGACGAGGACTGAGAATTCACTACCAGGTTTAATAACATGGAGCTCTAGTCTTGAGAACTCGATAAGGGTAGTTTCAGTATTGTATTCCCGTATTCCACCATTCCAGTATCATATTGCCATATGCTCCCTGGAACTTTTCAGGGGATTCCACTGCTGTTCCATATGTAAGATTGAAGTAAAATGCTTGTTACAGACCAGTCCAGAAAAAAAACCCAAAAAACAAAAAACTAATCACTTACAAATTTTTTGGACTAGATATATCTTACAAATAAGGCAGATTATTTTGTTTTGGGCTAACATCTTGAGGCACAAAATGATTTGACCTTAGCTATGGAGAATGTCAAAATCATTGTGACTTCACAGTGGCCACATTTCATCCTCACGTAAAGGGCTTCCATTCGTGGAGTCATGCATTGTTTTAAGGCTGAAGAGCTCTTCAGGATTGGAAGTTCGGAGGAGAGATCAGAAACAAAAAGAATGAGAGAAGGTATTAATGATGTTGAATAGAATAGGAATTTCAGTGTTTTTGCAGTAGCAGTTCTCAGGGGTGGTCCTTCTACCTCTGGCGGCCCCTTGAGAGTTACCGGGTTTTGCAAGATCAAAATTGTTTTCATAACAACTTTCTTTGCCTTTTTCCTCTGTGATCACATACGCACGGATGGTGCAAAAGCAAAGGTGGGTAGAGCTGTTGTTGCCGTAGCTTGAATCCGGGCAGTGGCACGCCTCTCAGCTGTTGTCACCGTATTCCTCAGTGGGGCATACTGGGTGAAAGAGAAGAAAACAGTTAGTTGCACTTAAGAATGTACTTGATGGAGCAGTAAAAGTTACTAATTTTATTAAGTCTTGACTCGTATGCGTGTCTTTTTTAATATTCTCTTTGATGAAATGGAAACTATGCTCAAGGCGCTTCTGCGTTCTGAACCATAATGGTTGCCTTGAGAAAAAGCACTTTTGTGAGTGTTTGAATTGAGAGCTGAGTTCGTTGCTTTTTTTGTGAAATACTATTTTCACTTAACTGAAGTTACTAGATTTGGGTGTTTGGCAGACATTTTCGTGAAGATGAATGAAGTGAGCCTGTCACTTGAAGGAAAACAGCTCACAGCATTTGTTGCCAATGATAAAATATGAGTTTTGAAGTGAAAAGTAGAATTTTGGAACACATATCTACCACCAAGAGCTTGACAGTTTCCCAATACTTAAAGATCTGTCTGATGATATCACTGGTGACATTTCACAAATGTGCTGTTTTTGGATAGTGTATAATGAAATGTGTCAACATTTGGAATATCTACATAGCTCAGTGAACCAATATTTTTCAAATGACAAAGGATGCTATTACAAAATCGTATACGATTAAGAGATCCATTCCAAATGCAAGATAGACTTATACCTCTAGCCAAGATGGAGTGAGGTAGTGAAGCACACCCCACATGTGCTTTTTGGCCATTTGTATATCCTTTTTTTTGAACACTTTTTTTTTTTAATTAAAATATTTTTTTTTCATGTTTATTTTTGAGAGAGAGAGACATACAGTGCAAGTGGAGGAGGGGCAGAGAGAGGGAGACACAGAATCCGAAGCAGGCTCCGGGCTCTGAGCTGTCAGCCCAGAGCCTGATGTGGGGCTCAGACTCACGAACTGTGAGGTCATGACCCGAGCCAAAGCCGGACGCTCAACCGACTGAGCCACCCAGGCGCCCCAGGAGCCCCCTTTTTTGAACACTTTTAATGTTTATTTTTGAGCGAGCGAAAGAGAGCATGAACGCGTGCGTGTGTGCATGTGGGGGAGGGGCAGAGAGAGAGGGAGACCAAGGATCCAAAGTGGGCTCCTCGCTGACAGCAGAGACCCCCATGTGGGGCTTGAACTCAAGAACCATGAGATCATAACCTGAGCCAAAATTGGATACTCAACCGACTGAGCCACCCAGGTGCCCCTGTATATCTTTTTTGAAGAAATGTCTATTCACATCTTTTGCTGATTTAAAAAATTGGTTTACTTTGGGGCACCTCGGTTGGTTGAGCGTCTGACTTTGACTCAGGTCATGATCTTATGGTTTGTGAGTTTGAGCTCTGCATGGGGCTCTCTGCTGTCAGCACACAGCCCACTTTGGATCCTTTATCCCCCTCTCTCTCTGCCCCTCACCTGCTTGTGCTCTCTTTCTCTCAAGAAATGAATAAACATTAAAAAATTAAAAATGGGTTAAAAAATTGGATTTTTAGAAAAACGTATTTATTGTGAAAGAGAGCGAGCATCCATATGCACTTGTGAGTGAGTGGGAGAGGGGCAGAGGGAGAGGGAGAGAGAATCCCAAGTGGGCTCCATGCCCAGCCCTGAGCCTGATGCGGGGCTTGATCTCATGAAATGTGAAATCAAGAGTCGGATGCTTAACCAACTGAGCCACCGGATGCCTCCCTTTTTTTTTTTTTTTTTTTTTCTTTTTTTCTCAGAGAGAGCGAGCGAGTGAGCAGGGGAGAGGGCAGAGGGAAAGAGAAAGAGAGAATCCCAAGCAGGCTCCACACTTGGCACATGAGCCCAATGCGGGGCTCAATCCCACGATCCTGGGACCATGGTCTGAGCTGATGTTAAGAGTTGGATGCTCAACTGACTGAGCCCCCCAGCCCCCCGCCCCCCCCCTTTTTTTTATATTGTTGAACTGTGACTCTTTTTTTGAAGGTGTTACTTAGGCTGTCTCCTGTACGTGTTGGTTTAGTAGTCCTGTGTCCTTCCTGGGCTAGCCAAGATCCATCTAGGCCCGTAGTCGTTACAAGCCAAACGCCACCGTGACAGAAGTAACACCAAGTTGCTTGGATATTTATATTTTCTGGACTTCATATCTTTACATTCACATATTAAAATTAATACAGTTCCCCAGTGTCTTACCAGGTACTCTGCAAACCTACTGCTGTGCTTGCCTTGCAGTTTTCTGGTGATGACATGGCATCTGCCAGTTCCAGCCGCACAGGAGTGGCTCTGCCTTTTGAGAAGTCTCAACTTACTCTGAAAGGTGAGTGGCGCCGTGCGAGGGGTTTGCCCTTTGAGGTCTTAAACACGTCCGGGGCTCTCCATCTCGCCCGGTGGGAGCTGAAGACCCCTCATGATATGACCCCACCCCCACTCCCACTCCTCATCTCTTGTTTCTTTTCCACATGTGCTCGGCTATAGCCACACGGGCCTCTTTGCTCTCTGTTGAAGGTGCTGGGCATGCTACCCCCTCTGAGTGTTTGTACCTGCTGTTCCCTCTGAGTGAAATACTTTGGGGCCAGATGTCTACCTGCTTTGCTTCCTTACTTTCTAGAGGTCTTTTTTTTGTTTTTAATGGGCCAACTTCTTCTTTTTTTTTTTTTTTTAAGTTTATTTTTGAGAGAGACAGAGACAGCGCGCCTGGGGGAGGGGCAGAGAGAGATTGGAAGACAGAGAATCCCAAGCAGGCTCCACACTGTCAGCATGGAGCCTGATGCGGGGCTCGAGCCCATGAAACCGTGAGGTCAAGACCTGAGTCGAAAACCAGGAGTCAGACGCTTAACCATCTGAGCCACCCAAGTGCCCCTGTAGGTCTTTACTCAAAAGTCACCTTCTTCAAAAGGCCTTCCTGATTCCCCCAGATGCAGCCTCCCCCTCCCCCACCTCCCTCATATCTGTCCTCTTCACTACCGTAGATTTGTCTTCTTAGCTTTGTCACCATTTAACACAGTACATATATTTATTTCCTTCGTTAACTGTCTCCTTCAATAGAATATAAACACCACAAACACAGGGATATTTGTCTGTCTTGGTTACTTCTGATACCGCAGTGATTGGAACAGTGCTGGAAACATATTGGGTTGCCAGTGAATGTTGCTTGAATGACAGAATGTAGCTTTGGTAGCCTTAGGTCTGCAGAAGAGCCCTGGGAGATGCCTGGGGACGGGGGAAACAGCACTCGGTATCAGCACTCAGGTCTCTCAGAGGCACAGTCATTTGGAGACAAAATTGTGTCATCATTTTTTTAATGATTATTTTTGAAATGTAAATGTCACTCATTTATTTAATCTATTCACATACTTTAAAATTGTTTCCTTTCCTCCGGCTCCTCAGTGCCCCTGATTGGAGGAAACTAACATTACCAGTTTCTTGTGGTAGTATTACACATACAGACATATCAAAGGGGATGTAGTTTTGTGATTTTGAGAGCCGTGTTGCCTTCCTTGGAAGGAATATTCTTCTAGCAGTGGATGAGAGTGGCTATTTCCCTACATCTTTACCAACACAATGTGTTGTCAGACCTTTTTTCTCTTTGCCAGTCTGATTGGTAAAAATAACTTTGTCAGCATAGTTTTATTTCACATTTCTTTAAGTTATAAATGATGTTTAGCCTCTTACCATAATTTAAGGGAAACTTGTATTTCCTTTTCTGTGGATTGTGTGTTCATGTCCTCTGCCTGTTTCTTATTTACTTATGGATTAAAAAAAAAGTCTTGATACATTTTCATCATTTTTCTTGATGTCTCCATGGCTGTTCTAGGTCTTTGGAGGGGGGAGAAGCGTTAGAGTGAACTTGATAGAGCTTTGAACTCGCGACTTTAGCTTTTACTACCTTGTCTAGTAATTAGCAAGCCTAGATTAAAACAGAAGTATGTCCATGGAGCCTGGTGACATAATGAAGTCCCTGTTTTGGGGCCTTATTATTCAGGAACACATAGTGACTTGTAAAGGTTTCTCTGTTTGCCTTTCCTCATTGTGAAATTTTTTGCTCGCGTGGAAAGAGCTAACTTGATAATACAGGTGCATCTCATTATATGTGCATTTAACCTATAGGGAGTCTATAATGCCACTTAGGCAAATGGTTAGGGAGAAAGGAAAAAAGAGAAATGACAAAATAAATGGTGTGGGTGGTTCCTCCTCTGTTGTGTTTCACTGATAGAGCCTCTAGTGTAATTTGGGAGATGTGACTATGCTGTTCCCTCCCTTGTGCCTCTCTGTAATGCAGTCCTAGAGTTTTAAGATACATTTTAAAAATATATCAAGGCCCTTAAACATAAGCGACCTATTTTATCTGATATTTAACTTAAGAAGCACTGAGAAACTAAATACTAAAAAACAGCACAACATGGCTTCAACTGGCCTTTGGAAATCTACAGAAAGACCATCTATCAGACTCTATTTTGTGCCTTCCTGAGAGCTTTTCAAGGGCATAATTTTGGCCATGTGTGATTTTCCCCCCTTGTTTGTTAACTTTAAAGGCTAAATCCCATGTGAAGATGTGAAATTGGCATTTATATTTCATCGAACAGTAAATAAATTTTCCAGATAAACCTGCTCATATGTTGAGACCTTTATTTTGGCTTGTGTTTTAAGAACAAGAGACATTCAGAGGCACCTGGGTGGCTCAGTTGGTTGAGTGCCCAACTTTGCCATAGGTCATGATCTCGTGGTTGGTGAGTTCGAGCGCCACGTCGGGCTCACTGCTATCAGCATTGAGCCTGCTTTGGATCCTCTGTCCCCCTCTCTCTGCCCCTCCCCGGTTCATTCTCTCTCTCTCTCTCAAAAATAAAAATAAACATTAAAAAAAGAAACATTCAAAATATCACCCCCCTGATTAATTATATGTTACAAAGGGGAAAATGTATCTTTATAGTGGAGTCACCTGACAGACCCCACATTAACCAAGGGATCAAACTTCACATCCACAATAGGAGGACAACCTAGTGTGCATGGTGAGAAGTTTGCAATGTAACCTGTGTAGTATTCTTGACAAAAATGTTCAATGTGAATCTCACCACGAGGAAAACAATTTAAGAAATACAGGCTTTGGTGCATTCAATGAGAGAGCTGGTGGAAGTCTTTAAAAAGCATTGTCATGGACAAAGAAGGGGGAGCACTGTAGATTTTAAAAGATTAAGGAGCCAGCGACCAAATGCAATTTGCTCATCTCAGTTGGATCCTGGATTGGGGGAAACCAGCTATAACAACATGTTTGGAACAGTTGGGGAAATTTGGATATGTAACGAGTATCAAATGATAGGAGTGACTAAATTTGTTAAGGTATAATAATGGTGGTGTGGTTAGGTGGGAGAATGTCTTTTTCTCTTTCCTATGCCCAGCATGGGGCTCAAACTCATGACCTTGAGGTCAGGGGTTGCATGTTCTACCAACTGAGCCAGCCAGGAGACCCTCCTTATTATTATTATTATTTTTAATTGAAATATAGTTAACCTTCTGTGTTCTGTTCGTTTCAGGTGTACAGCATATAGAACATCCTTACTTGTATGAATTGCGTTCTGGAAGTATTTAGGGCTGATCAGTCTTGATGTCTACAACTTACTTTCAAGTGGTTTACCAAAAAAGTTTGTGGATATATGCACACTCATGCACATATATAGACATAGACGTCATATGTCTGTATCCCGTGCTGTCCAATAAGATGGCCACTACAGCCACATAGAAATTTTTACATTGATTAAAGTTAAATTTAAAATGCAAATCCTCAGTCATACTAGCCATGTTAATGGCTTCGTAGCCACATGTATCTCATGGCATTGCACTGGACTGTGCTGGCATAGAACTTTTTGCTTATCATTGAAGATTTTTTTTAAAAAATGTTTATTTATTTAGTTTTTTTTTTTTTAAATTTTTTTTTTCAACGTTTATTTATTTTTGGGACAGAGAGAGACAGAGCATGAACGGGGGAGGGGCAGAGAGAGAGGGAGACACAGAATCGGAAACAGGCTCCAGGCTCTGAGCCATCAGCCCAGAGCCTGACGCGGGGCTCGAACTCACGGACCGCGAGATCGTGACCTGGCTGAAGTCGGACGCTTAACCGACTGCGCCACCCAGGTGCCCCTTATTTATTTAGTTTTGAGAGAGAGAGAGCAAGCACGAGTGGGGGAGGAGCAGAGAGAGAGGGAGACAGAGGATCTGAAGCAGGCTCTGCGCTAACAGCAGAGAGCCCCATGTGGGGCTTGAACTCCTAAACCATGAGATCGTGACCTGAGCCGAAGTTGGACACTCAACCCACTGGGTCACCCAGGTGCCCCTTATCACTGATATTTTCTTGAATAGCACTGACACAGGCACACACATAGAAAGAGAAAGAAGCAAAGGTGGCCAGATGGCAGTTGCTGCACAGTATACAAGTATTAGTTGTCCTATTCTTTCACCTTTTCTGGAAACTGAAAACTTCAAGATAAAACTACCAATATGTGATCCGAGATTGGGTCCTGGACGGACCAGGGGGAAAAAAAGTTTCTTTTCTCTTTTGCTATAATGGACACTGATAGGACATTTAACAAAATTTAAATAAGGTCTGTACATTAGATCATAGTTTTAAAGGATGTTAAATTTCGCCATGTTGATAATTATACTGTGGTATTGTCAGAAAATGTCTTTGTTCTTGGAAATATGCACTGAAGCATTTAGAAGAAAGGGGGCACAGCATCTGAAACTCACTCTCAAAGTTTCAAAAACAAATGTGAATGTGTACGAGAGGGAGTCGGGGGAGAGAAAGAATAATAAATCAAATATAGTGAAAAGTTAATATTTGGTGACCCTTAGGTGAAGGGTTTATAGGAATTCTTGGTATTTTTGAAGACCAAAAACAAAACAAAAACAAAACAAACAAAAATACTTAGGGAAAAAACTAGAGGGGCAAAAAAGGAAACATCATGGCAGAGTTCAGAGAATTGGCCGGGAGCTGGGAGACTTGGTTCCCAGCTTAGCTTTTGCCTCGGACTCCGTGATTTTGGATACGTTATTTCCCCTCTCTGAACCTTAGTTGCCCAACTTTTAAATGAAGGGCTTGAACTTGTTGATTTCAAAGAAACTGTCCAGCTCAAAATGATAGGACTAGAATTATAACTAGTCGGCCCCCTGCTCCACCACCTTAAGGGTCTGGGTGCAGAGCTATGCTCACACCACTAGGTGGCCTCAGTTAACCTTGGTCTGTGTGAAAAGTATTTCGGTTTTCTACTCTGGACCACATTTCCCGCCACCACAACCTGTTTTTTCCCAGTACCATCCCTTGTTGCTTCTGAATCTTAGCCACAGCTTTTGCTGTTGTTGTTGTTTGCCTTGCTCTCTCCTGTTCTTTTGGGCTGGGAGAAGACAGGCATTGTTAAAAGAATCCAGAGTTAGGTTTGTCCTTTGTCAAGTTGTGGACCCTTACAGGACTCTGTAAGGGAATCTTGATGGAGGGGAGCTCAGTCTTGCCATCATAGGTAAGAAATGCCAGTCCTATGCTCTGATTTGGGGCATGGGATAGAGGACATCTTAGCTGTGTTCCATCCCAGTGACCTGGAGTTTCCATTGTGGCTGATGTGTGCCATAAGAGACACCTGTCTGGCCCTGGGCGTATGGATACTTGTTAGCCTGGCTTGCTGCTACCAAATAAACATCAGAAATGCTGCCACATCAAGGATACAAATAGAACAGGAAATGCAGATGGCTGACAAGCACGTGGAAAAAACATTGACCCTCACTAGTAATCGAAGAACAGCAGTAGAACAGATACGCAGAATCTGGTAACGATGTATAGCATGGTGTGGTGTCAGGTTGCCTGGGTGCACATCCTGGTTTGAAGCTCCCTGGCTATGTTTTCTGGGGCAATGACCTAACTTCCCCAAGCCTGCTTCCTCTTGGTTGAGATGGGGGTGGTGATATATTCCCTGCCCCATGGGTTTGTTTAAAGGATGGAGTTAGATGACGTGTGCACAGCATCGTGTCTGTAACAAGTGCTCATTAAATTTTACGTAATTTATATGTTTTTTAAAATCTATCTGATTTGCAAAAAGCAAAAAACAAAAAAAAACCTTAATACTCAATGCTATGGTGGTGAAATGAATATATTCATCTACGTGGGTTTATCCTTTTGGCAAAGGAATTAAACTGTTTTGGGAACTTTAAAAAATATTCAGATCATTTGGAGGAAATGCATGCAAATCTATATATTCATGATGATTTTCCCAGAGTGAAAAATTGAAAGCAGTCTTTTCAGCACTGAAAGAATAGTTAACTAAATTGTGGCATGTCTGTACAATGGGCTCGTACTGCAGCCATTTAAAATTGAGAAGAATTCTTGGGGCGCCTGGGTGGCGCAGTCGGTTAAGCCTCCGACTTCAGCCAGGTCACGATCTCGCGGTCCGTGAGTTCGAGCCCTGCGTCAGGCTCTGGGCTGATGGCTCAGAGCCTGGAGCCTGTTTCCGATTCTGTGTCTCCCTCTCTCTCTGCCCCTGCCCCGTTCATGCTCTGTCTCTCTCTGTCCCAAAAATAAATAAACGTTGAAAAAAAAAATTAAAAAAAAAAAAAATAAAATTGAGAAGAATTCTTAAAGAATTGGGGGCGTAAGAGATGAAAGTCTGGATTTGCCAACATCTTAATGATAATTATCCCAGAGTTTTCAGGTTAGGAGTGTTTCTTTTCTTAAGCTTCCTTTTTTAAAAAAAAAATTTGTTGAGCATCAGAAAGAAACCAAAACTTACTTTTTAAACGTAACAGCAGAAAAGAGCAAGAACATCTGCCACAGGGGGGCAGCTGGGAGCCCTCTGACTCATCTTTGACTTTTCTTTCCTGTCCAGTGGTGTCAGCAAAGCCCAAGGTGCATAATCGTCAACCTCGAATTAACTCATTTGTGGAGGTGGCAGTGGATGGACTCCCCAGTGAGACCAAGAAGACTGGGAAGCGAATTGGGAGCTCGGAGCTTCTCTGGAATGAGATCATCATTTTGTAAGAGAAAGTCCCTTCTCTTCTCAGTAACATGGGAGAAAGAGAGAAGGCTCTCCAAGGGGGTTGTGGGAGATCCAGGTTTCCTGTGAGGCCTCAAACTCTTCTGCCTTTGGTACCCAAGGCACCTCTCTTCAGGTGTTTCTACATCATTGAGCTCACAGAGCACTCATTATTAGCTAGATGGTTACAGGGCCAGCTTTGTGGGGGAAAGGGTGTACGTGAACGTCTTCCTCTTTGAGGTCCCCCCCGCCAGGATGTCAGCAGTATAGTTGATCTGTTTTCTTCTCAGCTGTAGGAGTGACCAGTATGCTTGGATGTGATGAATCAAGTATTTGTTTTCCAGGAATGTCACGGCCCAGAGTCATTTAGATTTGAAGGTTTGGAGCTGCCATACTTTGAGAAATGAGCTGCTAGGCACCGCCTCTGTCAACCTCTCCAATGTCCTGAAGAACAATGGGGGCAAAAGTACGTATGATGATGGGGTGGCCGACATGATTCATCTGTGGGGGGTGGGAGAAGAATTCAGAAGGCTTGGATTTCTCTCACACACCACCGACAGACCCGGTGATGCGGTTTCCTCCAGGACCAGGGGCTGCGGGGACTCTGTTCCCCATAGACGCTGCCCGTGGAGTTTTAGGAAGGCGAGAGCTCTTCTCTGCCTTCACTGTGGGATTCAGCCTATTTTGTCCTCGGGCTCTAGCGCTGGGATGCAGTGATGTGTCGCCTTGATCCTTTCTCAAGGATGAATGCTTTCCCTCTGCCTCTGACTCTCTTTTCCCAATCCCGGAGACATGTGACATTTTGAATCAAACCGTCAAATGCCTGCACCCCAAATCATTACTTTCCTAGTCTGAGTCCTTGAATGGAACAAAGAAGCTGCGTGTGTTTGTGTGTCGGTGTGTTTGTGTGTTTGTGTGGAGGGGGGAATGGTGTTACACGTAGTGCCTTGTGCTTAGTAGGCACTCAGTGAACGTTTACTGGATGTTGGAATGTGCTGGAAGCTGTGTCTTAATTATTCAGGGTGCCTCTGCTGCATGGAAATCTAAACCCTAACGTCTATTTATTGCTGCTTGTGGTCAGTGGCATAACCCGTGGCTGTGGTATCTGGACCCTCCCTCATAAAGCCTCTATTGAGAGCGGTACCATATGTGGGGAGGGAACGCCATGGAAAGAAAGGCTCCTTTTTCTCTTGATGTCTGCTGTCTAGAAAATATTTTCTGAAAGTGGAGTTAGCTTAAGAGGGATGTGGGGGTGGGGAGTGTTGAGTCCCGGGTGAGCGCTGCGTGGATTCAAAAGTCTTTTCTTTCTGACAGGCCGCTCGAGTGGTGTTTGAGGTTCCCCTGGTCTTTCCCTTTCGGCCGGGCACCCAGAGATGTGGGGAGCCTGCCGCAGCTTCAGAAATTGCTTAAAACCAGGAATACGCCTCTATTTTAGTTCTGCAGGGAGCTCCCTGATGGTTTCTCTTCTGAGTCTGTCTTTATTTTCTCAAACTCTAGCCTGCCTTTTATAATTTGATTATCGAGGAGGGTTATATTTATCATGTCTTTTGGAGATACACTTGTGGACATTGTCACGTTAGGATCAGCAGCCAGTGAGTGTCCTTTCTTTTCTTCTTCATTTGTTCCGTCAACATACCTTTGCTTTTGATTGTAAAAGTAATTGTAGCCAAACTGGAAATTACACACAAGCGCACAGACGTACAAAGAAAATAAAATTCTCCTGTAAACCACAGTGCTTAGTGATAATTGCTAACATTTTGATATGTATTTTTCTGAGCCTTTTTTTCCTGTTGCACATGTATATATTTAAGACATCCGTGAAACAAAATCGTGACCATACAAAAACATATTATTTTACAACATATTATTTTACATTTTTTCTCTTTAAAATGTATTAGTATATCTTTTTTTATTTAAACATTTTTTTAATGTTTGTTTTTGAGAGAGGAAGAGTGCATGTGTGTGCAAGCAGGGGAGGGGGACAGAGAGAGGTAGAGAGAGGATCCCAAGCAGTTTCCGTGTTATCAGCGCAGAGCCCGACGTGGGGATCGAACTCAAGAACCATGAAATCATGACCTGAGCCAAAGTCAGACACCCAACTGACTGAGCCACCCAGGTGCCCCTCTTTTTTTTGTTCTAAAGTTGTTTATTATTATTATTTTTTGGTAATCTCTATACTCAACGTGGGGCTCAAACCTATGACCACAGGATCAAGAGCCGCATGCTCTTCTGACTGAGCCAGTCAGGTGCCCCTCAGTAGATCTTTATTTACTTACTTATTTTTTTCTAATTGTGATAAAAGGCACATAACATAAAATTTACCGTCTTAACCATTCGTAAGTGTGCCGTGTAGTGGCAATTGAGTACACGCTTGTTGTGCAAGCATCACTGCCATTCATTTTCAGAACTTTGTTTATAAATGTTTATTTTTGACAGAGAGAGAGAGTGCATACATGCACGCATGAGCAGGGGAGGGGCAGAGAGAGAGAGGGAGACAGAAGATCTGAAGCAGGCTCTGCGCTTAGAGCAGAGAGCCCACTAAGGGGCTTGAACCCCTGAACTGTGAAATCATGACCTGGGCCGAAGTCAGACACTTAACCTACTGAGCCACCCAGGTGCCTCATCTTCAGAACTTTAAACTCAAACTCTCTACCCACTGCACAGTTCATTTCTCCTCTTCCCTCCATCCCGCCCACAGTTCTACTTTTTCTATGCATCTGACTAGCTACCTCAATTGGGTGAAAGCATACAGTATTTGCCCTTTTATATCTGGCTTGCTGTACTCGGCATAAGGTCCTCAAGGCACCTCCAAGCTGTAGCATGTATTGGAATCTCCCTTCTTATTAAGGCCAAATAATATTCTGTCCTATGTGCATACCACGTTTTGTTATCCATCCACCTGTCCAGAGACACTTGGGCTGTTCCCACCTTTTGCCTGTTGTAATGGTGCTGTTATGAATCCGAGCGTACAAATACCTGTTCAAGTTCCTGCTTTCAGTTCTTTTGGATCTGTGCCTGAGAAGCAGAATTGATGCGTCATATGGTAATTCTTTGTTTAATTTTTTGAGGAACTGGTATACTGTTTTCCATAGCTGCTATACCGTAAAATATATTGATACGGCTTTAATTATTCTTCCAAAATGTACTTTTTGATGACTGCCTAGTAGTAGTTTCTCAGGTGGTCGTGTGGAAATTTAAGTTTGGATACTGGGGTAGTTTTAAGTATCTTACAGTCATAAATAATGCTATGGTAAATATATGTAAGTATATATATATATACACACATAAATCTTTGTGTCCATTGCTGATAGTTTACTTGTCATAAATTACTGAAGAGGAGGGTGGCTGGGTGGTTCATTTCATTGAGCGTCTGACTCTTGATTTTGGCTCAGGTCATGATCCCAGGGTCACGGGATCGAGTCCCGCATTGGACTCTGCACAGAGCGTGGAGTCTGCTTAAGATTCTTTCTTTGTCTCCCTCTGTCCTTCTCCCTGGCTCTCTCTCACTCTGTCTGTTAAAAAAAAAAATTATTGAAGATGGATTTGCAGGGTTTAAACATTTTTCACATATTTGTGACATTTGACACATTGCAAAATTACTCTCCGGAAAAGTTCTGACAGTTTACCCTCCCATCAGCAGTGGCCAAGATTGCTAGTTTCTGTTGCATCTTGGCCTTTATTGGCTTGATTAAAAAAAATATATATACACGCATGCACACACACACACACACACACACACACACACACACACATACATATATTGTTTTTGCCTGTTTGATAATTAACAGTATGCCACATTTGCTTCATCTATTTCTCTTTTTGGTTGTAGTATTTCAAAGTAAATTACAGATGTTCCAGCGTTATATTTTAGATTCTTCAGCCTGCCTCTCGTAAAACACGAGGATATTTTCCTTCTTTGTTATTCTATCGTGTTACATACGTGAACCCATTTATCGTAGACTAGTAGTGTTTGAAGAGGTGGAGCTTCTACTGCTCTTTCAGCTCCTTCAGGCTTCTGACGACCGACTCTGCTGTGACGGTGGAAGCCCTCTTGCAGGTCACCGGCTTCCGTTTTCACGTACGAACCACGGTGCCAGATCCCCACAGCTCATCTTTTCATCTTGGTTTTGCCACAGCACTCGGCGTGCTGGCTTATTTCAATCTTCTTCACCCTTTTCCTGTGGGAGGCACCATCACGGGTCCTCCATTTACCGGGGATTCTGACCTTCTTCGTGCGTTTAGCCGTGACTCTGCAAATTAGGGCTGAGCCCAGAGAGGAAACAGAAAGGATATTTTTGTCTGTGATTATCATACTATTATCACACCTTGCAATATTGACATGAATTCCTTATGATTGATCACCTGATGCGCAGTACCTGTTCAGTTTCACCTGTTTATCTCTAAGTGTCATTTTCTTTTTTCTTTTCTTTTTTTTTTAATGTTTTTATTTTATTTTTGAGAGAGAGGGACAGAATGCTAGTGGGGGAGGGTTAGAGAGAGAGGGAGACACAGAATCTGAAGCGGGCTCTGGGCTCTGAGCTATCAGCACAGAGCCTGATGTGGGGCTCAAACCCACAGATCGTGAGATCATGACCTGAGCCAAAGTCAGAAATTCAACCGACTGAGCCACCCAGACGCCCCTCTAAGTGTCATTTTCAAGTTGGTTTGCTTGAACCTGAATTCGGACGAGGTCTCCTCATTGAATTTGGTTGTTATGTCTCTGAAGTTCCTCCAATATCACTCTACCTATATGATTCTGTGATTTATTGAAGGAGATTGAATATCTTTAGAGTGTGTTTATTGCCTTAGTAACGTCCTTTGTTCATTTTTATATCAAAGGGTGCATTTTTGTCTTTTAGTTTTGAAGGTGTTTTATATGTTAAGGCTGTTACTCTTTGTCTTATAATTTGTAAATCTTTCCAGTTTTTCATTTGCATTTTAGTTTTGTAGATTTTTTCCCCCTATTTTCCAAAGAGATGTTTTAAACTTGTAGTTGAATCTGTCACCCTTTGTATTTGTAGCCTTTTCCTTTATGAAAGGCTTTCTCCCATTCTGAGATCAGGTAAATAGTCACCTCTAGTTTTTACTAGTTCATTGTGATTTGTTTTTTACATTTAATTCTTTAAGTGATTTTATTTTTGTGTGCAGTGTGAATAGGGATTTAATTTTATTTTACTTTTTGAGTGTTTATTTTTGAGAGAAACAGATATTGTGAGTGGGGGAGGGGCAGAGAGAGAGAGGGGGAGAGAAAGGGAAGACGGGAGGGGAGGGGAGGGGAGGGGAGGGGAGGGGAGGGGAGAGATATTGAGAAAATCCCAAGCAGGCTCCACGCTGCCAGCCTGACTTGGGGCTTGAACGCAGGAGATCATGACCTGAGCTGAAACCAAGAGTCAGATCCCAACTAACTGAGCCACCCAGGTGCCCCAGGATCTAATTTAATTTTTCCCAAATAGTTAACTGATTGATTTAGCACTACTTACTGAATAACCCATCTGTGATTATTATCCCCAATGATTTGGGTTGTTTATCTTCAGCTTATATTAAAAAATGTCTACATATATATACATACACACTTGGGCCTGTTGGGGGATTTTCCATTTCATCTGTTGTTTTATTAGCCTTTTACAATCACTGTCTTAACTGTTGTAATATTACCATGTTTTAATATCTGACTATTTGAATTTCTCTCCTTTTCAAAATCTTCCTCTTTTCTTTGCATATATGACAGTACCACCTGAAATTTATTTATTTATTTTTAAAGTTTATTTATTTAATTTGAGAGCAAGCGAGAGAGGAAAGGGCGGAGGGAGAGAGAGAGAGAGAGAGAGAGGGGAGGGAGAGAGAATCCCAAGTAGGCTCCGCACTGTCAGTGCAGAGCCTGACCAGGGGCTCGAACTCATGAACCATGAGATCACGATCTGAGCCAAAACCAAGAGGGGGGCACTTAACCAAATGAGCCACCCAGGTGCCCCAACACTACCTGAACTTTAATTATTTTGTTAGGTTCTCCTCTTCTTCCTACTTTCTTCCCCTCAAATCCCTTCAGATTTTGTTGGAATTCCATCCTATGTAAAGTTCCTTTGTGGAGAATTTCTGTACCAGTAATTCCTACCCAGGAACATAGAGTGTCTCTAAATTGACTCAGATCATTTTGAAGTTATCTTTTTTTTTTTTTTTAATTTTTTTTTCAACTTTTTTTATTTATTTTTGGGACAGAGAGAGGCAGAGCATGAACGGGGGAGGGGCAGAGAGAGAGAGAGAGACACAGAATCGGAAACAGGCTCCAGGCTCTGAGCCATCAGCCCAGAGCCTGACGCGGGGCTCGAACCCACGGACCGCGAGATCATGACCTGGCTGAAGTCGGACGCTTAACCGACTGCGCCACCCAGGCGCCCCCATTTTGAAGTTATCTTTAGATAGACTCTTCTAAATTAAAAAAAAAAATTTTTTTTTAATGTTTATCTTTGGGAGACAAAGACAGAGTGCGAGTGGGGGAGGGGCAGAAAGAGAGGGAGACCTAGAATCTGAAGCAAGCTGCAGGTTCTGAGCTGTCAGTGCAGGGCCAGATGCAGGGCTCGAGCTCACAAACGGTGAGATCATGACCTGAGCCGAAGTCCGAAGCTTAACTGACTGAGCCATCCAGGCTCCCCAGACTTCTAAATTTAAAAAACCCTTTTGATTTTATTTTCAGTGGGATCTTTTCCTATTAGGTTTCCTAACTTAGTGTTGTTTGTATACGACTATTAGTTTCTGCATGTGTGGGTTTTGTTTTGTTTTGTTTTTTTTCATAATCATTCAATAGCTGAATTCTTAGTATATGTTTTCAATAGCTTCTTTTGGGTTTTCTTGGTAGACTTTGATGTGATTTCTAAGGTTGATAATTTTGCTCATATTAGGAGATAATTATGCTTTTTTTTTTCTTGTTAGTTGCTTTGCATACAGCTTCCTCTTTTAGTGGTGATGGAGTGGACATCTCGCCTTTTCATAACCATGCTTCTAATGACTCTTCTCTGGATGTAAAGTTGGGTGTTAGTAAGCTCTTTTTCTCTTTTTTTTTTCTTCTCAGTTTAATTAATAATTAATCATTGTTTTTTTTTGTTGTTGAATTGTTGTTGTCAGATATCTTTTAGGTAACTATTGGGATAGTTAAATGATTTTTCTTCTTTCTATTTCTTATATTGATTTCCTAATAGTAACAATCTTAAAATTTCTTGAATACACCCTGTTGCTCATGTTTGATTATTTTTTGTAACTTTTGTTAAGAATTGTTTGTTAGTATTTTATTTGGGGGTTTTCCACTTATATTCACAAGTGGC
Source organism: Felis catus (assembly GCF_018350175.1). Classification (NCBI taxonomy): domain Eukaryota; kingdom Metazoa; phylum Chordata; class Mammalia; order Carnivora; family Felidae; genus Felis; species Felis catus. The sequence continues at coordinate 44,994,865 of NC_058382.1, forward strand.
ATTTGTCTGTAGTTTGTACTATTTTTGTCAGCTTTGGAATTGAGGCTTAGCTAATTTTATAAAGTAAATTAAAGCTCTTTCCAACTTCGGGAACAGACTCTATAACTTGGGAATTATCTGTTCCATGAATGCAGGAAAGAGCTCACCCGTAAAACCAACTAGGTCTGGCTGCTTTCTCTGAAATAATTCTTTGATGACTTTTTCAGTTTCTTACCCCATAATGATTGGTTTGTTCAGCTTTTCTGGTTCATCTTGCATCAGTTTTCTTAATTCATTATTTTCTGAGAAAAATTGTTTCATGAGATTTTTCAGATTTATTAGTGTGAAGATTTTAAGTAGTGTCCTCATTTTATTATTTATTTATTAAAATTTTTTTTTAATGTTTATTTTTGAGAGAGAGAGAGACAGCACGAGCGGGAGAGGGGCAGAGAGAGAGGGAGACACAGAATCTGAAGCAGGCTCCAGGCTCTGAGCTGTCAGCACAGAACCTGATGCGGGGCTCTAACTCACAGACTGTGTGATCATGACCTGAGCTGAAGTCAGATGCTCAACTGACTGAGCCACCCAGGTGCCCCAGTAGCATTCTCATTTTAAAAATGTTTCTAGGTGGGGTGCCTGGGTGGCTCAGTCGGTTGAGTGTCTGACTTTGGCTCAGGTCATGATCTCACGGTTCGTGGGTTCAAGCCCTGCATCGGGCTCTGTGCTGACAGCTCGGAGCCTGGAGCCTGCTTCGGATTCTGGGTCTCCCTCTCTTTCTGCCCCTCCCCCGCTTGTACACCGTCTCTCTCTGTCTCTCAAAACGGAATAAATGTAAAAAAAAAAAAAATGTTTCTAGGGGCGCCTGGGTGGCTCAGTTGGTTAAGCATCCAACTTCGGCTCAGGTCATGGGCTCACGGTTCGTGGGTTCGAGCCCGCATTGGGCTCTGTGCTGACAGCTCGGAGCCTAGAGCCTGCTTCAGATTCTGTGTCTCCCTCTCTCTGCCCCTCCCCTGTTTGCATTGTCTCTCAAAAATAAATGTGAAAAAAAAATTAAAAGAAAAATGTTTCTAATTTTTCTCCCTTAAAAGTTTTTTCAAATTTGTTCCCAATTTTTTCTTGACTAGCATAAAAATTTTTGTTTTAACTTCTGTTTTTTAATTTATTTTTCATAGGACTACTTGGATTTTCAGTTATACCATGTTTTCTAATATTTTGAAAAGTTTACCTATTTATTTTGAGAGAGAACAGGCAAGGGGAGGTGCAGAGAGAGAGAGGGAGAGGGAGAGAATCTAGCAAGTTCTGCATTGCCAGCGCAGAGCTCGACACAGGGCTCAATCCCACAAACCGTGACATCATGACCTTAGCCGAAATCAGGAGTTGAATGGTCAACCAACGAAGCCACCCAGGCACCCCTAATTTCCATTTTTAAAAAATGTTTACTTTATTTTTGAGAGACAGAGAGAGAGAGAGAGAGAGAACAGGGGAGGGGCAGAGAGAGGGAGACACAGGATCTGAAGCAGGCTCCGTGCTGACAGCAGCAAGCCAATGTGAGGCTCAAGCTCATGAACCGTGAGATCATGACCTGAGCTGAAGTTGGACACTCAACCGACAGCCACCCAGGCATCCCTTTTTGTTTTTGTTTTTTTTCATTTTTCACTTTAACTTTTTTCAACTAGTTGCCATAGATTTTTTTTTTTTTTTAGTTCAGTCAGTGAGTTGGTCATTTATGGCTTTTTGAGTTGAAAGCTTATAGGGCATTTATTTTTGTCTTGTTGAATGATGAAAACATTCGTGCTTTAAACTTGGCTTTGATTTTTTTCCCGTGGGTATTCACATTTTTTTCTTTTAAGGAAAAGTGCACATACCTTAAGTGGTATAGTTCAGTGAATGTTTACATCTGTTCACATCTGTGTAATTGCTACTCAGATCAAGTTACAGAACATTTCTAGGGCCCCAGGAGATTCCTGTGTCCCTGTCAATCAATAACCCTTTGCCTGAGATAACCACTATTCTGACTTCTGTCACTACTCGTTAGTTTTGCCTATTCTTGAATTTTTATCAGTGCAATCATACAGTACATTTTCTTGTGCCCGGCTCATTGTATCTGTGAGTTACACATGCTTTTGCAGGTAATACTAGTTTGGGTTTTTTTTATTGGGGTGAAGGTTCCTATTATGTGACTATACCACAGTTTATTTGGTTATTCTCCTGCTGGCAGACATTTGGGCTCTTTCCAATGTTGTACCATCATGAACAAAGCTACTATGAACATTCTTATACATGTATTTTGCAAGGCACATATATGCATCTATTGAGTGTGTGTGTGTGTGTGTGTGTGTGTGTGTGTGTGTATCTCTTAGCTCACCAAGTAGATGTATTTCAGCTTTAGTAGACACTGCCCAACAGTTTTCTACTGGTAAACCCATACCTGTTGCTGCGTTTTGCTCCTTGTTTGTAACTGCTGTTGTGATTTTTCTCTTTGAGCCCAGGGTGATTCAGGAGGGTGTTTTCTCTGTTGCCCAGGGCTTAGGTCATTCATGACGGTCACTGCCGTGCAGCCGCTTTTGCCAGCATCAACCTTAGCACCTCGAGTGTGTGGCTAGGTTGATGAGCAGTGAGGCACGTCAGATCCACATCTGATGGAAAATGGATTGTAGGAGGGCGGTGAGCTGTTTTTTTCTTAGGAAAACAAATCTGGAATGACAGTGGCTTAGACGAGTCACAAAACAAGGGCTGTGTTCATAAAGCCCTTTGTTTACAGCAACTCTGTTTCTGGTGATTCCAAATCTGTTGAATAGAGAAGTGGTTAAGAATATGTAGCCTCTGGAGTCCAACCACCTGGGTTTGAGTTCTGATTCCATTAGCTTGGTGATGTCGGACAGTCACTTCTCTGTATGTGTGTTTCCTCACCTGTAAAACATTATTTTGAGATTCAGGAAGCTAACAGTAGTACCTTACACATGTAAGTACTCTATAAGTCATGGTAACAGCAGCAGTAGTAGTGGTAGTAATTCTGGCTCCTCTGATACTTTTTTTTTAAGTTTATTCATTTATTTTGAGAGAGCGAGACAGAGTGAGCAGGGGAGGGCCAGAGAGAGAGAGCGTCCCAAGCAGGCTCTGCGCTGTCAGTGTGGAGCCTGACGTGGGGCTCGAGCCCACGAACCACAAGATCATGACCTAATCCGAATCAAGAGCTGGATGGTCAACGGACTGAGTCACCCATGCGTCCCCCCTCTGCTACTTTTCTTCCCAAAGATTGGGAGGTTCAAGTCCTCAAGATGGTGACAGAGACCCTATTTCCTGGTGTAGGACCCCCTTGCCTAAATGCGAGGCAGCCCTGAGGTGGTTCCCAGGGGGAGTTCTAAGGTTCTAAGACTGAACAAGTATGAAAGCCCTGAGGGTGTGGAGCGGGGAGGCTGTCATTAGCATGAGACATTTTCAGCACCGGGGTCTTGGTGCCTGCATTCCTTGGGGAGCCGCTAGGCTGGGGACATGTCCAGATTGGTGTGATACTATGAACACGATTACGTAGGGTGGTAGGTCACAGTATGTTAGGTGACTCCTCTTACTGTGGCCTAGTCTTCCCGAAACAGCTTTTTCTGGGAAAGGGCCTTGATGGGTAGCTCTTGTCCTGCCTGGTGTTTTTTTCCTCCACCAGACGCAGTTCCTTCCTCCATTCGTTGCCTGTTGTCCTCTGGGTGGATTTGGAAGTTGACTAGGAAACCTAGCTGGTGTTTTATGCCTCCCTCTGGCAGAAGGATGCTGTGGTCGAGGGCTTTACTCAAGTCCTGCAGTTGCATAAGGGTCAGCCTTGGCTGACTTTCTGCCAGGACGTTGACCTGGCTGTGGCTGCAGGGAGGACTCGACGCGAAGTACTGGTTTGGCTCGAAAGGACAGCTCTAGTCATCTCTGTGTGGAAGCCGGATGCTGGGGTTGAATAATGATTTTTAAAAACCTTTTTGTTAGGGGAATTTTCAAACATGATCCCCATCACCCAGCTTCGGTGGTTATTGGCATATGTTTCTTCCACCCCTGTCCACTGGATGATCTCGATTTCTTTCCAAGTTGGTAGCAGGTAGTACATAAGACTCCATTTTCTCTTGTAGCTCTCCTGTCCCTCAGCTGGCCTCGTTAACACTGCAGAACTTGTCACTACCAGATTGTTCTCCTTTCAAGGAGGGAAATGTACTTTGAAGTAGAATTAAAAAAAAAACAAACTTGTTATTTTAAAATAATTTCAGGAGCACGTGGGTGGCTCAGTCGGTTAAGCGTCCAACTCTTGACTTCAACTCTGGTCATGATCTCGCGGTTCATGGGTTCGAGCCCTGTATTGGGCTCCGTGCTGGCAGTGTGGAGCCTGCTTGGGATTCTGTCTCCCTCTCTCTCTCTGCCCCTCCCCTGCTTGCTCTCTATCTCTCTCAAAATAAATAAAACTCAAAAAAAAAAAAAAGTGAAAAATAATTTCAAATTCAGAGACAAGTTATAAGAATGGGACAAGGAATTCCCCTGTACTCTGCAGCCAGCTGTTAATATTTTGATACATTTGCTCTAACGTTGTCTCTGTCTATACATATGTCTATAATAATTTTGTGACTCATTTTAAATTATGAACCTCGTTGGTTCCTAAATACTTAGGTGTCTGGTTTTTTTTTTAATATTTTATTTTTAAAATTATTTTTAATGTTTTATTAATTTTTGAGACAGAGAGAAATAGAGCGTGAGCAGGGGAGGGGCAGAGAGAGAGCGAGACACAGAATCCGAAGCAGGCTCCAGGCTCTGAGCTGTCAGCACAGAGCCCAGCGCGGGGCTCGAACTCACGAACCATGAGATCATGACCTGAGCCAAAGTCGGACGCTCAACCGACTGAGCCACCCAGGCGCCCCTAGGTGTCTGTTTTTTAAGAAGATGCTTTCTTACATAATCACTGTACAATTAAATCAAGAAAATAACATTTTTGCACTGCTGTCACCTAATTCATCTTTTCTAGTTGTTGCAAAAATGCACTTACAGTGACTTCCCCATGATCTGGGATCCCATGCAAAATTATACATTGCATTTGCTTGTCATGTCTCCTTAAATCTGGGATTAGTTCCCCAGCCTATTTTTGTCTCTCATGACACTGACGTTGTTGAAGAGTTCAAACCAGTCTTTTTGTAGAATCCTCTCAACTTGGCTCTGTCTGGTTTTTCCTCAGGATTAGATTCAGGGTATGTATTTTTGGCAGGAACACTCCAGAAAAGATATCGTGTCCTTCTCAATGCATCATACCAGGAGGCTCATGACTCAGCTTGTTTCACTGTTAATGATGTTAACTGTGATCATTTGGTTGAAGTGGTGTCTGCCAGGTTCTCCACTGTAAAATTACTGTTTTCTTTTTATAACTAGAAAGTAATTTATGGGGAGATACGATACTTCGAGACTATGTAAATATCTGTCCTTTTTGCACCTTCACTTATTACTTTTTGCTTTCATTAATGACTTTTTTTTCTGAATCAGTTATTACTGTGATGGTTGCAAAAATCTTTTCCCCCAGTTTTTTTATTCCTTGTATATTTATTAGTTGACATGCTAGCGCAAGGAAGAGCGTTTTCTTTTAGGCATGTAGGTATGTATTATCAGTCTTATGGATTCTTATTTCATTCAGTGGGTCATAATTTATTTCTGCCATTGTTTTGATGCTCACATTATCCCTGGTTTGGCCAGTGGGTGCCTTCTGTATCCTTTTGATGTGTCCTCCATCATATATTATTTCCCAGACATGATCCAGTGTAGATAGAATATACTGTATGATAAAGGTGGCGCTGAAGATCGGAATAGGTGAACCAATGGCATTAGGACCATCAGCTAACCAAGTGGTTTTCAAAGTGTGGTCCCCAGATGAGCAACATGGGTGTATCGCCTGGAAACATGTTAGAAATGCAAATTCCGAGGCCCTATCCCAGACCTGCAGAACCAGAAACTCTGAGGGTGGGGCCCAGCAATCTGTTTTAACAGATTTTCTAGGGAATTCTGATGCACGCTCAAGTCTGAGGAACATAAAGCTAACCACTTGGGGGAAAGAAAATACAGCTAGATACCTTCCTTGTACTGATACTTGTGATAGTTTTCTTCCTTCCTTCCTCACTCCCTCTCTCCCTCTTTCTCTCTCTCTTTCTTTTTAGATTTTATTTTTAAGTAATCTCTGTACCCAACATGGGGCTCGAACTTACAACCTCGAGATCAAGAGCCACATGCTCCACCGACTGAGCCAGCCAGGCGCCCCGTGATAGTTTTCTTTATTTAGTTTTTTAAACATTTAGCTCTGTAATCAGTCTAGAGTTTATTTTGATAACAGGATGGGGGATAAGGATCTAGTTGTATTTTTTCCTAACTGGATTTACACGGTCTCACTGTTTTCTTCGGAGGGGATGTCAGAACAAGGTTGGACGTAGCTCTTATCACTGGTCTTCTTCTTCAAAACTTTTCTTGGCTCTTGAGCCTTCATTTTTTCTGACACACTTTATATTTATCTAGCTAGCTATCTAGGCAGCTGTCTGGCGCATGTATGTATACACACACACACACACACACACATCACATCACATATACACACAGATGTGTGGATATCTATTTCTGTGACTTTATATTGAGTTCATAATGAAACCTCTGTTTCTCGTTCAGTCCCACAGGGTTCCTTCCTAACCTTCCTTTCCATACGAGAGCTCTGGCTCTCCATGTCATCCGTATATTTACATGTTCCCTCTTTTCTCTAATGTGCACAAAGTTTGAGAATTGTCGAGAATTGTCGCACCCATGGAAGTAGACTTTGAAAAGCCCTTTGCTTATGTTCTCCATTTTCTTTGTCGGTCTCTTTGCCCATGTGTAGCTAAAAAAAAAAAAGGAAGCAAACAGCTCCCTATTTATTTAAAAATCTTATAAGCAGAGGGTTGTTTCGGAACTTTACATTTTCAGAACAGATAGGCCAGTCATGAGGGGTGCACCACCTCCCTCCCTGTTCCGTAGGGATGGAGCATTCTGGTGGGTGGGCTGCATGTCTCAAGGAAGCATGCCTGACAGACAGTGAATGCATTTATTTTAAAGTAAACACAGTGCTGTTTTTCCAGTTTTCAACGGGAAGATAAATAAAACTACTGATCTTTGGAATCTGCATCACAGGGAGAAGAGAGAAAATGAGAAGAAAAAAAATTTTTTTTTTTTTTCTCTACAGCTAAAAACAATTTTATATTTATCTTTTAAATTAATTTCTTGTTTTGTTTTGGTTCCCAAGTTTTATTCAAGAACTCATACAGAATGTTCCAGGTAAATGAGTTTTAATCCTTGTCTTCCTCCTCTTCCTCGTCCTGGTTAATCTGGAGGTAACGCAGCTCCTAATTCTCTTTGCTGTTAGCAGCTATGTGCTGACAGTCACATAGATTATTCTTCTTCAAATATTTTTTGGCGAGATATTTCAAATACTTTTAGTAAAAGGCACCTCAGAAGTCACAGTAACCTTGCTCTCGCCCTTTTCAGTAGGTACGACCCTTCCATTGAGATTCCCACCTTTGCCACTCACTTCCATTCTCTCTTGAAGAAACTGCTCAAAAGTGGCAGCATCCATGATTCTGTCTTCTATGGGGGTGGGGTGTGTGCAGTCAAGTGTAAACTTCAGAACTCGCTTCTTTTTTTTGCTCCACTCTGCCACAAGCTTTCTCGTGGACTTGTTTCACAATTTCCGAGAAATTGCGTCTTGCTCCCCAGATTGAAAATGTTATTCATTTCTCTGCTTATAAAAATAATGCATGCCTCTAAACCTGAAAACGTTATTGTTGTTTTTCCGATTATTATTATTTTCATGCTGATTGAAAAGAAAGCCAAAAACCATTCTGAATTGCTTTAGTATATATGAGGCATTGTTTTGAATTTGTGAGATATATATGGTAAAACTTAGTCCTCCTGCATGCCTGTGAGGTAGAGTGTATTGCCATCCCCTTAGCTGAGGAAGTAGGCACATGTTACGTAACCTGCCCAAGGCCCCGCAGTGGATTTAACCCAGGCCTTTTGCTCCCACAGCCTCTCTGCATCTACTGCCTTCCAAGGTTAAATTCACTTAAAATTTTATTATTTAGAGCTAACCCCATAAATCGTTTGTTATATATCCAGTAACCTTTTTTAGGGGGGGAGGTATGTATAACTTTTTTTTTCCTGAAATGGGAACTCACTCTGCATATTCCTTTGTAACTCGCTTTTTTTCACCCATTTTTTTTTTTAACCTTAATGAAACTGGACCATTTTTAATGACTATAGTATCAGTTTTTTGGGATGAACGCACCATAATTTAACCAATCTCCTATTGTTAGCCTTTTCTGTTCTTTTACTGGTACAAGCAAGAGGTTTTTTGGGGTCAGTTCTTGTAAAGAGATCTCTGTGCTCCTGTCCTTTTTTTTTTTTTTTTTTTTTTTCCCTTAATTCAGTAAATTCCTAGGCATGCAATTGCTGGGCCCAAGGGTGGGCATGTTTCAAGGTTTTTGATGCCTGAAGCCTGGGCCTGCTGCAAAGCCTTGGCCATTTCACATGCTTGCTGAGCGTGTGCACCTGTACCTGGTTCCTGTCTCATGAGTGGTGCTGGGGCCTGTGAACGTTTTTAACTTCTGCCAGGTCTCTTAAGTGAAAAACAATTTATGTTTCATCATTTTAATTTGCGTCTCTTTTCTTTCCTCCTCTCCCCTTTTCTTCTTGAGAAACTTCCAGGAAGTCTTTTGCCCTCCTTGCCCTGCTTCACACTGCTTCGTTCACCTCCCAGGTGTGAAATCTGATGATCATTTCGCATCCTCATCTCACTTGCCCGACAGATTGGATGCAACGAGTCGATCCCTCCTCGGGACCTACGGCTTCCACTTGGTTTTCAGGACACCACACCTGACTGCTCTTCTGTCTTTCTGGCCACTCCTGTCCATTGATCTTTGTTGGTTTACTCGTCGCCAGTCTGGAAACATCGGGATACTCCAGGATGGCTTAGTCCTGCATCCATTTGTTCGTTCACACCACTGCCTTTCGTGATTTCACGTGGCATCGTGGCTTTAAATTCTGTCTGGACACCTATATTGTGCCGCTTGGGCCTCTCCCTTGCCAGCCAAAGACTGTGTTTTCCAGATGTCTAATTAACATCTTCAAATTAATATGTTAAAAGCCAAGCTACTCACTTGCCCACAGCTTCCTCCAGCTCAGGCAATGGTGATTCGGTCTCACTCGGGCTAAGAACCTTGTGTCTTCCTTGATGTTACTCTTTCTGTTACAACCCGCATCCAGTCAGTGTGTCCCGTCTGCATTACCCTTGAGATATGTTTGAGGACCTGGCCATTTCTCACCCTGAACGCTGCCATCACCCATGTCCAGATCCCTCTTTTCAGCTGTCAGGAGGCCTGTGTTTGTCTCCCCACATCTGCGTTTGTCTCCCTACAGTACACTTTTGAACCCAGCAGCCAGAACAACCCAGACTCAAGCCACATCATATCCCTCCTGCAGTGGTTGTCCCATGCACTACAAGTACAAACTAAAATCTTCCCCAGGTGACCTAAAAGGCCGTCCCTGATCCTCCTGTTAACTCTTCTGTTATCTCATCTCAACCATTCTCCCCTCTGCAAAGCCTCCTCCTGGTCCCCAAGCCTCCTCGCTCTTCTTCTAACCCATTGCTGTTCTTGCCCTAGGGCCTTGGCGCTGGCCTTCCCTTCTTCCTGGACTGCGCTTCCTCGTGTGGCTCATGGCTTTACTCCCTCATCCGCTTCCAGTCTACTCACCTCAGTGAGGCTTTCCCTGGCCATTCTTTCTTTTTCGGAAGCATACAATTCAGTGCCTTTAAAAAATTTTACCAAGCTGTGCAATGTTACCATGAACTTTTCCATCACCCCAATAAGATTCCTTGTGCCCACTTACCATTAGTTTTTGTTCCCACCCCCTGGCCTCTGGCAACCATGAATCTATCTTCCGTGTCTGTAGATGTGCCTTTTCTGGACCTTTTGTAAAAATGGCATCGTACAATATGTGGTCTTCGCCAAACTGTCTTAGTTGCGATTCCTCTCTACCCAACATTCCCTGTTCCTTTCCCTGCTTTATTTTATTTTTAGCCACATCCCTGTATAATACTGTGTATTTGATCTCACTTCTTGTCCTCTATAGCTGCAGTGTAAGCTTCATGGGGCAGGCGTTGTTAGATTTTTGTTCACTATCTGTAGATAGATAGATAGATCGACAGACAAAATATTATATGTACCCAGTTTGGTTAGTGAGGATATACGCCTTTTATTGTGACTTAGGTTTTTTGTGGTCAGCGTCGTGGCTCCCCTCTGAGGGACCCGGGTCATAGCGGGTGCCTGCTCTGGGGAGGCGTCAGGCTGAGTCCGCCTCCAGCCTCCAAATGCAAGCCTTTGTTTGATTTTGCCCCGATCTGCTTGCGGTTGCATCAGTGACTGACCACTGTTTTCCTGATTGGCACCAGATGCCGGGCACCGGGATTTAAAACCGCCTTTAATAGTCTCTGAAAAGCTCTCTGTATGTTGCTTTCCATCATCTGCACCTCGGGCAGATACGGCCAAGCCAGAACCTCAAGGAATTCCCGAAGAAGCCAGAAGCACCCCCCTCCCCCCCCCCCACATCCCTAGCTTCTCAAAGTTACAGCCGGGCCTAGTTCGTGGCTTTGGTGTCCGCGGAGAGCTGTTTGGAAGAAAAGGTCCTTTTAGCCAGGAGTCTCAAAAGTAAACACACAGGCCCCGGCAGTGAATGTTAAAACAGACCTGCTTTCTGTGTCACCGGCATTGAGGTTGCCTTGTGAAACCTCACTTGAAGAAAGAAGAAAAGCTTTCTGTCAGGAATCCCTTCCCCTGTACGTGGCTGCCTCGGCGTAGCCTGGGGTTTATTGCTGCATCTAGAGTGTTCTGTAAGCCTATCGGTTTTGGAAGTCAGTCAGTCTCCTGGGAACATGTATTTGAGCAAAGAGTGATTTTTTTTTTTTTCCCTTCGAAACATGAACGATGGCCAAGGCTGGTTCCCCCCCACCCCCCTTTTTTTTCCTGGAGGTATATTTGTGACCTTTTGCATTTTAGTCTGTAGTAGGTGGTCAGGACATTTTTCCCCCCATTTTCGTTTTTTCCTTTTAGATATAACGATTTTTCAGTGTTGGAGCAGGGGTTTGGAGGAGAGGAAATCTCTATAGGCATTTTCTTACGTTTGTGAGACCTGCTGGGAGCAGGGGGTGGGTATGAAGTTTACTTACAAGCATTCACATAGTCAATATTATTTAAAGTTTATTTATTTTTGAGGAGAGAGAGAGAGAGGAGACAGAGAATCCCAAGCAGGCTCTGTGCTGTCAGCACAGAGCCCAATGTGGGGCTCAAACTCACAAATGATGAGATAATGCCCTGAGCTGAAATTAAGAGTCCATTGCTTACAACTGAGCCACCCAGATGCCCCTCACATAGTAAATTTTATTTTTATTTTTATTTTTTTTTCACATAGTAAATTTTAAAAAATATTTATTTATTTTGAGAGAGCAAGTGAGCAAAAGAGGTGCAGGGAGAGAGAGAGAGAGAGAGAGAATCCCAAGCAGGTTCTGTGCTGTCAGGGCAGAGCGTAATACGGGGCTCAAGCCCATGAGCCGCAAGATCATTACCCGAACTGAAACCAAGAGTTGGACGCAAAACCGACTGGGCCACCTGGGTGCCCCTCACATAGTAAATTTTTACCTTGAGCTCTGGGCTGGATGCTAGAGATGTGGCAGTGAACAAGGCACAGTCCTGGAATTTAGCGTCTGGGGAGGAAAACAGACAGATGTTAAACAAGTACGGGTGCACACTAGCCCCGTTGTGGTGGACACGATGGAGGGAAATACAAGATGCTCTGTGACTGTTCCACTGAGCACTTAACCTGTCCTGGGAGAGGGGGTGTCAAGGAAGACTTCCCTGAGGAGGCAGCACTAGGACTCCAGAGGCTGAGAAGAGATGCCTCTGAGCATTCCAGGCTGAGGGAACAGCAAATGGGAAGCTTTGAGACAACAATGAACTTGGTGCAGTTGGGTCACACAGAGATGGCCCTTGGGGCCAGCAGGTCTGGTCACTGAGAGCTGCTCAAGGTTATGGCCAAAAAATGGCAGGGAGGAGACACAGGAGCAGCTCTGGAAATACAATGTGAGCCGTGTATGGAATTTAACATTGCCTAGTAGCCACATTAAAAAAAGTGAAAACAGGGGTGCCTGGGTAAATCAATCTATTAAGTGTGTGATTCTTGATACTGGCTCAAGATGTGATCTCAAGGTTGTGAGATCGAGCCCCGAGGCGGGCTCTACGCTGAATGGGATTCCTGCTTCTGATTCTCTCTCCCTCTCTCTCTCTGCCCCTCACGTGCTTGCACTCTTTCTCTCAAAATAAATAAATTAAAAAAAAAATTAAAAAGTAAAAATGAGGGGTGCCTGGGTGGCTCAGTCGGTTAAGCGTCCGACTTCAGCTCAGGTCACGATCTCACTGTCTGTGAGTTCAAGCCCTGCATCAGGCTCTGGGCTGATGGCTCAGAGCCTGGAGCCTGCTTCCGGTTCTGTGTCTCCCTCTCTCTCTGCCCTTCCCCCGCTCATGCTCTGTCTCTCTCTGTCTCAAAAATAAATAAACGTTAAAAAAAATTAAAAAAAAAAAAAAAGTAAAAATGAGAACAAATGTGAAATTAATTTTAATAATGTATTTTATTTAGTCCACTTGTCAACTGGGCGGCTCAATCGGTTAAGCATCCAACTTTGACTCAGGTCATGACCTTGCAATTTGTGGATTCGAGCCTCACGTGGGGGGCTCTGTGCTGACAGCTCTGAGCCTGGAGCCTCCTTTGGATTCTGTGTGTGTGTGTCTCTCTCTCTCTGCCCCTCCCCTGCTTGCACTCTGTCTCTGTCTCTGTCTCTGTCTCTCTCTCAAAAATAAATAAGCATTAAAAAAATATTTACCCCAATATATCCTTAATATTATCATTTTACTATATAATCAATATAAAGAAAGCTATTATTATTTACTATATAATCAATATAAAGAAAGCTATTATTGTTATTGAGAAAAATCAATATAAAGAAAGACTATTTTGCATTGTGTGTGTGTGTGTGTGTGTGTGTGTGTGTGTGTGTGTGTGTGGTGTGTTTGAAATCTGGTGTGTTGTTTTACACTGCCAGCACATCTCAGTCTGGACTGGCCACATTTATAGTACTCTGTGGCCACATGTGGCTCAGGGCTCCCCCCTTGGACAATGCAGGTCTAGAGGTTGTTACTCAAGGAAGACTTGAGAAACTTTTCTCCTAAATCAGGTTGTTGGTATAGGACTGTACTATTTGTACAGTTCTAGAAATGTCTCTCATTCCTCTTAAGCCTGCTCCACAGAGGCATAGTGCCACGTCCTAGAGGACCCACGCTGTTTCTCATCAGCCACGTAGCATTCCGCTCCTAAACTGACAGCTGTTATAGGCATGAAATAAATGGTGGCCTTGCAGAGAGCCCAGAATCGATGATAGGAAAATGAGACTGTTGCCTGGATATGAGCTGTTTCCTTCCCCTTGCAAAAACAAACAAACAAACAAACAAACAAACAAACAACCCCTGAAACATTTCTTCTAGTGTTCAAGCCTCTACTTTGCAGTTATTTGAGAGCGGCTCCCGCCTGATTGTCCGTTCCGGTCTCCTAGGTTCTCCCAGGGGAGATGGTGTGGCTGCTGCAGCAGTGTTAGGGTTGAACCTCATTCATCTCGTTTGAGTGTATTATTTTCCCTTTTCCTTAAGTGTTCCAGGGCGCTATGAGTATTTTTCTTAGAGTGGGACGCTTATTCTTGTCGCAGAGTGGTATGTTGGAGGGCCAAATATCCTGCACCAGAGCACGGATGGCACGGTTAGATGGGTGGCAGTCAGTGCCACTGTTAGCTACAGGGTGGGCACTTTCACACTGCTGTCAGGCCAGCACGGCACACATTTCTCAGATGATGTCTGTGCCTACCCTCCTTCCCTTCCCCCTCCCTTCCTCCCCGCTTCCCTTAATTAATTAGTGTTTACGCATACATTACATACAATCACTTTCGTGGAGGGGGGCATTCCAGTCAAGGCTGAATTCACCTTGAACATGCCCCTCCCACATTCCTAAAACCCCACTGTGTGGATAGACTGCTTCTGTATACGTTTTTAAAGATTCATAGAACACATTAAGTGAGAAATCAAAGGGTACAACTTTTCTAGGACGAAGTCAGTTTTGCACATGTGGTTGTTATATGTATTTGTGCCGGTGTTTGCACGTACAGTGACTTCACACAAGGTTGACAATCATGAGTTATATCCTGGGGAAGCGATTTGGAATGTGCGTACTTATGGGGCAGGTGTCATATTTTGCCTGTCTGTATTGTTTTCAGGTTTTCATAGTAAGCATGCTGTTGTTATTTTTTATTTTTTAAGTTAATATTATTTATTGTGAAGGCAATATTACGTAGTATACATGGGACTTTTTAAAACTTTTTATTATGGGAGGTTTCAAACATAAATGAAATAGAATAGTATAATTAAGTATCTTGTACTTGTTACCCACTTTTAAGAAGGATCAGCATGTCAGATTGCCTTTTGCCTCCAGACCCCACTTTTTGGGGGAATATTTGAAAGCAAATAATAGATAACATGTCATTTCATTTGTAAATACTTCCTGTATACATGTCTAAGTGATGTGGAAATTAAGAAAAAAATATATCCACTATGCAGATAATGGAAATTAAAAAATAAAACCTGTATTTCATAATCTTACTCTTGAAGCACAACTTACAGTTTTTCTCTGCTTAATTTATTTCTTTGTCCCTTTACATATTTATTTTTATGGGATTTTAATAATAGGGTGCATTCTATAACATCATGTTCTTTTTTTTTTTTTTTTTTTTTTTTTTAAGTTTATTTATTTTGGGAGTGCCTAGGTGGCTCAGTTGGTTAAGCGCTGACTTCGGCTCAGGTCATGATCTCACGGTTCATGAGTTCCAGCCCCGCATTGGGCTCTCTGCTGTCAGGACGGAGCCCGCTTTGGATTGACTTATTTTTGAGCGAGAGTGAGAGCAAGCCAGAGAGAGAGAGAGGGGCAGAGAGAGAGGGAGAAAGAGAATCCCAAGCAGCCTCTGCACTGTCAGCACGGAGCCTGATGAGGGGCTGGAACTCAATGAATCGTAAGATTATGACCTGAGCTGAAACCAGGAGTTGGACACTTAAGCGACTGAACCCCCCATCATGTTCTTTCTTTGACTTAACATATGTAGTATGAATAATTTTCCAGGTTCTTGTACACTCTTGATCATCATTAATCCATATCTTCATTGTGGCATATTTCACTCATCTGAAATTATAATTTTTATTTATTTCATTATATTTTAAAGTTTTATTTATTTTGAGAGTGAGAGAGACATAGGGTGGAGGGGCAGAGAGAGAGAGAGAGAGAGAGACAGATAGAGACAGAGAGAATCCCAAGCAAGCTTTCTGCTGTCAGCACAGAGCCTGATGTGGGAGTTGAACCCACGAACTGTCAGATCATAACCTGAGCCGAAACCAAGAGTCAGACACTTAACTGACTGAACCACCCAGGCACCCAGAAATCGTAATTTTTAAAAAGCAGTTTTTTAGAAAGGAGATTTTTTTATTGTGAAGTGATTACCTCAAGTTTAGTTAACATACATCATCTCAGATACAGAAAGAAAAAAGAAAACATGTTTTTCTCCTTTTGATGAGAACTTTTAAGATTTACTGTCCTAGTAACTTTCAAATAGATCAGTATCAAGTATAGTCACCATGTTGTACATTACATCCCCAGTCCTTACTTATCTTGCAACTGGAAGTTTATAACTGCTGCATTTTTAAAAGCAGAATCTTAACCGTAAAAGTTCTCTTCTGGCCAGGCTCCTACATTTTGTATTTAAAGACCATTGAAAAGGAGGTTTGTTCACTGGAAGCCTGCCCCTGCCATGTTTATAAACATGGTTTTGATCCCGTGCCACAGGGAGAGGTGGTGTGGCTGCTGAGGTTCCTTGAGGGCACGGAGAATGGATGAGCTGTTAGGGTGGCTCCGATCTAGGAATCTAGGAATTGCCGTTCGTGGGTGTGAGGACTCTCCTTCCCGTTGGGGATGAGGAGCTCTGATGACAAAGCAGCAGTAACTCATGGATTGACAGTTTATTCTAAAGACTTTACTTCCCCATATCTGTATTTATTGCCCCTGAATCACTTAAAAAATTAAAGCATATGCTACAGCTTGACACATGGTGAGGTTTACCAAGACAGATGTATTCTGTGTTAAAAGGACCCTCAGTTGGTTCAAGAAAGACTCTGGCTCTAATGTACCTTACTCAGTGGATGGCTGTGATGAATAGCTCGTTCTGAAAAGTACATGCCGTGCGCTTTTTTTTTTTTTTTTTTTTTTGGTAAGTAAAGGAAAATGTCTGTTCCTGCATGGGCTTTGGCTTTTGGCATGAATCAAAAGAAATAAAGATGATCATGATCAATGGATCTGTCGTGTACCGAAACGAGGATGCGTGTGCCTAATGCCTCCTCTCTCTTTCCTCTGGTGGGGGAGCTGTCCCTCTTCCTACTGTCTAAGGACGGATTCTCCATCCATGCTTCGGAGCCCATTTTTCCTGCCTTCTCAGGAATCCTTCCTTATTTTCCTGCTGCCTCTCTTGAGTGTTCTCTGTCTTTGCAAGGTCATCTTCATCTGTTTGACTGTTAACTGTTCCCTATCATTCCGTCTTCTGTGATCACATTCCCACCCATACCTCCTCTTTATGCATAACCACCACGTGCAGATGACCCATAGGTTTGAATCTCCAACTGAGATGTCTCCTCTGAGCTCCATATTTACGTACCTGCCCACTTTCCTGCTGTCTCCTTGTGGATATGCCAGAAACATGTCCAAATCTGACCTCATCGCCACTTCCCCAGACTTGATCCCCTTCCATTGTTCCATATTTCAATATGTAGACCCACCATTTGTCCAGTTAGGTAACTTAGAAGCTTATGAGTCATCTTTGATACCTCTATCCTCCTTGCCCACTTACTTTGCTAATCTGTTTTCAGGTTCTCTTGGTTTTTACCTTTGCAAGTCTGCAAGTCTGCCTACCTCTTTTGTCTCCACCTCTGCTGTGTTTTCCTTTGGCCTCCTTACTTCTGTCCTTCTTCCAGTTTGTGTGCAGACAATGATTTTTGAAATCACAAAGCTGATCTTGTCACACCTTGATGAAAAACCCTTAAGTAACTTGCTGCTGCTCTTAAGATAGAGAAGAACTTTTCAACATGGCGGACCCACAAGGCACTGCAGTGTATGGCCACCATCTGGATCTTCTACCCCATTTGGATCACAATTCCATCTCTGTTTAGTTTCCTAAATTCATCCAGCTCATTGTGCCACAAGGCCTTTGCACCTGGTGTTTCCTCTGCCTGAAATGGTCTTCCTCTCCACTCCACCCCACCCTTCAACACGCTAATTGTATGCTTGAAACTTCAGAGCACAGTTGAGTTGTCAGTTCCTCAGGAAACTTCCTGATGCACTGATGAGGCCAGCTATCCAGTGCTCATGGGACACTGATGTCTTGCATGGAATCTGCTAATACAGTTGCAACTTTATATTTCTCTGCTAGATTATTTATTTGTTTCTCTCAACTGACTTGTGAGGTTCCTAAATGCAGAGACTTAGTCTATTTTCATTTTTCATTATAACCCAGCTTCTAGCACAGTGTCAGGCGGATAGTGGATGCCCAGAAAATGCTTCTTGAGTGAATGAACAAGAAAGAAAGAGAGAAAATAAAAATTTACAAATTAGCTTCGTAAAATGAAGCTAATTTCATTTCTAAAGGAGTTAATGGAACCCCCAGTAGACCAAAACTTTCATTTCGAGATCGTTGAGGGACTCCCAGCAGCAGCATACAGAAGAGTCTCAAGGCCAAAGTAGACTCTTCCTTGCACCCTGTGTTCTGGGAAGAGCCTGCCAAATCATCAGTGATGGGGGCCGAGGAGAGGTGGGGTGAAGCAGAGTCAACACTGTCACCCCAATAAGAATTCCAATGTTTATGATCTGATGCTAGCTTGCTAGAAAAGACTTTCTCTTGTTAGGCTCTGGCTAAGTTTGGAAGCCAAAGAGACATCATAACAGTAAATCCTGGAAGCCTCTGGCTTCCTTTACTGCAAAGGGAATGTGAAAGAGTGTTCTCTTTAAATCTGGGGTACACTCCATCCTGTGTGTGTCTGAGTTACAGGGAGGCGGGGAATGGAAAGGAGACTATTTACTCTCTGCCCTTCTGGAATTTCCTCCTGTTCCGTTCCTCTGTGCACCAGTGTTTCACAGCTATGTGTAGAATGAACACTGACCTGTTAATGAATGCCCTGCTTATTTTCACTTTCTTTTGATGGGCCTATGGGATTGGGGGGCAGGAGGAGACAGGAAGAAGGTTGTTTGTTCCACTGAGCGGCTCTGTTAAGGCCAAATCAATCACATCTTCATCGGGCTTCCGAGATGCTTGACCTGAGAGTACTTAGCCTTCCTTAAAGGTATCCTACTTTTGTGTCTGGTTTTATTTTTCTCAAATTTCCAGGTAAATCCTTACATTTGTATTCAGAGTTAGGAGGAAAACAAAAAAACGAGATTCTTCCTTTTAAAAGATAATGTGTGTACGTGCACATAAGTTTTGGTGGTGTGGGAGCAGGAGGGAGCAGTGATGACAGAAGATTCTAACGTAGAACGTTCCTTCATACACTGCAGTGAAACTGTCCAGGCAGGAGTTCTGGATTTCATAACTGAATCGCATTAATAGTGGCACATTTTGGCAGTTCTGGTTTACATAGTTTTTTCTTTTGTTGGAAAAAGGAAGGCAACTTCCATGCCCTATTTATCTATACTTATTGGTACCATATGCAAAAAGCATATTAACAAGTCCAAGTCAAGAAAGGGAAAAAGTCACTCTTAGAAAAATATTACTCATCTTTATTGCACATAACTGCTCTTCCCAGTAGGAAATTATTAACCTGAAGCCACTTGCAAATCTGAGGCTTTGAAGTAAAGGAAAAATAAAAGTAGGAGTTACTCCTGAAGCAGCTTGTTTGTACATTCCCTACCTTTTTGTATTTCAGACTGCACATGTGATATTGAATTCTTGTAAGAATTTTAGTTGGTTTCATTCACTGTTTGTGCCTGAGGTACGCTGGCTTGAAAATAACTGTTCTGGAAAGTGTCAGGCATACGTGAAAGTGGAAAGAACAGCCCGTGGACCCCTGTGAGCCTGTCAGTCAGCTCCACAGCCGCCTACCGACAGCCATCCCTGTTTCATCTTACTCCTTACCCCAGTCCCCGCTGGGTTGTTTTTCCTTAAACCCCAGGTGTGTTTCATCCGTAAGTATTTTACCATGTAGTTCTAAAAGGTAAGGGCTCCCATAACCATAATGCCAATTTCATACCTAAAAAGCATACTGATAGTTATTGAAATATCATCAAATATCTAGCCCGGCTTTACGTTTCCCCAGTTGTCTTACAAAGTTTCTTTTCTACCATGGGTTTGTTTGAATCGGGATACAAGTAATGCTGATAGGTCTCTTCAGTCCCTTTTAACCAATATGTTCTCCTTCCTCCTTTTACCCCTCAGAGTTGATTGTTGAAGAAAATGGACAGTTTGTCTTGTGGTTTCTCACCTTTTAAGGATTGTGCTGTTTATGTTCCTGAAGTGTGTTTTGACATGTTCCTCTGTCCCCCTGTGTCTCCTGTAAACTCATAGGCAGATCAAAATGCTTGATCTGGTTGGGTTCTTCTTTTTCCTTTCTGATGAGGTGGTGGTGCCCAATGTCTGCTGGTCTCCATTGGCATGCTAGCTTGCCCAGTGTTCTCCTGGCACGGTCCTTGAGAGTTTGCAAGTTCTCGTCCCCTAGATTCTAATGTCCGGCTCTCCTGCGGTCTGTTGACCTTCGTAACACAGCATTATGTGGTATGGATAGCCAGTTAGTACTTAGAACGGAACAGAAGGGCACAGTCCCATAACCGAAGAAGTACATTTGCTGATTGCTGAAGTTATTAGCACGCGCTAACTGGGACCTTGGCTTTCTCAGAGAACTGAAGTCCCCTGCCAGCGGAATATTTTCATTATATATGTTCCATTTGGCCGTAACTAAATCAGACTTCCTCCGGCCATGCTCTGAGTTGGCGCTTTTTGCAGTGCCTGCCCATCATCTTGCCCAAAGCTTTCATTCCAAGGGTCTGGGGACCCCATGTGCTTGGTGGGAGTCATGGGTCTTTCCTAACACGTGCTAGGGAGGAGGCCAGGGTAGAGTCTTCGTTAACCACCGTGTTCCCAGAAGGTGTTGCCATGGCCTTGGCCCAACCCATCATCTGCTCTGGCCTGGAATATTGTACTGACTTCCTACCAGGTCTCATGTGCTTCTGCCCTTGCTCCTCCCGTGGCCTGAGTGATAGCACTACAGCACCAGTCACGTCCCTTCCTTGCTCACGATCCCCTAATGGCTCCCAATCTCACACGGAGTAAACTCCAGAGACCTTGCAAGAGCTCCAAGGGTCTCCTTGTGGCCTCTGGTTACCTACCTACTGCCCTCATGTCCTGCTCTTGTCTTCCCTCGGCCATTCCAGCCATACCAGCCTCCTTGCCGTTCCTCACACATGCCAGGCACGCTCCCACGTGGGGCCTCTGCGCTTCCTTTCCTCTCCACCTAGAAGATTCTTCCCCGGATACCTACGTGGCCTCCCCTGCCCCATCCTTCTTTTGGTCTCTGCTTAGTTGTTGCCTTCCCAGGGACATTTCCTCACGACTGCAGGTCCTCCTCCCGCCTCCAGCGCTCACCACCCGCTTTCCTCACTGGTGTTTCTCCTGCACTTGCCACCTTCTAACAGATTATGCAATTTTCTTAAAAAACAAAAAACAAAAAGCCTGCTTATTGTGTCTCCCAACTAGAATAGAAACACCCAGGCACGGTGTTTTTGTCTGTTTTGTTTCTGTTTAATCTCAGGCACGAGACTAGGAGGTGCTCGCTCCACGTCCGTGAACTGCGTGACCACAGGTGGAGGGGGCCTGACGAGGTGCGCTTCCTAGGCGAAATCACTGTACCGTACCCGTTCTTCCATCAGTTTCCTGGTTTTTGAGCAGCGCCTCACAAGGCAGCAGGACGACATGCTGCAGGAGAAAGGCCCTTTGTGGAGTCGTCAGTGTGGCTGTAGTGAAACCCGAGGGCCCCGGAGACCAAGTGGCTAATGCTGCTGTTTATAGCTGGGATTCCAGTATATGTTTTCCAGCCACACTTACTCCTTTCAGCCTCCCCGGTATGCTCAGGTCTGTCACTCAATTAACTAATGGTTTCTTTAGTCCCATTATGCATTGTAGGGCTCCCCTGGCTCAGGTATTTTTTTCAAAGAGAATAATGGGGAGTTCTGTTCTCAGAGGCTTAATTTTTTAATAGCCGTGCCAATTTAAAAAAGCCCTTTCCAACTTTTTTATTATGAAAATTTCAAACCTACAGGAGAATGGAAAGAGTAATACAGCGCACACCCAGAGGCCCTCCACCTAGACCTTGCTAGCACGCTGCTGCCTTTGTTTTGCCGACACGTGTGAGCCTGTGGGTGTGTGCATTCTTTTTCCTGACCATTTGAAGGTAAACTGCAGATACCATGGCACCTCATTCCTAAAAACTTCAGCGTATTCTCCTATAAAACCATCTGAGAATACTTGCATAATTTGCATCTCCCGAGAATGACATTCACGTTGAACCTCGGAAAATTAGCAGTCGTTTCATACATCATTTAATATCCAGTCTGGATGTAAATTTCTCCAATTGCCCCAGGAATACTTTTCAAGCCGATGTTTGGTAAAACATTGCCTGGCGTTTGGTGGTTATATTTCTTTAAATCTAGAAGAGTCTCCTTGCCCTTCTTTTTTTTTTTTTTTTTTTTTTTTGGTAAGTTTTTAAAGATTTTAGTTATTTTGAGAGAGACAGTGCATGGGCCGGGGTGGGGCAGAGAGAGAGGGAGAGAGAGAGAATCCCAAGCTCCTCTGCGCTGTTAGCACAGAGCCCCACATGGGGCTCAATCCCATGAACCATGAGATCATGACCTGAGCCAAAATCAAGAGTTGGGTGCTTAACTGACTGAGCCACCTAGGTGTCCTTTTGCCCCTCTTTTTAGAAAAGAAGCAGTGTAATGACATTGTCTTTTTGAAAAGTCCAGGATATTATATATGTGTCCCATATTCTGGATTTGTCTGATTGCTTCCTCGTGGTATTGTGAATTTGTTTCTCTGTCCCTATATTTCCTGTAAATTGGGAAGGAGATTTAGTGGGTTAGTTGGATTCAGGCTAAATGCTTTTAGAAAGAAGACTTGAAAAGTGATGTTGCGGGGTGCATGAGTGGCCCAGTCGGTTAGGTGTCTGACTCTTGACTTCAGCTCAGGTCACTATCTCACAGTTGGTGAGTTGGAGCCTCTCGTCAGGCTCTGCGCTGACAGCTTGGGGACTGCTTGGGATTCTGTCTCCCTATCTCTCTGCCCCTCCCGTTTGGTCTCTATCTCTCTCTCTCAAAATAAATAAACAATAAACTTAAAAAAGTTACCTAAAAAAAGCGATGTTGTGTACCTCATCCTGTGTCACGTCATGAAGTTTGTGTGTCGGGTGGTCTTGCTGTTAGCGATGCTTCATTTGATCACTTGGCTCTGACAGTGATGGCCAGAGGTATCTCCGACTCTCTCTTTTTAGCGAATAGAACAGTGGAGCATTATCGTCTCCCAAATTTTGTTGAAGGGGGAAAGACGTCCCTTCCCACTGGCTTTTTTTGAAGATAAAATGTATTTCAGGGCATTGCAAGGTAGCTTCTGAGCCTACCGGTATATAATGACTCTACTAGACATGATTAATGGGTAAACAGAAGAGAAGAGCTAAGTTGGAGCCTTGAGATGAGACCATGTAGAGAAAAAGTCAAGTTACACCTGTGGCTTCTGTCAGAGGACCATGGCAATGTGACTGTCAGGAGTTTGAAATCAGCAACAAGAGGCCTGGGCCGCCTCTGCCTTCCCATTGAGCATTATCATCCCTCCAGAAAGGAGGGGAAGACATGCCCACACTACATTTGTAAAATAATGGCCTTTGAGACACTAAGAAAGGAATCACGGAACCCTTCTAGAATACTCATCCCAACACATTTCCAAGGCTGGTGTGCTGAATCCAAAAGGATGGGCATCTTTAGGAAGTGTCCTGGAAACAAGATGAGAAAACAGTTCATCTTCTAAGTAGCTCACCTTAGAAGACTTTTTGGAGTTTGTTGCTGCAACCCAGAAAAGGCTCCAAAAGGTCAAGAGAGGCGCAACTTTGCAGTGAACAAGGTAGACCAAGAGAACTGGGACTCTTCAGCCTAGAAACAGGAAAGTCAACAGGGAGATAATAAAAATGACAGCTTATTAGGAGCCCATGGGGTGCTCCTGTTTTCCAGATGGGGAGACTGGTGCTCACGTTAAGTAATTTGCACAACGCTACAAGCACCACGTAGTAAAAGTGAGATTTGAACCCGGTCTCCCTGGCACACGCCCCTCCTGAACTCTGTGCTCCACTTGGGCCCTGGATCTAGGCATAATAAGTAGGCAGACACCCTTGACTTTTCTTTTTTAAAGATTTTTTTTTTCAATGTTTATTTATTTTTGGGACAGAGAGAGACAGAGCATGAACGGGGGAGGGGCAGAGAGAGAGGGAGACACAGAATCGGAAACAGGCTCCAGGCTCTGAGCCATCAGCCCAGAGCCCGACGCGGGGCTCGAACTCACGGAGCGCGAGATCGTGACCTGGCTGAAGTCGGACGCTTAACCGACTGCGCCACCCAGGCGCCCCAACCCTTGACTTTTCTTTTAAACAACAATAATAAACGTTTGTTGTCTCCTGGTTTCAGTGGGTGAAGATTTGTGAGTGGCTGAGCTGGGAAATCTGGCCAGGGATGTCTCATGAGGCTGTAGTCCATACATTGGCTGGACCATAGTCATCTGAAAGCAAGACTAGGGCTGGAGGCTTGACTTCCGAGGTGGCTCATTTGCATGGCTGGCAAAGGGTGCTGGTTGTCAAAAGGCCTCAGTTCTTTCCTGACTGCTGGACTTTTGAAGGAACTAGTTTTCAGATTACAAGTGTTATTTTATATAAATATTTGGAACTCACCAAGTTCCTGAGTGAAAGTGACCGAAAATAGCAACAGACTCCAAAGGATTTGGAGAGATCCATTTCAGGGAAGAGAGGTTAAGGTAAGGGAGAGACGCTTAGGAGAACTTGAAAACCCAAAGGGTGACTGGTTCCCACATTATTATAGTAGATCCTGATTTGATCCAGACTTTTCCTAAGTTCTTAAAGGACTGTGTCTGTATTTTGATTTGGGACAGGCTTTTTTAGTTGGGGGGAGAGGTTGTTTCTAGAAAGTGCTCACAGAGATACTTATTTATGCATACCCTGCCTTGTTCTAGAGGACCAGGGAGATAGCTTATAATAATCTAGTGGCAACTCAGAGATAAAATAAAGTGGCGGTTTGGTGGGCGGTGGGTGGGGAAGGAGGTTGGAGTATGTGGCTCTTTTGTAGTCTGGTTTTGTAAGATGTGGGAAGGCCCTTTGGAAATCCTCATAAACGCGGCTCTCTTGGTAATTACCGAATGGCTCCCGAGCAGTAACTGGGTGGAAGCTGTTCTGTGTGGCCGGGCCTGCTGGTGGGGAGTCGGGGGGCGCTTGTGCCGCAGTTTCTAGCCCACGTAGGCTTTGGGGCATCTGCCTCGTGTCAGTTTGTTCCTTTTTTCTGCTGTGGTTCCGCGATTCTTCTTGTTTGTCCACAGGGCTGACTTTGCCTGGTGTCCCAGGGGCTGGGTGACTCCGAGGTGCCTTCCCACCTCGGTTGTAGACCCCCTTTTTGGCTGGTTTATCCTTACGGACTAACCCAGGGCCACGGGACGATTGTGGAGCTGACTCACCTTTATTAAACTTTCATTGCTTAACGTTTTTTTCCTCATTTCAAAGTGAGACCTCCTCGGGAGTGAAAATTCAAAACAAGTAATACTTTCTAACACAAATAAGAGAAGAAGCCCCTGCAAATCCTTCATCTAGAGATGACTCCTGATGACACTGCCTCAGGGTCTCCTGACCTGTTTCTCTTTTTTTTGCCGCCATTGTCTGTCTATATGGGCAGGGGGGTTGCTGGCTTGTGACTCCTTCCTCCGGATGCCACAATTTCTCTTTGCTCTTCTCATGGTCCTTCGAGTACAAGCAGACAAAGAAGTCATGGAGAAATTAGGTAGCTAACCCAGTGATACAAAATGTTTTGAAAAATAGGAGTACAGCCTTTTCCCACCCATCTAATACAACAGTGATGACGATTAGACCTCTTCCTTCCCATTCTTCTTTCCACGCCCCGAGGCAGATTTGAAGATGCAGGAAAATGTCGCCGGGGACGCCAGAGTAGGTTAAATGAGGGCTTACAACTTACCCAGTCTTAACGTGGGGTGCATTTGCTTTACTCCATCCCTGTTGCTTTTTGTGTTCAACAGTGGAGAACACGCAGCTGACCCTGAACCTGCAGACGGAGAACAAAGGCGGTGTTGTCTCGGGCGGTGAGCTGACAATTTTCCTGGACGGGCCAACTGTTGATCTGGGAAGCGTGCCTAATGGCAGTGCCGTGACAGACGGTGAGTGCCGCCCTGCTCCCCAGGGTTGTGCCGGGATGGGGCAGGGCAGGCCTGGGTGGGAGTAGGAGGAGGTACTCGGGGCTTGGTTCTCTACCAGGTACCTGGGTTTGGGTGCCGCTCAGCCAGTCCTGGCCCCCTGATTCCTCTTAAGCAGTTCTTCGCATGATCAAAACTGTGACATGATTTTTTAAGGACAGCTTTCTGATAAAGGACCAAAATAAATGCCAGGTCTTTGTAAGTGTGTTGTACTTTGCGTTGAGAGCAGAGAAAATATCTTTTCATCCCACACGGGCTCTCGAAAATAAGATGTCTTTATTAAATGTTACTTGGGGCCCCTTTTTCTTCCCAATACAGTTAAACTTCCTGGAGGAGCTTGAAGGTGTCTTTTATAAGACAGTATTGGGTGAGAAAGGGGGCTGTGTGTCTTAGAGATTCACACTAGCAAAATAGAGACAGAGGCAGGAAAATTGGAGTATCTCCCACTCTGTCCTGAATGAGGGCAGTTTGTTTCTTTTTATCTGCTCTGAAATTAGTCACCTTTGGATCTAGCAGGAAATTATTTCATGAAGTCTGAGGCCTGAGATGGGCTGGGTTTCTCCATAATTTTTCTCGTTAAATGTGATGTAACTGTGGCACTTTCCAGGCCCCAAACAGGCTTTCTGTAGCTTTGAGGGAGTGAGATTTGAATTCTAATGCAAGGGCAGTAGGGTGGAATCTCAGTGATTGGATGGGCCTTGACTTGAGAAACCTCCCTGGACTGAGTGGTGCTTTGGGTACTTTTGGTGCTTGGAGGAAACATGAATTATTCGCTCATTCTGCACGTATATCCGTAATTGAGCACCTGGTACGTACTAGGTCTTGGACCAGGTGCTAGCCAGATGGTGGGGGCAAAATTCATATGGTCTCTACTCCTAGGAGCTTCTGATTTACTTGGTGGAGGTGGGAATGTTAGACATGAAACAAGGAGGTGCAGAAATAATTATGTAACTGTAATTGTGACCAAAGCGATGAAGGAAAAGTACTGGGTGATATGAGAGTCCCATACTTTCGGGAAGTCTCACTTCAGCTGGGGACCAGGGAGGGTTTCTTTGAGGAAGCTGAGACCCGCCAGAGCTGAAGAGATTAGACGGGCCGAGGGGGAGGTGTGGGGAGGTGCAGGAGTGGGGTAGCTGAGTGAGAGATCGAGGGGTCCCTTGTGCAGAGGCTTCAAGGTGGGAGAGAGCTCGGCCTGCAGTGGGAACAGAGGCGGCCAGGTGGAACGTGGAGAGCAGGAAGGAGAGTGGTGGCTGGCGAGGCTGCAAGGGCAGCTCGGCTCAGACCACCCAGCCTCGAAGGCCTTGGTGAGGACTTTGGACCTCGTCCTAAGAAGCAGAAAGCTGTTGAGGGGGTTTTTAGCAAAACGGTGTCATAATTTGATTTGAATTGAATCTGATTTGGCTTTTTAAGAGCTTTCTGGTTGTGATATGGACGAGTGCAGTGGTCAGCATGGGTTCTGCGTCTCGTGTGGTGCAGCTGAAGTTTATTCAGTGCACAAGGCAAGTTGCTTGGAAGTGCTTGAGGTGTTCTTGAAGGTCTTGGAGAAGAAGAGCTGTTTCCCAGGTTTGAGCGCCTCTGTGTGGGGGCCCCCGTCAGATCTCATCTGGCTGTCCCTCTGCCTGTTCGAGCTGGAGGCTGTGGCTTGCTAGGTGTGGTGGATAACCCGAACGCATGGAGTGAACTTTGTTCCTGAGCCACAATCTCAAACCAACCAGGGCTGAGCTTCTCACTGTTTCTGTCTTTTCTTGTGATGGGTCCCCTGTCTAGGATCCCAGCCACCTTCAAGAGAATCCAGCGGGACAGCTGTCGCTCCAGACAACCGGCACCAGCCCCCCAGCACAAACTGCTTTGGTGGGAGATCTCGGTAAGACAACCTCCCCCAACCCCCGCCCCCCCCCCCCGCCCCGCCCCGCCCCGCTTGTGGACAAGGAGGAGCTGGGAAGGTGCTCAGAGCTATTGGAAAACATGTTGGGAGGTGGCGAGGAACAGCTTATGTTAGAAACTGTTGGAAATTTCCAGAGGGCTTATCCCTAACTCAGTGTGTTAAGGAGGTGCTGAGGGGGGAGTACAGAACTCAGGATTCTCAGAATGGTCAGGGGTTCCTTGTCAGAGATTGGGGCTGGCTAAACTGGTTATTTGGTTAAGAGCCGCCAAACAGAGCTTGGCTAGTGTTTTGTGATTCAGGGTCAGCGACCACAGTTATCCTTTTAGGATGTACATGCAAATGTTTAGAGCAATGGTTCTTTGTATGTGAGATTTTCTGTCTGTGCATTTCTATTTTTGGGGGGTGATCCAGGGTTCCCTTTGGGCTATTGATTAAGACCTCCTGAACTGGAAGTCTGAATTATACTTATTATACATATCGAGAGTGACTTAACTTACTGCATGCCTGTCTCATACCTGTATTAATGGTGCAAACTCATTTCCTTGGCAACTGAATTCCCAGACAGGAGAATAGTTTTAGGTATATTAGAGAGGTGGGGAGGAGGGAGTTGGGAACCTGTTTTTATTATTTATCACAGTGTATAAAACCCCCAAACACTTTAAGGAAATTATAAGGAAAAGAATCATATGAGTGCAGTTTGTAAATCGTTATTACCTGCAGAGAGTAGATAAAAAACTAGTAAAAATCTTCTGGAACAAATCCCAGGGATTGGGAATAATGCTTTGGGAAACACAGTATGATTTCAGCCAGTACCCACAGCGTCTCAAATGATCCCTCTGATGACAGCCATCAGCCTCACTGGATGTGGTGGTTTTGAGGGTCTGTACAGTTTCGGTGCCAGGCAGGTGTCAGGAGCAAGAGAGGGTCAGATGTTTAGATCTTTTGTCTGTGGCGTCACTAGAAGCCAGGGTGCCATTTTCCTGTTCTCTTTTCTCCAAGCCTCTGCAAAGGTGTTACCTCCCACCCTGGAGACCATTCACTTTTTCTCGACTCACTAGATGAGTTATAAGTTGGGATAAACAGGCAAGTGTCACAGGGTAAAGACCAGTGATATAATTGGCAAATTTTGTGTCAACAGAGGCCTGAGGAGCACTCAGAACTAGAGAGAACAGAATCTCTTTGGTAGTGAGCAGCTGGCGGAGAAGAACACCTCAGCACATCACCCGCTGAGAGCGATGCCTTCTTAGCTTTGGCACTAGTAGCTGCCATCTTGGTCTTTCAGCTGACTCGGAAAGTTTGTGTCATATGTGACTGATGTCACTTATTTGGGGGCTGGAAGGCAGAGTCTGGCTCTTAGTAACTTTGGAATTAAGTTCTTGACCTATTTATTGCTCTCTGAAGTTCTCTAGTTAATCTTGAAATTCACATGTCCTAGTAGCCCTTCTTTGTCATTGTTAGTGCTGAGGATTACTGTCTTTTAAGGCAGCAAGCAGACTTCCAACAGAAAATTGGATGCATTTTTGCCCATCACACATGGTAGACATTCGATTCTGGTTAATTATTGGTGGGCAGAGTGCCTTCCAAGTAGCTGGGGCCGTGTGGGCATCCACATTGGCCTGCTAAGCTCCTGTAGCCTTTTCTACACATGGCCTCTGAGTTTTCACAGGCCTGTGCCTTCTAAGTATTTATTCTGTGTTCACATGGAGCCTGCTGCCGTTCAATAGCAAACACTTGTGAAAGGATCATCTGAAGGCAGTGTTTTCTGTGTCCCTGAGAACTCCTTTCCCCCGTTGCTGCCGCACTTCAGGAGATGGTGTGCACGAGCAGTGGTAGCGGGGTAGTTGACTGGACAAGGGTGCGGGGCTTTGAAATCAGAAAATACAGATTGAATCCTGGCCTCTCATTTACTTGCTGTGTGATATCGGACGAGCCGCTAAACCTCTCAGCACCTCAGTTTTTTTCACATGTGAAATGGGGATATCGCCTGCCTCAAAAGCTCATTGTAGGAAATAACGGAGATGGGCTATGTCAGTGTGAGGGCTTGCCTATGGGGTGTGCTCAGGGAGAGTGGTGGGAGGTTCCTTTGCTCTGGAGAGTCTGTTGTATGCTCCTCCTGACCCCCAAAGCTGGGAAGTGTGGCATGGCTGATTATTTTTGTATCAAGGACTGTAGTTAGGAGGGTGATGAATGAAACCTTCAGGATTCAAGGACAATCCTCCGCTGTCCTTGGTTTCCTGGGGCAGGGAGGATGGGCTTCTCCCTGCTGCCTCTGGACTAAATGTTTAGCCTTTGCTGTCTGACGGGTAGGTTTTTCCTGGACTTGGGGGCCACTCACCATGATCAAGGATGCTCTGGTGTGCCCAGAAAGGTTAAGACTGCAGTGTCAAACAGCTGTTTCCTCTCCTTTCTCCTACTTTATTAAGGTTTAGAACCAGAACCATGTAAGGGTTTTACTTAGAGGTTCATCTACCCAAGTTCATCCAGCAAAGGGACCATTTGCTTGCCAAGCATGACCTCCAAGCTCTTTGAGTGGGATTTATCCACTCTTTAAGAATAATTGGGTGAAACATCTCTAGTTATTTTACCATCTGGTCTGCCACATGGCAGCCAGCATGGGATTGCCACCAACGACCCATGTGGCATAACTTGATTTATAGACACACCATATTAGTGTGCAGCGCGTGGGTCTGGTTGAATAAAGAATGCATTAATGTCATAAATTGTGTGTAGTCTTAGAATGAAATATTATCCCATAGTAAAAATGGGGTGAAAGATAGTTGCCTCAATATG
Organism: Felis catus; assembly: GCF_018350175.1. Lineage (NCBI taxonomy): Eukaryota > Metazoa > Chordata > Mammalia > Carnivora > Felidae > Felis > Felis catus. The sequence continues at coordinate 45,025,233 of NC_058382.1, forward strand.
GGGGAATCTCAGAAACATAGTGTTGAACAAGAGGAGCAGGCCACTGGGGGGCAAAATATAGTATGATGTAATTTATATAAAGTTAAAAAATGTCAAACTAAACCACATATATTTTTTTTTTGAAGATTTTTTTTTTCAATGTTTATTTATTTTGGGGACAGAGAGAGACAGAGCATGAACGGGGCAGGGGCAGAGAGAGAGGGAGACACAGAAACGGAAACAGGCTCCAGGCTCTGAGCCATCAGCCCAGAGCCTGACGCGGGGCTCGAACTCACGGACCGCGAGATCGTGACCTGGCTGAAGTCGGACGCTTAACCGACTGCGCCACCCAGGCGCCCCGGCCACATATATTTTTTAATGGATACCTCCATGGGGAGTAAAGCAATAAAAAAAATGAAAAGGAATAATTAGCCCTGAATTCAGTAGAATGGTTATCATTGTAGGGGCGGAGATGGGTAAAGTAAGGAAACTTGGAAACTTCATGGCACTGTGAATGTGGGGGGTGGGTCCTCGAGTGTTCATCTTCCTTTTCTTCTTAGAACCAAACATATATTTAATATATTCCTTTGTTTACCTGGCATATTTCACAATAAAAAAGTAAAAAGCAGCCTCTGTCACCCTGAGAAAACTGACCAGCGATGGTATTAGGTTGGAGAAACTGTTGTTTGCTGTTGAGGCAGACAGATTTCAGAATTTAGGATTTCTCCAGGCTCAGTAATGACCACTTACTTCTTCCGTGCAGTCTGGCTTTGTAACATTGGCCAATGATTCTAAGTCAGTGATCCACATTGGCCTCAGAGGTTATGCTCCTGTCCTGTTCCAACTCTCCCCCAGGCTTGAGAGCTGAGTTTGGGAGTTGGGGGAGTGGGTTCCAGATGAAGGCTGGCCACTGCCAGGTAACGTGTCAGAACGGCACTAATCTTGGTGGGCTGAGAGGGCTGGTCTAACACTCCTCGGCGTTTGACTGGAGTGGGGGCGATTACGTGGCTTACCCCGGATTCTGTCAGCGTGCCATGCTGCGCTGCATCCTCAGCCAGTGTTCCTCATTCCAGTCCGACAGTGGTGAGCGCCTGGTGTGCAAAGGAGCCCCCTGGGAGAGTGTGTGCTGGCTGGCACAGGGAGGGCCTACCACACCCTTTAATAATCCCCCAGCGTTTATTTTATTTTGCTGGAATGAGGGCTGGCTTTGGGAGCCATGCCTAAGTCAATTCAGGTTTTGAAGATGTGAGATGTGCCTGGTGCTGTGCACACATTGCACGCGACATGGCTTCTACCTTCCACGGCGAGGTCACAGTCTTTGTGATATACGTACGGGTTGTGTGGGAAACAAATAAACCATGAGCATCATGGGAAGTTCAGAGAGAGAGGTCCGTGTGTGGAGAGGGAAAGACTGAGGACAGAGTGGAGGGGGCATCTGCAGAGAGACTGTCGTCTGTTGTCCGACGGTCCGTGCAGTGTCTTGGGAACTATGGAAGGGGCGAACGGTGAACCACAGAAGCCAGCAGCGGGGCATACGTGCAGGGAAAGAAGGGGGTCCGCACCGGTAGTGGCAGCTGTCGTCAGAGTCACTGTTCGGTTAGAAATGGGCGTGAGATTCGAGACTGGAGAGTAGACAGTCAGGATGTTTGAGTCCCTCCATACTTGGCTGATGCGTCGTCACCTGTGAGTTTTTCCCCGTGCCGCGGTTATATGAAGTCAGGGAGTTGAGGTGCAGCCAGCTCCCGGATGACCCGCAGGGTGGTGTGTGAGCAATGCCGCTCCTCTAAGCACAGCCTGAGATTTCCTCCGACTTGGGTACCTAGCCAGGAGCCCCTCTAGATTTGCCACAGTTACGTAGGGAAATGGGGAGACCAAAAGGGAAGAATGCACTGAACATTTTCATTAATAGGTCTGAAGACCGAAAGAGATCTTGTTGAAGGAGCTGTAAGGGGGCTTTGGCAATTAATTTTCCTTCATTCCGTGTGTACATGTCTGTTTTGTGTAAGAGCATGTGTGATCATGCACGAATGTATATGCATATGTGTGTTTGGCGTGAAGGGATAGAAGCCTTGAATTTGCTTATGTCCATCATCAGCTGTGAGTGTTGGCCAGCGTCGGTCAGAACCTGCATTTTAACGTGCTCCCCTGTGATTCTCTTACGTGCAAAAGTTTCAGAACCTCTTGTGATAGAATTTTAATCCTCCCTCCTTTCCTCTTTCTCTTTTTATCCTGCTTTGATAAAAATATATCAAATTTATGGATTCCCGTGCCTTGGCATTAATGACCTCTGAAGATTTAAAAGAGCTGTAGTCTCAGAGACTTACAAAGCCCCAAGGTCTCTGGTGAGCTCTAAATAGCTCATCAGCTGTGTCTGCAGACAGCCTAGCCCAGAAAGGAAAGAAAAATAAACTCAAGCAGGCGTGCATCTGCTGGGAACGCTGCTGGGAGTCCTGGGAGGACCAGGGGGGTTTGGGAAGCAAAGCTAATGGGGACAGAGGGACGGACAGGATGAGAGTTGAGTCTTTGGGCACTGGGCCATTCTCTCAATTATCACTGGCCACTGTTAACCTCCCTTTCAGCTGAGATGACTAAAGGCTACTTGATTTGAAACCACGGTTATTTAGAGATGTCACCTTGTCGGCATGAAGCTCAACTGAACACCTTTACAATTTTCATTCAAGCCTCCCGCCCAACAGCTTTTACTTCCAATCCTCAGGATTGCTGAGGAAGCAAAAGGATTAAGCAGAGAAGTTAAGTGTGGGGCACCTGGGTGGTTCAGTTGGTTGAGAGTCCAATTCTTGATTTTGGCTCAGGTCATGATCTCACAGTTTATGAGATTGAGCCCTGCGTCGGGCTCTGCTCTCACAGCATGGAGCCTGCTTGGGGTTCTCTCTGTCTCTCCCTCTCTCTGTTCCTCCCCTGCTCCCACTCTCTCTCTCAAAATAAATAAATAAACATTAAAAAAAAAAGAGAAATTAGTGTAATTCATTTATTCCTTCAGTGATAACTAAGACACAGTCCCTGCTTACAAGGGACTCTCTTATGAGTAGTTGGTTTCGATGGAATAGGATTGAGACTGTGGACAGTAGTCTTACTGCACAGTCAAAGCAAGGCATTGAAAAGTAGTCATGGAGATTAATTACATTCATTTATACATTAATTTATTAATTTTATACCAATTAAAATTATGCACTATACAGTACTATATACTTATCTCTTCATTTTATAGGTAGTTATTGGGCATTTCTTTTCTGTGAGCCTAGAGAGGTGTGGTGTGTGCCAGAAAGCTGGTTGGGAACTTTTCGTGAGCTAGGAGAAAGTAAGGCAGCTATCTGCAATTAAAGGCAGTATTTGTTCCACACACGGGAATGCCAGGCTCTGAGCTATGTTGTGGTGATACAAAGATAGAAAGCCGTGGTCCCTGTCATCAAGGACTGTGGCATCTAGCAGGAGACAGACACATAGGTGATAATTAGGATAGGGTGATGGACCCCACCATGGTGGTGAGTTCACATGCAAGAGGAGGATAGTGGACGGTGTACCCAAATCCACCTGGGGGATTTAGGGGACACCTCCCACGTTGGAGCTGTACTTTGAAAGGAGCTTGCAGACCAGCGACATCAGGGTAAGGGAAGTCATTCCAGGAAGAGAGTGCAGCAGGGCGGAGACAAGGCGGAATAAAGAGAACTTAGCATATCCGAGGAAATGTTAGCTAGTTGGTAATGTCCATATGTAAGATATTTGGGCTGATAGCTACAGCAAACTATGGTTCACAGGGCAGATCCAGGATGCCACCTGTTTTTTTGTTTTTGTTTTTTTACTTTTTTTTTTAATGTTTATTTTTGAGAGAGACACACACAGTGCGGGTCGGGAGGGGCAGAGAGAGGGGGAGACACAGAATCCAAAGCAGGCTCCAGGCTCGAGCTGTCAGCATAGAGCTCGATGTGGGGCTCATACTCATGAACCGCAAGACCGTGACCTGAGCCAAAGCCAGACGCTTAAGGAACTGAGGCACCAGGTGCCCCTATTTTTCTTTTTTTTTAAAGAGCGGTGTTAGGTTCATTGCAAAATTGAGCAGAAGGTACAGAGATTTCGATTTCCCATATGCCCTCAGCCCCCACATACACATGTCTCCCCTACTCTTAACATCCCGAACTAGCACAACACATTAAAAAAAAAAATTATTTTTGAGAGCGAGAGAGAGAGTGCGAGCAGGGAAGGGGTAGAAAGAGTGAGAGACACAGAATCTGAAGCAGGCTCCAGGCTCCAGGCTCTGAGCTGTCAGTACAGAGATCATTACCTGAGCCGAAGTCAGACACTTAACGGACTGAGCCACCTGGGTGCCCTTAGTGCAGCACATTTGTTAAACAGTCGATGAACCTACACTGACACATCCTCATCCCCCAAATCCGTGGTTTGCATTACATTTCACCCTCGTTGTTGTACATTCTCTGGGTTTTGATGAATTTATAGGGACGCTTATCCACCATTATACTGTCAAACAGAATAGTTCTACTGCCCTAAAAATCCTCTGTGCTCTACCTGTTCATCTTTCTCTCCCCCTCAACTCCTGCAACCAGTGATTCTTTTATAGTTTCCGCAAGACTCTCTGCCTTTTCTAGAATGTCATATCATTGGAATCATCAAGTATGTAGCTCAGATCGGCTTCTTTCACTTAGTAGTAATGCATTTAGGTTTCCTCCATGTTATTTTATGACTTGATAGTGCATTTCTTTTTAGTGCTGAATAGTATTCCATTGGATGTACACAGTTTATTCATCCATTCACCAACTGAAGGACAGGCTTGATTCTGTCCAAGTTTTGACAGTCATGAGTAAGGCTGCTAGAAACATCCGTGTGCAGGTTTTTTTGTAGACATACTTTCAGCTCTTTGAGGTAAATGCCAAGGAGAGTGATTGCTGGAACATATGGTAAAAGTATGTGTAGTTTTTTTTTGTTTTTTGTTTTTTTTAAGTTTATTTACTTAGAGAGAGAAGAGAGAAAGAGAATGCACGTGAGCCAGGGAGGGGTAGAGAGAGAATCCCAAGCAGGCTCTGCTCTGTCAGCACTGAGCCCAATGCGGGGCTTGAAGTCAGAAACCATGACATCATTGACTTGAGCTATAATCAAGAGTTGGATGCTTAACCGACTGAGCCACCCAGGCATCCCAAAGTATGTTTAGTTTTGTAAAAAACTACCAGGTTGTCTTCCATAGTAGCTGTACTATTTTATGTTCCCACCAACAATGAATGATAGTTCCTCTTGTTCTGTATCCTCACCAACATTTGGTGTTATCAGTGTTCTAGATTTTGGCCATTCTAATAACTTTGAAGTAGTATGTCATTGCTGTTTTAATTTGCATTTTCCTGATGATAGATGACGTGGAGCATGTTTTCATAGCTTTATTTGTCACCTATGTTGTTGTTGTTTGGTGAAGTGTCTTTTCAGTTCCTTGGCCTATTTTTTAGTCGGGTGGTTTCTTTTCTTTTTTAAAAATATTTATTTATTTATTTATTTTGAGAGGGAGAGAGAGAGAGTGAACAAGAGTGGAGGAGAGGGTCAGAGGGAGATATATAGAGAGAAACCCAAGCAGACCCAATGTCCAACACAGAGCTTAATGTGGGGCTCAGTCTCACAATCGTGAGATCATGACCTGAGTGAAAATCGAGTCAGCCGCTTAACCAACAGAGCCACTCAGACGCCCCTGGGAGGTTTCTGATGGTTGAGTTTTAAGAGTTGTTTTTTATATTTTGGGTATCAGTTCTTTATCAGATATGTCCTTTGCAAACATTTTCTTACAGTCTGTGGCTTATCTTTATGGTCTTGATAACCTGTTTTTGTAAATAATAATTTATTTATTTAGTAAGTAATGTTTTATTTGAATACAGCTATACTCGTTCATTTACATATTGTCTATGGCCACTTTTATGCTCCAGTGGCAGAGTTAAGTAGTTGTGACAGAGATTGGACGGTCCGCAAAGCATAAAATATTTGCTGTTTGGCCTTGTATAGGCAGTTTGCTGATCCCTGCTATAGGAGATGGTAAGAAGGTGAGACCCAATTCATAAAGGGCCTTTATGCTTTATTGAGGACTTTTTTTTAAAAATAAATTTTTAATGTTTTTTTATTTTTCAGAGAGAGAGAGAGAGAGAGAGAGAGAGAGAGACAGAGTATGAGTGGGGGAGGGGCAGAGAGAGAGGGAGACACGGAATCCAAAGTAGGCTCCAAGTTCCAAGCGGTCAGCACAGAGCCCGACGGGGGGGCTGGAACTCACAAACCATGAAACGTGACCTGAGCCAGAATTGGACACTTAACTGACTGAACCACCCAGGTGCCCCAAAACTTTAGATTTTTAAATTCTTTGGAGATAGTGAACCACTGAATTTTGAGAAAGGGCATGATGTGCTGTTTCTGTAATACATTATTCAGGAAAATATCAAATGGATACATTTGAAGTTGTATCAGTTAAGGTTCATTGCAGGAAATAGAAGTCACTCAAATAGAAGCCACTCGAGGTATCTTGAGCAGAAAGGGATTAAATGTGTGGAATTAAGTGTTTACAGAAGTCTTTGTATGGGCTGGAAGAACAGAAGCATGACCTTCCCCATCCTTGGTTTTAAGGTCACAGCCCTGCATCTGCAATCCACATGTTGGGAAACTTGCTGCCCCTACAGCTGCCTCACACACAGGACGCTGGTGGCCAGGGTATAAAGAATGGGGGCTGCCAGAGCCCCTGCCAGTCATCAGGACCACAAGAGGAATGGCCTCTGCTTTCTTTCTGCTTTCCAAATCTGCAAGAACTTCTCATTCATATAATCTGCATTACTTCCAGAACTTAGCTGCAAGGGAATTTAAGGGTCTTCTGGCCCCTGAGCAAGTAGGCAGAAGCAGGGATACTTGTAGAATAGAAGAGATTGGGGATGTCTGCCACAGTGGAGGTTGAAATTAGAACCAGGGACCAAGAGGAGGACTGTTGTAGGGAACTGGTGAGTAAGGAATTGATGACTGGCCTTGGGCAGTGGGCAGAATGGAGAGAATTCAAGAGAAATACCTAGAAATACCTAGGAGGTGTAATCACTGAGCAGGACTGGGTGACTGACTAATGAGACGGGGTGAAGGATGAACAGGAACAGAGAGGACTCGGTGCTTAGATTGTGATGTTATTCAAGGAAATAAGAAATGCAGGAGGGGAGGAGCTTATGAAGCTGTCACTTTAAAATGGCATCCCCCATAATGGTTGAGATTGGTGTTAGCAGCGTCTGTGAAAAGGTAGTACCGTGTGGCCCTGGGGCAGTCACACTCTGAAAGTGTATCCTTAGGGGAGGAATGAAAACCAAACTTGAAGAGATACAGAGCAAAACAAAGTGTATTTCTGATATTGGACTATGGGGCCAGTATAAGGGTCACCACAATGAGGGCACAGCAGTGGTATTTCTACTTTAATTATATCTGTATCTGGATTCTGGGATTTCTTAATTCTAGAAAATTGTGGTTGAAAGGGACAGGATATACAGAGAAGCAAATAAAGAGAGTATGGGTTTTGGAGAAATGACTTTTTAGTCCTGGGAGCTTAGGCAGCTTGGGGATGTGGTGATTAAGAAGCAGAACAGAACTGATGGCAGATGCTTTGGACAGATGGGGATGGCAGGGAGAGAGGGGGGCTTAAGCCATTTGGTGGCATAGTGTGGCATGATGAGGTTAGACTTTTCCTTTAGGATTCTGTGGGCACTCAGTGACTCCTTTTGAAATTGCCAAGCTCTATGGAAGTGGAGATTTGGGGTTTAGTTTTTTTTTTTTTTTTAACGTTTATTATTGAGAGACAGAGAGAGACAGAGCCGGAGCATGGGATGGGAGGAGAGAGGAGGAGACACAGAATCTGAAGCAGGCTCCAGGCTCTGAGCTGTCAGCACAGAGCCTGATGCGAGGCTTGAACTCACAAACCGCAAGATCATGACCTGAGCCTAAGTTGGCCACTTAACTGACTGACCCATCCAGCCGCCCCTGGGATTTAGTTTAGTGCGTGTCTTTACAATAGCATACTCCGTAGCCTTGATAGAATGATGCATTTCAAACAATGAAAGGATTCTATATTTAAGTTTTGTGTTAGATAAAAATATTTACCGAACTGAAATACAGAGTTTATATAGCATTATGCTTCATGTGTCACAGTGTTCCTGAAGTTATCATGTACCCTTAACTTATTAAAAATATAGAGGCACCTGGGTGGCTCCGTTGGTTAAGCGTCTGGCTCTTGACTTTGGCTTGGGTCATGATCTCACAGTTTGAGTTCGAGCCCTGCATCTGGCTCTGCACTGACAGCACAGAGCTTTCTTGGGATTCTCAATCCTCCCTCTCTCTCTGCCCCTGTCCTGCTCCTGTGCTCTGTTTCTCTCTCTCTCAGGATGAATAAATAGACTTAAAAAAAAAAACTTATTAAAAATATAGTGAAGATATTGGTCTCAATATTCTTTGGGTCTCCCATCTTTGTTTCCCTTTATGTGTTCACTTCATTGTTGCATCTGGTTCTATCTTTCCTCCAAAATTACAGCCACAGAGGCTCACCTGACCTTTCTGCAGGTTTACCTCGTGGACTAGTTCTTTCTGGAAACATTCTGTGCCTTGGCTTCTATAATAATGGAGAATATTAGAGTGATCCTCTTTTTTGTTTTTTGATCTTTATTGATTAAAAAATAAATCTGATCCATGGAAATATACATATATATATGTATATATATATTACACATATACATGCATATATACGACTGTATTATAGAACAGCGGGATGCAGTAGTAAATGGGGTAGTCAAGTGAGTCATCATTAAGAACGTGACCTTTTGCAAAGATTTGAAGAAGATGAGGGCTGGCTGTGAGGATATGTGAGAGGAAGACTATTGGGGCAGAGGAATGGCTTCTGCAGAGCCCCGTGGAGCTGGAAGAGTGGTGGGGAGGCTGGTTTGGCTGGTGTGGAGGGAGTAGTGGGAAAATAGGAGAGGGGGGCAGCACTAGATGGGGCCAGATCGTGTCTATGAACTTCTGTTTTATGCATTTTAAGGTCATTTTATTGGCTCATACTATGAATTTGAAATATGACTTATGGCGAATTGAACTTTGTCCTGATCTCATGATCCTCTGTTTTTTTAGTACTTTTTCTCTTAAAATTTATTTGGTCTGCACAGTGAAAAGGAACAATCTACAACAACGTACATGATACTCAAAAGCATCAGGTGGAGTGCAAGAAGCCAGACACAAAAGGCTGCATTGTAGCCTATAGCATTCTGGAAAAGGCAAAATTACAGGGATAGACATCTAATCAGCAGTTTCTAGGAACTGATGGGAGGGATTAACTGCAAAAGAGCACCGAGAATGGAAATGTCCTGTGTCTTGATTATGGTGGTGGTAACACGATTGTATACATTTGCTACAACTCATTAGACAGTACCCTTAAAAAGGGTGAATTTTACTCTGTGTAAACTACACCCGATTTGTAAAAATTATTTTTAAAAATCTGTTTGGTTTGACGTTAGCATAGCTGTCCCAGCTTCCTTTTTGTTTCATATTTGCTTGGCATGTATTTTTCCCTGCCCATTTATTTATTTATTTGTTTTTGAGGAGGAGTAAGACCCAAGTGAATAAGGGGGGGTGTAGAGAGAGGGAGAAGGAGAGGGGAGAGAGAGAGGGAGGGAGGGAAGGAGAGGGAGAAGGAGAGGAAGAGGGAGAGGGAGAGAAAACAGGGCTCACCCCAAGGAGGGGGGTGGGCTGGTGCTCATCCCATGCGGGACTCAAACTTGAGAACTGTCAGATCATGACATCAGTGGAAAGTCAGATTCTTAACTGACTGAGCCACTCAGGTGCCCCTCCCTGCCCATTTAGTTTCAACCTTTTTGGTCCTTGTATGTTAGGTAGCATTATTTGCGATGGCATTCAGGTGAATTTTTAAAACACCAGGATGATAGCATCTACCTTTAAAGTGTCCCAGGCCATATACATTTCTTTGATTCGTGATGTCCTTGGAGTTGTTTTCATCATCCCCTCGGCTTTTCATTTCTGTGTGTCCTGCCTTCTTTATTTCCTATCCCTAGACTGACTTGCCACGTTAAACCTGCCTTAGGTGTGCTTTTCTTTGTCTTGATGAGTGGAAGTCATCTTTGGTTTTCTCATTATTTGATAACGGAGTGTGAAAGTCTACATCCAGCAGTGTGAAGGGTATGGAGAGACCAAGGACTTGCTCCCTCTGTGAAGATTTTGTTTGGCTTTACTTTTTAGCATGTCTCTGTGTTGGGTCTATTGTATAGATAGATGGCCTTTGAAGGTTTAAGTTCTAATGACAAAATGACTATGGTTTTTGAATGTTTATTTTTGAGAGAGAGACACACACACACAGAAAGCGTGCGAGTGCACACATGAGTAGGGGAGCAGCAGAGAGGGAGCCACAGAATCTAAAGCAGGTTCTAGGCTCTGAGCTGTCAGCACAGAGCCCGACACGGGGCTCGAAGTTAAAAACTGTGAGATTATGACGTGAGCTGAAATCAGACGTTTAACTGACCAAACCACCCAGGCACGCCTAAAATGACACAAATTAAAAAAAAAAAAAAGAGATTAGTGAAAACATTGAGTAGGATGTAGTACAAATAATTGTTATTTTGTGAAGGAGACGGGGGAAGTAAGACCAAGTTGGTTTGTTGTTCCTTTTTTTTTTTTTATTTAATTTTTTAAAATTTTACCTTTAAAAACAGTTTAAAAAAGTTTTATTTTAAATCACATCATTCGGTTTTGCTTTACACTTAGGAAAGAATGAATTGCAGACTACTGAGGAGTTACTTCTCCATTTATTTCTTCTTGGAGGGGCCGAGGGTGCAGGGGGAGTGGTGCCAGACCCTCAGCCAAATGCCATGCTAAAGGCACGTGTGCGTTATCCCTCTGCCTGTCCCTAGCGGAGCCTAGAATAGCGCCTTGCTGCACGTAGTGGCAGCTCAATAAATATTTGTTGAATTGAAAGAGTCTTGTGTTCTTGCTCCTTATTTGCCGAAACTTCGGGGTGGGTCTTGCTACTAGTTTACATTCCTTGGTGCCACAACTCCTGAGAAGTGATGATCTCAGGGGCCCAGGGTATAGGGGAGACTTTTTATCAGGACTGCCTTGTGCTTTCTAAGGCTTAGCCTAACCGCCAAGAGCCTGGTGGGTTGCCACTGCTCTCTCAGTCTCTCCTGTGTCCTCTGTTTTTTCTTCATGACTGATAGTTCTGTATTGAACCCTTCGCATGGACTATTCTTTCCAAATCCTTGCAACTTCTGCAGTTAGCACTGGAATCAGACATAGCTTGACACATAATTATGTCCTTTTGGGGAAAAAGAATGTGTAAAGTCCCTGTACCTGGATTCTACCAGAAGAGAATGTTACTTACCCACTAAGAATAGTAACAATTCACTTATATATCGTTTGTTCAAATTGACAAGCAATTGTTGAATCTTAAGAACGTGTATCTCATAAAGGACGCTGCATCACAGAAATGCTGTTCCTAGGAGATGAGCCCTGATTGCGTAGAGCTAAGCCATACCTGCATGAGGCCTTCTGAAATCAGAGTGAAACAGGATGGTCGCAAGAATTTGGGCCAAGGCTATTACCTAGCCATATCTTTAAAAATTAGTATCGTCTTCTGTGGAAATTGACATTTATTTGTTTGGGAGGATGTATTGATTTTCTATTGCTGTGTAATAAATCACCACAAACTTAGGGCTTAAAACAGTAACATTTTTTAGCTCACCCTTCTGTAACAGCACAGGCTGGCTGGCTGGATTGTCTCCTCAGGGTCCCACAGGGTCAAAATCAAGGTGTTGGCCAGGCTGTGTTCTTTTTTTATTTTTTTAAACTTTTTTTTTTTAATGTTTATTATTTATTTTTGAGATAGAGCATGAGTGGGAAAGGGGCGGAGAGGGAGAAGACACAGAATCTGAAGCAGGCTCCAGCTCTGAGCTGTCAGCACAGAGCCCGATGCAGGGCTCAAACCCATGGACCGCAAGATCATGACCTGAGCTGAGGTTGGGCACTTAACCAACTGAGCCACCCAGGTGCCCCTTCATTCTTTTGTTTTCAAAGATATTTTTTTAATGTTTATTTTTGAGAGAGAGAGAGAGAGAGAGCGAGAGTGCTGATGTGGGGCTGGAACCCACAAAACGTGAGATCGTGACCTGAGCCAAGATCAAGAGTCAGACACTCAACTTACTGAGCCACTAGGCTCCCTGGCCTGGCTGCATTCTTATCAGGAAAGTCTAAGAAGTATTTGCTTCAAAATTCTTTCAGGTTGTCGATAGACTTCAGTTACTTGTGGGTGTAGGACTCAGGTCCTTGTTTCCTTACTGGCTATTAAACTGGGGCCTCTCTCAGGTCTGTAAGGCCGCCTGCGTGTTCCCCACTCCCATGTTCACGCCAGCAAGGGTGTGTCAAATCCCCCTTGAACTTTGAATTGCCCTGATGTTCTTTTTTGCTCCCCACTTCTCACACCTGCCAGAGAAAACATGCTGCTTTTAGGAGATCAGGCCTGCTTGTGTGATCTCCCTTTATTAAGGTCAGCTGCCATATAACATTATCAAGGGTGTGAAGTTTTGTTGCATTCACTGGTTTTAGGCATTAGGGTGGGGTATCTTTTGGAGGCGGGGTCGTTTTAGAAATTCTGCCTACCATAGGGGCGCCTGGGTGGCTTGGTCGGTTAAGCGTCCGACTTCGGCTCAGGTCATGATCTCACGGTCCCTGAGTTCGAGCCCCGCGTCGGGCTCTGTGCTGACCGCTCGGAGCCTGGAGCCTGTTTCGGATTCTGTGTCTCCCTCTCTCTCTGCCCCTCCCCTGTTCATTCTCTGTCTCTCTCTGTCTCAAAAATAAATAAACGTTAAAAAAAAAAAAATTCTGTCTACCACAGAAGGTATTTCTCTTAACTGTCATGTTACTCACTTGCCTAGTCTTTACCTGTTGGCGTGTGCTTGAAAATTACAGCTGGGACACATAAAAACCCACGTAGAATCTGGTTGGATTTGAAGATTGTCTCACAATTTTAGTATATGTATGTGGGCATAAAATGGGTCTGGTGAAATCATTTTTATTTTTAGACGCTAATATTAGAGAACGTTTTTACATGATGCTTAGAGTTAGTCTTTCTGGAAGGCAGTAGCTCTGATACTTCTCAATTATCTGCTAGACTTTGGATTCCATCCCCTGGCATGGATTCCATTCTCTAAAGGGATGGCGGGAGATGAGGAGGTGATGAGTGGATTGCAAAGAACTTTGGTGGTACTAGAGATTACAGGCCCAAGAGTGCTTTTGAACTTGAATGCCTGCTTCTTTTATTCATTCAGCAAATATTTTTATGCACCTTCTTGTAAGGCCAGGCACATGCTGGGTGCTGGTTATGCAAAGGTACACAAAAGAGACATGGTTCCTGACCTCATGGACCTTACTGGAGATAGACATTGAACAAATAAACAAACGAATATACAATCACAAATACAAGTGCCATAAAGGGAAAATTAGAATGCCTTGTGAGAGAATGCAAGAGAATTTACTCTAGCCTGGGAGATGAGGGACGTTTAGACCAAGATTTGGATCGGGCTTCTAGAGAAGAGTGTGCCAGCTGAACAGATCAGCAGAGCCTCTGAATTTTCCTCAGGAGCAATTTGGCGCATTGTGTTGAGGAATGTCCAAGGAACATACTCTTTTTGGAGCTTACCTCACTCCTGCTGGATTTCTGCCTTTGTGATATGCTGTGTCAGAACACTTAGAAATAACACCCGAGTGTGTCGTTGACCCTGGTACCTCAGGGTCCTACGTAGTCCTTTTTGGTCTGAGGCTGTAGCACAGGGGACACTCAAACGATTTCGGTAGACAGAAGGTGGAGACGCTCTTCTGGCTTACCTGCACAAGCCGGGGCTCCGCATCCCTTTCAGGGTCCCCCCATGCAGATTCCAACTGCGTGTCCGTGGGGGTCGGCGGCCCACAGCTCTGGCTGCCTGAGCGTCCTACATCCTTGTGCCGTCTCAGGCCGTGGGACACATCAGTCACCCGCTGCAGCACCGAACGGGGCGGAATGGGGAGTGACTACTTCCCGTGAGCTTTAGCTCTCTTTCAAGTGTGGGAGGGTGTTTGAGCATTCTCTTTTAGCGTTCCCAACCTGCAATCTGGAATTCGGTTAGATGAATCAAAACGTATCCTACGTTCTCTTGCAAGATGCATCTTTTAGTCTCCTAGAGCTGCCACTTTGGGGAGACTGCTCTGTACTCCAGGCTGGGAAGAAGTAAATCATTTGTCTTTCCGGGAGGGACGTAGAATGGACTTGGCAGCAGTTTTATTTTTACCTTTCCTGTCATTTCAGAGGCTGGCAGCCTAGAGGTAGGGTGTGGAACAGAGCCGTAAATTACCCTTGGAATGACTGGAAGGGTCCCATTTTAACTCTTAATTGCGCCTTTCCCTTTTAACCTCCCCTTCTTATCCCCTTCCCTATGGCCGCCCTCCCCCCACCCACCCCCCCCCTCGAATCCACATTTGAACAGGGAGGAAGAATTGAGGAGGGGGTAGGTCGGAGCAGGTTTGCTTGTCGATGCCTCTCTCCATGGTGGAAACAGTTTCTTTTCCCATTACCAATTCCCCTGTTTTTTTTTTTTTTTTTTTCCTGTGCTTCTATTTTAAGAGCCTGTTTTTTTGCTGGTTGTCTTACTGGAAACTGGCCCAGCCTCACTCAGTTTTGTTTCCATGCTGCTATTAAAAGACAATGCCCAGTTAAGAGGCCTTGGAAGAGGGGCAGGACAGACACCATCTTGGGTCAGGTCATCCAGGCACATATCGATTCCTTGGATTGGAATGTGAAAAGGGTTTATTGGGTGCTTTTAATGTCTATACATTGTTTTTTGATTTATTTATTTATCAAAAAAAATTTTTTAATGTTTATTTTTGGGAGAGAGAGAGAGAGAGAGAGAGAGCGAGCGCACGAGTGGGGGAGGAGCAGAGAGAGAGAGAGGGAGACACAGAATCCAAAGCAGGCTTCAGGCTTTGAGCTGTCAGCCTAGAGCCCGGCCCCGGGCTTGAACTCACAGACTGTGAGATCATGACCTGAGCTGAAGTTAGACGCTTAACTGACAGCCACCCAGGCGCCC
Source organism: Felis catus (assembly GCF_018350175.1). Taxonomy (NCBI): domain Eukaryota; kingdom Metazoa; phylum Chordata; class Mammalia; order Carnivora; family Felidae; genus Felis; species Felis catus. The sequence goes on from NC_058382.1 coordinate 45,040,346, forward strand.
ATTGATTTGTCTTTTTAAGTGGAGGTTAGCTCACTATTAGTTGTTATACCTCGAAACTTCTCTTGTGTGGAGCTCAAATACTGATGGGCCTGAATCGGAGGTCAAAGAACCCCTGTTTTGTGTCTTGGCATCTTTTACCAAGATAGAAAATTATGCTCAGCGCTTGGTATCCAGTCAGCCGGGACTTCTTGACATTTGGGAGAGATGTGTCCCTATGCTTTGAAGAATTTTCACATTTACTAATACAGAGTGTTTGGAGAGTCCTGAATGTCGCCTGACGTACATTCTTATCAAGATTCTTGCTTTCTGTATTTTTTTGAGCATATCCTCACACTATAGTTACCTGTGTTTTAAAACTTTTGCTCACTTTTATTTTTTCTCATGTGATGAACTGTTTTTATTTACATTGGCTGCAATATACAGATTGATTTTTTAAAAAAATTATTAAGTTAGGTTTACTGAGATATAATTTGTACACGGTAAAATTCATCCTTTGCAGTATACAGTTCTGTGGGTTTTGACAAAAGCATATAATCTGGTAACCGCTACCATACTCAAGACGTACACAGTTTTATCTCCCTGAAAAGTTCTTTTGTGCCTCTTTGTCGTCAGCCTCTCCTACTACCTCCAGCCACTGCCAAACACCAAATCTGTTTTCTTTCTTTTTTTTTTTTTTTAATTTTTTTTTTCAACGTTTATTTATTTTTGGGACAGAGAGAGACGGAGCATGAACGGGGGAGGGGCAGAGAGAGAGGGAAACACAGAATCGGAAACAGGCTCCAGGCTCTGAGCCATCAGCCCAGAGCCTGACGCGGGGCTCGAACTCACGAACCGCGAGATCGTGACCTGGCTGAAGTCGGACGCTTAACCGACTGCGCCACCCAGGCGCCCCCCAAATCTGTTTTCTTTGCCTATAGTTTGCCTTGCTTCTTCCCAAATGTTATAAAAATGGAATGACAAACTGTAGCCTTTAAAGTCCTCCTTCTTCTGGTTAGTGTAGTGCATTTGAGATAAATCCATGTTGTTTTGTGTATTAGTAGTTCGTTTGCTTTTATTTGCTAAGTAGTATTCCCTTGTATGGATGTACCACAGTCTGTCGATTTCACCAGTTGAAGGACTTTGGGTTGTTTACAAGTTTGGAAATAAGGAAGAAAGTCACTGTAAACATTTGCCTAGAGGTTTTGGGGAAGCCTGTATTTTCCTTTCTTTTGGGTAAATATGTAGGAGTAGGACTGTGGTTTGTATGCTAAATGCATTATTTAACTTCATGAGAAACTGCCAAACCGTTTTCTAAAGTGGCTCTACCATGTTTGAGAGGTTCAGTTTGCTTGCATCCATCCTCCTCAGCACTTTTTACTGGCAGTTTTTTTGTCTGTTTAGTGTCCATTCTGACACGCGTGTGATGGTGGCTCATTCTGATTTTAATTCGTATTTCCCTAATGACTAATGATGTTGAACATCTTTCATGTGCTTGTTTGCCATTTGTAGATCATCTCTGGTGAAACGTTAGTTAAAATCTTTTGATTATTTTTTATATTGGTTTGTTGTTACTGAGTTTTGAGAGTTCTTTATATATTGTGGATCTAAGTCCTTTATCAGATATGTATTTTGCACATATTTTTCCCCAGTCTCTGGATTGTCTTTTTGTTTTCTGGCCAATGTTTTTAGAAGGGTAGGCATGTTGAATTTTGATGAAGTCACTAACTGTTTTTAAAAATCCATTTCCATGTGAAGGTTATGATAGAGTTAATAATCTCAAATTGTGAGCCACTACCAAATTTGAATTCCACTTTTAACTTGGCAAAAAATTTTGTGTTCTGGCTTGTAAGGCATCACTTTTTTGGACTCTTCATTTCGTTTTCACTCATGGTACCAATGCTAGGGCTGCCCTCCTTATTTTTTAACCAAGGAAACAAAGTTTTATATAAGTACTCCACATCAACTATTGCCGTGTGATGATGGTCAACAAAGCTGCACTGGAAGGACAGTGCCAGGTTGTCAGCCAGGCTCACTCACTGGCCAAGTGGCTCTCACATGTCAGCATTGTAGGGTGTGATGCAAGTTTGTGTCTGAGCAAAATTACAAATCGCCGCATTTCCACTAAGATGTAGGCTCCTTGAGATCAGGGACTCTTTCTGGTTTTGTTTCTTAGTGCTCACCAGTTTACTGAAGAGTACGATACAGGATACGAATCAACAGCCAGATGGAAGAGATGCATAGGGTGGGGTGTGGGGGAAGGTGCCGAGCTTCCGTGCGCTTTCCAGGCCCGCCGCTCTACCCACATCTCCACGTGTTCACTGATCCGGAAGCTCCAGGCACCCTTTCTGTTTTGTTGCTAGTCCTAGAATAGGGCTTAGTGCTCAGAAAACAATAGATGAAGGGTACCTGGGTGGCTCAGTAGGTTGAGCGTCCCACTCTTGGTTTCACCTCAGGTCATGATCTTGCTGTTTGTGGGATCAAACCCTGCGTCTGGCTCCATGCTGATGGTGCGGAGCCTGCTTGGGGTTCTCTCTCTCCCTCTCTCTCTGCCCCTCCCCTGCTTGAGTGTATGCCTGTGTGTGCTCTCTCTCTCAAAATAAATCAATAAAACCTAAAAGGAAAATAATAATTGATTGCTTTTCAGTGGACTTCATGAAAAGCGATACAAGATGTCCCAAAGCAACCAAGGCTGTGACTTTCAGGGTGCAGCTGAGGACCGAGGCCAACTCTGTGAATGGCAAAGCCTGAGTGCCAGGGGACAGCCCAGAGCCCTGTCTGGGGCTCGTGTGCCACAAATCTGTTTCTAGGAGTGTGGAGAGAGATTTCCAGGGCCCTGGCCCTGACTGGATTTCTTAGGGAGGCTTCAGTTTCTGAGAGAGGAACTTAGGTGAGGACATGCCAGCATTCTGAGAAGGGCATGCTGTGAAGAAAACTCAGTCTCTGTAACTAGGTGACTTGAAACTACTTGTGGAGTTTTGCTGTTCCATCTTCTTCTGACTACCACAGGAGCTGCATAACTCCCCACCCGACCCCTGCTGCCCACCCGCCCTCAAAATGGTGGCAGGATCGGGCCAAAGTTGAAGTCACTGGCAGAGCTGAAGCCAGGCTGCCTGTGGTGGAGCCCAGCTCATCTCCACCCCATCGTCCCGCGTTTGTCCTGATACTATTTTGGCTTATGGTGTGTGGTTTCAACATTTGGGCCAGCTTTTAATCACGACATAGTCCCATCTTGTAAGGGCTGAGTGAATCCTCCAAGAGAGGAAACTGCTGAAGGGAAGATTTTCCTTAAATGTTGAGACCTTCTCTTCTTTGAGACTCTTCTATTAAAGGTAATTCAAGGTGAAAAAGGTAGTAACTCCCGATTTGGGGCAAGAGAAGAATCTGGGCAATGGGTGTGTGTGTGTGTGTGTGTGTGTGTGTGTGTGTGTGTGTGTGTGTGTGTGTGTGTGTGTGTGTGTGTGTGTGTGTGTGTGTGTGTGTGTGTGTGTGTGTGCGCGCGCGCGCGCGCGCGCGCGCGCGCGCGCGCAGGGGAGGGGAGGGCGGGGGTGGCAGTGAGCTGCGGCCAGGGAGGCAGCACTTCACGCCAAGTGGTCCCAGCTGCCCCTGGTTTCCAGGCTAATCCCAGCCCTGCTGCAGCCCATCATTCAGGGCAAGCTGCTATCATTAGTGGTTAAACATTTCTGAAACTATTCTCTCTCAACTCTGACCACATGCCCTTTCGGGGAAGGGAGGGAGGAGTCAGGGGGAGTTAGTGGGGCCCACCCTGCTGTCATGCCCAGCTGCTCTGCAGAGGGACAAGGAGCCCTCGACTGGACGTGCTCATGGGCTTTTTGGAGCCTGTGTGTGTGACAGGACTGAGGTCGCATTTTCTATGCTGCCCACACAGCCTGCTGCCTCTTGAGTGATACAGCCCTCTGCTGTGGGCTGTGAGTACCAAATCAGAGAGGATTTTTTGTCCTTTTAAGGGGATTCTTGGCTGAAATAAACTTTCTATTAACCAGTTTTATCTCTCTTGAGCTCTCTGTCTTAAACACATATACACACATTTGCCAGTGGCTGAAGACCCGTCTTTCCCTTTGGAACTAATCTGTACTCCTCCTGCTTTCGATGAGGGCTTGTGGTAAAGTGTTCAGTACTAACATTTCTTCCCGTGATGTGGGAGTTTGAAATATTTTTCTTGACTGAGGTGTGGTTGACAGCTTTTGATTTATGAAATTAGCTCAGGGAAAAATAAGATGGAAAAAGAGAGTCCAAATTAAATCCTTATTTCCATAGCTCATTTGTGCCCTCTCTATCCATTTTTAACTGTCGTGCAGTCTTTAGGTATGAACTCCAAGGTTTGCAAGGTTTCTTCTTTCCTTCCTTCCTCCCTTCTATCCGTCCTTCCTTCCTTGCTTCTAGTTTTGGTCCAAGAAAAGACTTTTTTCCTTACTCAAAGGTGTACAAACTCAATGAAGAAAACTAGAAAAGCATAAAAGGAAAAGCTAAGGGAATTCATGTTCACAACAAAGATAATCACTATTAATACATATTTTTTAATCACTATTGATATTTTGGCTTATTGGAAAAAGTCTGTTTCTTGTGCTAGAGTAGGTGGTTGGTGGGGGCACCTGTTCCCCCCCCCCCCCCCCCCCGAGAACCTACAGGTTTGTTGTGCTGCAGGCTTGTTCCAACACGCTGATTGAGGGGGGTCTCACCAGCAGAGGTGTTGTGGTAGGTATGGAGCCTTCCAGCCCAGCAGGGGACCTTTCTGTTAGAGCTCTTTAGCTTTCTATTGGCCGAGTGACCCATGAAAGAATAGCCTGGGAGGGATTCAGTTCAAATCCAGGTTTCCCACCCCCAGCCTCCAACCAAAGAGCATCGGCTCTTGACCTTAGACTGCTTGGATTTGAGTCTTGCTCCAGTGCTTACTTTCTCTGTCTTTTTTCTTATCTGTAAAATGGGCATAATAATAGTAAGCTCCTTCCAGGGTTGCCCTGTTAAATGAGATAAAATACGTGAAGTGCACAGTGCATCATGGATATCTGTTACATAATGTTCAGGCTCAGCACATATTATATACTTGTATAGTAATTATTCCTTTCATTGTTGATAGTAACCTCACTGCCCCATGTCACATGAGATAGATTGGTCTTTCTTCAATGGATAATATTTAAATGCTCTCACTGCTGAAAACTAGTAGATAATGACTAAGTAGTAGCATAGTCTCCTTTGACAAAACAGCTGGACTGAAGGGCAGGGAGGCTTAGATATTTTCACTAGTGAACAAAGTCAGGCTACAGCAGGATCGTGAGAATACATACTGCCTACTATCTGTTGTTCTGAAGTTGTCAAATAGATTCTTTGCTCCTGGATCCCACCGTTTTCCTTGTGATATAGATCCCTTTATGCATTGTTCCTCATTTGTTGGGATGGACCACGGAGTCATCTTTTCTACATAAAACATGTCAACCTGTGCATTGGCTGAGGCTGTCTGGTGCCTCTTGACTTCCTTTCCCAAGGGCAGTATGTTTCTAGCTATAGAGAAAATGGATTTGGATAAGTTTTGGGCTCTTTTTGCCTAATGGGAGAAATATGTCATCTGTAGCCTGTCCAGTGATTCTTGTTTATTTCTTACATTTGAGCCCAATAAAAATAATGTGATGGTCACAGGATATTTTGCCAGTTATTTCAGATGTGGGGGCAATTCACTCTGGATTTGTTTACTTCAAGTGGAAAAGTTTACCCAAAGTTGCCTTCTGGGTTATTACCAAGAAGGAACCTTACCTGGGGCTCTCTGTTTGGAGCCAGCTTCTGTTGAGTCAAAGACCAGAGGGGCTATTAAAGGTCTTATTTCCAATAAATAGAGAGGGAATGCGGTGACTTAGATGGGACATACTGCTGTCTTTTTCACAGTGACTTATGTCTGTCTGCTTTATACTTTGAATTTCCAGGACGCACAGACATTCAGGTGGTTCAGCCAGAACAACCACAGCAACCGGCGAGCAAAGCCCCGGTACTAGCAACCGGCACCGCCAGCCCGTCAAGAACCCAACCCACAATGGCTTGGCCAATGGCACAGGTGAGTGACAACCCAAAATACCAGCCTGAATGAAAGCAGCGGCTTCTAACTTGTGCTCACATGGAGCCAGGACTCTGCTGTGTCAGGATGTAGGGTGGGCGAGAGAAGACTCCGATACTGAAATGAACTTGAACCCATCACCCTTTCCATTGGCCCATCTTCTTTTGTCTCTGGCCAAGGTTATTCTCCATATGACTTCATACACTCTTCTAAAATATTACTTTGCACAAAAATAAAGAGTATTGATTTTTTAGATTCATTTCTTATCAGTTTTGGGGGCAAGGGGTATCTTATTTCTATATGATACATTTTTTATTCCCTTAATTTAAGGAAATGATCAGACTAGGGAGAAAGAAGACTAAGTATTGTTGCTCCGAGCTGGGTTTGAGAAGATGGCGGCACCGTTGGATCGGTTGGGATGCTGACTAGGGGCAGAGCCAGGTGCCATGGGATTGGGGTGGGGAGGGCACATTCTGTGGCTGTGAGAGTATTTGTCCCATTTGAGAATAGGTGCCCCTTCTGTGTCCACAGAGAACTTTCCTGCCCTTGATTCTACTTCTCTGTAAGTGGGAAGGGAAGGACCTATTTCAAAACAAATCATTTTTTGTCATGCTTTCCTTCTGTCTCATCAGGACGGTGTCGAATTAGAAAGGAAAAAGAAGTCCAGTTTTCTAAATGTCTTGAAAATTGTCAAAGCTTTAGTATGGCCGATCGTTTGCTCATTTGTTTTAATTTGAAGCAGTTGGGAATGGACTTGGGTGTTTGCTTCAATAAACTGTAGAAATGTAAGTGTTTAAATCAGTATGTGACATCGAATTTTGTAGATGCTTGTGATAGCAGAGGTGTGGCCCAAAGAGCAGAGATCTGGAGCGGCAAGCCTGTTCATAGCATTCCCGTGGTATTGCTACTCCTCTTTGCGAGACCAGCATACTGAATAGCACAAATCGGTTAGCGTTCCTTTCTCGTGACTTTCCTATAGATGCGAGCTGCAGAGCCCGTCTGATAGTTTATGGTGTTTAGTTATACCATTATGTGCACCGGGCTGCAGGATGCAGTGGCCTGTCCTTGTTTCAGTGTATCTGTGGTGGCCTGACTTACTCCTTGGAGTTTGGGACCTGCTTGAAGAAATCGAGTTAGCTGGCTCACCCTGAGCCTTAAGGATAAGGATGAGCTGGAGGTGGGGAGTACAGGCGGCTACCATCTCATCCTCCCGGTGTCCCTGTGCCAGCCACCATATCCAAGTGCTGGAACATCCAGTCGTAGCAGCCACGGGGGGCGGTGGGGCGGGGGCCTGGCCTCCAGTCTGTGTGAAGAGGGTGGCCAGGTGGTGGCTGTGGACTGTGTTAGAGAAAACCTGATGCGGCTCCGTGAACACCAGTAAATATGCTTCCCTTAGAGAAAGAAGTCACTTGTGGAGGAGGGCCAGCCCTTACAAATGGGGAAGGGGAACTGGTTTTTTTAGAACCACTTGTTTCCTGGAGGCTGTGGCCAGGCTACCAACCCCTCCGTTTCTCAGGGGTCTATATTCCTTGACACTGGTTTCCTTCAGTCATCTCTGCTTTTCTTATAAAAAACTATTGGTAAATTGACTTTATATGGTGATGGTCTTTGAGTCACTTTCCTTGGATACCAGAAGAGATCTGCGTTTCCCCTGTGTTTATTTTTAGGTACCTTTGTGTGTTATCCTTATCTCCAGGAACATTATGTTTCAGCAGACGAGGCAGGTGCCAGCCGTGTCCTCAGAAAGCCAAAGCTGCATTGGGCATGTTTTATGGTGGTGTATCTGAATGCCTAGACTGTTCCCAGAACCCGTCTGTGAGGGACGGTTGTTGCGTTTTGGGGATTTCTGCCTGTTAAAATACTAAGGCCTTGGCCTCCGTCTCGTCTCTCTCCTTTCTGCTGTGATGACGGTTCACCTTTGCCTCACAGCCAGTCTGGACTTTGTAGGCTCTTTCGCGTCCACCCAAGGGGTACAGGAAGATCTTACCTTCCCTTTGGGGAGCAGACAGAAGCCCACTCTTTGGCAGCACAAGACAAGAAGGGAGTTTGCGGCTGTGAATGAGGACATCTTCATCCTTCAATACTCTGCTCTTAGAGCTGTGAGGACCAGTTCCAAAATGGTGGTGGCAGCGAGCTGTGCCTCCAGGAAATATTTCCACAGACACACAAGATTGATTTAGCAAGCCTTTCTGGCTGTGCTCTGCAGTTATGCATGAAAAAGACATTTGGGGCAAAAACAGAACCGAGTTCCAGGTGTTTTTTTTCATGTTGTCACAACTGTAAAGTATCCATTTTTATAAAATGAAAGTGAATGGCAGCCCGTCTGTATAAACCTAATATTACCAAGGTTTGGAAGGGGTGCATTTGAGAAGTAGACGAATGGTATATAGCACTTCATTGAGGCTTGTGTGCCATGAGTGACTTTGTGACTTTTTATTGAAAACTTTACCAAGAAAATTACATCTCTTACTCGTCTCTTAAATGTGATTTCCATGCACATGAAGTCTGGAGTCACGCTGGCCGCGGTCAGTGGTGGGCCTTAGTTTTCTCATCAATAAAATTAGGACAAGAGTCTATATCTCAGAAAGTTGTTATAAGGAATAAATTATATAAAGCATATAGAGTGCCTAAGACCTCAAAGTTAGCTTTTGTCTTGATGAATAATTTCATACAATTATAGTTATGTAGCATGGGTATGTGGGATTTTTTGTCTCTTATTTTTTATACATGCTTCTATGTATCTGTTGTCTTGTTTATTTTTTTTTTAGTGGCCTCATACTACTTCACAGTTAATATTCATTTACCCATTCTTCAATTCTTACGTATTTCTCTGTTGTAAAACAAAATCCTAATGCAAATGTCTTTGCACACAGCTTTGTTTCTTCCTGAATAAAGTTCTTGAGTCAGAGGATACAAATGTTTAGAAATGAGATCAGATGTATGTTAACAGATTGCCTTCCAAAGGGATTGAAGCAATCATATATTCCAAAGCAGTATGAATTTTCCACTAGATGGTATATGAGGTTTATTTTTTTCCTGAAACCTTATAAATACTGGTTTATCATTTTGCTAGTAGCTCTTAAGTGTCGCTTCATTGTGGAACCTAATTGCATGTTTTTAGTTATTAGTTGCTCCACCGTTTCTTTCCTCTTGTGTGATTTTTTTTCATAGAATTTGATTTTTTTTCTTGATATTTGGAAGTTTATTTTAGAGATTTATATATTAGAGATTGCTTTTTTTTTAAATTGTGGCAGAATATACATAGGCATTAAACATTTGAAGTATGTAATTTAGTGGCATTAATTACATTCTCAATGTTGTGCAACTGTCACCACCCCTATGCACTTCTAGAACTTTTTCATCTTCCCAAACTGAAACTCTGTACCATCTATCTATCCATCCATCTGTAGCTTATTTATTTATTTATTTTGAGAGAGAGAGAACACGAGAGTGTGGGGGAGGGGCAGAGAGAAAAGGAGAGAGAGAATCCCAAGCTGTGTGGGCTTGATCGTCATGAACCGTGTGATCACGACCTGAGACGAAATCAAGAATTGGCTCCTTACTAGACCAAACCACCCAAGAGCCCCTGAAACTTTGTACCCTTTAAACAGTATTTTTTTCCTTTCCATTTGCCCTCCAACACCAGTCCTTGGTAACCTCTCTTCTACTCTCTTTAACAGTTTATTTATTCTAGGTACCTCATAGAAGTGGAACAATTTTTCCTTTTGTCTCTGGCTTATTTCACTTGTCATGTTTTCCAGATTCATCCATGTTGTAGCCATGTATCAGAATCTCATTCCTTTTTAAGGCTGAATAACATTCCACCGTATGTGAATGTCACATTTTATGTATCCATTCAGCTGTTGATGGACATACAATTGTGCCTACCCTTGGGCTAGTTTGAATAATATTGAATAATGCTGTTGTGAATAGGGGTGTACATGTATCTGTTTGAGTCCCGGCTTTCAATTCTTTTGGCCATAAACCTAGGAGTAGAGTTGATGGGTTTTATGTATGATAATTCTGTGTATCTTTTTGAGCATTCCTCAAACTATTTCCATGGCAGATGCACCATTTTACATTTCCTCTAGCAATGAATGAGTGTTCCAGTTTTTCCATATCCTTGCCAACACTTGTTTCCTGATTTTTTTTTAATAGCCATCTTAATATATACGAAGTACTTAGGTATAAGTTTTATCTGTTACGTTTATGATTGTAAGTTTACCCCCATGTATGGTTTTACATTTTTCTCTCATTTTCTGTGGCTTTTATAGAAAAGGAGATAGAAAACTTAAAAATAATTATGCCTGAACATTTTTTTTTTTTTGAGAGAGAGAGAGCACGAGCGTGCGCGCGAGCACACAAGTGAACAAGGGGCAGAGAAAGAGAGAACGCACAGCGGGGCTCACCCAAAGTGGGGCTCATGTTCTACCTGAAGCAGGGCTTATGTTCACCTGAAGTGGGACTCCAGCTCATGAACCGTGAGATCACGGTGAGATCATGACCTGAGCCGAAGTCAGAGCTTAACCGACCGAGCCACCCAGGTGCGCCATGTTTTTCTAATGTCTCAAAGGGCTAGTCCTGCCCTATAACTGTTTCTCCATGATATTCTTTGGTAGTTTATACATTTTCAAAACAAATTTCAGACTTTGAGTTTTTAGAAGCGTGGTGGGATGTAAATGGAAATTGGGTGAATTAGCCAGGAAAGGACTAAATTTTCCCATCAGGTAACATGGTATGGCTTTGTCCATTTACAAGTTTCTCTTCTTGTTTTTCATCTAATTTTTCTTCTTTTTTTCCATCTAATTTAGTTTTTCTTTCTATAAGCCTCACCCACCCTATGTCATGCTAATTATGAAAGGTTTTTCTAGTTTGGGTGCTCTTTTTTTATTTTTTTTTTTAATGTTTATTTAATGTTTGAGAGAAAGAGACAGAGTGCAAGTAGGGGAGAGGCAAAGAGAGAAGGAGACACAGAATCTGAAGCAGGCTCCAGGCTCTGAGCTGTCAGCACAGAGCCCAACGCGAGGCTTGAACTCACTAACCATGAGATCATGACTTGAACCAAAGTTGGACACACAACTGACTGCACCACCCAGGCGCCCCTTGGTTGCTCTTAGGAAGAACTGAGTAGTCCATTGCCTTGGAAATACATTGCTTGTGTTTCATGGACAAGAGATAGTGACTGCTTTACTGTGCATTGTATATTACGAGCTGATCTTCAGTTTAAAAAGTTTCCATTGTTGGCAGTTGCCTTCGCCATTCCTGGATGTGGGGGCTTTGTATACCAAGAACCCCACACTACTCTGCACACACCTGAAGATCTTGGAACACACAGTGAGCTGGCAGCCTGTCCGGGATTAAGAACAAGAATTTACAAATCCTGATCTTTTTTTGGCTAACTGTGACAAGTATGTCTCAGCCCTGCATGAATATCTGATTCATAAAGTTAGAGTGTTTAACCAACATCACAGAGGGAACCTTGTGAAATACTCCTTGTTGCGGAAACCAGAGACCATTCAACTGCCATTTTACCTACTTGCCCCATTTACCCTGTCGTCTTGGTACAGGAAAGCCGTCAAAGCAATCTTCATTTCTCCTCCTGTCCCTCCGTTGTTTTTACTTAATGGTATTCTGGATTTGAATACTGGTTTTGCTGTTTGCTACCTGCGTGGCGCTGTCTGGGTGGAACCTCTGTGAGCTTCAGTTTTGTCTTAAATATGATGGGAATAGCATCTTCCTCACAGAGCTATTGGGCAGATAAATGGGCTAATGAAAAAAAATTTGCTAAAGACACCGCAGGATCCTGGATTGGTTCTTGTAACATAAAAAGGACCTTAGTGGAGAAGCTGGCGAATCCAAATAAAGTCGTAAGTTTAATTAATAGTAATACATTGGTGTTCATTTTTTAGCTTTGACAAATGTGCTATGCTTATATAAGATAATATGCCCTTGACTCAGTTTCCCCTAATATTGCTATCTTTGTACTATCTTTCCAACTTTTGTTTTTTGAGAACTTAGATATTCTATTTTTTTTTCAATTTATTTTTTAATTTACATCCAAGTTGGTTAGCACATAGTGCAACAATAATTTCAGGAGTAGATTCCAGTGATTGATCCCTTGTGTATAACACCCACTGCTCATCCCAACAAGTGTCTTCCTTAATGCCCCTTACCCATTTAGCCCCTCCTCCTCCCACAACCCCTCCAGCAACCCTCAGTTTGTTCTCCGTATTTAAGAGTCTCCCTGTTTTTATATTTTTGCTTCCCTTCTCTTTGCAACTTTTCTAGAAGTCTAAAATTATTCCAAAATAAAAATGAAAAGGAAAGAAACTGCTTTGCAATTGATAGTGTTACATAAATATCAGGTGGTTTTATTTCAGATTTCTTTCCCTAGATTATTAGATTTAGTCCAGCAAATATTTAGTGAACAAATATTTGTCAAATGCCATTTTGCTAAGCACCATGGATGGTGTAAAGAATTATAAAATAAGGTTTCTGCCTTATAATCTCTTTTAAAAAAAGAAGCTCAAGACACTGTTTCCTAAGTACCAGCACAGCAGATGTCACAGGGGCTGTGTGTTTGAGTAGCTGGGACCCCAGGTGTTGTGGGATCCACAAAGGGGATCAGTCTCGTCTAAGTAGTGGAGAGAGGGGCTGAAATGAGCAAGGGGGTGTAGGCAAGGTCATAGGAGACAGAGAGTGGAAGTAGTGAAAAATGAAGGAAACAAATTTTCCCTTGTTCTCAAGAAGGATGCAGTCTTTGAGGGGAGGTAAGTTGTGTATATCACATCATTAGGATTAATAGAGAACATTGACAATATAGTTTGAATAGAGCTAAAATGTAAAATACAGCAATTCTGTAAGGCATGACTAAATTCTAACTTCTTGTCTTTCTCAGTCCAGTTTTTTTCTTCTAATTGAAGCCACTTCATGGCTTGATTAGGGGACTCTCACTGGTTTATCATTGTGACTGTAGGCCAGTGACTTCATTGTTGATTGTCTGAACTTCAGTGTCTTCTGGATATAAGCTGTGATGGGTGGATTTATTTCTGAGGTTCTTTCAAGCTCTCACATTCTAAGAATGTGTGTACATGTGTACACACACATACACTTTTTGAGAACAGAAGAGTATAAGCATGGACACAAAGTTGTCAGCTCGAGGATACCTGGCTCTCATACTCTATTTCCAAATCAAAGCATAGCACAAAGCTTCAAAACAGATGAGTACTGTGGTGGATCCCAGGCTCTTGGGTGGGTCTGTGGACAGATACAATCCTGGTGGGAACCCCCCCTTTTTTTTTTTTGAAATGGATTTCTTTATTTTTGTTTATATTTATTTATTTATTTAGAGAGAGAGAGAGAACCCAAGAAAAAAGGAAAGAGAGAATCCCAAGCAGGCTTTAGCTCAGAGTCGGATGGTGATCCCATGAGCCGTGAGATCATGCCCCGAGTGGAAATCAAGAGTCAGCGCTTAACTGCTTAACTCATTGAGCCACCCAGGCGCCCTGGTGGGAACCCTTCTAACTAGATTGGAGGGTCTTTTCCATTGGCATGGAAAATGGGCCTCTGCTTTTGTTCTTTTCCTGGTCAACAGTCTCATAATAATTATTTTTAACAGGTAGTACATGTACATTCTGAAAATTTTAAAAGTATAAGTAGCTCAAACAGTGTAAAGTGTCCTTCCTGTTCCAGTCCTGTAGCCTCCAGTTTCCTCCCCGGAGGCAGTCACTGTTGTGTTCCTTATGATTCTTTCAAAGCTATTCTTTGACTGTACAAGCATATGCACACATATTCTTTGAAAACACACACACACACGGTAGCACAATATATATGCTGTTCTGCACCTTCGCATTTAATAATTATCTTAGAAATGTTCGCATAGAATCTGAAGCAAACTTGAAGAGCTTTGCCTCTTTCCTTCTCTGCTAAACCCAGCCAGAGATGGGGACAATTTTAGTCTCATAAAAAAACAGTAATCACCGTGGATTCGACTATTTTAAATATGTTTAAATCCAAGAGCTCATAATGAATGATCTTTACACAAAACAGAATTTCACTGTTCATTTTTGGACACCAGTGAGTAAAAGGAAAGACTCAAGCATTTCTCCTGCCTTTTCTTTACAAACTGAACCTCAAGGTAGCCAAAGAGTTGATGAGGGACAGTTTCTCTTACAGGCAATGATAGAATTAGAATATAACTGTTTTGCAGTCCACAGCCAATTTAGGTTTAGGTAATAATCACCAGCGGCTGCTAGCATTGCCAAAGGGTGATAACCAGATGTTCTGTGCCTCCTGATGGAGGTATGCAAAGTCCATCTGTGTCACAAACATTGAGTTTATAAAAGTAAAAATAATATTATAATGAATCTAACCCCGGTCTTTAAATATTATTGGCTCATGGCTGTTTTAATTTCATCTACAGGCCTCCCCCACCTTTGTTCTCCACACCCATCCCCACTTCCCTCCCTCCCCCCCCCCCCACCTCCCTATGAATGCATTTAAATTTCTCATTATCGCTGGAGTGCTTGAGTGGCTCAGTTGGTTAAGCGCCTGACTTTGGCTCAGCTCATGATCTCACCATTCCTGAGTTTGAGCCTTGCGTTGGGCTCTGTGCTGGCAACTCAGGGCCTGGAGCCTGCTTCCGATTCTGTGTCTCTCTTTCTCTCTGCCTGCCTACCCTCCCCCCCCCCCCCCCCCCCCCCGGCCTCACATCTTTCTCTCTCTCAAAATTAAATAATAAAAAAATTAAATTTTTTAATATTGCCAACTGTTCTCCAGAGATGTTCTAATAATTTCTACTCCTACCAGTGATAGGTGAAAATGCCAGTTCTTCCTACACCCTTATGAGCGTGCGATTAACTATTTTTGTTCTTACCAATCTGATAGGTTAAACAATGGTATTTCATCATAGTCTTCAATTACATTTCTCATCTCGTAATTGAAATTGAGCATCTTTTAATACGTTTAGAGGTAATTTGTATTTCCTCTACTCTGAAGTGTCTGTGCATGTTTTTGGTCTTTTTCTAATTGATTTGTAGAGGTTCTTTTCATATCAAAGAAATTAGCCATTAGTCTGTAATATGGGTTGGTAATAATTTTCCCCAACTGGTTTTTCTTTGATTTTGATTTTGCTTGTGATTTTTTTTTTTGCTACTTAAATTAAAAAAAACTTTAATGTAGTTGAATTCATCCATCTTTTATGTCTTCTCGATTTTGTGTGATACTTCAAAAAGTCTTTTACACTTTGAGATAAAAGTAACCTCCTCTGTTTACTTCCTTTTAAGTTTCATTTCTTATGTCAAAATTTTGGATTCATGTGGAATTCATTTTCATAAAACGAGTAAGGTAGGGATAAAACTCATTTTTTTCCCCCAGTATATTACCCAGTCATCACAGCAATATTTATTGAATAATCTCTTTACTGCAGTCATTTAAAATGCCACCTTTGTCATATACTAAATTCTTATGTGTATTTAATTCTGTTTCTGGAGTTCCTTATTAATTTCATCACCGTCTGCTTATTCGTGTATCAGTACCACATTGTTTTAATTGTTGTGGCCTGATGGTGTGTTAATACTTTAGAGAATTACCCGTCCCTCCACAACACTCTTCTTTAGAATTTTGGTGGCTGTTCTTCTGCATTTAGTTTTTCTTAAAACTTTTAAAATTAAAAAAAAAAAATTTAATGTTAATTTTGAGAGAGAGAGAGAAACTGAGTGTGAGCTGGGGAGGGACACAGAGAGGGGGAGGCACAGAATCCGAAGCAGGCTCCAGGCTCTGAGCTGTCAGCACAGAGCCTCATGTGGGGCTCAAACCCGCAAACTGAGAGATCATGACCTAAGCCAAAGCTTAACCAGCTGAGCCACTCAGGAGCCCCTAGTTTTTCTTATAACTTTTTGAGTGAATTTATTTAGTTCTCAAAAATGTGATGGTTTTTTTTGTATTGGAATTGAGTAAAATTTATAGATTTGCATGAAGAGAGTTGTCATCTGCTGTGTTTTACTAATCGGCTGAGATAGAATAGGAAATAGAAGTATGAAGTCTTGCATTTGTGTTGGGGAAACACCAGTTGCATGAGATGGAGCCATTTATTAAACAACTAATTTAGCTGATGTGTGCCAGACCGTATTTCATACACTGGGGAGAAAGCAAATGGATTGATCACAGGTAGTCCCTAGGCTCTTTTCCATTTCTTAAGATCAAGCAGCATCACAGCCTGTGAAGAAATTTTGGTTTCAGCTGGTTACCAGTCTCAGGTTAGCCAAGAAGATTATATGGTTGCTTCAGAGTTGTTACGATCTTGGCTTGCTTTAGAGGATGTGCCAAGAGGGAGAAGCAGAGCATGGTAAATGAGTAGTTCAGGCTCTGGAGGCAGGCAGTCGGGGTGTGAATTAGGTGCCCGGCAACCTCAGCAGGTTATTTAACCTCTTTGAGCCTCAGTTGCCACAACTGTAAACTGGGGATGCTAATTGTACCGAATGTGTACGGTTGTATGTGAGGCTGACATGAGAGAATCCAAAATGCTTTGCACTTTGCCTGGCATACACTGGGGTTCTGTACAAGTTAACTATTACCACTTCTGTCAGAAAGCTGAATGCACTGGTCTGATGGGATCTGATTTATTTTGTTCCGTTCCTGCTGTCATTGTTGAGGAGAGGCAGTAGAAGAAGATACCTAGAAGAAAGCAGCCGGGTGATAAGAAGGGAAGGGCCTAGAAACATTAAAGCAAGAGCAGGCCTTCTAACTGGAGAAGGTGGATGAGAAAGGGGGTGGCCGGGTACTTAGTCTGCACTGTGTGGGGCTGGGGGCTAAGATCAGTTAATGGAATCCACTTACTTAACATGAGGAAAACCTGGGGCGCCTGGGTGGCGCAGTCGGTTAAGCGTCCGACTTCAGCCAGGTCACGATCTCGCGGTCCGCGAGTTCGAGCCCCGCGTCAGGCTCTGGGCTGATGGCTCAGAGCCTGGAGCCTGTTTCCGATTCTGTGTCTCCCTCTCTCTCTGCCCCTCCCCCGTTCATGCTCTGTCTCTCTCTGTCCCAAAAATAAATAAACGTTGAAAAAAAAAAATTAAAAAAAAAAAAACAAAAAAAAAACCATGAGGAAAACCTGCCGGCAGGTACATCTGTTCAACAATGGAATGGCTCTGTAGCAAGCTCCTGTCAGACGAAGTGTGTAAGAAGAATCTAGATAGTACGTTTGTTGCATTTGAAACCGCAAAAAGAATTTCTGAATTAGGCAGATGAGCTGAAATCACACCTAAGAGGTTTTCCTACAAAATTCTAGTACAAATGTGCATATGTGCAATCACATATAGAAAATTCTCTGCCTATGGCTTATCTACTTTCGCAGAATTCTTCGGAAACTTTGATCCCTTTTGGAGTGGGAGGATATTGCAGTGTCTTGGAGTCCTTGTGAACATGAGTGGTCATCAAAGAAATAAAGAAATGGAGAAATAAGGAGTCTCGGAACAGGCTTATTTGACTTCTGTCTCTTTGTCTATTGTTACCTTGAAGACAAGTCCTTTATCTTTAGAGCCCATCTTTTTCATCTGCAGTATTCATCTTTGTTCCGTACTTTGAGCATGAGTCTTTGAAAGAACAAACACATTGTTGGAAATTTTGGCCTCTGCGAGTAGAGAGAGCTTTTTGAAGGAAGTTACCATTTGTACCCAGCAGACAAATGACAAGTTTAAAGAGAGGAATATGACCCTATAAACGTGGCATTGGCTTGCTTCATTTAGCACAAACACACCTCCCTGTTACCCTCCTTCCTGCTACTCTTTTATTGCAATATGTGATCATAATATGTTAGAAAAATTCAATGAAAGTATAAAAAAGAGGTAACACTTAATATATTTATTTCAGATCCATCTCCCGATTTTTTTTGGTGGGGGTGGGGAGGAAGTGGGGACAGGCCATTACTGACTTGCTCTCATTTCCAAAGTTATGTTTTGTAGAACTTTTTGCTGTCACCAGATACATGCATGGTAAAATTATAAGGTACTGTGTTACCACTTTAAGTGAAAAATCTAGTAAACGTGAACACAAGTCTGAGTCGATCTCTTGAATATGATTTCTGTACTTCCAGTGAATGATGAACCCGCTGCAGCCACTGATCCCGAAGAGTCCTCTGTTGTTGGTGTGGCACCCTCGCCTGCTGCGGTGTCGAGTGTGACCCCGAACCCCACTGCAGTGTCTCTCCCTGTTCCAGCCACACCGGCGGAAGGCGAGGAGCCCAGCACTTCAGGCACACAGCAGCTCCCGGCGTCTGCTCAGGCCCTCGATGCTCTGCCTGCTGGGTGAGTAGCCTTCCAGCAGCGCTACCCCCACTCAAATCTGAGGCTCCTTCGCTAGGACAGAAACAACGTGGTTATTTATTACCTCGTGGCTCGTGGTCTCTGGGGACGCTGCCATGCATAGGAGAGAGGGAGGTGTAGAAGACCTGCTCGTTCTCCATAAATCTTAAAAAGAATCTAAATCATCAGGGGCAGAATCAATGCTACCTTATACCACAACTTGGAAAAAAGAGTGTGGCTTTTATGGAACAAGGAGCTCATTTTGCCTTCCTTAGTCTTTGGAGGGTGTTTGCCTAGATCCTGCTTAGAAAACAGCTTTTCTCTCTTTATCTTAACAGTCTATAGAGGGCTTTAGGCTCTGAATATTACTGTGTATTACTCCTGTAGCCGGGGCTGATGGTAATTAACATGGACTACTAGTTTTCTTGCCATCCTATGGTTTAGACAGTAAAGACCTTGGATGATAAGAAGATGGCTCCACTAAGACCAAGGGAAGTTCCAGTTTGACTAGGTAGCAAATAGAGATTAAAGCATGGAACTGGGAATCAAATCAATCTGGCTTCAAATCCCCACTGGACCCTATGTGACCTTGCTCAAATGGCTTACCGTCTGTGTAAGGGGGGATTAACAATCATGCATAGCTCTCCAGGAAGTTAAGGGCATGTGTGAAGCGCCCACCCAATGGAGGATGTTCCAATTGGTGAATATTTTTGAATTGGCTGTGAAAGAGCCATAAAGGAAGGGAATGGTTCTGAACTGAGAAATGAAGTCTTATCTCAGCAACTACCAGTCCTAGTCAGGGCCCGTCCTATTGTGGTCCCAGGGTCCATCCTAGTTATCAGTTTGGTACTGAGGAAACCAGTGTCCATATCACCACAGTCGCTGTGGTCTGGCTGCTGCTGCTGGTGGTGGTGGTGGTGGTCGTGGCATGTAGGTGGGTCCTCTGTACCCTTGTAATTAATTCATAAGGGACAGGGGAAGGACGCATGGTCTCTAGCTTGATGTATAATATGCCATGTGTTCTTAAACCTCTTTAGAAAACCCACTTGTTAGAAACAAAAATCGTAAATCTGAAGGCAGATGTGATTTTTACCACATACGTATCACATTCTTAGCATTTGGCATACTACCTAACATATTTCTTAATAAAGTATGATGAATAAATGAAGAGTATTGCAAATAGTTTCTAATGCCTCAAACCTGGAGAGAATTGGGGTATTGAGAGGTGCCTCTGAAAAGTTTTTGTGAAGTTTTTGATTTTGCGAGAAGATTAATAACCAATTGCTTGTGTCCAGCTCTTCCCTACAGAGATTTATTTTCTCTTTTATATGTGGTAAAGGATACTAGAAAGACCTTTGTTTGGTTTGTAATTTCAAATCTGTATGCTGTAATTTGGGGGGAACAGAGCAGAATCATTTTGGCAGAAAGGAGAGAAAATGGCTGCTCGTGTCCCCTGTGAGCTGTTTGTTTTCTTTTTGCTGAGCAAATGCCTGGAAGGCCGGCTTCACTCCTGTGTCAGTCACAGGCAATTAGGGCTAATGGCTCAACATGTCTTTATGTAGGGTGTGTGTGAGGGTTACTGTTCTCTGGGATTGGGCTCTTCCTGTTTCCAGGCAGCTGGAAAACTCCAGGCTCTGAAAACACTCTTTATTCTGAGTTTGGCAGATGGAGCAGCCCAGGGAAGCCGATTCCCCACCCCCACCTTTGCCAGAGGCTGAACACTTTTCTGAGGTAGAGTTTGAACACTCTCTTTCCCTTAGAGCATTTAGAATGTGATGAGATCCGTGTGTGGGTCCCCTGTGTGGGACATGTATGACAGTCTGGAGAAGGGTATTGAGACCCAGTTTTCCATCCTAAGGCAGCAACCCCTAGGACAGTAGGGAGCTCGGTACTTTGCAGGCTGGCTCAGGCCCAGGAGATTGGAGATTGCCACCAGGGCTGCTGGGTGTGTGGCATGAGGATGGCGTGTTTCCGGTTCACTGCTCTGTGATGGCAAGTCGGAGAGGACATGCCTCCTGCAGTGACCCTTCCAAGCCACAGACCTACCATCACCACACCAGCTTCTTTACAAATTCAGGAGATCCAGACAAGAGCGGTTATTCCTTTACTCCTGGTATCTTGGCTTTAGGAGTCAGGAGACCAATTTTAACCATTTTATTTTATTTTATTTTATTTTATTTTATTTTATTTTATTTTATTTTATTTTATTTTATTTTATTTTATTTTATTATTTTTATTTATTTTTATTTTTAAACGTTTATTTATTTTTGAGACAGAGAGAGACAGAGCATGAACAGGGGAGGGGCAGAGAGAGAGGGAGACACAGAATCTGAAACAGGCTCCAGGCTCTGAGTGGTCAGCACAGAGCCCGACGCGGGGCTCGAACTCACGGACCGTGAGATCATGACCTGAGCCGAAGTCGGACGCTCAACCAACCAAGCCATCCAGGCGCCCCCCCCCCCCTTTTTTTTTTTCTTAAACGTAATTTTAACCTTTTTAAATCAACCTCTGAATAATGACATTTCACACCGAGAATGCTACCACGGCTGCCTACTGTCGTTGGGGATAAATTCTCAAATCCTTACTCAGGCCTAAAAAGCCCCACACCATATGACCCCACCTACCCCTCCGACCTTCCATGGAAGACTCTCCCTGCCTTGCTCTCTCAGCTCCAGCCTTAATAACTTAGGTTGGTTTGACAGATGGACCTCCCTTTCTCTGGACTTAGGACCCTTCACCATGCAGGTCGCTCTTTCCTAACACTCACTGTTTTTTCCATTAATCAGTCAGCACTTCCCCTGGGAATCCTTCCTTGATCCCTGGCAGACAAGGTCGAACTGCCGTGCCTACTGTAACTCTTCTCACAAAGTGTATTTGCTTCTTTCGCATCTCTCTGCCCCGGTGGGCTATAAAAGTCATGGTGACAGGAGCCTGACACAAAGTAGGCCCCCCAGATGTATTTGTAATGAATAAATTTAAGTGCCATCTTTTTTTTTTCTTCCACCTGCATGAATGTGTTCTGCTTCTTTGATGCTTCAAATAGCAACTGTGACAGGAATATTGCACTTTCTTCCCAGAGGCAACAGTGGAAGGCTGTCACCCACTGGGTTTGACTGGCTTTGGGTTGAAATATGTCTCTCACAGGGTGGGGGACACTCTTCCCTGCTCACTAGGGGTCCTTGTGCACCGGCAGATACGGCGGGGCGTGTGTCCTCTTTGCTAAGGCATTTCTGAGCCACGCAGCCCTGCTTTATCAAGGCATCCAGCCGACTGTCTCTTCCCAACCTCATCTGCTCAACTGAGCGATAGAGCAGGTTCACTTGGGGATCCCAAGGGCCCATCTTCCTGGTTGCTGTGTTGCCTTTCTGCAGTAGTTGCGACTCTGGTCTTGAAGAGGTTACACACGTCTGCATGTTTTAAGGACTGAAGGCTCCTGGAGGCTGGGCTGTGGAAGCCCACAAACAGGGCACCCCTCGTCCCTTTTCTCTCTCCCTGCGTCCAAACCCTCCAGCTTTCTGTACTTTGAAATTTAATTAACATGAAAGAAGCCAACTGGAAGGGTGTGGCATTTTCAGGTTGCAAATGTGCATCAAAGAAGGGGGTGCCAGGAAGGCTCAGGAGACATGGTGAGATAGTGGTCCAGGCAGTGGGCGGTGGGGAGTGAGGCCACTTTGATCAGCTGGCCCTGCATCTGTTTTTTATCAGCACCGAGCCCACTTTGGGAACCAAACGCTCATTAACAGAGCGTGCGTACATGGCTTAGATAAACTCTAAGTGCATCCTGGGCTCTGCAGCTCGCTCAGTCCCTCGCTCACAGAGGCACATTATTTTCCTCTGGCGGCCTGCACTCTGCTGTGGTTTCTTACATAAGGGAGGCCGTTGTGTTTGGACTGCCGACTTACCTCAGCACTGCCATTTCACACCGTCCTTTTTCTCCCGCAGTCATTGGCTGGCCTGTCTGTTTCCTGCCTCAAAGTAGAATTAATCGAGGAGGGGTGTTTTCTAGATCTTTTGGGTTTGCCATCTCCCCTGCCTCCACACCCGGTTATGGAGACCCAGAGGCCCTTTTCTCCAGGTGCTCCTTCAGACACTGTCAAGGATGATAATCTGCTAAGAGCTCTCGGATGTTTTGTTTGTAGAGAGCTTTAAGAGACGTCGGAATTTGGAGCTTCTCTGCTAAGTTATAAACCAGCCGCTGCCATTGCATTTCATTCCAAACTCATTTTTGGCACTCACCAAAGATCCTTACCCAAGGAGTTTTAAAACAGTACTTCTTACACTGTGCGGAACCAGTCCCCCCCCACCCCTGCCTTTTTTGTTTTATTTTCTTATTTTCAATCCGTTAAGAATCCTTATACTTTTGTTCTCTACTTATCCACCGATCACATAAATTTAGATGTTGTGGCAATGCCAGATTGGTACAAAAGTTTCTAAATGCTTGGAAACTTCTGTACTTTTTTCTGCTAAACAGTAACAGTTTGGGCCACGGACTATGCTTTGAGTAGCACCAGATTAAAGGATTATACTGGGAGACTCGGTGCCTTTTTTGCTGAATATGGTTTAGTTCTTGGCTGTGCAAGGATTATTACATGCTTAGGTAATGCTGAATAGTGCATGCTTCTGGCTTCCTCCTCATCATCTCAGAAGGAAACCTTACTTCCGAAGACTCTTCTGTTGTCCAAGGCTGGCCCGTGAGATGTTCTCACACTATTATGTGTATCTCTTCATGTGTAATTACGAATATCCATTTTTACTACACTTTCCGGAGAGTTCCACAAGAGCAGAGAGCGTTACGTCCATCTTTGTATCCCCAGCTCCTAGCACAGGACCTGGCTTCTAGGGAGACGGAGTGAGAAGTGTTTGTTAATGACTAGGTAAATGATTTCACATTCTCAGTAGCATTTAAAATTAAAAAAGATTCTAAGTAGAAAAAGAAAACGGAGAAGAAAGAAGAACAACAATAACAAACACCCAGATTTAAGCATTGGTGCTTTGCAGACTGTGTGTGTTTTTTCCTGACCATTAGTAATAGCTAACATGTGTTCGGCGTTTACAGTGTGTAGGGGCTGCTAAGTTTTGCCCGTGGATTATTTGGTGCAGTTTTCACAACGCTCTGTGTGGTAGCTGCTTTTATCCTCATTTGCAGAATGGGAGACCTTTTAAGCAATTTGCCCAGGACCACATATACAGACACATACACATAAAAACATGCCTACCAAAATCTGATCGTCTTACAGCTTGTGCTTTTAAAATTTATTTTTTTATCATAAAATGTTTTAAGCATGCAGGTAAGAATGGAGTGTAATGTAAGAAATACCTATCACCACCCAGCTGTATCAGATTTTAGCATTATGCTATATTTACTACAGACTTCCCTTTTTTAACCTCTTGATGAAGAAATTACAAATACATTAGAAAGTCTCCGTGAGCCTCTTCCCGATTCCCTTCCCTGTATACAGAGATAAGGTGGAACTTGGTACATTCACTGAAAGTGCTACAAGGTATTCTATAGTATGAATAGATAGCCTTTTATTTATAATTCACATTTATTTATACTTACCCTATATCTGATGTATAAATATAAAATATAAAAATTTATGTAAACATATATTTACACATCTATATTATTTTAACAAACATATTTAGTAATATTTTATATGTAATTTATATCTTCCATTTGTAAATTTAATGATATAACAATAAATAAATGTTTTCATATTTTATATTATTATCTCTTCACAATTATAAACAACGCTACAATGAAGTTTTTTTGTGCATGTCTTTTTGTCTGTGTGTCTGTTCTTTTAAGGCATATGCTGGACCTGGAATGTCACTGTAGGGATTGAAGAGCTTCAATTTTAGTAGATACTATCAAATTGCTCACCGATTCTTACATTCCCATGAGCATACATACTAAACATTCCTGCTAAAACTTAAAATTGTGAGATTTTTTTGTTTTTTTCATTTTGTCCAGCTTAATGTCTGTGAGTGGTATATCTCTTTGTGGTTTTAATTCGAATGTCCTTGATTACCACTGACATTGAACCTCTTCTCACATGTTTTTATTTGGTTCTTTGATTTCCTTCTTCGTGAGTTGCCTGTTCATACATTTTTGTTCATTCTTCTATTTAACCGTTTGTCTTTTTTTCTTTAATCTGTAAGGTTTCTTAATATAAGCTGGGGACTCCTTGCTTTTCAATTACATGCATTGCAGATATCTTCTTCCAGTCTGTGGCTTGTCTTTTCACTTTTTAACATTATCTTTCATTGTACAGGAGTTCAAAATTTAAAGTGGCCAAGTTTGTTAATCTTCATGTACCATTTGGGTCTTGTCTAAAATTCTCCCCTACACTGACGTCACAAAAATTTTCACACACCCTCTACATTTTGTTGATTTTGATATGCTTGTTAGTTCACATTTAAACTTTAAAATCAAAATGTAATATACAAGCTTAATTGGCAGTATTTTTTTCTTTCTCAGTGATATGTTAAATCATATAATTGATGGCATTTTAGATTTAATGAAAAATAGCATATTTATATAAGTTTTTAATCAAAAATTTGTATTATGCCTGTTATTTTAGCTTGCAATGTATTATATAATTCTATTCTATTCTATTCTATATATCATATTATGTTATATATTGCAACATATTATAAATATCTGGACAAGTTAATATCATCTATAATGTTATTTTCTTAAAAAATTTTTTTTAAATATTTATTTATTTTGAGAGAGAGAGAGAGAGAGAGAGAGCGCACGCGAGGAGGGGAGGGGCAGAGAGAGGGAGAGAGAGAAAGAATCCACGTTGCCAGCGCAGAGCCCGATGCGGGGCTCGGACCCATGAACCGATCATGACCTGAGCTGAAATCAAGAGTCAGATGCTCAACCGACTGAGCCACCCAGGCGTCCCATATAATGTTATTTTCGATGAGTGAATACTTAATATAGAAATAACATAATTTATTTTACTAATCCTCCATTTAGAGGCATTGAGGTTGTTTCCATTTTTTGTAGAACATGTCACATACTGTGACAGATGCGCTTATAGCTAAATCTTTGACACATACTTATTTCCTCAGCATCCATCCTAGAAGCAGAGCCGCTGAGTTAAAGGATATTCACAGAGGAAAAGTTTTCGACCAAGTTGCCAAATTGCCCTTTTGAAAGAGTATACCCATTTTTGCTCCCACCAACTATGTTTTAAAGGGTGACTGTTTTTCTCTGCCTTGGCAAATTTATTTGCAAAATTATTTGTCAACGAACATGTTAAACTTTTTTTTTTTTTTTTTTTTTTACATGCATACCATCTCCAGGAATTCCCTTGCTGTCAGTAAAACCATACATTTTAATGTTTCCATCTTTCATTGAGGAGCCTTGGAAACTTTTCCAATGCAAAGAAATTAGAAGGTTGAAGAAGAAGGAAAAAAAAGACTTAATTCAGAAGCCTTGATTGAGGCTCAACTGTGCCATTCTCTGCTTACAGGGCATAAAGTACTGGTTGTTGGTAGTTTTAAAGAAGGGGTTAGTGTGCTTAGATTGAACGGAAAGCCCAGTATCTCAAGAAGGTTTCTTGGGGGAAGACCGAGTTTAACACATTTCCTACCCAGTTTACAAAGGATCTACTGAAGCAGTGAAAACAGTGAATGGGAAATTTGTTCCATTGCACCAGATTTCTGCCTCATAAAAGTCTGAAAATGTCCCTAACAGAGGAAATAAATCTTACGGTTCACCCAGGAAGTGGCTAAAGTTTGGGGAATAAAATTTGGTTCAGAGTCCTTTATTAGAAGAGCATAAAATAAGAAGCTGTAAATCCCATGAGGTTTTTTGCCTGTGGGGAGTTGAACTGCCACATACGCAGCTTTAAGAATACTTGAATACTTTTATGAGAGGACTGGGTGGCCCAGTAGGTTCAGCATGCGACTTTGGCTCAGGTCATGATCTCACAGTTCATGAGTTCAAGCCATGCGTCGGGCTCTGTGCTAACAGCTCAGAGCCTGGAGCCTGCTTCCGATTTTGTGTCTCCCTCTCTCTGCCCCTTCCCCACTTGCTCTCTGTCTCTGTCTTTCTCTCTCAAAAATAAATGAACATTAAAAAAAAATTTAAGAGAAGAAAGAATACTTGGGTACTTTCAGTGTCTTTTTTTGCAGTTTAGTTTTTGTCTATGTAACCAGCAGGGCATCTTTATTTTGCGGGGTGTGTAGAGTTCTGGCTTGACTTTGTTTCTAACATTGTGTATTTTGAGTGAGATCAACTTTGCTATTGCCCACTGACTCTATTAGTCAAAGGCAGCAAATTAATAAATAATAAAAATTAGTAATACTTTTACTAAGATTGAATTTTTGAGCACATTGGTAGGTAAGGGCCTCTTATTTTTTTTGTTTTTTATTTTTTTTTAATGTTTATTTATTTTTGAAAGAGAGAGAGAGAGAGAGAGAGAGAGAGAGACAGAGTACGAGCAGGTGAAGGGCAGAGAGAGGGAGACACAGAATCCAAAGCGGGCTCCCGGCTCTGAGCTGTCAGCACAGAGCCCGACGCAGGGCTCAAACTCAAAGACTGCAAGATCGTGACCTGAGCTGAAGTCGGGCGGCTTAACCAGCGAGCCACCCAGGCGCCCCTGTAAGGGCCTTTTAAAGAGAATGTCTCTGACACTAACCTGAACTACTCCTGTAGGTGTTAGCCCTTTCCATCTTAATCCTACTGTTGGTGAAAATGTGATTCTGTCCACACATCAGGGAAGTCTGCCCAGTAGGTATGTTGATCAGGGTTGGCTGAATGGCAGAATAATCGAGAATTTTCTGAAGACCTTTTAGGAAACCTTCCACAGGAGTGTAGTGACTACGTTTAGGGGACCAGACAGTTTCCTTCAGATAACACAGGAGAGAACGGATAGGGTGTCATCCTCACGATGGGATTTTTACCCTTTTAA
The DNA here is from genome assembly GCF_018350175.1 of Felis catus. Taxonomy (NCBI): domain Eukaryota; kingdom Metazoa; phylum Chordata; class Mammalia; order Carnivora; family Felidae; genus Felis; species Felis catus. Next base: position 45,067,612 of record NC_058382.1, read on the forward strand.
TGACGGTGAGGGGTGTGATTGGGGCATGGGCATGGAAGATAACTGAATAAAAGGCATAGGAGCAAAGGTAGCATAGGTTAAAAAAATTACCTGAAATTGATTGCAATTGGAGGCTACTTTTCAAGTGCCTTCAAATACAAAGACTCTGTGTAGTCCATGGTTGAACTGAATGTTTCTCGTTGAAGGCCAAGGAGCAATGTGTTGGGAAGGGACCTGAATCAAGCTTGATGCTTTGAACACTGTTTCTGAGAACATCAAAGGAAGCTATTCAGTGGGAGAGGATATGGCCATGTGACCAGGATGCAGTATTGAGACCCATGGGTAGTTGGATTGAAAAGCCTTTTTATCTCAGTGTGAAGAAGATGCTTATAAGGGACAGAAACCTCACCCCTGACAGGGACGTGCCAATGAAAGGTCGCTGCCAGTATCACTTTCTTGGCCTGGGGAGACCGAACCAAGACAGTGGGAAGGCTTAATCTATGTGGGTCAGCAGTTACCGAGGAGAGCTGAGAATTGGGAGGTTCTTTTGATTGTGGACAGAATTGACCGACTGTGCTGCAGTGAATGAAGGGAAGAGATTTGTGTGAATTCTGAGGAGCCATGCAGGTAAGGGAGGAGTTGCGAGTTCTCTAAGAAAAGCAGTTAGGCCAGGTCATGGATCAGGGAGGACCCATATGGACATTTAATCTGAGCAGGAGTCCAATTTCAAAAGGAAAAATGTAGATATCAAAAAAGGCAATGCAAGAAAGGTCTTGTTCCTCTGGTAACTATTTTTCCAGTGAAGCCAGTTGAGAGGGTTCATACAAGAACATTGAAATTTGCTGGACAATAACAGCCCTTGAAAGAGAGTCTTTCATTTCTAGGATCAGGTGGGATCAAAGATGGGATGGACACATCTTATCTGGGCTTGGAAAGAGCTGCTGTACCTCTTGAATATAAGCGAGGAGGTCTTTGCACTGATTTTCTGCCAGCATGTGGGAATACCCCTGTGTCAATTAAAGACATTTACTTCATGGAATTTTTTTTTTAATGTTTATTTATTTTTGAGACAGAGAAAGACAGAGCATGAACGGGGGAGGGTCAGAGAGAGAGGGAGACACAGAATCTGACGCAGGCTCCACTCTCCGAGCTGTCAGCACAGAGCCCGACGCGGGGCTCGAACTCACAGACCGTGAGATCATGACCTGAGCCGAAGTCGGAAGCCCAACCGACTGAGCCACCCAGGCGCCCCTACTTCATGGAATTTTAAGTATTATCCCATCTTCAAATTAAAAGATGAGCCAAAGTATAATATAGCCAAAGTTTTCTCTTTGTCTAAAATGAATTCTAAAAGTAGAGACTACTTATGAAAGTTGTAACACAATTTTTGGAATAAAGAAAAATGTGTTTTGGCACCTTTCATCTGCAATTGCTACAACAAATATTTTGTCTTTTTAAAAGGTGCGGCCTCACCCACATATTATGGATAGGTTTCCAAATAGTGACTGCACAATGAGCCAGACTCATTTTGTTGGTGTTTTGTGCCAGAAATTGCCAAGGAAGGGAAGGACATAGCTAACTTCTTAGAGGATGCTGAGGAGTTACCAGCTACTTAAGGCTTACTGGGAGCAGATGTTATGAAAGAGTGGTTTGCTGCCATTTCCTTGAGGAGCTTCCATATTTCAGTACTCACTCGTAAGCCAAGTATCTTTTTCAAGACTCCTCATTTCCAAATTCAGATTAATAAAAGGGTATCAGATTTGCTACTCTATTACTGAGCAGACGGGAGGAGTTTGAGGATCTGGTGTGAAGCCATAGTATGTTAGCCTCGCTTTTTTTTTTTCTCTGCAAGATCCCTACAAGAAAGGTTTTCCGTGGATGGGACAACAGCCTCTTGAGCTGTTATATTTGTTACTCTTTTGTCTTTAATTCAGAAGGGCATCTAGAGGGAGAAGATCTTTAACTTTACCCAGGGTACATTTTTATCTGGTCACTTTTGGCAGAATTGTTTGCCCTTTTAATAAAATAATGAAGTGTAAAGATCTTTTTGCAGCGGGAGGAATCAGAGCACCTGGACCAAGTCACCCATATCCATTTTGACCAGAACATTGAGCAAGAATACCCAGGAGAGAAGATGTTCTTGAGCACGTGTTAATGGTTGTTGGTAGCACTCTGATCCTCAAGCCAGTGGCTGATCCCTTTTTTTTTTTTTTTAATTTTTTTTTCAACATTTATTTATTTTTGGGACAGAGAGAGACAGAGCATGAACGGGGGAGGGGCAGAGAGAGAGGGAGACACAGAATCGGAAACAGGCTCCAGGCTCTGAGCCATCAGCCCAGAGCCCGACGCGAGGCTCGAACTCACGGGCCGCGAGATTGTGACCTGGCTGAAGTCGGACGCTTAACCGACTGCGCCACCCAGGCGCCCCTGGCTGATCCCTTTTGAGAGGTGGGACTCAAACCATTGGACCTCACTGCTCCCAGGGCTAACCCTCCCAGTGGTGCAAAATGTGCAGTCTCTTCTGGTAGATCACGTCTAAGCAGAAGCTTCTGATTAAAACGGAGCCTAGAGATGAACACGGTGGACCTTTGTAGTTACCCTCCAGTTGTCTTGATTCTCCAGGACCCCCTACCTGGACTCCAGTGCTGGGGAAAGCTGTTTACTTTGAGATGGGGATTGAGAAGGCACCTGGCACCTTGTTTTCTGGGTAGTAGGTTCCCTATAAATTCTAGTCGACCTTCTTTTTCCTCATTTCTTCCTTTCAGCATGATGTGGTAAAACTCAATGGCTAGGAAGTCAGAGCTGAGTTGGAATGACACATAAAAGTTACTTAGCTTCTCTGATCCTCTGTTTCGTCCACGGTGATGGCACTTCTGACCTTAAAGGATGGAGGGAAGGACTTCATGAGGTAAAACATGAGCCCATAGCTCATTATAGATGATCAGTGGGTAATGATGACCCCCTTCCTTTCCTTGCCATAAAAACCTCACATATATCTTTATCTGACCTAGCTAGCATCTGAGGTGTCGGTCAGTGCAGTCTGCTGATCAGGCATTTTACTATTTTCTAAAAATTTTTGAAGTTTATTTATTTTGAGAGAGCACGAGATGGGGGAGGGGCAGAGAGAGAGGAGGACAGAGAATCTGAAGCGGGCTCTGTGCTGACAGCAGAGAGCCCGATGCGGGGCTCAAACTTACAAACAGTGAGATCATGACCTGAGCCAAAGTCAGACCCTCAACTGACCGAACCACCCAGGCGCCCCCAGACATTTTAGTTTAAATGAGAAATGGTATTAAATAAAGCTAACATCCATTGGAATAGATGCACCAGGCCTTTAGTAATAGAAATTGGGACATTATTTCAGTATTCAATCAGCTCTGCTATTATGTATGTATTCCTAAAAATCATCATGCTATGCAAAAAAAATCATGCCATGAAAACCACAGGGTTTACAGGAAAAAAAATGGGTTAGGGGCATAACATTCAAAAATGTGTCAGAGGCACACACAAAAAATAGGAAGCTAATAATGATGGTAGCTCAGTTTTTCACATGTTAAATGGTTGAGGTGCATAACACTACAATGAGTGTGTGTTCCCATGAAAAGATCTGGAGTTTACTTGTGGAAGCAGGTGTCAGAAGTGTTTGAGCTTGTGAGTGTTGTCATAAAGTGGTTGCAAGGAGGATCATCTGAAATCAGACGGGAGTTGTAAGGCCAGATGTGGATGAATATGGCGTACAACACGTAGTAAACTGAGGCAGCTGTAGATGCATATGGGCTTCGTGTGTTCCTACGTGACTGGGTTCAGCTGGGGGACGTCATCTGTGTGCATTTAGTGTTTCTAAAAGGAAAAGCCATGCTTAAGCAAACACAAAATTCACATGCTCACATTGTTCCCTCGTGTATCAGTCACATTGGGATAGATTTATGTTTTCAAAACAAGCATTTCAGCAGAACTGACTGTACTAGCTTCCTGGAAAAGGTCACCTTCTCTTAGGCAGTACCCACAAGTAGAAGCAGATGAAATCATTGTAAAACATAAAGGCTCATGGGACCATTAACATCCTTTATGAAGTGGTGGCCGTTTTATAAATATAAAATTTTGTATCCTTCATATATGGATTACCATATTCTGGGTAAAGGGGAGTTATTGTCAGACTGCATTGAGTATGGGAATAGCAGGAGTTGGGTGGGTGGCCCTTGGCTGTATTCTGTAGTGATTTTGCTTGTAGATTATCTCTTTGGATCATCTACTGCCTTGTTATTCTTCCACTAGCACAGAATGGCCACTTTTGGCACCCCATATCTCATGTTACCTTACACACAGACTAATGAGAAGAGAAGTCAGTAAATAATAAGAGGAGAGCAGTCCATAAATAACAGTATGCTGTTTCTTCATTCACCCGGATCTCTGTTAAAGATCCTCTGTAAATGAATCTTGTATTTTAAAAAGAAATGCGGTCATGAATATCTGTGATGTTAGGAGAACAGGGATAGTCATATGATTTGTGACTTTAAAACGTAGTGTAGACTGAAAAGGCTGAAGGTAAACTTTAGGTGACGTCTGTGAAGCCCAGAAATTGCATACAAATTTTCGTTGGTAAGTACACTTTGGAAAGAAAGTGTCCTTGGCTTTTATCACATTCCTAAAGGGGTCTTTGATCCTGAAATGACCACGTCACACTTTTAGAAAAGTCCATAGATAGAGACTCGTATGGGTCATTTAGGGGAAGATAGGGTGATCTGTGGCACATCCTAGCCCATTGACTTCATAGAGGGGAGCTTTGGACTCAAGAAGTGCTCCTGGCTGCCGCCGCAGTGATTGTATGAAGCAGGTTTGACCCCTGGGCTGAGCTCGCATGTCGTCTTTGTCCTCTCATCAGTCATCACATCAGTAATGAAGGACTCCTTTTCACACAAGGGCTTACGCCTTTTAAGTGTGTATCTCATGCTTCCCTTGACTTTGTTTTGCAGATGGGAACAACGAGAGCTGCCTAATGGGCGTGTGTATTATGTTGACCATAATACCAAGACCACCACCTGGGAGCGGCCTCTTCCTCCAGGGTAAGGCAAGGCTGGCAAGCCCTGAGACTCTAGAACCGGCACCCGGAGTCACCGAATGGCTTCTCCACCATTCACTGCCATCAGTGTCCTGAGTGTCCCCTACCCTCTGCTCCTTGCCCTCTCTTTTATCCGCCTCCCATTGTCTTCTCCTTCTACACTATTTCTCTTTATTTCCCTTCTCCCCACATTCATTGTGTTGGCAGTGGGCTGTATTATGGGCTTTATTATGTGCCATGGCTGTTGGGTCCTGGAGGGAGGAGGGCTAGGAATCCTGCCTCCTGGGCCATTGATGCCTTGATGCCCTCAGTTATTTCACCTACAGAAATATCCCACCAGGGCCAGGTTCTCAGTCATTTTCTGCAGAGGTAGCAAAGTACAGGGATATTTATTCCTGGTCACTTGATTGCTTTTCCTAAGAAAGAGAAAAGGCACGAGGAAGCCAAGATACAAAGGGTGTTGATGCATTTCAAAGCACCGTATGCCCGAATGGCCCCTGAAGGGTGCTTCTCCTTGAGCTGGGCTTTGTGAGAACACAGCTAAGTTCTCTAAAACCAGAGGATAAGTGAGGCTTCCAAGTGAGGGAAGACTGTCCAAGTTCAAGGAGAAGGGGTTTGGTTCCCTGCTTGCCAGGGACAGAAAGTTCTTTCCACATGTGCCTTTTGGTCCACAGAGCTTTCAAAAGAGAATGTATTCTGCTCAAAGGAGAATCACCTCCCAGTAAGGCAGTCATGAAGGGCTCCAGCATAAAATATGAACACCTCCCCATCAAGCTTGTAGAGGGAGAGGATGTCAGAGGTGGGGAGTATTAGGAAAAACCCTTGTACTCTGGTTCACTGGTCATACACATGCCAGGCAAATACCACCTCACCTTCTGGTCCTGCAAATTTCCATGGATAGGCTGTTTTTAGTTTCGATTTTCCGGTAGAATGCTTGTGTTTTCCTTTTGTTCCTTACCCTTTTGGAAATGAAGCTATAATCCGTCATCATGAGTCCTCATTCTGTTTTCTACTTTAAGTTCAGATTATTTATTTATACATTTAACCAAAGTTAAATATTGATGTCTTGGGAAAAAATCACACTTTTTACTTTGGAAATTATGGAAATTTTCATATTCATATGAATAGTCTCCAATGTGCACTAAGTAGAGAGAATCCCCACATACTCAACACTTGGCTTCAATAATCTTCAAGTCATGGTCAGTCTTGTTTCATCTATACCAGGGGTTGGCAAACCATGGGCCTCTGGTTGAAATCCAGCCTCCACCTGTTTTTGTAAATAAAGTTTTGAAGAAAATCCTATGTAATCATCATATAACTTTATCCATATTTTGGTATATATTTCTAAAAAATGTTCTTACTAAAAACAAAACCACTCTATTGTTAACAGTATTTTCTTTTCTTTATTATTATTATTATTATTACTATTATTATTTTAAATTTACATTCGAATTAGTTAGCATATAGTGCAGCAATGATTTCAGGAGTAGATTCCTTAGTGCCCCTTACCCATTTAGCCCATCCCCCCTCCCACAACCCCTCCAGTAACCCTCTGTTTGTTCTCCATATTTATGAGTCTCTTATGTTTTGTCCCCCTCCCTGTTTTTATATTATTTTTGCTTCCCTTCCCTTGTGTTCATCTGTTCTGTGTCTTAAAGTCCTCGTATGAGTGAAGTCATATGATATTTGTCTTTCTCTGACTGACTAATTTCGCTTAGCATAATACCCTCCAGTTCCATCCACATAGTTGCAAATGACAAGATTTCATTCTTTTTGATTGCCGAGTAATACTCCATTGTATGTATATGTATGTATGTATGTATATATATATATACACACCACATTTTCTTTATCCATGCATCCATCACTGGACATTTGGGCTCTTTCCATACTTTGGGTATTGTTGATAGTGCTGCTATAAACACTGGGGTGCATGTGCCCCTTCAAAACCACAATGAGATACCACCTTACACCTGTCAGAATGGCTAACATTAACAACTCAGGCAACAACAGATGTTGGTGAGGATACAGAGAAAGAAGGTCTCTGGAGGAGACCTGAAGGATTGTTTGTTCTACTCTGTGGTGAATGCTGGTGTTATTTTGATAGGGATTTCATTGAATATGTAGATTGCTTTGGGTAGTATTGACATTGTAACAATATTTGTTCTTCCTATCCAGGAGCATGGAATCTTTTTCCATTTTTTGCGTCTTCTTCAATTTGTTTCATAAGCTTTCTATAGTTTTCAGTGTATAGATTCTTCACGTCTTTGGTTAGATTTATTCCTAGGTATTTTATGGGTTTTGGTACTGTTAACAGTATTTTCATGCTGTCATCAAATACTGAGTCAGTAGCCAAATTTCTCCAATTGTCTTGCAAAATAATCATTGATTTTTAACAGGATGTGTTTTACACTTGTACTTTGTGTGTTGACAGTCCTTATACTTAAAAGCAGCATTAACTCTAGAAATGTGCTAGTTACTGCCTCTTAAGTTATGTAGGCCTTGACCTGATGAGCATTTGGATAGCATCTAAATTAAGATTTTAATGGTGTCTTCTAAGGATGGCCAAAAATTGTTTCTTCTTTAAGTTTTGAGGTGGGACAACAGATCCAGATTTCTTTCTTGCTTGCTTTCTTTCTTTTCTTTTTTTCTTCCTTTCTTCCTTCCTCCCTCCCTTCGTTCCTTTTCTTCTTTTCTCTTCTTTCCTTTATTTCTTTCTTTTCAGTCAACAAATATTTACTGAGCCCTGCTCTATACCAGGCACTATGCCCTGTGAGTACATCAGTACACCAAAGGAGAAAACCCCTGATCTCACGGTAGTGTGAGACACACAATTAATGAGTTAATAAATTTATATAGTGTCAGGTGGTGATATGTAATTTGAGGTAAAATAAAGCAGAGGAAGGGGTTGAGGTAAACAAAGTAGCACACACACATTTTTCTGATGCACATAAAATCAATATATAACCGTTAGAATAAAAATGTCTCCCTGCATGTACCATCTACATTTGCCTAATGATACCAGGTCCACCACCTCTGAGAGGTGCAGGCTCACACGACCAGAATGTGCTAGAATAATCCCTCTGGTTCCATTTCTTTCCTCTATCATTTTTCAAATTGGATACAGATTGTACCCTGAGAAAGACTTTGAACCTGCAGCTCCCCTGATTTCCCTGAGGGGCTGGGCTGCTCCTCCACACCTGACTAGGTACTCGGCCCCTCCAGGTGTGGGCTGGGGATGCCTCTAGCATCACTGGAGAGCAGAAAGCATTGTAATTACAGATCCAGATTTCTTATTGTCAGGACACTTTTAATGCTTTATTGGACGGTGGCTCAGCTCTACACCCCACGTAGCCTATTAGTTCTTACAGGGTTTTAATCTCAGACCTCAGTACCTCTGAGCCCCTGGCAGGTACTTCTGCACCATAACTGGGAGCCCAGACAGAATAAGAGTGCTTAAGCTTTCATCGCTAACAAGGGGAGAAGTTCCACCCCAGGAAGTATTATCATGCCGAGAGCAAACCTGAAACTACAGGCGGAGCCGTTGTCTCAGCAGACCCAGTCACTCCGGAGTAAGATTGAGTCAAAGGATTCAGTCTGTCTTGGCCACCCCCTTCTGTTAGACCCAGGGGACGCTTGTATGAGGAATGGTCATTTTTTTTATCCAGGAACAAAAAGTATTGGCCCTGGTAACTAAGGATGGATGCAGTAATTTGCTCTTAGGTGGTGTTTAGACCAGAGGTGAGCAGGGAGAGGGGTCTCGATAGACCAAGGTGTAGGCGAGGCCTCACAGAGGGAGCGGGATCAGTTGCGATCTTGGAGGAGGGGCTGGAGTTGGACTTAAATGACAAGAGGAAGTTGATCCAGGTTGGGGGAAAGGCGTGAAAGTAAAAGATATCGTTAGGGAATGATTAATGAGACAGTTTGGCTGGAGTGGAAGGTTTTTTTTTTTTTTTTTAATTTTTTTTTTTTTTCAACGTTTATTTATTTTTGGGACAGAGAGAGACAGAGCATGAACGGGGGAGGGGCAGAGAGAGAGGGAGACACAGAATCGGAAACAGGCTCCAGGCTCTGAGCCATCAGCCCTGAGCCTGACGCGGGGCTTGAACTCACGGACCGCGAGATCGTGACCTGGCTGAAGTCGGACGCTTAACCGACTGCGCCACCCAGGCGCCCCAGGGAGTGGAAGGTTTACGTGAAACAGAGATGCCCAGAGAGTGTCTAGCAAGGCAGCTGGGTTTGGTGGACATGCCTGCTGGAACATGAGAGAGCGCAGGGCCGACTGGGCCTCAACCACTGTGCTGTTTTTATAGATTGCGATTCTTGGTGAGATTTCACCCACAATCAAGGGTGGGGTTATGCTGTTTAGAAGTTTGAAATTTACCAGTCCAGAAGACTTTTAGTTAAACGTGTGGATTAAACATGTATTTGTTTCCATTCCTTCCTGAAAACCCCCTAAGTGGCAATAAAAGTATAAAGAAGTATAATGATAAAGGATTGGAAGAGGAGAAGCAGCATATGGGAGAAGGTAACAAAACTTTGGTTGCTGATAGATAAATGGCAGAGCTGAGAAAGCTGAAACCCCAACTTACAGTGTGGGTGCCCACCAGGAAGTCAGCCAGTTAGCACCACGGAGCCCTGGAAAGCTCAGCAATCAGACATGGTAGGGGGAGGTGCTATGAAATGAGACTAAAAAGCTGAAGTCAAGTTAAAAATTGGTGCAGGGAGTCGTTAGAGTCTCAGGTTGTCAACCATGACATCCAGCCCTGTGCCGCACGCCTGCATGCACACGTGTTTATCTCACACACGCGTGCGCACATGCAGCCAGCCTGGAGGATGAAGCCAGAGCTGAAGGCAAGGATGAACTCAGAAAAAAATGGATTGAGTGAGGACGCTGTCCCCAAGTTAAAGATTGGGACTTTTTTTTGCTAGATAAAGGGATCAGTCGAAGGGAAGAGAACTACAGATTGTGATGTTTGTGGGTCGTCTAGTGAAACAGCTGAGTGAAGCCACCGGTCAGTTTTCCCCCACCTGGATACCCAGAGCATCCATTCAGTGTTTTAGTGACTCACTTTTAAATATGAAAGAACAGCCTGCGGCCAGCAGACAGAAAGGGGACTTGGTGAAAACAATGTGGAATGTAAAACCAAATTGTGATTCGTATCCTCAAAAATTTGGGAGGAAATACGGCATCTGTGCAAGAAGAACAGGAGACCGTGAAATGAACCATGCAGAAAACAAGAAGAACATTCATTCGTTTATTAATGTTTATTTTGAGGGAGAGAGAGAGAGAAAGCGCGCATGTGTGCGTGCGCACCCGCAAGTGGGAGAGGGGCAGAGAGAGAGAATCCCAAGTAGGCTCTGTACTGGCTGTGTGAGATCATGACCTGAGCCGAAATCAGGAGTCGGGCCCTTAACTGACTGAGCCACCCAGGCACCCCAAGAAGACCTTTTAGAAATTAATATATAACTGACTGTGGAACAACCCGGGGGTTAAGAGTGCATGCTGACCCCTGCACAGTTGAAAATGTGCATACAAATGACTTCCCCAGAGCTTAACTACTAATAGCTTACTGTTGACCAGAAGCCTTACCGATAACATAAACAATTGATTAACACATATTTTGTATGTTATATATATTATATACTGTATTCTTTCAATAAAGTAAGCCAGAGAAAACAAAGTATTATTAAGAAAATCATAAGGAAGAGAAAATACATTTACAGTACTGAACTATATTTATTGAAAAAAAAATCCATGTATAAACGGACCACCACAGTTTAAACCCTTGCTGTTCAAGGGGTCAACTGTATATAAAAGCAGAAACAGGGGTGCCTGGGTGGCTCAGTTGGTTAAGCATCTGACTCGATTTTGGCTCTGGTTGTGATCTCACAGTTGGTGGGATCGAGCCTCAGAATGGGGTCTTCATTGACAGTGTGGAGCCTGCTTGGGATTCTCTCTCCCTCTCTCTCTCTGCCCCTCCCCTGCTCTTGCACATGCTCTCTCTCTCAAGATAAATATTTTTTAAAAAATTAAAAAAAATTTTTTTAAACATTTGTTTATTTTTGAGAGAGAAAGAGAGAGACAGAGTGTGATCAGGAGAGGGGAAGAGAGAGGGAGACAGAGAATCTGAAGCAGGCTCCAGGCTCTGAGCACAGAGCCTGACACGGGGCTTGAATCCACAAACCGTGAGATCTGAGCTGAGGTTGGAGGCTTAACCAACTGAGTCACCCAGGTGCTCCTAAAAAAATTTTTTTTTAATGTTCACAAATTTTTGAGAGAAAGAGAGAGAGAGACAGAGTGCAGTGCGGGAGGGGCAGAGAGACAGGGAGACATAGAATCTGAAGCAGGCTCTAGGCTCTGAGCTGTCAGCGCAGAGCCCCATATGGGGCTTGAACTCACGAACTACAAGATCATAACCTGAATGGAAGTTGGACGCTTAACCGACTGAGCCACCCAGGTGCCCCTCCCCCTGTCAAAATAAATAAACTTAAAAAGAAGAGCTCTTTAAAAAAATAAAAATTGCAAGAATGGAAAGATAATGTTGGAGATTAGAAAATTAGAAGATGAGCCCAGGAGATTCAACATCTGAACAGTAGTTCTAGCAAGAAAGAACTTGCTAGAAGAACTTTCTATTATCAAAGAAAAAAAAATAGAAGCATATTGCTAGAATTGAGTGGTAATGTATTCAAATTCAAAGGGCCTACCAAATGCCCAAACCAGAGAATGAGAAAAGACTGACCTCAAGGAACATCCAAATGGAATTTGGGGATGGCAAGAGAATGTCTCAGAAGCCTCCGGAGGGTAAAAATAGGCTAGCTATCGAGAATTAGGAATCAAGAATGCCATCTTTCTTCTCAACAGCAACTGTGGAGCTGAACCCTTAAAATTCTGATGGAAAGTTATTTCCTGTCTAGAAATCAACTTTTAGTCACCTTAACACTTAACTCTGAGACTTGAATAAAGGCATCTTCAGTGTTTCAAACAATTAACTTTGGTGCATCCTTTCTCAGAAGCTACTAGATGGTTTGTTCCACCAGATGAGAGGAAACCAAGAAAGAAGTCATGAGATGCAGGACACAGGGGACTCCATTCAGAGGCCAAAGACAGTCCCAAGAGGAAGATGAGGGAAGGTGACTCAGGACAGTAACATAGAGCAGATCTGGAGGACAGGTGTCCACATAGGGCAACAGGGGCCTGGAGCTGTGTGGCTAAGGCATATCTGACTGACACTGAGAGGCCACGTGCGCCATCAGAATCTGGGGGTGCATTGGTAAGAGATTCTTGAAAAACAGGCAGAATGAAACACACTCTAGTTCTTTTCACTCCAGAAAAAAAAAAGTCGTACAAGCAAGGAAACATATGTGTAGTATTCTATGAAATCATAATACAAACTCTGAATATGGATTTAATGACGGTTTTCTAAATTGGGAGGAGGGGGCCTATGTGTGTTGTGGGGTGGGATGCAATAACTAAATGCTCAGCTTTGATAGCAGAAGGTTCACAAGTAACGTCTAATATGACAGAAATCAAGAAATAGTAGAAGGAGCATGCTGTTTAGAAATATGGCTGTAAATAGAAGGAACAGTTGAGAATTCAAAGTTGTTGCTTCTGAGAGGTAGGAATCAGCGATGGGGAGAGGTAGGGAAGGAGACACTGTTTTTTATTGTGTCTCCTGTAGTACCATTTGCATTTTTTTAATGTTTATTTTTGAGACACACACACACACACACGCACACACAGCATGAGCTGGGGAGAGACAGAGAGAGAGAGGACGACAGAAGATCCAAAGCAGGTTCTGTGCTGACAGCAGAGAGCCCGATGTGGGGCTTGAACTCAGGAACCATGAGATCGTGACCTGAGCTGAAGTTAGACACTTAACTGACTGAGCCACCCAGGTGTCCCAAGAAGCTGTTTTTAGAGACGCTGTGAGTTAAAAGAATCATTGAAGAGGTGGCCAAAAAAAGTCAGTAAGGCTGCTAACCCTGAAAATTGAGAAAGATACCAGACTGAAGCATGATAGTTATGTGAGTAAGGTAAGGATGCAGACAAGATGAAATGAGAAGGTAGTTAGAATAAAGCCTTTCCAGCCCATATAGTGTAATCCATATTGGGTTCCCTTTGCATTGAGTTAATGCTATTTTCTTCAGTGGTATCACTTTCTCATCTTTTTAAGGCCCTTTTATCCCTCTTCCCCTTTCAAACTTATAGTGGAAAAATCAGGCATGTACCAAATTTGAGAGAATAGTACAATGAATCCCTGCTAACTACCACCTGGTTGTAACAACTGATAACATTTTGTTTCATCTGACCTCCTACTTTTCAGGGAAGGGGACTGATGAATTTTAGAGCAAATCCCAGATGTCATATCTTTTGAACCATAAATATATCATATACATCTCTAACAGGTAAGGGTTTAAGAAAAAAAAAAAAACTAGGGGTACCTGGCTGGCTCAGTCCATAGAGCATGTGATTCTTGATCTCATTTTCGTGAGTTTGAGCCCCACGTTGTGCATAGAGATTCCTTAAAAAAACAACAAACTAAAATACCATTATCCCACCCAACAAAATTAACGACATTTCTTTGCTTCATGTCACCCAGTCCTTGTTCCATTCTCCCCAATTGTCTTAAAAATATTTTTACAGTTGATTTGGGTCAGATTCAAACTCAAGATCATCACATTAGTTTTGGCTGATATGTCTCATAAGGCTCTTTTATTATTTTTTATTTATTTTTTATTTTTTAAAATTTATATCCAAATTAGTTAGCATATAGTGCAACAATGATTTCGGGAGTAGATTCCTTAGTGCCCCTTACCCATTTAGCCCATCCCCCCTCCCACAACCCCTCCAGCAACCCTCAGTTTGTTCTCCATATTTATGAGTCTGTTTTGTTTTGTCCCCCTCCCTGTTTTTATATTATTTTTGTTTCCCTTCCCTTATGTTCATCTGTTTTGTCTCTTAAAGTCCTCAGATGAGGGGCGCCTGGGTGGCGCAGTCGGTTAAGCGTCCGACTTCAGCCAGGTCACAATCTCGCGGTCTGTGAGTTCGAGCCCCGCGTCAGGCTCTGGGCTGATGGCTCAGAGCCTGGAGCCTGTTTCCGATTCTGTGTCTCCCTCTCTCTCTGCCCCTCCCCCGTTCATGCTCTGTCTCTCCCTGTCCCAAAAATAAATAAACGTTGAAAAAGTAAATAAAGTCCTCAGATGAGTGAAGTCATATGATTTTTGTCTTTCTCTGACTAATTTCACTTAGCATAATACCCTCCAGTTCCACCCATGTAGTTGCAAATGGCAAGATTTCATTCTTTTTGATTGCCAAGTAATACTCCATTGTATATATATATACCACATTTCCTGTATCCATTCATCCATGGATGGACATTTGGGCTCTTTCCATACTTTGGCTATTGTGGATAGTGCTGCTATAAACATGGGGGTGCATGTGTCCCTTCAAAACAGCACACCTGGATCTTGTGGATAAATGCCTAGTAGTGCAATTGGTGGGTTGTAGGGTAGTTCTATTTTTAGTTTTTTGAGGAACCTCCATACTGTTTTCCAGAGTGGCCGCACCAGCTTGCATTCCCATCGTAAGTCTCTTTTAACCTGTAAGTTTCCCCACTCTTTCTTTCTTTCTTTCTTTCTTTCTTTCTTTCTTTCTTTCTTTCTTTCTTTCTTTCTTTCCTTCCTTCCTTCCTTCCTTCCTTCCTTCCTTCCTTCCTTCCTTCCTTCCTTCCTTCCTTTTCTTTCTTTCTTTCTTTCTTTCTTTCTTTCTTTCTTTCTTTCTTTCTTTCTTTCTTTCTTCCTTTCCATTTACTCTTTGAAGATCCTGGGCATTTGTTCTGTAGAATTTCTCATATTCTGGATGTGACCTTGGAATGTTGGGTGATATGCTTCTCTATCCATTGTCTTTCCTACCAACTGGTAGTTAGATATGGAGGCTTGATTAGATTGAAATTCACTTTTTAAAATTGAGGTATAACTTACACCCAATGAGATACCCAGATCTCAGGTTCATAGTTAGATGAGTTTTGACAAATGCATACATTTTTTTTTCAGTATATGAAATTTATTGTCAAATTGGTTTCCATACAACACCCAGTGCTCATCCCAAAAGGTGCCCTCCTCAATACCCGTCACCCACCCTCCCCTCCCTTCCACCCCCCACCAACCCTCAGTTTGTTCTCAGTTTTTAAGAGTCTTTTATGGCAAATGCATACATGTACATAACCTATACTTCCTTGAAATATAAAGCATTTCCATCATTCCACAAAGCTCCCTCTCTTACTTTCTCTTGATCACTTCTTCCTTCCTTGTGTACAAATCGAGTTATAGCTGCCAAGCACAGATAAAGATTTTTGCCATCTGTTTTAGCCTTGCCTTGCCTGTGGGTAATTTAGGACCCCTTTGGAAAGGTTGCTTTCTCCCTGAAAATAATGTAGAGTTGTTTGTACGAACTCTCCTTCTCATGACCACGCAACATGTTTTCACTGGCAGTTTATATCAGGATGATTTCTGTTGCAGGTAGCAAAAATTGGGTTCCAAATTGACTTAAGTAATAAAGAGAGTAAACTGACTCATTTAACTGAATATTCTAGATGTAGATCCTGGTTTCAAGTAAAGCCTCATCTAGTGACTCGACAATTTCACCAAGGGGCCGGCTTTTCGTTTTGTTTTGTTTTTCTACTCTGTTATCTATTGGGTCAACTTCATAATGTATTTGGGTCCTAGATGGCAGCCAGTGGTTCCTAGGACTGCATGCTTTCTCAGTCATTATCTGGCAAGGAAGAGAGAGATTTTTCCCAGAATTCCTGGAAAAAGTCCTGAGATTGGCCCTGATTAGGCTCAGCGTAGGTCGCATGCCTACCCCTAATCCAGTCGGCTGTTCAACTCTGGACTTGGTAGTAGAGTCTCCTCCCTCCCCAGAACAACCTGGATCTCCTAAATGGAAATCAGGAGCTAACGGTGAGGAAGGATTGGCTGCTGTAGAGCAATGACTGCTATAATCACGAAAGCCCCAGTAGCCTCCGTCATTGGGACTTGCCTGGCTGTGCTTCCCTGGAGCAGCCCAGCTTCTGCACCAGACACCTTGCTTAACCCTCCCTCAGCCCCTCCTCGCCAGCCATCCAGAGATGTCTCTAGAATTTGAGGGTAGGGGTGGGTGGTCACTACATTCATTCTGACCTTAATGTTTCCAGCTGGGAAAAACGCACAGACCCCCGAGGCAGGTTTTACTATGTGGATCACAACACGCGGACCACCACCTGGCAGCGCCCCACAGCTGAGTACGTGCGGAACTACGAGCAGTGGCAGTCACAGCGGAATCAGCTTCAGGGCGCCATGCAGCACTTCAGCCAAAGATTCCTCTACCAGGTGAGAGGGCAGGGGCTTGCCATGAGGGAGGGGAGCCTCCTGGCCCTGGAGAATGTGCTGCCTCGCACACTATTTGTTGACCTGTTTGGTGAGCGGGAAGACGGTAGCTGGAAACATCAGTGCTCTGGAGATTTTACTCATCACGGTGAAATTCCTCAAATTCCGTCATTTCTAATTTAGTAACTCAGTGTCCAGCTTCTGTGTTTCAGGACTCAATATACCTGAAACTGACTCAGTATATCTGAGATATATACTATCTTTCTGCCAAGACTGGATTTCTCTTCTGGCCCCTCCATCCAAGTCCATTTATTCTAGTTTGAAACCTGAAGGTCAGCTGTGACTTCTTCCGTACCTCAACTTTTGAGAACAAAACAGCCACCTACTCAGTTCGTTAAGCATCCAACTTCAGCTCAGGTCATGATCTCACAGTTCGTGGGCTTGAGCCCCACATCTGGCTCTGCACTGACAGTGCACAGCCTGCTTGGGTCCTGTCTCCCTTTTCTCTGTGCCCCTCCCCTGCTTGCTTGCGCTCTCTCTTTCAAAAATTAATACACATTAAAAAAAAAAGCCATCGAAATCTTTTCCTTTCTGCTATTGTTTTTCTTTAAATCTTTTTTATTTGACACATTCTTAAGGATGGAAGGACCTCTAAAGTTGTTGTGGATCAGGGCTTCGCAAACTATGGCCCATGGCCCAAAGTGGCCCACACCTGGTTTTGTAAATAAAGTTTTATTGGTACAGAAGCACTCCAAGTAGTTCAGGTATTGACTCTGGCTACTTACTTACACTGTAACAACAGAGTTGAGTAGTTTCAGCAGAGACCATATAGCTTATAAAGCCTGAAATATTTGCTGTCTAGCCCTTTACAGAAAAAGTTTATTGACCTCTAGTTCAACTTCCTTCTGATTCCTGGTTTTCCTTCATCCCTCGCAACTGAACGGTTAGGGCAGCCTTTCACTTGTTCTCTTTGTTGGCATTGTTCTCTCTTCCAATCTGTACTGCCTATTCCCAGCAGAGCAGTCTTCACATATCACTGTCATTTGATCACTTTTGCTCAACATTTATCACTGGTTTTTTTTTTTTCTCTTTTTTCTTTCTTCTTTTTTTTTTTTTTTTTTTAAGTAGTCTCCATGCCCAGCTTGGAGCCCAGCTTGAATTCATGACCCTGAGATCAAGACCTGATCTGAGACCAAGAGTCGGACCCTCAACCAACTGAGCCACCCAGACGCCCCTGTCACTGTCATTTTAATCACTGGCTCAAAGCCTTCTGTGGTCATTACCTACAGAACAGCATTCAAATTTCCTACTCCAGAATTCAGAGTGCTATGATCCCAAATTAACTGTCTAATGGCCTCCTGTACTGTGTCCCTTCAGGAACCCTCCCAACCCCTCCTTCCATCCCATTAGAGCCTCCACCAGTGACCTTATTCCCCCCAGCCACACAGCTGTCTTTGGCAGGACAGGTAGCATTACCAAGTTGGAACTCTGCATATTCTCAGGGGGCCTTGAACATGAAGCTCGGGATCTGTAGTAGAGTCTCTACAGAAGGTGGTGGATTAGAAGCTGGAAACCTTTTGAGCTGGTCCACAGCATTTAATCACCGAGTTTAGTCAGCACTGTTTCTGTTTGAAATGAACTCTAACCCCACAACCCATTTCTAAATTAGATACTTTCCTAGTTCGATGCTTACGATAGCTTTAATTCTGTTTAGCTAAGTACTGTTCATTATCAACTTTGCCTTTGTTTGCAGTTTTTTCCTCTGCTCACCTGAAGCAGGAGCTACCACCTCCCTGGGCCAGCCGGTCTCCTCTTCTGTCTGTCAGGGCCGGTGCTCCTTATAGAGTGAGAGAACCGTAGAAACCTCCATCTCTTTAGTACGGATGGACAGAAAGCACCGTGTTTATCACATCGACTTGTCTCCCAAGGTCAACTGTCATGCCTGTCTGTGATTCGTGCCCCGGTGCCCCGTGGTCTACCCGGTGCAGCCCTCGCGTAGGTTCTCATGCCAGGCCTTGTACTCCGCAGCCCCTTTCACACATGCCTGGCGTCCGGTTCTGGCATGTTTCGAAATTGGATGGGATGTGATCATTCTCTGCATTTCAGAAATTGTTCCTCCAGAGCTAGGCCCCAAAGACTTTCTCTGCCATTTTTCTTGGGTGGTCGTGGCTACAAAACTAGGAAGGTCTGGGTGTTTCTATCCTTTGTGTTAGAGACAAGGACACGTTTTAGGAGTCTCACACTGGTTTTGTCTCCCTGCTTATTTGGCTTCTCTAAGTATTGAAAGAAAAAATCTCTTGAAGGAATCTTTTTTTCTGTATAATGCACCAAATATGTTCTGTCGGTTGACTGAAATGTTTGGTGGGTGAGAGGGAAGGTTCTAGAGGTCATTTCTACTTGGTCTTTTGGAACCTTCATTTCTCTTGCCCACCCTCTCTCATTTTAGCAATGCCATTCCAGGCATGCAGAGGTAGAACTTTGCCTTGGAGAGTCCCCTACTACTTTTTTGAGTACTCTAAAAACGATTTTCCCCACTTTGCTGGGGTCTTAGGAGGGTTCTAGATAGAGGTGATGGTTCCCTTTTCTCTGTGAAACAAGATTCATATTGAAAAACGTGTTAAGAATCTTTTATGGGTCAGCTTTCAATGTCTCTCTGTTGATTTCCCTCTTCCCTGGATTTGCTTTGCCTCTCGCTTGCTCTGGAGCCATGTCCTGGTTACAAGTAAGAAGAGTTGCTTTCATAGAGTTATTTTGGGGTTTGGCCTTGGCCCAGGGTTTGACTCGGAAGACTTAAGAGCTGATACTGTACCAATGGGCTCTCTTCTTCCTCCTCCTCCTCCTCCTCCTCCTCCTCCTCCTCCTCCTCCTCCTCCTCCTGCTGGGCTGAAACCAAGACCTCGTTCTTCTTTACTTGCTCTAGAGAGAACACAAAATGCAGTGCAAGATAGAAGACGAAGGAGCCCCATGTCGCGGTCTCCCACAGCTCCTTCCTGCTTTCTGCCCCATCACACACATTTTTCAGTTTCTCTTCTCATTCCCCTTATTTCTGATACGCTCCCCTTTCCTGATGCCCCAGCGTGCCTTTGTTTGTTGTGACCGTCATGCACATACTTGTGTATTGCCCTTACAATTTCTCTTTGCCCTTTCTTCTGTGACCCTGCTGCATTCCAGCAGGGATGCCCACCTAGTCGCATGCATTGTGCAGTGTGACAGGGCCCATCTCACAACCTGCTACTATTTTTGTGGCATTCCCTTTACCCCCACTTTGGTCCTCCCTTAATGACTAAAGGATGTAGCCAGTGTCTACAGGACTGAAACAGGTCATTCTGTGGCTCCTGATGTGTGGATGCCAAATTGCATTATCCAGAAACAGACAACTCCTTTCTTACTCTGCAGAGAGCCCCTTGGATTGAACTCTCAAACACCTGGGTTTTGTTCTGCACCCCGTGGGTGGATACTTAAAAAAAGGAGCCGGCCTTCCATACGTAACCTTTCATGCCCTTCCCAGAGCCTTTATTGCCCTCGGCTCTATTTGCTAGACATTCTTTATTTCTGAGTTTGTATCTTAAAATATTACTGGAACTTAGTGCTTAGTCCCTGAGGGACTTGAACTCAACGTGAGCTGTCTGGCTCGCGGCCTGCACCTCAGATGTCCCAACCCAGGGACAGTTACCAGGCAAGTGATTCAACAGTGTTACTTTCTGTTCCTACTAGTAAAGGAAATTGTCTTGTCGCTTAAAGTCACCTGCAGATCCAAGGATCTTTCTTCTGACTCTAATCCCTCCAGGCCCCTTTCTCTGTGGTTTTCTGCCTGTGCTCCAAGTGACACTTGGGATCTCTCCTTTTGGGGGAATTGGCGGAGAAGAGAAGGGGCAGTCGGTTGACTTACTGGAGATGTGGGGTTTTGGGGTTTTGGTTTTCAAGCCATGATGTGTGGCTCTTATTTTTTGTTTCTCTTTGGCTTCTTTCTGTCCACTTCCTTTTCTTGTTTTTCAAGTTGTACTATGTACATTGAGGGAGAAATGTCCAAAATAGTTAAGTGCTTTTCTTTAACTGCAAGAGGTAAAATTGTTGCAGGTGTCGGCTTTCATGGACTCCATCTCATAAGTTGTTCACGTTTATCAGCCTCTGGCCCCTCTCCCTTCCCTATTGCTTCCTCTTCTGTCCCCTGTTCATAGGTTTTGGGGAGTGTGGATCTGATAGGATGAGAATAGGACGATGGCAAAGGAATGAAACGAAATGCCATAACTAAAGAGAGCCAGCATTGTATGAAGTTTTAAAAAAGGCAAGGATTAAGAAAAGGGTTGATGATTCTTTTAAAAATTCTCCTCCCTGTGCTCTGTATACTAGTCACAGTTGATTTTGGTGAATAATAGAAATCCACTTGGTTCAACTTAAACAGAAAAGGAATTTCTCAAACGGGAATGGGGTAGTTGATAGAATTAGCAGAATGACAAAGAACCAAGCTCTGGCAGAATCCAGGGGCAGGCGAGGCAAAGGAATAGTTCGTGTAGGACATTGTCCTCTTGTGCTGCCATTAAACACTCGTTGCTCCAGTGGATTGTGGACTCTATCACAGTAGTAATTTCCAACAGACCCCCTGCTTTCCTGCCGTTCCCGGAAGTCCTGAGTGGGAGCATCGGATTGGCTGGTCTTTAAGTCATGTGCCTGCACCGGAGGTGCCATGGTGTCGGGAAGGGAAATATTTGCTAGCTGATAAATATTTTTGGTCTCTAGTTCAGTGCAGGTCATGGAGGCTGTCAGTAAAAGTTGTTTGGTCTGTTGAGCTGCAGGGTTGTGCAGAAGATGACTGTCAGCCCCCTGACGCCCACTGGGTACCAGTTGGGAGCTAATTTCCCATTGGCGCGCGAATGCTATGTGGATTATCCACTCATTCCAAAAAAAGACTTGAAGCAGCAAACAGTTTTGCTCTGAATGCTTCTTTACTTTCTTAAAATGACCTTTCCTGCGTTTCTTCCCTTTTGCTACAGCTCATTCCCCACCGAGTTCTCTTTGGCTTCATTATCTGAAATGCATGCGTATTTCACAAGTTCGTTCCTTTCCTTCTGTGACCAAATGCTTTTATAGCCACTGCTCTTCTGTGTTAACTGGAAAACAAAGCTGGGGGAACTTGGGTTTCATGAGATGTTGCACCCCACCCCCACCCTGCTCCCACCAAAATGACCTCGGGAGATGTCACATTTGGGAGATCTTTTTCAGGAACCATCAGCTAAGTCTGAATTGTGGTGGAAACGTGAGCACGTCCTCCAGGATGACGGTAACGGGCCCAAAATCGAGCACAGCCCAGCTTCCCACACCTCCGTGCAATCTCACTGTGGCGGGTAGGAGGCCCTTTGCTGAAAGGCGGCTCTGTCCCACCAGGGAACCTATGGTTTCAAGACTTAAACATCTTTTTTGGAACTTGCCTTGGAAGAGTTGCCTGAACTGCCACCTTGGAAAGAAAGTTTCTCTGTCCTTTCAGCCGGGGGTGGAGGGCCGGCTGTGAAGGGTGCGGGGGTTCTTTGGCAGTTGAGCTCCACCAATGTTTTCTCAAGCTGAGACTGAGCTCCATTCATCCTCCTGCCCGTGTGTGGCTCCGTCGCCCCCAGACAGAGCCAGCCGGCAGCCCAAAGTCTGCATTGAGAACTTGATCCCCTCGTGCGACGATTAAGTTTTAGTAAGTGAAATAAAAATGCTTCAGCAAAAAAGAAAAGAAAAGGAAAAAGAAAAGCAAGCAAGCAAGCGCGTGCGGAACGACGGAACAATACTTGTTTTATTTAACTATGAAGAGTTTTTGACAGCGCCCCCCTTCTCTGCAGGATATGAGAACTCTGGGTCCACCGCAGCCCTGCCCCAGGGATCTCACGGCAGAATTAGGCTGGGGGGTGGGGGGTTTGAACGTAAACAGTGACCCTCAAGGCCTGGAGTCCGCTCGCTTTCTCCTGTCTCTCCTGCTCGCTTGCCACCTCGCCCCCAGCCCCACCTCCCCAGACAGGCACACACAGAACACTGAGCAACTTCAGGTTCGGGCCGGAGGAGAATAAAGGTGCTTTGTGAAGGGAAGCAAAACATTCCTGGGGGAGGTGAGGGGCCTGGGGCATGAATGTGCCCTCAGTCTGGGCTGGTTTTGCACACCACGGCTGCTCCCTCTCCCTCTCAGGCGCACCCAGGAGGGAGTTGGAGGGAGGAGGGCCCAGCCCCCAGCCAGGAAGCTCTGGGCGTGGGCAGGGCTTGTGGGAATGATTTCATTGGAAAGGCCTGCGATATTTTTTCCCCTCCCGTGTGTGGTTCTTGGAGAAAGTTGGAGGTGGTGGTGATTTCAGTCGCCCTGGCCGCCGCGAGCAGGAGCTCCTGCCGCAGGAAGGCACTGGCCGGGCCTGCCCGGCGGTCCGCTCCGGGCCCTCCCGCCACGCCTGGGGCCGGCTCTCTGCCTCCACAGCCCTGGCCCACCTTCTTCTGCACCCATCGTCCTCCCCCTCGCTCCCCCCTCTCCAAAGCCCGTCGGGGCCCTCTGTGTGCGGGGTTCTTTTTGGGTTTCTCTCTTTTGAAGACAACTTTTGAGAGATGCAGATGTCACTTAAGGCCTCACGGTATCCTGTACAAAGTGCTCAAATGTGGAAATGAGTCCTTGGCATTTTTATTTTTATCGATCGATTTATTTTTAACCGGCGGCTTTTTTTTAATCTCTGTGTTCTGCTGTGTTTCTTGTGTTTAGTCTTCAAGTGCTTCGACTGACCATGACCCACTGGGCCCCCTCCCTCCTGGCTGGGGTAAGTACCGAGTTCTACTTCCATGTCCTCAGCTGTCTGTAGGCTGATGCTCTGTCTTCTTCCCGTGCGAGTCTTTCTCACTCCCATCCCTCAATTCTCCATTTCGCTTTTCTCCAGCACATGCTGTGGGGATGCCCTAGTGGGAGGTTACAGGCGATGGAGCTGGAAGGTTGGGAAAGTAATTGAGTTCCCCTGCACCCCTGTAGCATTCACCTGCCATGACTGAAGGGTTATGACCCTACGGACAGAGTCCCTTAGCAGCCATGAGACTGTTGGGTTTTGGTCCTGACTTTGAATGGTCTACCCAGCCACCCATCCTGTCATTGACTAAGACATTTTGACACTGACTTACCCGCAGGTGCACTGGTTTCAGGTCTGTGGCTGTGCCATTGGAAGGAGCCACCTTACCAAACCTTTTTTTGCAGCCAGGATGTTGGAGGACTTCAGCCTAATTTTGACTAAAGAAAGCCACCTTTTTATTTGTGACCCAGTTGTGAAAGAGACCAGAGGGAAGCAGATGAGAGAGTTGAGCACTGGGCGGCAACTCTGTGGAGGCGCGTCATTGCTGACTAATAACGCCATGCTGGATTCTCCTTGTCATTGGAGAATTTTAAGTCCTGGGCGTGATTTGCCAATAATGAGTTAGAGGGATGGACGTCCTTGACTTGGGAGAGATTATGGGCTTTATGGCTATTCTGGGAAGGAGTAGCCATGCAAAAAGGGGTCATGAGAGATGGTGAGATTCCATGCATTCTGCAGCTCTGAACTGGGTCAGGGTTTTGTTCAATACGGCAAGAGTCCCTGCGTTCCGAAGAGGGCAGTTTTTGCAAGAATCAGCATGTGCCGGCTTTAGTGTATTGGTGAGGCCAGTAGCAGACAGTAAGTGCTAGTTTGATGGTGGTCACAGATGGTTATTAAGTTGGGCAGGGGCATGCTCCCCAGTAAAGACGGAGAAGGTGACAATGATAGGATGAACATGACCTGGGAAAGTACAGCTTTTGAGCTGGATCCTCTTAGTGTAGACATATTACTCCCTGCTAGTAATTTACCAGATTCCATCACCTCCCTGGGACCCATAGTGTGTCACTTAGGGAATTACCACTGTATTCCAGAGCACTGGAAGGACCTTGTAGACCTTCTAGGGGGATGTGTTGGTTAGTGAGGCCTCCAGACAGTTCTTGAAAATCACCGATGACCCATCTGGCTCTTTGAACTGATGAAAGGTCACAAGTATCTCAGAGATCAGCAGCAAGTCAAATGTGAGGAGTCAAACACAGGGTCCCTGGCTAGGCAGGGAAAATGCATCAGATTAAACAAGAATGTATGATGTTTGGCAGCCAGTAGACACTCTGACCCAGAGCCAGGGGCCCGGAGTCGTTCCTGGGTCTGCAGAGTCCAGTGATTTCTTTCTGCTACATGGTCACCAAGTAAATCTGCTACATGATTTGGTTCCGCTACATGATGGTCACCAAGTAAGAGCATCTGCAGCGACTCAAAAATAGCTCCCAGAAGCCAAGTGTGAAATATCTGAGATGGGATTAGGAGCCATGGTCAGAGTCAGTGGTGTTTACATACGATCAGGAAAACACACAAGATTATATTGGTATGAAACTGAGAAAAAAGAACATCTGGCCGAGGGCCAGGGAACCTTCCTAATCACATCCTTTGGGCTTTGTGTGGCTTTTCCAGGGCTGTGACAGGGCCACCTCCCCAAGAAGAGTTGAGAGTGAACAGAAAGAGCAGCAGAACCAAGTGAGAATTGTGTTTAGTGGGAGCCTGCTATGAAAGCTGTGCTGTCCTGCTGTCAGTCCTAGGTCCCTTTCTGCTCCTCTAGGAGAGACACCCCCTCCCCGTTCTCCCTGCACCCCGGCCCATGGGTTAGGATGCCTCAGGTTTAGATCCACATGTCTTCAGCCACCCTGACCCTGGCCATGTGACTACATGCTTCCAGGTCTACTTCTTCCTGAAGGAAGCAAACTAGATGCTAGGGTTAGGGCTTTCCCAGCCCCTAAACTATGAAATTGTATGTGGTGAGGCAGTTCCAGGAGGCCCCCTGGCAGCAATGAGGGCATAGGCCCCAGACCGGCTGGACAGATCCCCCACCCTGAGGATCAGCATGGGCTTTGGACCGTGGCAGAGCAGACACAAAGGATCTAGTTTAAAGCAGAAGCTTCTGGAATGGAAGGGGCCTCTCCTTTTTTTTAGAACCTTCTCAGGAAGCCTGCCTTCTGTGGGACAGTCCCATAAGCTTTTCTGAGGTGATGGTGAGTTCTGTAATAATCTTGGACATCTTTTCTTTCTTTCCTTTTGTCTGTGTTTTTAAAATTTCTGTCAGGAAATGGATACCATGTAAGACAGAGAGACCAAGGCACCTAGGGTGATACTGAGAACACTGCAGCCTGATGCTTGAGGGGAGAGGTGTGAGTTCCTCAGTTCTAGGCCTTTCTTAGCTTTTGGTTTGCCTGTACCTTCTGGAACCGGTTCTTTTTATTTTTTTAATTCCACCCTGTCATTGTAAAAGAGGGAGGGTCATTAGCATCTGTTATTTGGGGGACAGAAGCAGAATTGAAGGCTCACGAACTTCATGGGAAAGGTGACCTCTCTTGGGTTCGAAGCCTTGCCCCTCGTCTCCCTTGTCATCTACTTGGAGCTGACGGAGTGCCTCTTTCACTGCCTCTCACAGCCTGGAATCAGTAGCTAGTGTGGGTCTGCCTGGATCCCTCCCATGAGCACCCGAGCCGTCATCAGTGCCCCAGGAGAGGGCGAGATAGGAAAGATTGCCCAGAGGCCAGAGACCATGTGTCTGAGCACCCCCAAACACTGGCCTGGCTCGAAGCACACGCTAAGGTGTAAGAACAAGGTGGGCATTGTAAGTGCCCGCAGCCCCAGGCATTTATTGCACATGTGCAACACGACATTTTGCTGGGCTATGAGAGTTTTAGAACAAAGCTTTGCCTTCACGCAGGGGGAAAGAGAGAAGGCAGACGGGAGTAGGCCCTGTGGTACCGAGTACTGATCAAGAAGGTATGAAGGAAAATGCAGCCACCCCACAATGACCCTGCCTGGATGGAGCAGTTGCAGGACCAGAGACCGGCCCGTGAGGGACTGGGGACGGGACCAGGGTTGAAGGGAGGCTGGCCGTGCCTCCACTTTGCGCACAGCTGGATGCAATTATGCCTCTGGTTTCAGTTGGGGCTGCTCCCCCTCCGTGTTGCCACACCGCCCCCTTTCCTCCAACAAATCGACCAACCAAAGACAGTGCTGGATCTTGAGTTGGAAATGTGTTTGACCCTCCCCCACTCCCCAGTAGGGAAAGATTCTCTTTGTCCTTTTTCCCAGTGACAGATGTGAGTGAGCCAGGCTTTCATCGGTTAAACTTCTCTAACAGGTCTGGAACAGGGGCAGAAATTGAGACCGCTGGCACTCAGGACGTGGGAGCCAGAGGGGAGTGGAACTCAAGGTCTTGCAAGCTGATTGTCGTCTTTTCTTTATTCTCCCATGGCAGAGAAGAGACAGGACAACGGACGGGTGTATTACGTGAACCATAACACACGCACCACGCAGTGGGAGGACCCTCGGACCCAGGGGTAAGGACACGGGCCAGGTCGGCCAGGTGTAGCTCCAGCGTTGGCCACGTGCCTCGGAATGCATGGTCCTCCATGGCCAGTGTTCAAGGATATCTTCAGCCAAACACGAATGCCCCAAGACCCTTACCATGTGGTGTCGACCTAATGAGACTTGAAAGTGGCTCCTTGAATTGACTTTCTCGATGGATAGAGAGTGGTGTCTGGGCCAGTTGTGCATATTGCCGATAGCGTGATCTCGAATGGCTCGAGGGAACCCCTCTAGAAGCTAGTCTGGGATGGGGCCTGTGGTGTCTCAGGATCGCTGGCTCAGGCCATGGCCATCCACCCAGAGCTGGTTCTTTGGCCTTGGGTCAGTACGTGACCTCTCTTTGCTACAGAACCATCCTCACGACTTGGGTGGTACCAGGTGTGTTTCCTCCAGACGCGTCCTCAAGGGCTGTGCAGGGCCTGGGTGAAAGCGGAGAGAAAGCAGCACTCGGGGAACCCCATCCTCCGAGGCCCAGAAGGAGGCACCACCCCTTACCTCCTCTCTTCCCGTGCTTCCAGGATGATCCAGGAACCAGCTCTGCCCCCAGGGTGGGAGATGAAGTACACCAGTGAAGGGGTACGCTATTTTGTGGACCACAATACACGCACCACCACCTTTAAGGATCCTCGCCCAGGGTTTGAGTCTGGGTAAGGACTTTCCACAGGCAGTGTTGGTATCTGTTCACACCGTCCGGGTTCATCCTCGTCTCGATCCTCTTACTGCCCTCTGGTGGCCAGTTTTAATGTCACATTAATGGGGTCGGGGTTGGGGGGGGTGGGGGGGTGGGAAGGGGCTATCCTGTTTATTCCGAATGACACTAGCGGTCTTTCTGTAAAAGCAAGAAGTCTGGCCTTATTTCTGGTTTTTCTTTTTACTCCTCAAATGTGTCTACAGGAGACCTAATGACGGTCACTTCTTTTCCTTTCTTGTCTCTAACATAGCATCAGCTTTCCTCAGGGCTAACAAAATACATTGCTAATTTTTGAGAAATCACATGGGTTCTAGAACATCTTTGCTCTTCCCAGGACGAAGCAGGGTTCCCCTGGTGCCTACGACCGAAGTTTTCGGTGGAAGTATCACCAGTTCCGGTTCCTCTGCCACGTGAGTTCTGAGACTGGACCTCCCACAGAGGTTGGGTGATTGAGTTCACTTAGCATGATTTCCCAGCCTAGCAGAGGTAGTGAAACGCGTGCGTCTTAGGGAGGGTCGCCAGTCACTTGTCTTACCCCAAGCGACTGTCTGACATCATCTCCAGGAAATCAGCTCCCATTCCTACGGTACCAGGCTCTCCGCCACTGGTCCAGGGAGACGGGGAAGCCTGTTTGTACAGACGAGAGACTTGACCGGATGGTTATGACTGAGGTCCTGACTCGGGGTTTGTTTTCTTTCTTTGTTTCTTTCTTTCTTTTCAGTCGAATGCCCTCCCCAGCCATGTGAAGATCAGCGTTTCCAGGCAGACGCTTTTTGAGGATTCTTTCCAGCAGGTTAGAGAATAATCATGGTGCCTGAGACCAATGAATAGGAGGCCCTCTCTCACCACCCCGTCTCCTGTCACGTGGCTTGTTGAATCCATGTGGTAGCGTTTCCAAGGTGTGGGCCTTGGTGACAAGTCTCTGCTGAACAGCAGGCCTTAGAATTCCCTGCCCCGCCCCAGCCTGCCACGGAGGCAGGCGTGGCACTCTGGCCACGATGCTCTGTCTCCCCAGATCATGAACATGAAGCCGTATGACCTGCGCCGCCGGCTCTACATCATCATGCGCGGCGAGGAGGGCCTGGACTACGGAGGCATTGCCAGGTAAGCTCATCACCTCTGGAAGGCTGTGCGGCACCCCGTTGCCCCAGAAATGCCTCCAGCCAGAACGCTGCCTCCGCCTTGCTCACATTGGCTCCCCAAGCTCCTGCACCTTCAGGAGTAGGCATGGGTGTGGCTGGTCCACATGGGCGCAGGAGCAGGGTCCCTGGGTCCCCTTCGGGGCTGGGAATTGACCCTTTAGTTATTGTCCTGTGGGGAGGCTGGGAGCTCCCAAGGGAAGAGCTGAGGACAGTGGCTCATGATTTCTGTACTTGAACCATTCGGCAGTGGCTAAATAGTGATGTCCTGTGGTTTCAATTAAAATTGGCCCCGGGCTTCTCTTCTTGGGCAGCTGGGGCAGGTCAAATCTGGTGTGTCCCTGTGTGCCTGACATATATAAGCTCTGTCCCAACCCGGAGGGCCTTGATCAGGGCTCAGCTACACATCATGTGCAGAGGGTCAAAAATTAAAATGGCTGATGTGCCCATAAGAAGAGCCTAAAGCATTGGCCTGCCCTCACCCAGTCTGCCTACAAAAGTTAACAGACTCTCTGACAAAACGTTGCCTTGGATAATGGGGCTGAAGGTCCCCTGGCAGGGAGAAGGAGCATCCTGGCCTACGGTGACCGCTCAGCTCGCTGATCTCTCACGGTGTGGGGACGTCTTCTCTCTTGGTGTTGGGTTCACTTGCTTCTGGTCCTCTGTTTGCCGGTGGTGCTGCCCTCTGTGTTGGCCCCTGTGGATCAATTGCTCTTTGTTCTGTGGTGACCATGGTGACCTTCTCTCCAGGCTCTGCTTGGTGGTGTGGCTCCCACCCCGTGTGTGTCTGTCTCTCTGTGTCCTGCCAGTGGTTTTACCCTATGGTAGGTTACGTCATGCTGTTCTACCACAGGGTAGAACCACGGACGGGATACCGAGGCACCCTCTGCATCGAAGGAACTCCTCGTCTGCCCGGCCACAAGCAGCCGGGGACTGGCCCCCTTGGGATGTCCCCCTGCTGGTTGAGCTCAAGCCTGAAAGGACCCTGAATTCTGGCTTGCAGCTTGTATCTAGGCCACAAAGAGACGCCAAGTCATGGGTGTTGGTTCAGAAAAATGTGTGGAAGTGTGGGAAAGGGAATGGTGATGGGGTCTGGGTGAGGGGAGGGGAAAGAGCAAGGGAAGCGAGATACCTGTTGTATAGCTGCTGGGAATGAGGTTTATAATCTAGAGGCAGCATGGATTACAGAGTTTTCATGCATCAGGGCTTAGGAACATATTGCTGTGTATTCATATTATGCTGCCAACTCAGGGTAAAAGCAGGCTAGCTATTTCTTACAGCACCTGTGCAAGATTTAGAAAAAGATGCCCTTTCTCAAGACACTTCCATGTTAGAAAATGGTCATGATATCTTCGTTTTATTGGGAAAAATACCAGCTTGACTGCTACATGCAGAAAAATTATCGTAATAAATGTGCAAACCTATGCTATTTTAACATAGTGCCTTTGTACAGTGCACAGCCTGCACAGCTGTGCATGGTGGCCTCAGGGTACAAAGAGCTCCTTTGCCATCAGACATACTGGATATCGGATGTAAAGTCCTGGAATGCATCACCTCGGAGCCCAGAGACATGCACGCAGGCTTTCCTGAGCACTGTCCACAAGTGCAATTGTTGTCCTGGTTCACCCTCACTCACTGACCAGCTGTTAATACAGATTATACCAGGTGTTAATCCCAGTGGGGCTCGGCAACCAGGGACACGTGTCTCCAAACTAGCCAAGACAAGACGACAGAGGAGGGTCACATCTCTGGTGCAGGTTGCAGGAAGGGATCCATTACCCTTGTTTTTCTCTGTCTTCTCTCACAGGGAGTGGTTTTTCCTCCTGTCTCATGAGGTGCTCAACCCCATGTATTGTTTATTTGAATACGCCGGGAAGAACAATTACTGCCTGCAGATCAACCCTGCCTCTTCCATCAACCCCGACCACCTCACCTATTTCCGCTTTATTGGCAGATTCATCGCTATGGTAAGATGCATTGCTGCGAGATCTCTAGAGAGGGCGGCTGCCGGGGAGCCAGTCATGCCAACAGCCGCCTGCAGTGGGTCCCATCTCTGAGCCCCACGCGCCTCCTCACACAGCTCCTAACAAGACATGCAAAAAGCTAGCATTCTGGAGGTAGTTCAGAGCTCTGTCAGCGGTGCCCCCAGGGGCTATGAGAGGGTTTTCATGTTTGATTTGTGTAGGACTGGTCAAGCGATCGCTCACTTGACATTTCAGTGTGCACCCCGCTGAGGGTGTTGGCATGACACACGCTGCCCACTTGCTGCCTGTCTCACGGGGGGAGAGGAGATGTCGGGGAGGTGCGTACCACGGTCTGTCACGAGCCTCGGGTGGGAGTGTTTGGGAGTATCTGACTGAGACGCTCACTTCTGGAAGGGGATTTGGAATCAACACTAGCTTAGAACAGAGTCCTAGTAGACTGTTGGTCAGGATGTAGGAGGCATCGTCAGGGAGTGGGTGAACAGTAGGAAAAAGGGAGTCATGGTACCCGTATTTATCTAGAAATAGGAACACGGTGTGAATAGAGAAGGGAGTCATGTCATGTGTATCCTGTCGAGTGTCTCGTGAGGGCAGAGAACCGGGATTGAGAAGGGGGAGCCCATGAGAGTCATATAGTCCTTCTGCCATTTTTGGTAGTTGGAGATGTTTCATCGCTCACTTTCCTTTGCTTCTTCCTGACTTCCTGAATGCTCTGCCTGCGGGAACCCCAGAGCCCATGACTAAATATGTCCCTTCCCCTTGTCTGGAAGTTCTTGGCTAAGGTGCTGGGCTCAGGAAGTGGGCACATTCTTCCCAGGTCTAGAGACCCGCCTGGCCCCGCAGCCGACAGGACAGACCAGTAAAACCCTAGACTATTACTCACCACTGGCCCGCCAGCTCTTGCCATTGACAGCGTCTGCATTATTTTTGGCTGCCTCTGCGGCCCAGCTCTGAGCGTCAGTGAGTCAGGGCCGCCGCCTGGGGCTGTGCTGGGAGTGCGGGCAGATCTCTGCTAGAACAGGGAGCTGGCGGGTGAGCATCCTGGGCAGGCAGTGGGCTCCTAAGCAGGCTGGCTCTGCTTGTCCCTGTGGTCTGCAGGTGTCCCAAGGTCATAGGCGCTCTTGGGGAGAGAGGGCAGGTAGCAGTAGTTGGACTTTGGTGAGGAGCATCTGAGAGCCTGACTTGGGCAGGGTCCTCTAAAGACCGAACCCCTTTGGCATGTCTCTTCTTCCTCAGGCTCTGTATCATGGGAAGTTCATTGACACAGGCTTCACCCTCCCTTTCTATAAGCGGATGCTCAACAAGAGACCAACCCTGAAAGACCTGGAATCTATTGACCCTGAATTCTACAACTCTATCGTCTGGATCAAGTGAGTCCTCTCCCTTGCACCGTGCTGGGAGGAGAGGGGTCTCTGGGTAGGGGAGTAGCATGGTTGGCCTGTATGTTCTCCGCCAGAGTGGCCTTGCACTCTTATAGGCTGTGTAAATGCTTGTGGAGATGCACGGCTCCCAGGTTTCCCTGGAGGGCAGCTCTGGAATTCACTCTGTGCCTCAGGGAGAGGTCCCGGGCGCTGTTCTGGACTTCAGCTACCTGTGAGTCCTTGCATCCCACGAACACTAATGTGAGTGACGGAGCAGGATAAGGGAAAAGACCCTTCTGAGATAGACCTCTTCCCTCTTGGTGTCTCGTGCCCCCAGAGAGAACAACCTGGAAGAGTGTGGTCTAGAGCTGTACTTCATCCAGGACATGGAGATCCTGGGCAAGGTGACAACCCATGAGCTAAAGGAAGGTGGTGAGAGCATCCGAGTGACAGAGGAGAACAAGGAAGAGTACATCATGTGAGTCTCAAGCACTGGGGAGCCAGTGGCGGGGAGAAGGGCAGAGCCCCCTCGTCTCTGGGGCACCCTCCAGCCAGGCGCCCGGGTATTTCACCGGGGATCACAGCCTCCCATTTGGCATTGGCCTGTGATGGCTACCCAGGGCCATCACACGCTGACCAGAGCTGAGGAAACCGGAGCCCAAGGTCATGTTAGAGCTCCTGTTTGCGCTTTTTTCCCCACATGGTAGCCTTCGAGACTGCAGGGCTTTGAAGAGGCATGAAACTTGGACATCTCCCTCTTCCTTCTCCTAACTGGCAGGATTTCTGTGTCCCGGGTGCCTACCCAAGTCCATCCTCTGACGCGCGTCTGTGCGCGACTTCACCCGTGTGCCTTCTTCAGGTCTCTCGGTCTAGCGTCTTCACCTCCACATGCCTGAAGTTCAGCCAGCGACGGTGGGAGGTAGAGGAGGTGGTGGAATGTCACAGACTCCAGTGTCTCCTGGTTACCGTCAGCTGATCCCTTGCTGCCGTGTGACAACAGCCTCGTGGCAGGCCCCGAGCTGCACCTGAGGAGCGGGTCTCGGCGCCACTGATGGTTGATCTTCTGTTTCAGGCTCCTAACCGACTGGCGTTTCACCCGGGGCGTGGAAGAGCAGACCAAAGCCTTCCTGGATGGCTTCAATGAGGTGGCCCCCCTGGAGTGGCTGCGCTACTTTGATGAGAAAGAGCTGGAGGTGAGAACTGAGGTTGCCTCCACCCTGCGCCTCTGCCTCTGGGGCCGTCCTGCCCTCTGTTGGCCAACTGCGTCCCCCGGAGGGACTCACCAGTAAAACCTCACACTCCCTCCGGCCCGAGGCCGCGGGGCGGATGGGTGTGATCTGGTTTCTCACACCTGTTCCTCCCCTGGCCCTCGTTTTTTTTTTTTTTTTTTTTTTTAACGTTTATTTATTTTTGGGACAGAGAGAGACAGAGCATGAGCGGGGGAGGGGCAGAGAGAGAGGGAGACACAGAATCGGAAACAGGCTCCAGGCTCCGAGCCATCAGCCCAGAGCCTGACGCGGGGCTCGAACTCACGGGCCGCGAGATCGTGACCTGGCTGAAGTCGGACGCCTAACCGACTGCGCCACCCAGGCGCCCCTTGAGGGGTTCCGCGTTCAGGGCTGTATCGCCCAGATCATCACCACCGCCAGCAGAAACAGATGAAAACGTTCAGGATGGTTTCACCTGCTAGTGGTGGATGAGGCACTGTGCACCTGTGGGGAGGGGGCTGGCGCCGGCCCGCTGACACCTGTCCCCTCTGCAGCTGATGCTGTGTGGCATGCAGGAGATAGACATGAGCGACTGGCAGAAGAACACCATCTACCGGCACTACACCAAGAACAGCAAGCAGATCCAGTGGTTCTGGCAGGTAGGCCCGGGACCCACCCCCCCGGAGTCGGGTGCGGGTCTCGGCTGGGGTGTTTCAGCAGTCAGCCACAGGAACGAGACCTGATGAGATCTTAAGCTCGAGGACCCTTGTTGTGTGGTCACCTCCCTCCTCCTTGACGCCCTCCCCAACGAGAAACCCGACCTGGGGCCGAACAGCGCGGTTGCAGCTGGCTTGTGGCCGGTGCACTTGACAGGACATGGTGGTGGTCAGCCTTGGGCCAGCTGAAAACACTGGGGTGCAGGAGCGCCAGCTTGCGGGCAGGAAGGGAAGCTCCCGCAGGGCGCGGCTGCCCTCCAGCTGGGTGGGACGGGACTGCGTGTGCTGGGCTCCAGAGAAACCGAATGAGCTTGGAGTCCTGGATCTGATGAATTGGTTCTTTCCTGGGTGTAGTCTTGTCGTTGTCGTCATGAAGCGTAGCACCCCTGGAGAAAAGGACGTATATGAACGTGTCGTCATGACAGTGCAATTCCCATCTCATAAAATTCACCATGTTAAGGTGTACAGTTCACTGGCCTTTCACGGTGTGATGCGATCATTACCACCATCTAATTCCAGAACATTTCATCACCTCCAAGAAGAAACCCCATACCCCTTAAGCAATCACTCCCATCCTTGGTATGTTCTTAAAAGTACAACTTGGATGGGAAAAGAAAATCCAGCTCGAGGTGCCCCTGAGACTGAGACATGTCCCGCGGACTGGTGGGGTTGTCCTTCGGACACAGCCCCTCAGAGGTGGCGGCTTGGGGGTTTCTGAGGTTGGTGGCTGTAACCCCCCCCCCCCCCCCCGCCGACCCCGGGCTTTGTGTTCTCAGCCCCAAAGAGGGGTCCTGGCTGCCTGGAGTCACAGGTTAGGGCGAGGTTCTGGGTCAGGTGGCTTGTCTGGCTCTGCGCTGACTGGTGGAGTTCCAGGTGGTGAAGGAGATGGACAATGAGAAGAGGATCCGCCTGCTGCAGTTCGTCACCGGGACTTGCCGCCTGCCTGTTGGAGGATTTGCCGAACTCATTGGTGTGTCTCCCCTTGCCCTGCTGGTGCCCTGGGGCTGGTGTGAGGGCAGCTCGAAAGGCGGGCGGGGCTTAAAATCTTCTTGGAAGCAAGTCAGTGGGCCTGAGCCCTCCCTCCACTGTGGGTGCGGCCAGGGTCCTGCCGTGGGAGGGGATGGTTCGGTTGTACCTGACGTGGTGTTCTTTGGATAACAGGTAGCAATGGACCGCAGAAGTTTTGTGTCGACAAGGTTGGCAAGGAAACCTGGCTGCCCAGAAGCCACACGTGGTGAGCATTTTGGTGTTAATGGGCGGTGGCTAGAACCTCACAGACCGGATGAGCTCCTGAGGGCAGTCCAGTGAGTGGGGCTGCTTTGGGACTTGACTCTGGCAACTTCCGTGTGGCTCTGGGGTTCGAGAGGAGGGGCCTCTGATCTTTTGGGAGTTACGGCAGCAGTCCTCATGGCCTTACTGGCTATTAAATACTCAAACACTTCTCTTCCAGTAGACAGAGAGCTGCCTCCCCGTGTGCCCTGCTGCCCAGTTCCCCCTTTCTCCAGTGGCCCTGCCCTGTCTCCTAACCCTCCCATGGTCCGGGGACCAGAAGCATTAAGGCCTCACACAGCGGGGCCCTCAAGGACTCTCTTCTGGCGTCTGGCCACTTGGCATGTTTGAGCCACAGTCACATGAACTCTTTGACCGCCCCCTGGCCAGGCTGGAGCAGGGCCATGGAACCCTGACCTCTGTGCTGACTCTTCTGTTCCCTCTTTCAACAGTTTCAACCGTCTGGATCTCCCCCCATACAAGAGCTATGAACAGCTGAAAGAGAAGCTGCTGTATGCCATCGAGGAGACTGAAGGCTTTGGACAGGAGTGACCGAGGCCACCCCCTCCCACGACCCCCAGCGCACACATAGTCCCGAGTTCTTCCTGCCCAAGAGGCCAGAGGCCACGCAGCACTCGGGAGGCCCCCCCAAGCAGTGGCCGTGCGTGGGACCACACTGTCATCAGGCTGGTGGTGGCAGAGTCTGACCTCTGGAGGCCCTGCCTGTCTCCCTCCCTTCCCTCCTACCCACTGGTGGCAGTCTGGAATAAAGCCCCCATGTCACCTTGGCCCCGTCACCCGTTTCAGAGTCTGGAGGCCTGACCCTCTCTGTAAGCTCTCCCTCCTTTTCCCCGAAGACCAGCCGTAGGTATGCATGAGCGTGCAGGGAGGGTGCCTTCTGCTGAAGAGCTATGGCGGAAGCCCTGGGTCCGACGGGCCAGTCAGGCGAGAAGGAGACCGGCCACTCGCTTGGGGTAGCTGTTCTGGGCCGACAAGGCCCAGAGTCTTTGCCAGTAAAAGAGGTTCTGTTTTAAATAGAACTTTCCCAGTGATCTGTGTAAGATGGAGGTCTGAGCGAGAGGAACTCCTCCCACACCCGGAGAGAGCTGGGCCTGCCGCCTCCTCTCCCTGCAGGCTCCCGTCACCGAGGCTGAGCAGCAAGGCCCGCCTCTGCACTCAGTGCTGGCCAGTTTGTTCTTTCCCGCAAACAAAGGGTGGTACCAGCTGCTTGGGTGTCAGTGGGGTGGAAACCACAGACTCCCTCAGACTTTCTTCTCCCTTTGACATCCACTTGAAGCGTTTTGTGTGCAGGATTGCTCTGTGTTTCGATGTTGGTGTGCTGCTGGCGCTTTCTGTCAAGGAGCTGGGACGCCAGGTGTTGCTGGGACCTTGAGGGATCCGGCACCACTGGTCCAGGGATTCCCCAAACTCGTCTTAGGAACCCGCTTAGCAGTTCTGTGAGCTCAGGCAGGCCTGACCCGGTGACTCCGCTTCCGCGCGGCCTAGTCCCCAAGCCTTGACAGAGAGGCGGAGGGGGCGATGTCCTGAGTGTCACCCAACCTTGCCACCTTTGACAGAGAACTCCCTTTGCTAGATGTAGTTGTCCAGGCAGCCCCAAGTGCTGGAGCACGTGGGCATGGGTGACCCTGTTGTCCCCCGCCAGCCCCTGAGGCTACAGGCTGGTCCATTAGTCTCCCATTGAGAATGCAGTGTGTCCCAGCCACCCTAGAGCGTGTTCATTCTGCCTAGAAGTGAGGCTTTATCCGCACGTGGAAAACGATGCTCTTGGAGACCAGTGGAAGGGCTTTGAGCTGCTGCACACTGTCTGACTTGGTTTCCGGAGCTCCCGCCAGCCTCTGACATGCGCATTCCGCCACGTGTGGAGACCCGCAAGGCGTACCTGCTCCTCTGGGATGCTGGTGGTTGTCGTGAGCTCCCTGGTGCGGGCCCCTGGGGCTCTAGCACTGAGCACCAGCTGTAGACTAGCTTGACCTTCCTGGGACCCCAGGCAGATCCACTGATCAGTCACGGGGCCTCCTGGGGACAGCCTCACACCCCCAGGTCCTTTTCCTTCCCCCTGGCCTGCGGAGGGACGGCCCGTGTCCACTGTGTTGTGTGTGCTGATCTGAGTGGCTCAGCTCCCTGGAGCTCAACTTTTTTTCTTTCCTTGAGTCATTTGCTGTGCTTCCCCGCAGTGTCCTGCTCTACTGGGGGTTGGGGGTGTAAGCTGCCGTTGGGGGCTTGGGAGGCTGAGGCTCACAGGTGTTCCGAGTGTGTTCATGTGTGTGCGTGCGTGTACATACGTGTGTATAACCGAGGTGTTATGTAGAATGTCCTTCGGTAGCTCTGGGTTGGTCACCAGATTGTTTTGTAATGCCTACCCCCTTGCCTTGGTATTGCCAGTTTCTCGTGCAATAAACAATCAGCAGCTGTAGGTGGTGTTGGTGTGGATGTCTACAGAATCGCTGTCCTCCAGACAAGAGGCCTCTGGGCCCCATACACCCTCCAGGCCCACATAGGGGTGGAAGTGCCATAACCTTGCTGGTTTTAGGAATGTGCGTGTTATTAACCAAGACTGTCAGGCTTCTGATGGGTGGTTGAGTCCCTGTGCAGGGGTCACTGTTATAGCCATTGGGCACGATTACTTCACTGCACCCGTTGGACGCCGTCAGCCTCTCCCTGCCAGGCCTGGGTTTCTGTGAGCAGTTCTTGTGGGGCTAGAACATGAACAGCTGTGGCTGCAGGTTGGGTGGGTTTTGGAAACCAGCTCTTGGGGACAGCGTCCGGGCAGTCATTCATTTGAGAAACATTTACTGAGTCCCACGATGATAGAGGGATGTCGTCATCTTGAGTGAATGGTCACACGAAGTCTTGCCACCCTTAAGGATTCACATGGGACAGATCATCATGTTGCTGTGTCTCGATGTGTTTGGCGTGGAAATGACGTTGATCAAGAACTTGCCCTGATTGTGTCTCTTCTCAGGAGAGGCAGAGAGATGTTCAGAGTGGCTCCTTCCTGGAATTTATAGGTGAATTCATTGCCCCACCCCAGAGCCTTTTTTTTACTTAACCAGAGCAATGCTGTGCTTTGAGAAAATTATTGAAAAAAACTCTGCACATTGTGCAGACATCTCACAATAAATTCAAATAAGGCATGTTCAGATGGAAACTCTTCTCCTCGTCTTACCTCAGAAAGAACTGTTAAGTTTGCCGTGGCCCTTCCATGTTACCTAGTGTGCATATGAAAATCAAATATACGTGTGATTTTTAAATATACCAAAGATGGGATCTTCTATATGTTGAGCAACTCACTTGTCTCATTCGGCAGGGTGGGTGTTAGGGATACCTTTCCATGGTCGTCAACGTAGGTCTAAATGATTCTTTACTGTTAATATTCCGCAGTATGACTCCTGTAATACACCCATCTCCATCCTAAGGGTCATTATAGTTGTGGCCAATGGTTTGCTCATGGCGGCAAAGCTTCAGCAAGTGCGCTTGGGCAGGTCTTGGCCACCCACACTGTTCTTCAAGGAGGGGGCAGTCCTGCAAGTTGGATTGTTGATGATGTACCTTTATTTTTATTTAACGTTTTTATATATGTATTTAAATATTTATTTATAAAGAATGTTTATTTTGAGAGAGAGCGAGTGAGCAGGGGAGGGGCAGAGAGAGACAGAGAGACAGAGAATCCCAAGCAGTCTCTGCACTTTCAACACAGGACTTGATCTCACGAACCATGAGATCACAACCTGAGCCGAAATCATGAGTTGGACGCTTAACCAACTGAGTCCCCCAGGTGCCCCCCAAAAAAATTTTTTTTAATTTTTTTTTAACGTTTATTTATTTTTGAGACAGAGAGAGATGGAGCATGAACAGGGGAGGGTCAGAGAGAGAGGGAGACACAGAATCTGAAACAGGCTCCAGGCTCTGAGCAGTCAGCACAGAGCCCGACGCGGGGCTCGAACTCACGGACAGTGAGATCGTGACCTGAGCCGAAGTCGGACGGTTAACCGACTGAGCCACCCAGGGGCCCCCCGAAAAATTTTTAAAAAGGTTTAAAATTCAAAGATACAAAGGGTCGACAGTGAAAGCCCCGCCCCTTACTTTTTTATTCCTCAGCCACCCTGATCACCTGCCAAAGGCCACTATTAATGCTAGTTTCTTTTGAATCCTTCCAGATAGAGTTTTAAACTCCCAACATAGTCTCCCCCATGCCCCTCAGAAAGGTTCTTGTTTTACTGGCCTTCACAGTGGGCAGGGTCCCTTGCCACCCCACTTTGTGGACTGCATTCTTGCCCCGCCCACCGGCTGCCCTTCCAGCTCTCTGTTGCCATTTCCCTCCCCTAACTCTGGGCAGCTGTCCTTTTACTTTTATACAATCAAATTTTTTTTTTTGATATTTACATTCTATTATTTAATCATAAGGAAATCATCTGTACTTTTTCTGAAGGTTTATTCAAAAAGCTGAAAAGCAACAAAAACCATCTATATTACCATGATTATACAAATAAATATTGTTTGCTCCAGAACTAAATAGTATAATATAACAAAACTGTTTCTTCCTCATACAGTCTTTCACCCTGGGGGGGGGGGGTTCTAATTACTTTTCTTTGCTTTTATTGTATCCTCAATTATTAAAAAATGTTTATTTTTGGAAGAGAGAGCAGGGGAGGGGCAGAGAGAGAGGGAGACAGAGGATCCGAAGCAGGTTCCACAGCTGGAGCTGACAGCACAGAGCCCGACACAGGGCTCAAACTCAACTCTGACATCATGACCTGAGCCAAAGTTGGACGCTTAACTGAACCACCCAGGCACCCCTCATTTTTTTTCTTACTCTGAAGTGTTTCAAGGAGAATTAGATAGGCAGAGAGGCTCCCCTACTCCTATGCACTGTAATAAGTTCCTGATATAATTAGCCAAAACTGTAAGAATTTTTTGGAAGTGAAGCGCTGGTAGGACTTCCTTTGTCACCCAAGATCTCCAGTGATCTTTTGTCATCCTTTGTCATCCTTTGTCTTGTGATCCTTTGTCACCCAAGATCTCCGGTGAGTCTCCCAGGCGTCACTGGGACCTCAATGGATATGGAATCTCAGTTCTTGCTACCTTACTGGCCTTCTATATTGGGGCTCTCATCACTCTTCTAGAAAAACCCTAAAGAGCTGTATGTCTCTACAAGAATGCCGACAGATAGCAAGCTCTCCTGCTTCTTCAGCCAAACTTGGCATCAACAAGGCTCTAGCCTCATCCTGGGAAGAAAATCGAGTTAATGCCCAAAGTTATTACCCCAGCTCATTTCCCTGTAGTCCTACCCTGTAAACCTAGTTTTCAATATCCTTTTATCAGGTCCTCTGAGTCTGAGGTTGGTTCAAGTACCACAGTCCAGTTCACTTTTCTATAGTCCATACTTTATGAATCAAGCATCAATAGACTCAGATCAGAGCATGTCACTTCTTTGGCACACTTTTATTATTTGTACCATTTGAACATCGTGGACTCAGGGTCTAACTTGAATTCAAAGGGTCCTGATGACAGTAACTATTTTCTTATGATGCTTTTCAGTTTGGGCCCCTTCAGTTTGACTCTGCCGTCACTCTTTTGGATATCTTTGATGGCCTATATGATAATCTGTTCCCAGCTTTAGTTCTGTTGCCCCAAACACATAATCACCTCTTCTAGGAGCCCTGCTTCTTTTGCGAGTAAAATCGTGTTAGAAACCACAGGGAGTTCCGTCAAGATGGCACAGTGAATTCATGACTTGGCCAACCTTTCTGTTCCAAACATATAATAAAGACACATAAAATATAAAAAGAGAAAGCCAAAAAGGCCTGTTCAAAAACAAGATAAAGATTTCCAAGGGTCAGAAATAGGACAAAATGCAAATGGAACAAGATTGCAAGTGGGTGTGCCACGCCCAGGGCCTGGCAGTGGTGGCTGGGAGTGAGCCGCAGTGGGGTAAAGGGGTCGAAGTAAGCTCTGGTACAGACAGGGCTTGGGCACCAGCCCACTGGTGCCCTCCTGTTTCATGCAAGCAGGCCAACCAGCAAACTGCAACAAAACCGGACTGCCTGTGCTCTGCACCTGGCTGTGGCTTTGAAAAACACGGAGGCAGAAACTCATCCAGAGAAACCATCCCTGGATCTGGCCTGGATCTGTGATACTCCTAGGTCACCCCAGGCCGGGGCCCAAACTGCCACTCAAAAGATAAGGTTCTAGAATGGATGTCCCAACAGGGCAGGTGGAGACAGCTACAAAACCGTTCGGAAACGGCACAGAGTGAGAAAACAACTCCTTCCTTAAACTCGGTGGCTCTCCATATTTCAGAAGAAAACACTCCGGGGTGGTCTCCTGCCTGCCGGTCTTTGCTGGAAGAGGATTAGGTGGCAAGCGGACCTTTTCAGTGGGACCTGAATGTCGCTGTTCACATGTTTTTTTCTCTGGGGTGACCATTTTCTCCAGAGATGAATCCTCTATTCCCTGCCTGAGGGGAAGGATCTACCTGAGTTGGAGTACCTGCCCGTGGGCTTCTTGGGAGTAAGGAGAAGGAAGGAACCTAGGTTCTTAGAGTCCCGGCCACTGACTTGACCTTTTCTTTCTTCAGCCCTGCACCTCCCGCCTCAGCCTGGTCTGCAGCTGGCAGAGGGGCGG
The DNA here is from genome assembly GCF_018350175.1 of Felis catus. Classification (NCBI taxonomy): domain Eukaryota; kingdom Metazoa; phylum Chordata; class Mammalia; order Carnivora; family Felidae; genus Felis; species Felis catus. Next base: position 45,109,413 of record NC_058382.1, read on the forward strand.
TAGTCAGGCTCTGTGGCTGGGGCCGGGGTGCTGGTCGGGGGGACCTGGGTGCCCCACCCTTCCAAACAGAAACTAATTTTAATTACCCGGGTTGTCAGCTCTCTTCCTGCCCTCCTGCTGCCCCAGGTACTGAGTCTCTCGGGGGGCTCACTCATTTCTCCCCTGCATCTCCCTCTGCAGTGTTTTAGGGTAAGGCTTCTGCATGGCCAGTTAGACGCCTCCACCTGCTTTCCACCTTTTAACACTGTGTTGAACATCACTGAAGTGGAGTAAGACTTCTATAAAGCTTTCTTTACTGTCATTTTAGCTAGGCTGGAGAGGGCTAACACATGGTTAATCTGCCATCTCCATTAACTTCCTTTCCTTCGATAGATCTCCCGGGGCAGGGGGTGTGAGGAGGGGGCAGCTTGCAACTGGCCATCTGTGCATAGGGGTCCCAAAGGGGACTTGACTTTCACCTAATCTGCCCGTGTTTACTCCTGTGGCACTAACTCCGACCTCTTTCGGGTCCGAGTCTTTCCTGGCTCACCAGAACTCTCCTTGGCTAAACTCCTTCTACACTAATCTTGGCTGGGGATCCTGCTGCTGGCCACTTCTGCTTTCCGCCTAAAAATTTGTTGAATTCTCTTTTCTACCTCTCAGGTGCTCTCTCTCAAATTGGACCAAGTGGCCAGGGAAAAGTGGGAAATCTTTTACATTCATTCACTATCATTTTAATGGCGTCTTGGCTGGGAGCAAAGATGAATTCATGTCATTATTGAAGTTTTGCTAATTGGCCATGATTAAGCCCATCATGCCTCACTTCTCTCAGAGCTCTGATTTAGTTCATCGGGGTTTGCTTTGCTTTGTTTTGCTTTTCTCTCTCCAAAGCCAATAGGTAGTCCTGTTTATAAACATGAGAATGTTTTATTTCTGCATTTTTTATTAATATTATCTTCATTCTAACACATTAATTAGGCACTGAAATTTTAAAAAAGGAAAACCCGGGGCACCTGGGTGGCGCAGTCGGTTGAGCATCCGACTTCAGCCAGGTCACGATCTCGCGGTCCGTGAGTTCGAGCCCCGCGTCAGGCTCTGGGCTGATGGCTCAGAGCCTGGAGCCTGTTTCTGATTCTGTGTCTCCCTCTCTCTCTGCCCCTCCCCCGTTCATGCTCTGTCTCTCTCTGTCCCAAAAATAAATAAACGTTGAAAAAAAAAATTTAAAAAAGGAAAACCCACAGTAGCCTGTTGTGGATTACTCTGGTGAATCCTTGTTCGTTATCAGTGGAAGGCTCACTTCTTAGGTGGCCCCCTTATGACTCCCTCCCAGTGTTCACATGCTAGTGGGCTAATAATCCCTCCACTTGAGTGGTGCTAGGCTTGTGATTTGCTTCTTACCAATGGCACATGGCAAAGGTGATGGGTGTCCCTTCTGTGACTGAATTACAAAGGATTGTGACCCCCTCCTTGCTAGTTGGTTCTCCACTGCCCTCTCTGCTCGTGCACTTTGACGCAGTAAGTTTTTGTGTTGGAGACGCCCATGTGGCAAAGGACTAAGGGCAGATCCGTGTCAATAGCCAGCAAGAGACTGAGATCCTCAGTCCAGTAGCCCATGAGGAATTGAATCCTGCCAATAACCACATGTGCATGGAACCTTAAGATCACTGCAGCCCGGCTGATAGCATGATTATCACCTGTGAGCATCCTGGAGCAGAGAACCCAGCCAGGCTGTGCTGGGGCTCCTGACCTGCAGGAACCGTGAGATCATAGTGTGTGTTGTTTTAGCTGCTAACGAATATACCATTCCTAGGTCAGATTAAGTGTCCTTGGACTAGTGTCTCTTCCATGTCCTGGGTCCTGGATGTGGCTATGATTTTTAGTAAATGAAAGAGCCAGAGCATGGAGATTATTATCTGTAGATGAAAAACATCACACTAACCAGGAATATAGGCAGGAAGGTACCATTACTGCTCTTCTTCCTGTACTTGGGGAAAGCAAATACTGGGAAGGGGAGTAATTTCAGTCCCTGCCCCCCCCCCCCCCCCCCCTTCCACAGCCTGACATCATTTGCCCAGCAGCACTGATGGGCTCAGAGACCTTGCGTCTGGCCCAGCCTGTGACTAGCACGCTGCCTAGGGATGTCATTAGTGTTTATCTGGGCCTCTGGCCAAACCCAATAGGCCAGAGTCATGTCCAGTCTCTCAAGGACAATTTTGGGTCTGTTTCCTTTGTAATTACAGGGTGAGCAGCAAGATAGGTGGTACCATTACAGCAGTGAACTAGCCTGAAGGATGGCCTCTGCAGCTCCAGGACTCCCGCTGACATCAGCCCAAGGGGCACATCTCCCTCCTCAATAGTGGCCTTTTGCATGAGCATCTGGGCCCTGCTGGGCCGTCCATGTGGATGCATTGTTTGTTCTGGGAGGGAATTCATTTCACCCTTGAACTTTTGGATTCTGTAGTCATGATTGTTTGCCAACTCCTTGGAATTGTTTCACACTGGCTAAAATATAGGGTATACGGGTGGGGAGAAGCAGCTCATGCATTGAACTTTGACTCTTTTATCCTGTCCCTGCTCTCCCACAGGGCACGCACCCTGGGTGCATCAGCTGTCTGCCGTGGGGCATGGGAAGCCCCTTGATAGGTATTTTTTCCAGCTTTATTGATACATGATTGACATAGAATATTGTGTAAGTTCAAAGTGTACAAGATGATGATTTGATACATGTATATATTGCAAAATGAGTACCACAATAAGGTTAGTTAACACATCCATCACCTCACATAATTACCATTTTGTTGTTGTCATTGAGAACATTTAAGGCTGTGTTGTGATGAGAACACTTAAGATCTCCTCTCGTAGCAACTTTCAAGTATACAATACAGTATTATTAACTATAGTCGCCATGCTGTACCCTGGATAAATAGGATAGAGAATAGTGTGGGCAATCGGGACAGGGGAGAAAGGATCTAGTTTAGACTGGACCTTAGGGAGAGCATTTCAAAACAGGAGTTTCGGCCTGGAGACCTGGAAACTAGGAAGGAGCCAGTCAAGCAAAGAGCTACATCTGGGGTTGGGCCCATCAGGTACAGTGGCCTGATTTGGGAAACTGGCATGTTCCAGAAGTGGGTAGAGGGCTGGTGTGGCTGAGCACTGATAGAGGGTAAGCAGGAATGGTGTGAATGAGATTGGCAGGTCAGGGTGAATCTCAACATGTTTCTCCTCTGTTGCCAAGGGGAGGGGGGAGGGAGATGCAGAAGCGGCTTTATGATGCCTGTACTCACATCTCCTCATTGTCTGGGCTGCCCTGTGGCTGTCTCTAGCAGCAAAAGGGATGGGAAGTATTATTTGTGGTAGGTCAGGAACAAGGAATATGAACTAGGATTTGAGGACCACAGAGTATTATCTTTGTTACAAGCAATGAAGAGCTATGAAGGGTATGTGTCTATCCATAAAACAATGAAGACATGTCTTATCTTTAAAATATTTTGAATTTTAAAAGGGTAGGGAAGAATGAGATCAAAAAGAAAATATCATAAATGTAAATTTAAATGCATGCACATACAAAATTATACTGTAGATTCTTCCAGGACTCATCCATATCTAAGGACATTTACTAAACACATTTAAGCATCTATCACTTGTGTATGTGTGTGGGTGTGGGGGGGGCAGTTTATAGTGGAAATCACAAGAAAGGTAAAAAAAGTTCAAGCAAGAGGGGTCTTAAAAGTGATGATAATGATGATGATGATGATGATAGTCATGAGCTGAGGAGTGAGATTCATGCAATCTTCTCCATCAGAGATTCATCTTCCAGGCAAGTTGATTCTGTTGTGAGGATAAAATATGGAAAAGGAAGGTGAGAAAGTATGCAGAAATTGCAGGTAAGCAACCCCATCAACAGAGATGAATGTTTGAACAGGGGCAGAGAAATGCAGAGGGCAGCTGTCACATGCAGTCCCCGTGGTAGGACCAGCAGGTGGCTGAATGCAGAGGCTGGCCAGTATGACTCCTAAATTCTGGGTCAGTGGGTGACTTGCCAGATATGGCATGAAGAAGAGGAATGAGTACTGGAATTAGAAGCATCATATAGATCAAGACTTTAAAAAATTTGTAAATGATAGGTTAAGTAAGATGAAGCTTTAGAGAAGACTGAGTAAAAGGAGCCCCGGGGTCCCAGAGAAGCAGGACTGGTACCAGGAGAGAAGCCTTCAGAGGTCAGGTCAAGAGAGGTCAGGGCTGACAGGGGTCAACTGGATGGACAAAATGGAAGCCACTGGTGACTTTGGTGCAGGCTGTTAGTGGTCTGGTGGGGACAAAAGATGGACTGCATAAGAATTTTTTTAAAATGCCCAGAAGATAAAGAAGAGAAGGCAGCAAACATAAATGGCTAGTTGCTGAAATTAACCAGGACAGAGGGCGTGTGTGTGTGTGTGTGTGTGTGTGTGTGTGGTGTGTATGTGAGAAATGGGAGAAAATTGAGTGTTTATATGCTGAGGGGTATGAGTAGGGATAAAGCCAGGGTTGAAAATCTAGAAAGAAGGGATAATAGATCACGTAAGGACCTAAGTTGGTTTATTTTGGTTAAAAGAGTAGCTGCACTATGTTATTAGTGATCGGACTTTAGCTGTAGTGTGTCGATAGAGGTTGACATGGGAGCTCATCTGCGAAGGGAGACACTTTGTAGAGTGTGATAGACGTGGGTAGGAGAAGAGGTCTTGAGCTGGGAAGGGACTTCTTAAATACGATCCACAGAATGCCACCTATAGGCAAGAAATGGATAGATTTGTCTATATCAAAATAAAGGTTCTCTCACTTCCATGTGTACAGGAACCACTTGGAGGGCACCTTAAAAACAGATTCCCAGAGACAATAATGCAGTAGGTAAGTTGTATAAATTTACATTGAAATAAATTATTCTCTATAAAGGTTATACTCAGAATACATCTTATCCTAATTACCTTAGTGCATTTTACTTTCATGTGTGTTATTTTTGTCTGTTGTATCTGTACTTAGGTAATATTCTGTGATACTGTGCTACCATGCATCCCTCCCCAACTAACATTGGTGTCTTGCAATCAAGCCATGGTGAGAATATTTACACCAGGGAAGTGGGCAAGAGGCCACAAATCAAACTACATCTCTCCCCCCTCGCTGCTCCCCTTTTGGAGAACTACTCGTTTCACATTTACCAGCACACTACTGAATACGGTCTTTAAAGAAATCAGGAGTGGTATCAGCAGTGAGGAAAATCAAAGCATGAGCTATCTGAAGGGCAGAGAGAAAACTTTGTTTATTCATTGCCCTCAGGAGTACTGTGGGTGGCGAACAGCAAGGGTGGAGGTATGGCAACCTGACCCAATCTTTTTGCACCCGTACACTCTCCACATTCCTTTGAAATCTTGTCTGGATAGTTGCGGCGAAAAGCAAAAGTGATGGAAGCAAGTCTAGGGAAGGCTCCCAATTCTGTGCTGAACTAGCAAGCAAAGGATTCTCTGGCCAAGAGGTGAACCTAGTCAATGGTGCCCTCTAGTGTCAAAGAACAGATTGGCTCCGAAGAGGAAAGCTGAGAAAGATTTCTCGTGATTTAGGCCCTGGAAACATTAACTTGCCTGGTCTTCCCTTCCTTTCTTTTCCTCTATTTTCTTTCCCCACTTACATTTCTCTGCCATCTGAGTCACTTTATACCACTCCCCCAACAAAAATATCTATTATTTTTTGAAAGATCTGAACTCTGTGTTGCTCCCAGGCAAACATCGATAATACAGAGTTGAATAGCATAAGGATATGCAAATCGGTACTTCCTTATCTTATATGTAATAATTTGGAATGAATTTGTTTAGAAAAGCTGTGGCTCACATAAATCAAATGATTCCTTGCTTTTGAAGCATGCCCCAACTAATTTCATTTCTGGGGACGGGGCAGATGAAATAGTTTTCTTAGTGTGTTATAGTTTAACAACGCTAACTTATTCTCAAGTCTTATTATTATTATTTTATAAAGCTTCACCCAATGTGGGGCTTGAATTCATGATCCTGAGATCAAGAGTTGTACACTTTACCAGCTACCAGACAGGTGTTCCATTCCAAGTCTTACTTATGCTGTGCAGATATTTTTGTAAGGAAATGGTAGAAGAAATATCCTGCTCATAATTTCCTGGTGAGTAGAGTATCTCATTCTTTTATGAGGGCCTGTGTCCTGTCTTTTGTTTGAAGTGAAAGCAGTTGTACCTGGCTGTGTTCTCATAGTTGCAGGGTCCTCCAGAAATTGGAGTGTGATTCTGAGGTTGCTGTTTTCCTGCTGGAAAGGTTTACTTTGCATCTAGCACTTTGGAGACATAATATGGTAGCTCCTCAACAGGATTACTTTTCTTTTGTCCCTTTAGTGATTGGTGGGATGAGCAGAATTAGCATTGAATTCACTGGCCCAAAGTTGTTCCATTCTGGTAGTTTCCATCTTTACATTGAGGACAACTAACTTCTGGGGTGCATGGGTGGCTCAGTCAGTGGACTACCTTTGGTGTCCGACTTTGGCTCAGGTCATGATCTCATGGTTCAGGAGGTCTAGCCCGCATTGGGCTCTGTGCTGACAGCTTGGAGCCTGGAGCCTGCTTCGAATTCTGTGTCTCCCTCTCTCTCGGCCCCTTCCCCGCTTGCGCTTTCACTCTCTCTCACTAAAAAATGAATAAACATTAAAAAGACAAAAGGATAACTAACTTCTAAGTTCAGGGATATTTCAGATGTTATTTATCACACAAAATCAGTCAGTCTGCAGCGTTCGTTCAAAGTGGAAGTGAAAGTACTGTTAACAACTATGGATGCAGGATCCAGACTTTGGATCAGACCTGTTCCAGGACATATTTTGTCAGTAATTTTAAAAATGGAGGTAGTTTAGAAATCTGATCTTGAGAAGGCCACGCTGTACAAACACAAGGCTTTATTCCAGGTGAGGGTCATGGGTTTTGTAGTCATTTCAGCTGCTATCTGTATAAGCAAGACTCCGTCAATAACCTTATGAGGGTCACTCTTTTATATCGGATGTCAATTTTGCCTTAGAAAACGAGCCTAAGTGACTCTAGAGGCTGCAAACTGTTTTTGGTAGAAACAGAGGATCCTGTTAGAATGGTAGACGTTAATTGAGGGCACCTGGCTGGCTCAGTTGGTAGAGCATGGGACTCTTGATCTCAGGGTTGTGAGTTCAAGCCCCATGTTGGGTGTAGAGATTACTAAAAAAAGAAAGAAAAGAAAAAGTTAATTCTGCCCATTTGTGGCCCAAAGTATTAAATCTATTAAGGAACAAGTATTAAATACAACAAGGAATGAGGCCTAGGCATTTCCATGGTCTTAGATGTTCAACAAACTTTCCAATTTATGAAATGGTGACAAACTTAAAAGCCTGTGGCATTGTGTTGTTACAAGACCCTGGAAAGCTTTTTGAGTACAGATTATACTGCTTATCTGGGCTGAATCCTGTGTGGTCTTTAACTGCCCCCTGAACCTTACATAAGTAACGCTCTTTGGGACGACCTCTTCATTCCCCAGCTAGCCTCAGAAACATACTGGCTCGTTCCTGCCCATTTGCCAGGCAAAGTTAATGTTCCAGGTTCCTCAGTTCTGTTTGAAACCTGGTAACCAAATCTCAAAAGCTTCTTCACCACTCGTGTGGTTTGAAATATATCTCAGGCTTTGACTTATTTCAAATTTCTTTTATTCGGTTAAGGTACAACAACCCTGACTTTTGCCTGCTGAAATAGACAAGCAAAGTTGGTTCTCCGTAGTTCCTTCCTTGACCATCCGTTTTGTCTCCAAATCTTAATGAACCTTAAAGTCAGCCCTTACGTGGGTATGCTTCTATTGAGTAGAATAAAAGTTTATCTACATATTATACTGTCAACTCCTGATTTCTACTAATCAGCTCTTTGTTAAAAATTTTTCTTTTTTACACTTACTTTTGAGAAACAGTGAGACAAAGCGTGAGCGGAGGAGGGGCAGAGAGAGAAGGAGTCACAGAATCTGAAGCAGGCTCCAGGCTCTGAGCAAGCGGTCAGCACAGAGCCTGTTGAGGGGCTCAAACCCAAGAACTGTGAGATCATGACCTGAGCCGAAGTTGGACGCTCAACCAACTGAGCCACCCAGGCGCCCCATAGCTCTTTAGAATAAAGATGGAGGTTTCTGGTAACTTTTTGAGACATTAGAACACCGGAAAGTGGTTTCTGAGATTCAGTTGACTTAGTTTTAGTGCCATTTTATTATATTCTTAAATCTTTGAACAGTGACAGTCCATTTAGCAATTAGAGAACCCCTAAGTTCTAAGTGCTTAAGAAAGGAAATTAATATGAAAGGACCTACTGTAGGTCTAATGATTAAGTACCTTATTTGTTCTGAGCCCTGAGCACTTGTTTTGGGGAAACTGTTCCATCCTCAGTAACCTCCCCCCACCCCTAATCTTGTGGTCTAATGTACCTGCACCTACCGCAGTAACCATGCCCCTTATGAAGAACTGCTCTAGGGACTTGACAGATGACAAACCTGAGGCACAAACTAGGACACAGGTCTTCTGGGCTGTTGAGAGCTCTTCACACCATCAGGATGTTTTTAAACAAATGAGACTCTCTTTCATGAAAGATTCCAAGTCTTAAATAACTTAATAAAAAAATTTTTTTTGAGGTTTATTCATTTTTGAGACAGAAAACAAGCAGGGGAGGGGCAGAGAGAGAGGAAGACACAGAATTGAAGCAGGCTCCAGACTCGGAGCTGTCAGCACAGAGTCTGACACAGGGCTTGAACCCAGGAACCACGAGATCATGACCTAAGCTGAGGTCGGATGCTCAAATGTTTGAGCCACCCAGGCGTCCCTAAAATAACTCTTTAAGGCAACTTCAATGAAAAAGGAAGTCTTGGCTGCTTGTGAGAACAACTGCCACTCCCAGAATCAAAAACGACTAGAACACAGACTTAAAAACCAAGTCATTTAATTGTGTCTTCAAAGGTAAACAATATTCGGGGCTGGATCCCAAGCCCTGAGAATGCCAGAGCTGAGGGTACAGAGTTCAGAGGGTCAGGACTCAGGGTGTTCTAAGGCAGAGCACTTCTGGAATTCATGCATTCCGTTTTGCAATTTTGCAAACTGCCAGAAACAGACCCCAAGAGTCTTTTAAGATGGGGAAAATTCAACTTCCACTTTAATAGGTAAGAGTGAAGAGTACCAATAATGTTCCGTTTACCTCTCCTCACTTTTCTCACATGACCGGAAGCCTGAGCTAGCGTGTCCCACACACACGGCAGCCTAAGCTGCGGTTCAGGTGCGAGCTCAGTGCCTCTGTGCACTCCCTTCCACGCTGCAGCAAGAGTGACCCGGGGCAGAGAGCTCTCAGCAGTACAGCTTTTAACAAGCACGTAAAGTAAAAAGAACCCTCTAGTGGCACACTGAGTTAGTTTATAAGATTTTAATTTACAAATTAAAAAGCTACATGTTTTATTTTTTCTCCTTTTTCTCTTCTTTCTTTCCGTCACTCTTTTCCTTCTCTTTTTCTTTCTCTTTGTCATCTTTCCTATCCTTTTTGCTTTCTTCTTTTTCCTGACCTTCTTTCTTCTCTGCATCCCGGTTGGCAATTTTGTTGTTGATGAGGTTGTGCAGGGCAACCACAGAACGGATCAACGAGGCCAAATACACCACTACCATCTGGTCGTTGGTCTTCAGGTAAAAGGCCTTGACAAACTCCTGGAGGCTGACATCCGGCAGCAGGTTGAAGACGTCCTGTAGCTGGTAGATGATCTGGTGGTTGATGGGCAGCTTGCCCGTGGCCACTTTCTCCAGGTAGCTCCTGATATCCAGAAGCTTGGAGTTCAGTCCCTTCAAACCATGGACCTGGTTTGTGATCCGCTGGGAAAGAGTGCCCACTGTAGTGTCTTTGATGTCTCTGTAACAAGAAGGCAGGCAAAAGCATCAGTGCATTGTATTATCACACAGGGTCTCAGAATCCAGGCAAACACCCAGCTTCGCGGGGAGGGGCAGGTTTTCAAAAGAAAAATGTTACTTCATCATTCTATCAAGATAAAGTGCCTTAATTTTGTTTTTATTTGGAGGCAGACATTTTATCTTTCTCATCGCAAGGCATTTCTCAAAACACAGGAGAGAACTAAAAATGAAACCATTTCACTTAAAAAAAAAAAACCCACAAAACTATCTATTTCAACTTCCATGAAAAGGGTGCCATTTTCTCCGTCCTCATCTGTATGATGTTGTGAGGAGCCTAAATCAGTCAGGACTAAATTGTGAACTGGAAGGAATCTTATTTGAGAAAAACTATGAGCCTTTTGAATTAAGTGAGGGTTACAGTATCTTAAAATAAAAATCCATCCTCACACATAGATTGTCGGCAGGCTACCTTCCCCGAGAACCACACGCACAGCAAGAGCACACATCTGCACATCTTCACACATCTGTTCCTGTCACGTCAATACTGCAGTTGCCCAACAAGATGTATTACCCACCATCATAAATCGTGACTCAAGACACCCTAGAAATGTTCCGGGCCTAGAGCCCAGATCTCTCTACTCCTGACAGAGCCTCTCGGGCCGCTCATGACTCTGACGCCATCCTGAGGCTCACCGTAACAAGTGCTCCACTCCGACTTCCTCAGCTTCCTCTGCTCCAATTTCACTGGTCACGTGCTCAAATGTTTTTGAGGTTGGAGTTCCATCCTAGGAGAGGAGGCTTAACCTTGGTTATTTGCTTACAAGCACAATGACACCCATTCCTTCTCACACCTTGGTTCCTCTGCTTTCAGTCAAATCACCTCACGGGTACAGTACTAACTAGGTTTCCATGTGCCGGCAGAAATGGGGGAGTTTGCTTTGAAACCTTCATCTTCTAAGCTGACATTACAAATGGCCCTGCCCAGTGTTTCCGCAGAAAATCTTGACAGTCCCTTAAGACTACTGTGGGGATGGACACTCGAGGAAGTCTTGATTAACTTGATTCTTAAAGCATATAATCCTTTCTAGAATAGGCAGTATACACAATACCTGTACTGGAAACAAGCTCATGTCAGATAATCTTTGAACGTTCTAGTGTCCCTCAGATCCAGTGATGCCAGAGCACCAAAACAATGCAGTCAGAACCAGCTTTCCGGTGGCCTGAATTAATCAAAGGTCTGTCCAGGGATGTGGTTCACTGTATCACCTGGGGACCTCCTGATGGGGCTGCGGAGCAACTTTCCACAGACCCCGTGCCAGAGAAGAGGCTGTACATCTTCTGTAAAGGCTATGAAGTGTCTGCCAAGGCAGGAGGGCATAGCAGTGAGGGCACATTCTGCAGCCAGACAGCCTGGGTTCTATGGGAGCTGTGGGACCTTGGGAAAGTCACTTAACTTATATTAAGTGGTGTAAATGTTAGCAGTAATTATTTTATCCAGGACAGTGTGAATCCTGCAAATGCCATTTATGTCTTTACTTTGGAAGCTAGAATGGCCAGGACTTCATGGCACGGCTTTCCAGGTGCTCATTTTCCCTTGGCTTCATCTTCTGTTATGGCCTTCATGTCCCTTCCATCCCTTATTGAAAAATCTTGCTTTTGTGTGTGTGTATGGGTGTAAGAACTTCTAACTCTTTTTGGAAAGGGCAGGGTAAAATTAACTTAAAAATCGTATCAGACCAAGGATGAAAGCCTTATTTCAACAAGGCAATAAATCTTCACCTAAGCTCCCTAGTGGCAAGGCAAAAAGAGAAACAGGCAGATAGAGTTCAGTGCAAGGAACATTTGCAGGGAGTTAACCTAAAATCTTTTTCCTGATTTAATAGCTGGACATAAGGATAAAGACTACCTATCTAAATCCAGACTTTATCCTTTAGATTTTTGACTTTGGAAATTCAAGATTGAGTTCAAGTGCAAAACTTTATGCTCACAACAAAACACATATATTTTCACACCACATGCTACCCTAGAATCAGAGTTTAGTTTTCTTGGAAATAGGGAAAAGCTATCTTCTGGTACCTCTTCGTGTCTACACCTGGAGTGCAAGCTAATGGACCATACAGCAGGTATTGGATGCTGTGGAGTGGAACAGTCAGGCGTCAAATCACACAGATGGGTCCTGCCATCTAGCTCCAGGCAGCTCTGACTCACTCTATTAGAAAACCTCTATCTTGTCCGCAGGGAAGGAAAATCCTCAAGGAGAAAGCAATGCTGGCCCAGGGGGAGCAGAACAGTGGAAACTACATTAGATTAAGACTAAACTCACCAGGCTTTGCACTTAACTGTGCTGTCAACATCTCTGGACAAATGTATGAGGAGGACTCTGGGCCTCAATTTCATTTGTAAAAGGGGATTTTGGATTTGTATGGTCCTGTCAATTTCTAAAATCTGCCCATTCAAAAACTCAAGGGGGAAAGAAACATAGTATCAAACTGTTGACAGAAATCAACAAACTTCTCCTTGTTAGAGAGAAAGGACTAAAACAACAAAAAATCTGAATAGTCCAATAAGCAAAAAATCTAATCTCCGAGGCTCATAGCCAGATGACTTACATCGTGAACTTCTTCCACTGAAATATATGCTTCTGTGGGCAGTCCCAGGTCCTTTGGCTTCACGTCAATAATGACCAGTACCTGGCAGAAAAACACACTTTAGCAAACCAGCTCACACCAAGCATAAGGCATAATCACAGCCACCCTTCTGATGAGGATTACTAAAGCTATTCATTCATTCAACCAGACATAAGCTGGAATTTTCAGCAGAAATGAGTCTACATTTCACATGATCCCACCATTTTCTCTGCTCTTCGCCCCCACCCATTAACAAGCTGAGAGGTAGTACAGTGCGGTTATCAAGTCTAAGAAAGTCCGAATCAAGACAGGCAACATTTTGGTCCCATCCCCAACAGGTATGAGACCTTACTAACCACTATGAACCTCACTTTTCTTGTTGTAAAGAGGTAACAACCCCATATAGCTATTGGGAGGATTAAGCACTTAGCACACGTTTACTGTTACTTATAAGTATCTTGGGTTAGTGTAAACTGTAGAAAACAGTACCAATTCGGGATGCCTGGGTGGCTTAGTTCATTTAAGTGTCCAACTCTTGATTTTGGCTCAGGTCATGATCTCACCCTCCCACCCCATCCATCCCCAGCTGAGTCAGGCTCTGCACTGACAGTGTTTATCAAAATAAATTAATTAACAAGCTAAAAAAAAAAAAAAAGAAAGAAAGAAAAGAAAATGCTACCAATCAACACAAGCAGTTTATAGAGAAAAAAGCAGTGAAATGATCTGCTATCCAAATCCAAATGCTTACATAAGTTAGCAGGCAAGGAATATCACTCAAGAGTTTTAAACACAGAGCAAACTTACTGAGTTAGGGCAGTATCTCTTCATAAGTTCATTAATGGCGATGTCATTCTTGTGTAGTTTAGGGCCTGTGTGGTACCACCCAACGATTCTTTCTCTGGCTGGGAAGGAAAACATTAATGGTTTTGAACTGTTACATGAAGATCTATATAGAGTTCCCTCCAAAAGGATGGTAAGATCTCTAGTTCTTATGTTCTCTATCTTTTTCAAAATTCCAGACACCTATTTTAAGCCTTGACATACTTGTGAAATCTAAAACTCAGGAATAGAATTCTCAGAAAATAAGCAGTGAGGGAAATCCAGAGACACCCACATCTCAGACTAGATGAGGCCAGTCACACATGAAACTAGAAAACAATTCCAAGACAATATGTAAACAAACACAAGTCTCTGTCACACAGAACCGTGAGCTGTGGGGGGAGCTCTAAGAGCTATGTGGTTGCTCTAAGGAAATAAAACAAAGATGACACGTGACAGAGAGAGATTTACCGTGGTGGTACTTAAGCTCTAGGGGCAGGTGGATTTCATTTGATAGTGCTTCACTTTTCTGCTGCAGAGGGCTAGATCTCTTACCCAAAACCTAGGCCTGTCTATCTGGTCTTAAATTGCTACTCTAATTTCTCATTTATTCCACCTCATTCCTTTACTACCACTAGTCTTACTTAAGACTAGCCAAGTGAAAGAGCCCTTGACATTAAACAAAGAGAAGGGAATACGTAGAAAAGGGAAAAAAAACCCACAGCACACCAGGGGCATGTAGCTGGGCATGCATACACAAATACACACAGATATAAATCAACACCTTCTTTAAAAAATCAATCAATCAAGACATACCATTGACCTTCTTAAACATTCCATACATGTTTTCCAAATAATCATGGTCTAAAAACCAGACAGAATCATCTTTGTCATCTTCATCAAAAGGTACTATGGAGAAAAAATAAGTAAGATGTAGTTTAGGGTGCTAGACAGAACTCTAGGGCATATGTTACAGCTGGAGACCCAAGGCCACATCTGATTGATATGTTTGGCTTGTTCAACACAGCATTAAAATTACTTTTTAAGTTGCTGTCATTAAAAACTGGGAGATTTCATATATAAATCCAGACTTCCACTTCTCTTGAAACTGAAAGACCTGGCAATAACTGGCTAGAGACAGACAGAGGACCCTCCTGTCCCCACCTTAACAGGGACACAAGCTCATCAGTCTGCTAAAAGCCCGATCACTTCCCAATATTTCCCTTTAACAAATAACATTACTGCTCAGTCCTTTCAGATACTGGAGATTGTGACCTCAGGTCTACAGTTTATTCCAGACCAATTATTTTGTTCTTTGTTGTTAATCATAAAATACATGGATACATTCTTTTTTTTTAATTTTAGAGAGAGTGCACACATGGATGCCAGCAGGGGAGAGGGGCCCAGGGAGAGAGAGAGAGAATCTTCAGCAGGCTCCAGGCTCAGCCCAGAGCCAGATGTGGGGATAGATCCCATGACCTTGGGATTATGACCTGACTTGAAATCAGAGTCAGACGCTCAACTAACTGGGCCAGCTAGAAGCCCCTGGATACATTCTTGTAAAGATTCATGATGCTGAGTAAAAGGTAATATTCTCCATCTTCCCCTTGCCAACCCATGACCATGGTTAACAGTTTACAGGGATTGCAAGGTTACGACATCAGAGCTGCCTACTTTTATAAAGTTTTGCTAGAATATAGCTACCCCTTTGTCAACATACTGTCTACAGTTGCTTTTCTGCTACAGTAGCAGCACTGAGCAGTTCCAATGGAGACTCTCTGGTCAGGAAATTTAAAATATTTACTATTCAGTTTAGTGAGTCCTCTTTAGCCTCCCTTTTCTATACTTTAGCAATTCTGCCATTGAATTTCTGGGTTGTAGTAAAAATGGAAACCATGAGGGTTTCTTTTTTTATTTTAAAGCTGTTTGACATTTTAACCATGCTCAGAAAAATGTAAAAGTTGTCTTGTACCTGCAAAACTGTTGGATACATCAAGTACTTTCTTTTGCCATGACCCCAAAAGCACACCAACGACACGTTTCTGGTTTCCAACCTTGCCTATTCTGAGGGAGAAAGCAGAAGGTCAGTCTGACGGGCACACAGAGAGGTGAAGCCAACAACCAGATACTCAACAGGAAATATCAATGGTATAGATACAAGTTAGTCTACCTGCGATCTAATCCCAGTAAACAAATGTGTTAGGTTAGTCCCTAATATTAAAACTTAATAAATATAATAGGTAATTCACGAACTTTGTACACTGGCATTTTTTACCCGCTTGTTATTTCTAAGAAATAACATGCTTGTTAACATTTCAAACTTTATAAAGTTTGCAGTTATTCATCTTAAATGGAGAAATGAAAATGGAGAAAATAAAAACTCCCCAGATCGTTAAGAGTTTTAAAATGTTATTTGGTTGGTGTTTGAAAAATACATTTCAGTTATGCTACCACCTTTCACTTTTTCTTTTGCAGCTTTCTCCTTTAAACTTTTCCCATCTTCTCTATCCTCAAATATTTTCAGAGATAAAGATGCTAATGTAGAACCACTTTTATGGTCTGGTGCGCCAACTGTTCTCTGGATTATCTAGCCCACGAGGACAAGCCCCACTAGAAGTTACAATTCTTTGTACCATCTAGGGGCTCAGACACTGGGTCCTGACCCTGAGTTAATGTGTGTGCCATCTGGTCTCTGTGAACGGCTTAATCAGGCAGAGGTCAGATGTGAGCTGGTGACGTAATTACACTGAGAGGAGGGCTGAACAAGTGAGAAAGATTTTACTTCAGCATTTCTATCTACCTGTCAAACCTCCTCAGTGATTTTTGTCTTCAGGAGCTACAAGTGTTTCACTTATACAATCTCATTTCAATGAGATCTTCACATAGGATTCTCCTTTAACCGCTAGCAAATGTGAGGCACAGACACAAAACAACTTTATGTTCAAAGACAAAGGTCACGCCAATGTGAAACGAACCACAATTCCTTAACAGTCACTGTATTTAATGCATTAATTTTTCTAAACATACAACTTGGAAAAAAATCTTTTATTTTTTATTATTTTTGAGAGAGACAGAGAGACACAGTGTGAGCAGAGGAGGGGTAGAGAGGGAGACACAGAATCCAAAGCAGGCTCCAGGCTCTGAGCTCTCAGGACAGAGCCCGACACGGGGTTCAAACTCACAGACTGTGAGATCATGACCTGAGGTGTGGTCGGTGCCGCCCAACTGACTGGGCCACCCAGGTGCCCCACGGCTCCGCAACTTTATAAATGCTTATTAAATTTGGGATTTGGGTCAAACCAAGTTAAGGATTCTATATCCCTGGTGATTCTGAATTTTTGGGAAATCTCAGGCACTGATTTTCCACACTTGCAAGGAAACTTCCACACCGTGTGCTTTTCTTTTGGTCTACAAAAACCCATGGTTTTTAAAACCCTACATCTGTTATGACAGCAGCCAGTAGTGTCTGCAGCATGTCATCCGAACAGAACTGAAATTAGCGCCCCCTTAGCACCTCTAGTTCCTATGGGAGAAAAATAGTAACTACTGTACAGTGGGAATGCCCTCATATCCTGTTAGACTGAGGGCTCTACAAAGCAGTGGAGGGTTTTGTTTGTTTTGTTTTGTTTTGTTTTAGCTCTGGCTGAATGAGTTGTACAAGGCAAGTTGCAGGAGAATAGGTGCTTCAACAACTGACTTTGTCTTTACACTTGCCAATTCAAGTAATTATCTTGTAAAAGTTATGAACACGTGTAACAGGTCCAGCGGGACGAACAGCTCCAAAACAAGCAAAGCGAAGGCGGAAGAAACATTTGTGGAATGTTTTATCTTTATTCATTAATGCCCAAATCTCCTAATGCTCTTATTTTTAAAAGAAACACTTGACAACTAATCTACATTTTAAGTTCCCACCAAAACAGATTCCTGCTTAGAAACCACAGCTCTCCCCGGGAGCCCTTCAGGGTACTGAGACCAGAATTTTGGTGACAGCCTTCAGAGGCACAGAAGCACAAATCTGCAGCGTTTTCCTACGAGGCACCGAGTCTTTCTGGTGAAAAGGGGCGGACGAAGTGACAGATGGGCACGAGGCCTGGGGGATCAGGGCCAACTGAAGCTTGCCCCCATATTCTGGCAGCGTACGGAGTTGGGTAAAAGGAAGGGGCAGTCCGGACCGCGGAGTGCCGGATGGGGACGGGGGGACGATGCTGGGTGATTTAGGCTTCGTGATCCGAGGGTGGTCCGGGCCCCTGGGCGAGTCAGTGCCACCCCCGGCCCATCAGCACCCCCGCGGCCGCCGCGCCGTCCCAGCGTGCCAGTGACTCAGCAGCGGCGATCCCGATAGGCCGCCCCGCGCACCCGCTCACCGGTTGAAATGATCCACCACACTGAGCAGCACCAAGGGGTGAACTACCACCTTCTGCACAGCCAGCTCCGGCATCGCGACACACGCCGCCCGGCAGGCCCCGCTCCTCGCGACCCGCAAACACCGGCAGCCTCAGGGACTCTCGCGGATCCTCCAGGCCCGGCTCCTCCTCTTCCGGCTCGGCCGCCGCCACGGTTCCCTTTTTCCGCTCCCAGAGTGCCCCGCGCGCAGCCCCGGGTTTTCGCGCCAGCTGCCATCTTGAGGACGGGAAAGACCGGGGGCAGGTGGGGCCCGCCTTGGGTGACTCGCTGGGAGATTTCCTGGTCTTCGAAGCTAAAGGCACTCTGGAGACTGAGAAAAAGGTTGACCTCCTGGTATTGGGCCTGCGCTGTCACTTGCAGCGGCCTTTCGCTTTAGTTCCTTCGCAGTTCACACCCTCCCCCAACCCTTACGCTGTGTGAAGACTGCAGAAAAAAATACTGGAAAAAAATAGTAATTCATATCTCCACCACCCAGAAAATGTTCACCTTTGTTTCATGTCAGAATTCTCCAGAGTTTAACTCTAAATCTCTAGGGATGCCTGGCAGGCTCAGTTGGTAGAGCCTGCAACTCTTGATCTAAGGGTGGGAATTCAAGTCCTACATTGGGTGTAGAGCTTACTTCAAAACAAAACAAAACAAAACAAAACCTCCGAAGGGATGGATCTCTAACATGAGGGCACATTCTTAAAGTGGGTTTGGTAAATTTATCTCATTTTTATTGTTGGGGAATTTCCCCTTAATATTTACTGTGGACACTTTGCCGATAATCAACCTGTTTTTATTTTTCCACCTGTGTATATTGCTTACCATTTAACTGGGGCTAGAAAAGTTCAATTTGTGCCTTGAGTCAGACCATTCGGGTTGTTTTTCACATAAAAGCTTAGGTAAGGGTTGAAGTAACTGAAAAGTAATACGAAATATGTTTTGATATTTAGCTAGGAAAGAGAAAAAGACTAAGGATAATGTAGCAGGTGAAGACAAGCATATTTGCAGAAAGGCAAATTACTTAAATTTCGTGCAAGTTTACATTTCTAATTCTGAGTTGTATTTGTAAACAAAAACATTACCTAAGCGTCTTGAATGCTTTGCTTATTGTTTGCCCTGTCTTTAAACAACTTTTACCTTCCCCGTAGCTCCAGAGGATCTGACCTCTCTGAAGAATAACCTGGAGCCTTTTGCTCTGAATCTTGGCCTCCTTCCAGTATAATCAGGGAGCTTTGAGTATTCTTTTCTGGGTCCTACCCATTAAATTCATTAAATGTACTCTTCCTACTTTTGGGAACATTGCTTTGCATTTTCATTTGTTTTAATATTTGTGATTTGGTTAATAGTAATTGCTGCTACTTGAGAAAACAGAACTTTAAGATTAAGAAAATGTAAGTCAGTCCCCATTGTGTGATGTGGTAAAGCATGCTTGAGGGGTTTTAGTGCCTGTTTTAAAGTAGATATTCTTGGGGTTCCTGAGTGGCTTAGTGGATTAAGCAGCCAACTCTGGTATCTGTCGAAGTCATGATCTGGAGCCCCATGTCGTGCTCTGTGCTCACCGCGTGGAGACTGCTTCGGATCCTATGTCTCTCTTTCTGGCCCTTTCCCACTTGCTCTCTCTCTCTCTCAAAAATAAATAAACATTAAAAAAAATTACAAAGTAGATATTCTTGTTTCATCTCTTCTATGATGTTGTTCAACACAGGATAGACATGTATCTGTTATGGAAAGAACTTGGAAAGATTCCTTCCCCCCAATTTTGTAATTAAAAATATAATAGTGGGGCGTATGGGTGACTCAGTCAGTTGAGCGTCTGACTCTTGGTTGGGCTCAGGTCGTGAGCTCGTGGTTCATGAGTTCGAGCCCCATGTGGGGCTCTGTGCTGGCAGTTCAGAGTCTGCTTGGGGTTCTGTCTTTCTCCCTCTCTCTGCCCCTCCTCTCTCTCTCTCTCTCTCTCTCTCTCTCTCTCTCTCTCTCTCTTTCTCTCAAAAACAAATAAGTAAACTTTAAAAAATCAAAAAAATTAATAGATATCAGAAGATCAAAGATTGATTTTGATTTTTCTCGTGTCAAGTAAGGCTTAAGAATTGGAGCCTCAAAGTGTGCCTGGGTGGCTCAATTGTTTAAGTGTCTGGCTTTGGCTCAGGTCATGGTCTCACGTGCATTCAAGTCAGGGCTCTGTGCTGACAGCTTGGAGCCTGGAGGCTGCTTTGAATTCTGTCTCTGCCTCTCTGCCCCTCCCCTACTCACACTCTGTCTCTCTCTAAGATAAACATTAAAAAAAAAATAATAAAAGTCCTTAAGAAAAAAAAAAGAATTGGAGACTTAAGGAAGCTTTTTTTTATATATAAAAAAACTGAAATATGTAGAATTTAAAGAAGATGCCTTGAAATCATAAGGAAGGTATTTTCTGTGTTGCTCTCCCCCCTCCTTTTTTTAAAAATGGAACTGACTTGAAATATTTGATACTGTAGCCACTACTGAGTGCTGAATTCATTCAGAGGTATGCAGAACGTTCACTAAATTCTAGACTTAACCTGATGAGAGCTTAAGGATAATACATTTTCCTCTTCTTTGATCCTCTTTGTTTTTCTTTTTTTAAAAAATGTTAAATTCTTTTTCCAGATTGATTGAGACATAATTAACATATAACATTGTGTAATTGTAAGGTGTACAACATGATTTGATACACATATATATTGCAAAATGATTACCACAATAAAGTTAGTTAAGACCTGCATCACCTCACATAATTCTCTTTTGTGTGTGGGGGGCAGTGGAGAGAACATTTCTGATTTACTCTCTTAGCAACTTTCAAATACATAAGCCAGTACTGTTAACTATAGTCACCATAGTGTACATTAGATCCCTATCTTACAGTTGGAAGTTTTCCCTTTTTTCACCAACATCTTGTTTCTCCAGCCCTTTCTATCTCTGGCAACCACTATTCTACTCACTCTTCCTGTAAGTTCAACCTTTGAAGATTCCACATATAAGTGAGATCATACATTATTTGTCTTCTTGATATATTTCACTTAGCATAATGCCCTCATGGTCCATACATGTTGCAAATGGCAGAATTTCCTTCTTATGACTGAAATATATATATATGTGTGTATATGTATACATATATATATAAACACATATACATATACACATACATGTGTATGTGTATATATATATATGTAAATCTATATACATAGACACACATATATATGGCATTTTCTTTATCCATTCATCCATTAATGAACACTTCTGTTGTTTCTATCTCTTGCTGTTGTGAATAATGCTACAGTGAACATAGGGATACAGGAATCTCTTTGAAATAGTGATTTCATTTCTTCTGTATCCATACCAGAAGTGGGTTGCTGAATCATATTGTAGTTCTATTAGTTATTTGAGGTATCTTCATACTTTTTTCCATAGTGGTTTTACCTATTTACATTCCCATCAACAGTGCACAAATGTTCCCTTTTCTCCTCATCCTTGCCAACACTTGTTATCTCATGTCTTTTTAATAATAGCCATTTTATTATGATGTGAGGTGATACCTCATTGTGGTTTTGATTTGCATTTCCCTGATGACTAATGATGTTGAGCTGAGCATCTTTTTATGTATCTGTTGGCCATTTGTATCTCTGGAAAAATGTGTATCCTGATCTGCCCATTAAAAAAATACTTATTATTATTTGTTATTGAGTTGTATGAGTTCTTCATATATTTTGGATATTAACCCGTTATTAGATATAGGGTGTGAGAATATTTTTTTCCATTCCCTAGGTTGCTTATTTTGCTGTACAGATGGTTTTCAGTTTCATATAGTCACACATTTATTTTTGCTTTTGTTGCTTATGCTTTTGGTGTCATGTACAAAATAGTGTTAAGATCAATGTCAAGGATCTATTTCTCCTATGTTTTCTTCTAGGAATTTTACATCTTAAGGTCTTACATGAAAATCTTTAACCCATTTCAAGTTAATTTTTGTTAGTGGTGTAAGATAGGGGTCCAGTTTCATTCTTCTGCATGTGAATATCTGGTTTTCTCGGCACCATTTAATAAAGAGACTATCTTTCCCCTATTGAGTATTCTTACTCTCAGACTATTCTGGCTCTCATTCTCTTTTCTTGGTGTGTGTGTCTGTGTTTATGCCAGTACCATACTGGCATATGGTAGCTTTATAATAAATTGTGATAGCTTTATAATAAAGTTTGAAATCAGTAGATAGGGTGGCTCCAGCTCCCCCCACCCCCAAGATTGCTTTGGCTATTTGGGGTCTTTTGTGGTTCCATACAAATTATAGGATTGTTTTTTCCTATTTCTGTGAGAAATGTCATTGGAATTTTGGTAGGGATTGCAAAGAATCTATAGATGGCTTGGGTAGTATGGACATTTTAACAGTATTGATTCTTCTGATCCATGAGCATGGGATAACTTTCCATTTATTTGTTTCATCTTTAATCTTTCATCAGGGTCATAATTTTCAGTGTATAGATCTTTTGCCTTTGGTTAAATTTATTCCTAAGTATATTATAGTTTTTGATGCTATTGTAAATGGGATTTTTTAAACATTTATTTTCCAGATATTTTGTGGTTAGTGTATAGAATCCCAACTGATTTTTTTAAATAAGTGTGCTTTTATTTATTTATTTTTTGAAATAGGCTCCACCCAACATGAGGCTTGAATTCACAACCCTGAGGTCAAGAGTCACATGTTCTACCAGCTAAGCCAGCCAGGAGCCCCAGAATCCCAACTGATTTTGTATCTTGCAACTTTACTGAATTTTTTATTGGTTCTAACAATCTTTTGGTAGTCTTTAGGATTTTCTCTATATAAGATCGTCTGCAAAGAGAGACAGTTTTCTTTCTTTCTTTCTGATTTGGATGCAATTTCTTTCTTTTTCTTGCCTAATTATTCTGGCCAGGACTTCTAGTATTGTGTGAATAGGATGCTGAGAGTGGCCACCTTTGTCTTGTTCCTGATCTTAGAAAGAAAGCTTTTAACTTTTCACCATTGAGTATGATGTTTGCTGTGGGCATGTCATGTACGGCAGTTACTATGTTGATGTATGTTCCTTCTATACTGAATTTGTTGAGAGTTTCAGTCATGAAATGGTGTTGAATCTTGTCAAATACTTTTTCTGATTTATTGAGATGATCATATATATATTTTTTAAAGTTATTTGTCTATTTTGGGGGGAGGAGGGGCAGAGAGAGACAGAGACAGAGGATCCCAAGCAGGCTCTGCACCGTCAGTGCAGAGCCTGATGCAGGGTTCAGACCCACAAACTGTGAGATCATAACCTGAGCCAAAACCAAGAGTCAGATGCTTAACTGACTGAGTCACCCAGGCGTCCCTGGGATGATCATGTGGTTTTAATTTATTATTGTGGTGTATCACATTTATTCTTTTGTGTGTGTTGAAACATCTTTGCATCTCATGTATAAATCTCACTTGATTGTGGTGTCTGATACTTTTAATGTGCCATTGAATTCAGTTTGTTATATTTTTGCTGAGAATTTTTGCATCTATATCTATCAGGGATATTGACCTATAGTTTTCTTGTATTATTCTTGTCTGGGTTTGATATCAGGGTAATGCTGGCCTAATAAAATTAAAAGTGTTCCCTCTTCAGTTTTTGGATGACGGTGAGAAAGATTGGCATTAATATTTCTTTAAATGTTTGGTAGAATTCAGTGATGGCATCAGTGAAACCATCTGGTCTTGAACTTTTCTTTGTTGGGAGGTTTTTGATTACTGCATCAGTCTTCTTATTTGTTATTACTCTGTTCAGATTTTCTCTTTCTTCATGATGCAGTCTTTTTTTTTCTTTATATATACAATAAGACCTTAGATTGTACATAACTTGTTCTGAGAGTGTTCTGCAAGATGAGCAAGCATTTCTAATACATTTTAAGTTGATAAATGAACAATGTCTTGCAATATGAGTAGTAGATGACACTGAATGCCACGTGATCACAACTGAGCCAATGGTTCTCCTCTCTTTCTTGCTCGCTGGCTGTGGGATTGTGGGTGATTGTTTCTCATGCTTGGATGCTCAGTCTCAGGCCATGGTATTTGGCAGAAATCAGTGATTTTTCAGAATGTTGGAAGGTGTCCACAACTGGCACTAGTATATTTTTTGTTACTTGTAAGCACCTAAGAATAGTCCTTTGCTTTTCCAA
This sequence comes from Felis catus, assembly GCF_018350175.1. Taxonomy (NCBI): domain Eukaryota; kingdom Metazoa; phylum Chordata; class Mammalia; order Carnivora; family Felidae; genus Felis; species Felis catus. Next base: position 45,133,328 of record NC_058382.1, read on the forward strand.
ACGAGTAATCTTAGAAACGTTTTACTGCATTCTAGGTCAGGCTGCCTGCAGATATAGACCATTTTCTCTGCTGCCTTATTGCCAGTTACATTAAATACAGTATATGACAGGAGTTTATTAATACTGTACTGTTGTCAACATCTGTTAGTGATAGTGAAAGTTGTCCGGCACAATAACCCTTCTCTCGTCTCCCTCATACCAGCCATGAAGGTTTTCAAAGGTAAGTGCAGTGGCACCTCGGTGGTTCAGTGGGTTAAGCATCCACCTTCACCTTAGGTCATGATCTTGTTCGAGTCCTGCATTGGGCCCTGTGCTGACTGCTCAGAGCCTGGAGCCTGCTTTGGATTCTGTATCTCCCTACCTCTCTGTCCCTGCCTCACTTATGCTCTGTCTCTCTCTCAAAAATGAATAAACATTTAAAAAATTTAAAATTAAAAGTAAGTGCAGGTTAATTTCTTTATTTTCCCTTATATGTTGTGTTTTCTTTTTTATTTTTATACTATTACAGTATTGTAATCATTTTTATATGAATATACTTGGGTTGTGAAATGAATCATCTGAGCTTCCATTCTTTCTTTCTTTTTTTTTAAATGTTTATTCATGTTTGAAAGACAGAGAGAGACAGAGCACAAGCAGGGGTAGGGCAGAGAGAGAGGGGGACACAGAATCCGAAGCAGGCTCCAGGCTCTGAGTTGTCAGCACAGAGCCCGATGCGGCGTCTGAACTCACGAACCAGGAGATCATGACCTGAGCCGAAGTCGGATGCTCAACTGACTGAGCCACCCAGGTGCCCCTCCATTATTTCTTATGGGGAAATTCTCTTTGATATATGAATGCTTTGGATTACAAGCATGTTCCCGGAATGAATTATACACATAAACCAAAGTTTTACTCTATATTTTAAAGTTCACTTATTTATTTTGAGAGAGAGAGAGAGAGAGAGGGGACACAAATGAAGGAGGGGCAGAGAGAGAGTGAGAGGGGTGGAGAGAGAGAATCCCAAACAGGCTTCACACACTGTCATCATGGGACCTGACACAGGGCTTGAACTCAAGAACAGTGAGATCATGACCTGAGCTGAAATCAAGAGTCAGACACTTAACCAACTGAGCCACCCAGGTGCGTGTACGTGTGTATATTATATATATAATATACACGCACATATACATACATATGTACATACATGTACGTATGTGTGTATGTACATATATATAAGTAAGCTCTATACCCAACTTGGGGCTTGAACTCACAACTCTGAGATCAAGAGTCACATGCTCTACTGACTGAGCCGACCAGGTGCCCCCATGATTCAGTCTTGGTATGTTTCTGGGAATTCATCCGTTTCTTCTAGGTCATCCAATTTGTTAGTATGTAATTGTTCCTATAGCTTCTTATGATGTTTTATATTTCTGTGGTATTAATTGTAACTTCTCCTCTTTCATTTCTGATTTTATTTATTTGACTCTTCTCTATTTTTTCCCTTAGTCCAGTGAATGGTTTGTCAATTTAGTTTATCATTTATAAAATAAGTTAGTTTCAGTGATCTTTTCTATTGTTTTTCTTGTCTCTATTTCTTGTTATTTCTTTTCTTCTGCTAATTTTTGCCTTGGTTTGTTCTTTCTCTAATTTCTTGAGGTGTAAAGTTAGCTTGTTATTTGAGATACTTCTTTTTTCTTAATGTAGGTATTTATCACTATAAATTTACCTCTTAGAACTGCTTTTGCTACATTGCATAGGTTTTCGTACAACACAAGGGATTGTGTTTCTACTTTCATGTATTTCAATATATATTTTGATTTCTTTTTTAAAAATTTTTTCCTTTGAGCCATTGGTTGTTCAGGAGGATGTTGTTTAATTTCAAATGTTGGTGAATTTTCCAGTTTTCTTCCTTTTATTGATTTCTAGTTTTATACTATTGTGTTTGGAAGAGAATCTTGGTATGCTTTCACTGTTCTTAATTTGCTAAGGTTGTTTTGTGATCTGTCCTGGAGAATGTTTCCTATGCCCTTGAGAAGAATCTGTATTCTGTTGCTACTGGGTGGAATGTTCTGTATGTGTCTGTTAGGTCCATTTCATCTAGAATATAGATCAAGTTCAGCAGGGGACTGGTGCTGGGATGGGCTGGGGACCTGAGTCACAGGAGCTGGTCTTGCTCTGGGATTGGCCAGGAGCCTGGGTTCGTGGGAGTCCTTTTGGAACCTGAGTTCATGGGTGCCTCCTGGGAGCCTGGGGTCATAGGAGCTACCTGGGGCCATGGGAATCAGCTGAAGCCAGGGTGGGTTGGGAGCCTGGGTTTGCAGGATTTGGCCTGTTGGTTCAAGCCTGGTGCTGTGGTCCATGGTGAAATTGAGTGCCTACTCTGTTCTTCTTCCCCCACTGAGGGATGTCTCTTTTCCTTTAAGCTGCCCAGGCTTGGGGGAGAGGTGACAGGAGTCATGTGAAACTTTCCCCTTCTCTTCAATACATTTTTTCTTATTTCTGTGCTCTACCCAAGTGCTGTAATCCTTTACCTTGAATTTTTGTCTCTTGTGAAGGTATTTTTTTTTTTTTTTTACATGTGGATAGTTATTCAAGTTGATGTTTCTGGGAGGTAATGAGTGCTAGAAATTTTTATACTGCCATCTTGTTCACATCTTTTCTTTCAATTTTGGGAGATAGCTCCCACAGACCCTAGTATTTTTTTTTATTTTTATATTTTTTTTCAACGTTTATTTATTTTTGGGACAGAGAGATACAGAGCATGAACAGGGGAGGGGCAGAGAGAGAGGGAGACACAGAATCGGAAACAGGCTCCAGGCTCTGAGCCATCAGCCCAGAGCCCGATGCGGGCCTCGAACTCACGGACCGCGAGATCGTGACCTGGCTGAAGTCGGACGCTTAACCGACTGCGCCACCCAGGCGCCCCCAGACCCTAGTATTTTTTTTTTTAATTTTTTTTTCAACGTTTATTTATTTTTGGGACAGAGAGAGACAGAGCATGAACGGGGGAGGGGCAGAGAGAGAGGGAGACACAGAATCGGAAACAGGCTCCAGGCTCTGAGCCATCAGCCCAGAGCCTGACGCGGGGCTCGAACTCACAGACCGCGAGATCGTGACCTGGCTGAAGTCGGACACTTAACCGACTGCGCCACCCAGGTGCCCCAAGACCCTAGTATTTTGAAAGAGATTTTATTTTTGTTAATTCCAGATCATGGAACAATGGTCCTGCAAACATGGCAGCAATACTTTGAACTTTACGGTCTCTATCATCTTACTAGGTTTGGAAGAAAAAAAAAATATATATATAGTAGACTTACCACCTTCAGCCTAAGCTATATTCATTACTGGGGTTTAGACACATTTGGGAATGTATGGCAAACCTGGGGAGGTCCACTGAACTCTACTTGCATATGTCACTGAGAAACCTGCAATGGTAAGTTTCTTTTTTTTTAATGTTTATTTTTGAGAGAGAGTAAGAGTGGGGAAGGGCAGAAAGAGATGGGGACAGAGGATCTAAAAGCAGGTTCTGCGCTGACAGCAGCGAGCCTGATGCAGGGCTCGAACTCATGAACTGCAAGATCATGACATGAGCCAAAGTAGGATTTGCAAGTGAATGAGCCACCCAGGTGCCCCTGCAGTGGGATTCTTCTTAAGAGTCGGATAGACCAGTTCAACCTAAGTACTAAGACTTAGTCTTTGGAGAAAGACCAGTGATTCTTGAGATAGTATGAATCTGCCACTCAGATTTGACTCTCAGTTCAGCCCTCATTGGACTCATATCTGAGGCCAAAAAGCCATGTTGGATAAATTTTATGAGAAAATTGGAAGAGTTGTTTCATAAAAGCTCTGTGAGACATTTATGCACAAGTAGTGGTACTACTTACAATATTTCTCTAACAGAGTGTGACCCCAAAACATCAAGAGAACCCTTCCACCCACTTTTCAGGTTTGGCCCCGTGAGACACCGATATTTGAGCAATGGTGTCAGCAGGACACTGGAGTCTCTGGAAGATGGTGGTATCAGCAGTGTCAGCAGACCTAGTGGATGTGGAGATACACAACAGACGGGTCAGAGCAGGAAGAAATAAAACCAAGGATACTACAGGCTCACTGTGTGCATATACAACATCCCTGGGGTCCTGAGAAATACTTGGTGGGGGGGGGCGGAGAAACATAGTAAAGTCCTGGGTTCCTGCAATAAGAAGTAGAATTCAATGGTCAATGAGCAGTAATTATATGTGTGTATAGGATGGTATTATGTATTCAGCAAATACTGCCTAAAAATAGCTCTCTTTTTGTTACAAATTAGATACATAGCTCAAGGCCTCTGTTGGTCATTTGAAAAAAAATTGTGATATTTTCCTAAGAGGAGGACTTTAGATTTTTCTGTCATCCCATAATAAAAGAAAGAAAATAATTTAAAAATTCTAGTACTTTATTAATCAAAGTTGACGACAAACAAGAAAACCGGGAATGAAAAAGTAAGACTTTTAGAAATAATATATACAAAGGCAGAAAGCATTGGAGGGGCATGTACGTGCGTGTGTCTATGTGCATTGGACTGTGATTATGTTATAATGAACTTGTCTATTCTAATGGAGGCCATTGTGTGTGTGCAGTGGAGGTAGTCTTTGGAAAATTATTAATGTCCTTTCTGTCTTGGCCTTTTCCATACAAAACGTTTGCTCTAGATTTTAGGAAGCGTCCATCTGTGGAGAGGGTGTGGATCAAGGAGAAGTAAGTCAGAGAACAAGAGGTAATATTTAGCTTCTGACACATACACAGTTGGGTTATTCAATAAGTTAATTGCTTCTCAAGCCAGAGCATTGTCTTGAGAGATAATTTTTCTAAATTTTTTACTCTTTGTTTCAGACTAGGTTGGAGATCTCAGTTCACAGAGCCATAGGTCCTCTGGTAGTATAAGGAAATGCTCTGCTTGCCATTAAGACATATCTAGAGACAGGAAGAATGAAGGTATGATGTAAAGGAGGTAAAAGAAAACCCCAGTCATTTTCCTGCCAAGGGAAGTGAAGGAAGAACATGGACAAGGTGGTTAGATGCTTTTCAGTTTTCCCTTCTTTGGGCTTTGTCTCATTGTCTTTCAGAGTGGGAGGTGTTTTGGATGAGTGAGAGTACAAGAGGGCAAGGAAGATTTCCTATCTTGTGTCTTTTTGGGACTCAGGGAGATCGTAGATTGCCCTGCATCTAGCTGTGTGTAACTACACTGATTTGGTAGCAAAGGTGAAGGCAGTGGAATGAAGGCTTTCAGGTTTGGCTGCCTGTGCTACTCTTGGTTCTGGTGAGGCATGGACAGAGGACCCACAAGTAGCAAAAGGAGATGGCTATAATGGGGGGATATTTCTGCTATGCACTAAATCCCACAGCACAGAATACCTGAGCCAGCCCTAACCATAGTCACAGAAATACCTCAGGGGCACTGAGGTGAGGCCAGTTGGCTTGGGAGCCCTCCCAGGGCAGCCCAGCCACATGAAAGGGTCCCAAATATATCAGCCATGGAATGGCTGTGAAGGCCACCATGGCCCTCAGTGACACAGCTATAAGAAACATTGTACCAGAGGCCAGCAGACACTGGCCAAGATACACCCAAGGACAGCGTAAGGACTAGCCCCCTTTCTTCCATTGCCCCAAAGTCACATGTACCCTGCACCTCCATTCATATGGCAGCCTTCTTAGGGGGAGAAGGGAGGCTAAGGAGAACACTAGCTACAAGATGGAAACTATTCCAAAGGGATTGTTTAACTTAAACCAGTTTGGACATTTAATTTTTAAAAAGTTATTTTTTTCCATGTTAACCAGCGTGTGGAGGCTTGTGAAGGAAGGCTCATTAGGGACAAAAATAAGAGTATGGGTTTCCCGAACATTTGAGCATTGAGTTAAATGTGAGTTAAGTTTGTGACCCCCATGTTAGTAGCAATTGTATTCCCCAAACCCTACACTTTCTTTTCCTTATTGAAAGCAGTATGTAGAAACTGAGTGTAGTGTATCTTGGGTGAGAGGGAAAAAGTCTAATTTCTATGGAAAACTTAGGTGAGGCACCCTGTTGCTAAGAATTTTGTATGAATTTCCTACAGTCTTGCATAATCTGGTTGATGATGGTAGGCAGTTTATTAAAATACTTTAAGCTTAAAACTCTTTGCTAAATTCCAGATCAGGACAGCTTCTATCTATGGGATCTCTCCATCCAGGTGTTTTATGTCCCATAACATCTCAAGTTGAACAGGATGGAATTGAATTTGACATTTTTCTTCTCAGATTTTCTTCTTTTGTAGGAGTTTAGCAGATGCTCCCATCGTCCCAGTGGCCTAGTCATAAACTTGGGTGTCATCCAGATCATCCATTCTTTTTTCAAAGAAATCTAATTGGTTAGTCAGTTTTGCAAATGGCCTAAGAGGCTCATTAGTTTCTGGTCACCTTTCCAGCTTCTTTGCATACCACCTGATCACTAGCCAGAGTGATGATTCCCCTGCTGTGCCATCCTTACTCATGCCTTGCTACCTTTGCATGTATTTTCTCTCTGCTTGCTGTGTCCTTCCCTCTGTTGTCTGCATCATCCTTTGGGTCTCAGTGCAGGAGCTTTTGAGAGGACCTTGACCCTCAGGGCAGTTATACTCAAGGGTTTGACACGTGGTCTATTCTTGTACTTAATGTATCATTTAGTCTCTGTTTATTTTCAGGCTCCCACAGTTGAAGGAAGGTTCCTAGAGGGCAGAGGTTTTGTACTGTTCCTCTGGATTCCAAGGCACCTGAGTGCCAGAATAGCACTCAATAATGAGCACTTATTGCATGAGTAAAATTTGCAAAGCCATGTTTTGGAAACTTCTAATAATTTTGTGTTTTACTTAAGATTCTTTCCAGGAATGCAGGTAACTTCAGATTTGTTTTGCTGAGAGATCTTATGCAAACTGTGCTGACCTTTTAGTTGATTCTGAATGTTTTTAAAATTTCTGTATTTTGAGTAACTTCTGTATTTGGTGTAAATATAGGCTGGTTTGCAAATGAGTCCCTCAATTTGTGTATTACCCTCTCCTTACAGTTTAACCTTTTCAGGGGTGGGTTTTGTTTTGCTATATATTGAACAGTGATGTGTGGTTTTTAATAAGAAATACCAAATACTAGTTTAAGTATTAAAATGAAATACTTAAGTATTAATCTGAAATGTTACTAGATAATGCTTCAGAAAAAAAGCTTGGAAAGAAATACCCCAAATTATTAACAGTGGTTGTCCCTGAGTCATGATAATGAGTAGTATATTGCATTTTCTTGTTATGGTTTTCAGTTTTTCCATCATCACATATTATTGTTGTTATTATTGTTGTTGTTGTCATATTTGTAGAAACCACTGGAAATATGTTGTCATGTTGTCATATTAGCAGGGCAGAAGAGCATAGTGTTTTAATAGTGCAGCCTGTACAATCAGACAGACCTGGTTACTTTAACATCCTCTCTTTCCTCATCTGCAAAAGTGGACGATAATATACTTGCTGATGTACCCATTTTAGTCAGACAATTCTTTGATTTCCTTCTCTTTATCTTTTGTGTATCTTTTTTAGATTTTTACTTTGTGGTAACCATGAGACTTATGTAAAATTTAATAGTCTATTTTAAGGTGATAACTACAACTTCATTTGCTTAAACCACCCTTTTGCTCCCCCTCCAACATTTTATGTTTTTAGTGTTACGCTTTACATCTTTTGCCTGAGTTAAGTAATTAATACTCACATTACAGTGTTAGAGTATTTCTGAATTTGACTATATCCTCATCTTCACTGGTGTGTTTTCTGTTTTCTCATGTTTTCATGTTACTAATTGGAGTCCTTTCATTTCAGCTTCAAGAACTCCTCTCAGCACCACCCACCCTGTCCACCTGCTCCCCTGTACCCAGGTTCTTCCTCCCCACCCCTCCAGTGAAATAAAGCCTCCTCTCCTGCAAAAAAAAGAGAACTCTTCTCAGCCTGCATTTCCTGTAAGGCAGATCTACTGGTTGTTACAGTCCCTCAGCTTTTGTTTGTTTGGGAAAGTCTTTACCTATCATTCATTTTTGAAGGACGTCTTTACTGGGTAAAGTATTCTTGGCTGGCAGCTTTTGTCTTTTAGAACACTGAATGTATCATCCTGCTTTTTCTTGACTTTCAGAGTTTCTGCTGAGAAACCCACTGATAGCCTTATGGGGGGGGGGGTTTCCCTTTTATGTGAAGTATTTTTTTGTTTCTTGCTGCTTTAAAATTCACTCTTTGTCTTTTAGACAGTTTATGATAATGTGTGTTGGGAAAGACCTCTTTAGGTTGAATTTGTTTGGGGACCTATGATCTTCATGAACTTGGATGCCCAGATCTCTCCCTGGATTTGGGAAGTTCTCAGCCATTATTTCTTTAAATAAACTTTTCACCCCTTTCTCTCTTTCTTCTTCTGGGCCTCCCATAATACATAGGTTGTTTCTTTTAATCGTATCCTGTAAATCCCTTAGGCTTTCTTCATTCCTTTTCATTCTTTTTTCTTTTTGCTCCTTTGACTGGATAATTTCAAATGATCTGTCTTCAAGTTAACTGATTCCTTCTTATGTTTGATTGTGTCTGCTGCTGAAAACTCTCTATCAAAATCTTTATTCATTGTATTCTTCAGCTCCAGAAGTTGTATTTTTTAAAAATGTTTTCTATATTTTTGTTGAACCTTTATTTTGTTCTTGTATTGTATTCTTGATTTTGTTAAATTATTTATCTGTATTCTCTTAAAGCTCTCTGAACATCTTAGAACAATTATTTTGAATTATTTATCAGGCAGTTAGTGTATATCCATTTTTTGGGGGTCAGGTACTAGAAATTTACTGTTTCATTTATTGGTGTCATGTTTCCCTGATTCTTTATGATCCCTATAGCCTGGCATAGGTGTCTTCACATTTGAAGAAGCAGCCATGTCTTTTAGACTTTATGGACTTTAAGGAAAGACCTTCACCTATAGGTGGAAGGCCCTGGGTCTGGTGGTGACAAGGTACTCAGTGTGGGGGTGAGTGGTTGCCCTGTGTCCAGGGGTATGTGGTATCTCATTGGCTCAGGCAACTGGAGTCCTCCACATCAACTGCATGATCCTTGGTGAGAGCTATGAGGGGTCTGCAGTGGTCCCAAGGGATATTGAGGTCCTCAGCGGTGCCTCCAATTCCAGTGGCTAAGACTAGGGTGGCAGCGGTGGTGGTCACAGTTGGTGGTATGCACACAGCGGTGGGAACTAGCTGTAGAGACCTGGGTGTGTCAGGGACCTGTTGCAGACACACACTCAATGGTGAGGGCTAGAGCCAGCAGTAGGGGTTGGGGCCGACCTTGGGCACGTGAGCAGCTGTGGGGATCCTGGCTGTCAGTGTGCACTTGTGTGACTGTGGAGGCTAGCCATAGGCATGTGCAATAACCAGACCTTTTAATTTAATTTAATTTTATTTTATTATTTTTTTAAGTAAACTCTGTGCTCAATGTGGGGCTCAAGCTCATGACCCTGAGATCATGTTATTTATTTATTTTTTAATGCTTTATTTTTTACTTATTTTTTATTTCTATTAAAAAATTTTTTTAAACATTTGTTTATTTTTGAGAGACAGAGTGAGACAGAACATGAGTGGGGGAGGGGCAGAGAAAGAGGGGGTACATAGAATCCAAAGCAGGCTCCAGGCTCTGAGCTGTCAGCGCAGAGCCTGATGCGGCGCTCGAACTCACAAACCCTGAAATCATGACCTGAGCTGAAGTCGGACTCTTAACTTACTGAGCCAGCAGGCACCCCTGTATTTTACTTTTTATTTTTTAATTTATATCCAAATTAGTTAGCATATAGTACAATAATGCTTCAGGAGTAGAATCCAGTGATTCATCCCCTACATATAACACCCAGTGCTCATCCCACCAAGTGTCTTTCTTAATGCCCCTTGTCCATTTAGCCACCCCCCCCACCCACATCCCCTCCAGCAACCCTTAGTTTGTTCTCTGTATTTAAGAGTCTCTTATGTTTGATCTCCCTCCCTATTTTTTTATTATTTTTGCTTCCCTTCCCCTATGTTCATCTATTTTGTATGTTAAATTCCACCTATGAGTGAAGTCATATGATATTTGTCTTTCTTTGACTAATTTCGCTTAGCATAATATCATCTTGTTCCATCCACATTGTTGCAAATGGCAAGATTTCATTCTTTTTGATTGCCGAGTAATACTCCATTGTATATATATATATACCACATCATCTTTATCCATTCATATGTTGATGGACATTGGGCTCTTTCCATACTTTGGCTATTGTTGATAGTGCTGCTATAAACCTTGGGGTGCATGTGTCCCTTCACAGCAGCACACCTGTATTCTTTGGATAAATACCTAGTAGTGCAATTGCTGGATCATAGGGTAGTTCTATTCTTAATTTTTTGGGGAACCTCCATACTGTTTTCCAGAGTGGCTGCACCAGTTTGCATTCCCACCAGCAGTACAAAAGAGTTTCCCTTTCTCTGCATCCTCGCCAACATCTGTTGTTGCCTGAGCTGTTAATGTTAGCCATTCTGACAGGTGTAAGGTGGTATCTCATTGTGGTTTTTATTTGAATGTTTTATTTATTTTTGAGAGAGTGAACGTGAGTGGGGGAGGGGCAGGAAGAGGGGGGCAGAGGATACGAAGCAGACTGTACTGACAGCAGCAAGCCTGATGAGGGGCTCAAACTCATGAACCATGAAATCATGATCTGAGTGGAAGTCGGATGCTCAACTGACTGAGCCACCCAGGGTGCTCCAAGAATTTTATTCTTTTTAATTTAAAAAAAAATTTTAATGTTTATTTATTCTTGAGAGAGACAGAGTATGAGTGGGGGAGGGGCAGAGAGAGGGAGGCATAGAATCTGAAGCAGGCTCCAGTCTCTGAGCTGTTAGCACAGAGCCCAATGCAGAGCTTGAACTCAAGAACCATGAGATCATGACCTGAGCTGAAGTCGGAGGCTTAACCAACTGAGCCACCCAGCCGCCCCAAGAGTTACTTTATTTTATTTTATTTTATTTTATTTTATTTTATTTTATTTTATTTTATTTTATTTTATTTTTTTATTAATCAGATTATTCTTGATTGCTAGTAGTGTAACCCTATTCTAACTAGCTGAAGTTCAAAGGGAAATTTATTATTGTATGTACCAGGCAAGTCCAGAGGCCCTCCTTGTGCCAGGGGCTCAAATAATTTTTTTTTTTTAATTCATATCTTTCAGCATCTTTCAGTGTTTTAGCTCCATTTTCAGGCCAGTTTCCTACCAGTAACAAGGAAACACGTGGATGGCCACAGACAGTCACAGGTTTAAATCTTTAAATGAAGGGAGACCTTGGACTCCAAACCTTTATTTATGGAATTTGATTAGCCTTTCCAGGACTAAGGGCTTTCCCTGAACTAAGCACTGTGCTCAGAGGAATAGAGTTCTCTAAATGTCCACTTTGGGATCATTTTGAGCATGGGGCTCCTGTGATGGGTCAGCTCACCAGGACCACATGCAGTGGAGAAGGATAAGGGAAGGTTGTAAACAGAAGAGGGGAATGATTGCTGGGCAGGCAAAACAGCAAGTCTGTCCTGTGACTTCAAGAGCTTAGCACAGTTTGGCAGCTTAGGAAGAGTTCAGAGACGTTAGACCTCGTTCTCACTGCAGCATAGAGTCGTCATCATCATTATACTTTATGACAGATTATGAGAATTTTTTATTTTGATTACTTAGTGTTTATGTTTTAAGTAATCCAGCAGAACAAGAGTTAAAATTCATCTTTTGTAGTTACTGAATATTTCTTTATTCTTATGTTTTGCCTCAGGTATTTTTAGTTTATGAAAATGTGTTTTTTAAAATTCCTATTTCATAATGTATTGTTGATCATTTTAATTTTTCAGATGGCTAATCGTTACAGAAAGTCCTGATTAGTTTAAAGAGGTTTTCCTTGTCTTATGTTTTATACAAGTGATGGTCCTGTGTGTTAGCCCTGGATGGTTGTTATTATTCTTGTCCTATTTCATTTAACTAAAAATTAAAAAAAGAACTAAAAAAATTACAGCAATTTGTAGTTTATATCCAGGAAACAGAACTCTCCACAGGACCCCTTGCCTGGTACAAATATGTTAGAGAACTATTTTCCATTGTGCTTTGAAAGCCTGTAAGAAGGCCACAATGGCACACAGTTCACCAATCTTGGATGAAGCCCAGAGAGACTGCGGTGCATAGACTGTAGGAAATCTCCCATCTGAAGAGTTAATTTTCTTTCAGGATCGGTGTTAGGGGCTGCTGTGATTACAAGACACTTTAAGATTGGTACAGGAACACTTATAACAGTTGAGTATAAAAGAAAACCCAGGAGGCCAGATTCAGCCCTGGGAGCTCCTTTGGTTTGAGTCTCAAAGACCTTTATTTTGAATTTACCTCTTCCTTCGATTACACATGCTGTCAGCTTTAATAAAAAGAATTCATTACATTAACATAAATAAGCAAACAACTAGTTTAATTTCTTTAATGTTTTAAAATGTCTCAAACCTTTGGTCTTTTGTTTCCATTCTGATTCTTTTCAGAGCACTCTTAATGGCCGTGTAAAATTAAACATTTCTTCTTGGTTTTATCTGGATCTTAGATGCAGATTTATGAATTTAGTATCAAAACAGTTACAAGGTTTGAAGACAGATGAAGCTTTTCATCTTTTTAAGGAGAGAGATATTATTTCTTTTTTTCTTCAAGTTAGTAAATCAAAGAAGCATTTATTTTTAATTTGAAAAGCTGGGGCAGCAATATTAAATAACTGCTGTGGAAGAACAAAAATCAACCATAATCCTAATTTCAAATGTAGCAGCTAGTTTTGGTTTTTATGTACCTTCCAGTTTTGGATACATGCACACATACTTTATCAAGTTGAAGCTCAAGTTTTAATGCACCTAGAGGAACTATGGAGATGGACTTTAAAGCAAATTAAATCAATGTGAAGTTGGTATACATTATATTTTTAAGTACGGAACAAGGCTTGTCAATAGTAAACTGTAATTTTTTGCTTTCTGTAAGAAAAGGAAGGGGAAAAAATCTTTAAAAAAATCAGTGCATTGCTCATGTAACATATGAAATTTTCTTCTCTTTGACACAGAAGTCAAAAGAGAAGTAGGAGCTAACCTGGGTTTGCGGTAGTGCTTCTTATTGCTGGCATCCTTTCAGGTCTTCTAGACTTCTGCAGTTTGTTCCTTATCTCACTAGTCACGTGCTGTGCTTTCTTTTGGGTCTCATAAAGATGACTGCAGACACCTTTTACCTGCCTCTAGCCAGGACCTTTAGGCCATCTTCTACATTGCTGGTATCCCACCATCCTTCAGGCCCCCGACCCCTCAAAGTGCTGATGTTATTTCCTTAGAATCCTTCCAAACATTTCCAATGCCTATGGGACAAAATCTGAACTCCAGGAAGGTATCCAAGACTCTTCCCAAGCCCTCACTGCTCTTGACTTCTGCCAAACCAACCTGAAACTCCAGCCATTTTAGCTATTTCCAGCCACTTGCTTTTCTCTGTGCTTTATCCGATTCTCACTCTTTGAATTGCCCTTGACCCCCTTGTATACCAGGAGAATTTCTAGGTCTTTCTCAAGGATCCTATTCAGAAAGGCCATCCCTTCTGTTGGAGTTTTCCTTGCCTCCCCAGGTAGCCTTCGTTCCTCTGTCCTCTGTGTCCCCACAGTACTTTGTGCATATTTCTACTTTAGTGCTCATGGTGCTGCACAGTAATGGTCCATTTGACATGTGTCTCTTCTGTCTTAGGGTATGTGTAAAGAAACGCTAGCTTAGTTGATTTTTTAGCATCTGCACCTAGCAAGAATCAAACATGTATTAACTGTATTGTGAAACCTGGGTGATATGTTACACAGTGCGTCCATAACATGTTGGTGAAGGATCTTTCAGCCTGCAAAAACGATACTCTGTAGTTTCCTCTTTAGTCTCCCTGCACGCAAAGACAAAGCAACACAAAACCAAACCAAATGCAGAATGAGCAAAAGCCTTTGATTACAAATTTCCTGTCAATGCATGTAATTTTATATATGTCTGTTGTTTAGAATGTAAATGGAATGTGTTGAAATGTGAGTGAAAAATATATGGACTATTATTGAAGAAATTCCAAACCAAAATGTTATATTCTGGGTAGCAGTAATTTTTGAAAGGTGCTGTATACAATTTTAGGTTAGTGTCAGATAACCTCTTCACCTTCATTTCTCTCTTAACACCTTTTATCATAATTTCTGAAGCTCCCCTTTGTAGTTTAAGTTAAAAGTCCTGAGGCAAGCTCTTCAGAACTCTAACACCTGCTTAGGGCTGAACTGGCAGGGGGAGAAATTGAAAAGCACTGAAGAGTCTTTTCAATAAAGTACTTAGCATTTTAAATAGTAGATGTTTGGGGGAAGAAAATAATGGTAATAATAGTATTGGAAACTCTCCTACCACTTCATGCAGGGAGAGGAATGTGAAGCTGTTTAGCGGATTCATACTTTGAGTTCTCAAAAATCATCATTTGCAAAGATAGTTCAAATTTGATTTTGAGCAAATTAAATTACTAAGAATGTAGACTTTTCCTTGAGCACAGATTTATACTTTCTCTTTTAAAATTCAAACCCTTTTCCTTCCTGACATCAAAGAGAAAGGATTCAAGGCTTTTAGACTATTACTCTAAGATGCCAAAAAACCCTAGGAGAATGGTTAGAAAATTAGGAAGATGGTTCTGAAATAATGAAATGTTGGTTCTCATTTGCTATTGTATATTGAATGTAAATTCCCATAGTCCAGATTAATGACAAAGTTTTAAAAAGGTGCGTATGTTTTTTTTAACCCTTAATGATTTTATATTATTCCTAAGAATTTCTGGAGCCATTTAAGATTCAGAGGCCTGTGGTGAACTTTTTGAGGTTATATCTTTTAATTTTTTTATCTTTTTGTTTTGGAACTAAAGAAAATTGTTTAATTTGTTTTTCCAGCAGAGGGAGACATCTGACCATGAACATGGTATTGCTACTTGCCAGGAGTATTCTGTAGCCCATTTTATCAATATACATAAAAAACTCAATGTTCAAATTAACTAGTTCAATAAGTAATTTAGTTCATTGATTTTTGGGCATATCCTAAGTGCCATTACAAGCTACGGATATTTTAAATGCCATTACCTAATAGAAGGAATGTTTTAAGCACCTTTTATTGATTTTATTACTGCTTTATTTTGCTGTCTTGGTTTAAAATCATTTTAACCACTCCGTAATCAAGAAGAAATATATCGTTGGTGAAATACAGTCAATTTCCTAAAAACCTTTGACATCGTTAAATAAGGAATTACAGTTGTTAAATCATGTCAGGCAATAACTGAGGGACAGAAGAGATATAAAATTTGGAGCAGTGGGCCAGCATACCAGTAAGCCATTCTGACCTCTCATATTCAGATTCTGCATGTGACAGTCACACTTCAGGTGTGCCAGTGGTTTTTATATGAGCAAGAAAGATTTAAAATCTCAGGAAGGAGGGTGGAAGAATGATAGCAAAGTGTGATCCAGGGACAATTCTAGTGTTTTTTAATTACTTCATGTGATATTTGGTTAAAACGATTCTCTAAGCAATTTTTGAATTCATTTGCTTTTCTTGCTAGATAGTATATCAATATTCTGCATGTGAAGGAACCACAGCATTCACAGGGGCTTTTGCTACTTCTTTCTTTTGCTCATTTGATTTTATATCAGCAGTATTACTGAACTGACCAGCTGGTAGACAGACAAGGAAGGTAGTTCATATACTGCTTAATCAAAGAGGTACAGAAGTGGGTAGTGAGCACTGAAGCTCGATATAAGCTTGCTAATGAGTTGATTGCATTGACATTTGATGTAATTTAACTGTAGAGTGGCAAATATCAATACCTGTATATGATTTGGCAGATGGTTGTTGAACTGTGATTAGAAGTTTAGAATGATTCCCGGTAAAAGACCACCTGGCAGTAACCCAAGAGCAGAGAACGGAGTTTTCTCCATTAAATGGAATAGGTCCAGAAAGTCAAGTGTTTTGATCATTAATAGAATCTTTCCTTTTCTTTTAGCAAATGTTAGCTTCAGGAGGAAATTGATAATTATGCATAGGTCTATTAAATGATCTTTGGGATAGCTCTTTTCGTTCCCTCAAATGAGCTCATATCTGTAGTAGTGGCAGTTACTCGCCAGCAAGGAAAGAAAACTAGTTAAAATGCTGATGGGTGTCATTTCAGTATATCGGGGATGTTGGAAGCATCTTTGTAGATTTAATTTGTTTGAGGCAAAAAATCAGATTTGGTTGTAACATTATTGATTATTCTATATTATTTTATAAATTATAGAAATATGTTATGACATAATTTAAGTTACATTGAGTATCTATCATATGCAAGATATTCTTGTAGATGTTTGAAATATAAAGAACACCAAGATGATACCTTCTTTTCCCTCAGTGGACATGCAGTGCACATCCCATGGAAGAGTTGGAATAAAGGTCAGGAACAACGGTAGCATAGAGAGGAGTAATGGGCTCCTCTGTGGGAAGAGGAAGTGTCAGGGAAGGCCTTATGGAGGTGTCATTTAAAATAGATTTCAAACAGTTGGAGGTGAACATTCAGGAGAGACCAGCAATACGTGTGTGTGTGTGTGTGTGTGTGTGTGTGTGTGTTTTAATGTAGGCTTCATTTTTCAGAGCATTTTTGGGTTCATAGCAGAATTGAGGAGGAAGTAAGACGAGTTCCCATATGCCCTCTAACCCCACACGTGCACAGCTTCCCCCACTATCAACATCCTGCATCAGAGTGGTACATTTGTTATATTTGATGAACCTACATTGACACGTGTTGTTATCACCTGAAGTCCATGGTTTACATTAGTGTTCACTCTTGGCGTTGTAGTTCTGTGGGTCTGACAAATGCATAAGGGCATATATTCACCATTACACTATCATACGGAATAGCTTCACTGCCCTAAAAACCCTCTGTGCTCCACCTATTTATCTATCCCTCCCTCTTTCCCAACCCCTGTCAACCGCTGATATGTTTACAGTCTCCATACATAGAAAAGCTTTTGAAAATTTTGAAATGTTTGCTATACACATTTTATAAATGTATATGTGATGTATAAAGAACAATGAAATAAAATGTGTTTGCCTTCCAGCTGAGATATTAAAGTATTACCAATATTTTTGAAGCCCTGAGGTGTTCTTCCCCAACTGCACGCTTCCACCTTGCCAATACTTCAAATTTATAATATTTTTATACCTAGTTGCAAAGCACACAAAAACCTGGATCTGTCAAGTCCCACCACCGCCTTATTCTTTGGTTAGATCCACGCAAGATGAAGTGGAGGAATAGGTGGATATTTGTCTAGTGAATTCAGATGGTGTAGTAGCTAGGAGGTGGGAGTTCTAGATAACCTAAATGACTATCAATATCCTTTGAAATAGGAAATAGTCTGATTTATTCAAATTATAGCTCTGCTTCACTTTGAGCTTTATAGGTGTTTCTCTTCTTGCTCAGTATATTCACCCTGAATGACTAAACTAATCCCAGTGCAATATGATAGAGACACACATTTGATTATGGAGACTCATTCAGATTTTCATGCATATAGACTTTCATGGCAGCATGGAATGCTTATCTTTAAATCTAGAAACAAGGAGTTTCAGAAGTAATTTTTAGGGGTGCCTGGGTGGCTCAGTCAGTTATGCATCTGACTCTTGATTTTGGCTCAGGTCAGTATCTCATGGTTTGTGAAATCGAGCCCCCCCTGGCGTCTGCCTCGGTGCTGTCAGAGGGAGCCTGCTAGGGGTTCTCTCTTTCTGCCTCCCCACCCCCGCATCCCACATACTCTCTCTCTCTCAGAATAAATAAACTGTTTAAAAAAGTATTTTTTATTTGGCTAATGGCCATGAAACTATTTTCATTTTGTAGTTTCATAGGACTTACAGGTGAACATATATTAAATTTTTAAAAAATGTTTATTTGTTTATTTATTTATTTTGAGAGAGAGAGCATGAGTGAGAGGAGCAGAGAGACAGAGAGGGAGACACAGAATCTGAAGCAGGCTCCCGGCTCTGAGCAGTCAGCACAGAGTCCAACGTGGGACTTGAACTCACAAGCTGTGAGATCATGACCTGAGCCGAAGTTGGATGCTTAACCGACTGAGCCACCCCGGTGCCCCTGTAGGTGAACATATTTTATATTAAAAGCAATGGGATATTGGAAAGTAGACCTCTAGGATACAAACTGTGTTCTTTCCCCCACCCTTCAAACCCATTTTGTGCCAGTTCTTTGCCTGCATCTGTATGAAGTCTCAGACACATCTTCTAGCTTTTTCAGCTACTCTTAGATTTAAGAAAATATCTTCTGGTTACTTCTAGTCATAAGAACAGTCTAATTTCAGTAAAAAACATGACCAGTTCTATGTAACATTCTGACCTTTACTGAAAGTTCAAGCCACTCTTTTTTGCCTAGCATGGTGTTGTTTTAGGGTGAGAAGCCCACAGTAGGAGGTGGGGATGAATTGTCTTCTCTGTTTCTTTGCTGGAGGAGCTTCACCCGTGAATGGCCCTCAGATGGGGGCTGGAAGGGCTGAGGAGGAGGAGGAGGAGAGGAGCAGGGAAGATTTTGGCAGTCCTGCACTGATCTGCTGGTGGTGTCCTTGCTTGGTAGATGCTCAGCGCTGACTCTCAAGATGCACTCTCCTGGGTCCCCCCTCTCTGGAAATGGCAGACTGCAGGTGTCTGTCTATCCTCTGGCTGCATTCCAGGGTTTATCTCCAGTCTCTTTATCCTGAGGTACATTGACCCATTTGGATTGGGATCTATTTTAAAATGATCTCCTGATGGCCTCTCTTTTATATAAGGGCCACGCATATAGTTGTGTGGAGATCAAATGAAGTAACGTATATAAAGCTCTTTTCTTGGCACACAGATATTGAGTAAATTAATGAGTGATTTACTGGGTGCCTTCCCTGTGGAGCACATTCCAAGTACTTGGTATACTTTTTCACATACTAGTCCTATGAAATATGTTTAAAGGGACCCTCAGACACATTAGGTTATTTGCAAGGTCACACAACTGGAGAGTGACTCGGCTTGGATTAGCTCTGTCTAATGCTGGAGTCTCATCCTTTGGACTATGGTCCACTGCTTTCTGAAACAGGCTGGCATGGGTCTTAATGTTCTAAACCCTGGGATATCTGGTTAATGCCATGGATGTCAGTGCCCATTCTATCTTATCAGTTTCTTAAATGTCAAGTGTGCTATAAATCGATATGGATGCTCTCTTGGATACTTTGACTTGACCACGTGTCATATAGATGACAATGGGACAATCTGACTTTCTCAACATGAGTCCTTTACCTCCAGAGTTTTGGACCAGATTTCTACTGGTGAACTCAAGCAGAGATTCAAGGAAATTCATCATAATAATCCAGACAGAACCTGGGTTCCAGAGAAACACCTCAGTATTTCATATAAGTTCATAACACATGTGGAGTTCTGAGCTTCATGGAATAATCTCTGAAAGCAGACAGAGAATACAGTGTGGCAGATGTACCGTGGAGAGGTAATGATGCATCCTTTTTTGCCTCCAGTGGTTCAAGGACTGATGACCAAGTCTGAGCTATTAAAGATCTGCTGTGCCAACTGCCCCAAACAACTCCCAGGGTGACCTGTGAAAATTGGAAATCTCAATGGAGAGGCCTGGAAGAACATGGATCTTGTTCATTCCCATTCACTTGGGATGGTGGGTTAAAGAAAACTTACTTTGGAAAGAATTGGCCAGAGAGAGACTAGGATTAAGCAAACCAGAGAAAGGAAACAAAACCTCAGGAACATTCATTCTATTTTGTTTCAGTAAAATGTTACTAATCACATGCTAATGATAAAGTGAGGTCCTGGATATACAGTGCTGTGAAATATGTACTTAACCAGAATGCTCTAAAAAACCTATATTAAAATGCTAGTTCCCTTTAACTTTATGCCTACCAAGCTGCAAACTGCCTCAACTAGATAATTTGAAAGTATGATTTTTATTTGTTGCTTGGATCAAAGTGAAGTTGAACCCCAGGTTGTAAACTGGACAGTTTCTGGTTTACAGATAGTTATTCAATCAATTTATAGGGATTACTAACCTTCTTTGCTCTGGAGATATTGTCGGTGGAACATGCATTCAAAATTCTTATTTTGTGTACTGTAAAATAAGTGAGGTCTTATGAGAACACCAGCTCTAACTAGTCCTGTTTTAGCTCTGTAGAGAACTTAGCAATAATCAGGAAAATGCATTTTTTGCTTTTTGTGCCTCAGCTTCCTTTGTAAGAAAGTACAACTAATAAAACCTGCCCTTTAGGACTTTGTAAGGCTGTTGTGGCAAAGTATTTTGAGCTCTGTGGAGAAAAAGTCTACTCAGTGAGGTAGCTTTGTTATTTCTTTTAGCATCAATTATATTCTGAAATTTGATTTCAGAATTTCAGGATCTTAGGACCTATGATTGAACTGGCAGCTGATCGATTCAATGGAATTTAGAGTTCTCTTTCTTGACACTGAACCGAAATTTGCTTTGGCTAAAAGAGGTAAAGCATACAATTATGGTCAGAAATGTTATAATAAATCTACTGTAACAGCCTTCTTTCCACCACATACCTTTTCTGGTATTTATCTGAATATCCAGGATATAAAAACTAGAAACGATTGTAATTTCAGTAGCAACTCACCAGCAACTCTGTGAGTATACGAAACCATTTAATCTGTGATCTGCTTTTATTTTTCCAGTGTGCATGTCTGAAAGGTTTTCTTTCTTTTGGTTTTTGAAAATTAAAAAAAAAAGGAGACAAACAGTTAAAAGTACAGAAGTTCTCCCCGTGCTGCTTTTTCTACACCTTGAGGACTAGCAAAATCTTTAATATGAGACTTTATTTGTACAAAGCAAAACTTCAAAACCACTCAAAAGCTTTTCTTATTAACTGCTGTCAGTCCTGTGATTTACAGAGGCAATAAAGAACTAGAGGGGGCACATTTATCATGGAGTTCAGCACACCAGGAGCCATTTTCTCCAGCGGTAAAGGCAAGTGATAAAACGAATTCTTTTGTTCTATAACCAAGACACACTCTCTGTTCCCTGTTCTCTAAACTTGGGCACGCCAGGCTTCTCTCATGGCAACTTGGCATCGCCTCATCTACACTCAATGATCAATTGTTAACATGAAAACACTGATGATGCACCTGGAGCACCTGGCTGCGAATGGTGATACATGTTTACTTTCAACACGCGGTAGTTAGCTGCCAACATATTTGTAGTATTAATTCCCAGCTTACTCTGAACAGTACTTTGTGCATGTGTGCTTTCTCTCATTTCAGAAGGGGGAAGGTGGGAATGTTAGCGTGTGGGATTTCCTTGTTTCGTAAAGAGCATAAAGATTGGGATTATGAATCTCACTTGTCTTGTATCAAAGAATGGGTCATCTGAATTTTGATGCTGAGAAGCATAACAGTTCCAGTACACGTATTTTCAACTTACTTTGTATTTAATTTTGATTTTTGTGTTTTGCGTTCCAGGCAAGCAGGTGTGATGCATAGAGACGCTTTTAAGCTGTCTCTTGGCATTGATTACACATTTTTGAGGTTTTGAAATGAATTCATCAGACTCTGAGCTGAGCTGGACATAAAGGCGACAGCAGTTTTGCTGTTTGGGAGACTTACAAAAAGGAGTGTTTTTGAATATTTTATAATTGAGTACATCCATCATCCAATAGTATTTATTAAGCACTCACCTGTGCATGACAGTGTGTTGGGCACAAAGATTACTGGGGAAAAGGTCAATGATTTGGAACCAGAGACAGCGGTAGTGTTTATACTTACGGGAAAATGAACACAAATGTTAAATCATGAATGTTATTTCTAATAGAGCAAGTTATGCAGTTAATTTAGTTTCTGAAGAAGACAAGGACACTCAAGTAAAATCTCCTGGCATTTCCCAATTATACAATCACTAACTATGCTCCTTATTCATGGTATCAGTGAAAATAATATTTTCAAAAGGCAGTAGTAAGCTAGAGGCCATGAAAAATCCAGGAAGAAAAAAAAATCAGGTCAGGTGCTTTTGTGACTTCTTGGCCATTCTTATAAATTTTTAGCTGGGAAGAAATTTAGAATGGAATTATGTGGGAGTTCTATTTATCCACCCGTTCTTTGCAACGTGTAATGTAGTGGTTAAAGTTATTCTCTGGCTTCTGTCACTATCAGTTTCTTTTCATAGGAAGGGGAAAATAAGTCCTTCTGTCAGTAATTTGGCAAAAGTGCTGAAAAGCCCATTATCCCTGTTGGAAAGAAAGCAAACCACCTCTGGTATGTGAGGACCTGGCGGGCTTCATAGAGGGAGATGAGCCCAACAAGAGTCTCCAGTGAGAGATGGTGTTTTATTCTTTCAGAGATACTAACCATTAGACATTCTTCTTGAATCCATCTAACTTTTCTCGGAACAAAGTTATCTGACCCTCACCCCCAAAACAAATTAATTGGTCTAAAAGATATGAGATAGAGCAGAAAAAAAAAAGGAATCATGTGAATAAAGAAGTCCCATCTTTTATGTACTTTATGTTGTATTCTGTGCACTTGGGAAGGGACCACATCTGTATGGAGGATGGTGGGAAATCGAACGCTACAATTCATGGTGCTTTTTGTATAGTATTTCCTTAACCGAAAGGGAGCAGCTGTTGGGTAGCAGAGAAAGCATTGTTACCAACCTGAGCATATGGAAGCCTGAAGCTTTGGCTAATTTGGATGTCTGGGCACCATTGTAGAAAGACCGTCATAATTATTTGCTGTGAATTTAGGTCCACACTTCACTGTTGGAAGGAAAAACTTTTTACAGAGGCTTACTCTTTTATATGGCTTTGAAGGGAATTGCATTTTATTTCTGACACTTATTGTATTGTAAAATCTCTAGTCTCTTATATTTAAAGGTGGAAACTTTTAACTTTCTCTCTTAAAAAAAAAAAACAACTCTAGGGACTTTTTAGTACTATAGCCTCTCAAATAATCCTAAAGCTTTGAAAAATGAAATACTTTATTTTATGAAGCAGTTTTGGGGTCAATTTTTTTCCTAAAATGTATGCTTTTATGTTGGGTAGTTTAAAGACCAGCTGTTAACTGAAACCAACCGTCAACGAAGTTGCGTAAAGTTGTGTTTCCTATTAGTCCTGTATCTTTCCTATTAGTCATTTATGAAAGGATACAGGAACATCTAAGAGAACTCCAAGCAAAATGGAAAAAACAGATGTTGAAACCATATTGGCTTGATGGTTTGCTATTTTTTTTAAATAAAAAAGGAGATTAGTAATTATTAATGGATTATGAAATAAGGCTTGTGTTGCTAAGTTATCACAAAATTATTTGTACTTTGTAGTTGTACTTATTTGTAGTTTGCAGTTGAAAATTGGTGTTTTAGTGGAATCTCAGAAAATCAGAAAAAATGAGTGAAAGTTTCTGCCTGGGAGCACCAGGAAGGAGGAACGATGACATTTTCAATAGGTGGTCACATATGAGCCTCCAAAGGTGTGTTTATTATGTTGTCATGTTGAGCAGCGAATTAAAAAAATAACAAGACTGTTCCTTGGGTAGTTGTGACTTATTGGTGGTTATCTTTACAAGAGTTCCATGCTGACTTAAGTAAAGATCTTCAGGGAAAAAAAAAACAAACTTTATTTTTCAAATAAATTCAGTTAAGAGCCTACAGGCTTCCATGACACTGCACTGAATTATTATTAATGTGCACTGCTGTGAGGCTAATGCTTACTGCTGTTTAACAATAACCCCGTCCTCTGGAATTTCAGGAAAGTGGTAGGAAAATGAGAGGCAGATTTAAGTGCTGCTGCTGAATTAAACGTGCTAGTTGATGGGCACAACATTTTTATCATTACTTGTGCAAGGGAGCGTCGAAAAGAGACTGTTATTCAGGGCAGGTCACACGTGGGACTTGGCGATGTTGTTTGAGCAGCATAGTTGGCAAGCAAGGTCCTTGCTTCTGGCCCAGAGGAGGTTTATTCCACCTGTTGCCTTCACCTGGATAACCCGTTTTCATTCTCCGGAGAGTTACTTGTGGTATTTCTTGAAGGTAGGGATATGATCTTTGAAGGTTCTTCCTTGTTGACTTTAAGAGTCTGTTATTAAAATAAAATATTGGGCACATCGTTTCTCATTAGCACTTTTTAATTTGGATGTTTAGTATAGTTGCTTTGCTGTTCATTATTATCATGATAGATGCCTTTTTCATTTGGAATTGTCTTTAAGTCAAGATCTCCCAGCCTACATTTTGAAATGTATAGTCTGCTATTCTCAATAGTCTTTTCTCCTCCATCTTTCCTCTCCCTACACCCCCATCCTTTAGCCCATGCCAGAGTATTTGCTCTTCCCCAAATATGCCACCTAATATCTTGCCTCTTGAGTCTCTAATATTTTAGGTGCATTTGCTTGTGCTTTTCTTGTGGAGTACTCCTGTACCAACTCCTGTGCATTCTAGAAGGTCTAGATCACAGAGAATATGCAGGGAATGTTTCCCAAATTCTTACATATACTTTTGTGGAATAAACTTTTCTCTTTCCTCCTCTCTTTCTGCACTCTATTTGCCACAGAGTAGTCTTTTTTTTTTTTTTTTTTTTTTTTTTAGTGTTTATTTAGTTTTAAGAGAGAGAGAGAAAGAGACAGAGTGCTAGCCAGGGAGGAGCAGAGAGAGAGGGAGACACAGAATCCGAAATAGGCTCCAGGCTCTGAGCTGTCAGCACAGAGCCCAATGTGGGCCTTGAACCCATGAACTGTGAGATTATGACCTGAGCTGAAGTCCCATGCTCAACTGACTGAGCCACCCAGGTGCCTTGCCACAGAGTATTCTTTATTATGTTATTTATGACTGTGTTTCCCTCCTTCCCTGGATAGTGGGCCCTTGAAATTAGGGACAGTATCCCTAATTAGGAAATTAGCTTTGTATCCTGCATCTGGTCAGGTAGAGCACCTCACGCTGTTGTGCAGGGAAGGTCATAGATAAATCTTCAGGTATTAAAATTCACTCATAGGTGATAGCAGATTCCATATAACATGGGACATTCAAGGAGTCCAGAAACTATTAACTAGTCATTTAATTGTAATTCTGGTGGGTGGAGTTTAATTTTATTAGGAGAGGACCCAGGGCCATTAGGGTGACAGGTGCTGCTGAAGGGGTGGAGTTGGTGAAGTTCCTTCCTCTGTGCGGTGTTTCTTCCTGCCTCTTGTGCCTTTACACGTGCCGTCTAAGTGCAACCTCCTGAAAGGGTGGAGAAAATTCAACGGACAATCTGAAAGTTGGTATTTTGGAGAACATTTAAAATATTTATCTAAGGTGTATTAGGTACATTTTTCAACGAATACTGAATTGTCCACAAATTCATAGAGACCTTAGAGATCACCTATAGCCTTGCCTCACCTGGGCAGAAATCTCTTCCTAGACCTTCCTCATTGTGTCTGCTTCAACACATCAGTGATACGGAGATTGCCACTGTGACCATTAAAAGAAAGTTGGGAGGAGGTAAAAAGTTTGTTCCCGTGATAGTTTGTCCATAGTTTAGGTCACTTTTTCTTTTACATTTTCTCTTTGCTATGCTGAATATTTCTGATTTCCTCTACCATGTGAATCTAGCTTCCCATCCAGTGTAGCTAATGGAGATGGACACCTCATCTAGATCAGCCGTCCCACTGGCTGGCCAGTGACCAGTCCACTGACTGTCTCTGACTCAGAGACAGAAACTGTAGCCAGTTAGCTGTAGGGCGCTGGGATAATGGGTCATGTGGGGTAGAGGACTGAGTCAGCACCAGGGCAAGCCAAAGTCAGATGAAAGCTAAAATTGTGTTGTAACTGAAACCACAAGTAAGAAGAAGCTGGGTGTAGAAGGGATGGAGCAGAGCCGCATGGAATCAGTGACAAGATTCATGTAATCCCAGAGAGAGATGGAGAGGCTGTGTCAGTTCCCCACAGGTGGGGCCTCATGGGTACTGGAACTGGGAAATCTTCCAATGGCATCTGCAATACTGGCGTGTGGCATAGGAGAGGGAATGCTCACAGTTAGTCAAGAGATAGTTTAGTGTTCATCTGTTGAGGCATCAGTCATTGAGATCATGGATGCTGGTGTGAGACTGCCAGGGTTGGGTCCTATCTCTGCTACTTATGACTGTGTAACTTTGGGTTAATTACTTACTGTTTCTCTGGGTGTTGGTCTCCTCATAGGTAGAGTGGGTACAATGCCAAGACCTGCATTACAGGGTTATTGAGGGATCAAATTAATGTGTGGAAAGCATTTCATTTTAAAGAATATCTGGCCCCCAAAATGTTAGCCGTTAGTATTAAAAATAATAATCGATGTGCTTGTTTTAATGTCTGAGAAATTATTCAGGCCTTATTTATTAAAAAATTTTTTAAAAACATTTATTGATTTTTAAAAACAGAGACAGAGTGTTAGTGGGAGTAGGGCAGAGAGAGAGAGGGAGACACAGAATCTGAAGCAGGCTCCAGGCTCTGAGCTGTCAGCACAGACCCCGATGCAGGGCTGGAATCCACGAACTGTGAGATCATGACCTGAGCTGAAGTTGGATGCTTAGCCAACTGAGCCACCCAGGAGCCCCATCAGGTCTTATTTTTGAGAGAAAGTGAAATATAGTGGTTAAAATGGTAGACTCCAGAGTTTGCCTGCCTGCCTTGTTTCTGATTATACCATTTCCAGCTGTATGACACAGGTTATATAAGCTCCTTGTGCCTTGGTTTTTTCATTTTTTGAAAAGAGGTAATAGTAGTACCTACCACACAGCAATTCTATGAAGATTAAAAGACTTAATATGTGTAAAATATTTAGAGAAGAACTTTCTTAGAAAGGATCTCAATAGATAATAATTTATATTAATATAATTATTATTATTACCTCCTGTGACTTTAGCATGCCTTTGGGTTCTCATTAAGACGCATTATCTTTATGAAGCTATAGGACACACACACACACACACACACACACACGCACGCACGCATATATATATATATAGTCTCTCTGATGATCATCTCCAACTGATGTAGGGCTTCACCAGAAGGCTTCAAGGTAAAGCCTGGAGATGTCTGGTAGGCAGTAGAAAATGTGGTTTTGGAGTTCAGAAAGAGGTCTAGAATAAAGATACAGATTTGAGTAGGTATAGTATAAGTTATAGGAATAGACCAGATCACCTTGGGAGAATGTCTAGAATGAAAAGAGAAAAGTCTTGGGACAGATCCCTGGAAGGGGTTTGGGGGATGGGGAAGATTTTGGTGTTAAGTAGAGGGTGACAGAGGGACATGAGCAAGCAGATAATCCTCAGTGTAGTCAGACAGTGATACCTACAGTGAATATGAGTGAAAATGTAGTGTCAGACATTGCTCCAAGCTCTTTTATTCATTCATTTAATCTTCTCAACTCTTAGGTAGATATTATTATATTTTCACTTTGTAGATGGCAAAAGTGAGATACAGAGAAATTAAGTAATTTGCCTAAGACTGGAAAAGCTAGCAAATGATAAAGCCAGAAGAATTTGAACCTAGATAATCTGATTCTAGATCTTATAATCTCAGTGACTATGAAATAGTCTTCAAGGGCAAGTAGAAGGAAAATCAGAATAAATAAAGACAAAGGAATTGTCTGTCTCTTTAGGTTGTTGATGTTTTTGGTTTTTGGTTTATTTCTTTTATTAACTGTTTCAAACCAGCAGCACAGGATGCTATTTAGCAATAACACCTCATGGCATATTTAGAAGCTAAATGGTTTTGAATTAGGAAATCAAAGTGTATTGGGCAGTTTTGCTGTAATAATAATGCATAACAAGCAACCCCAAGATGTTGGTCATTTACAGCCATAAACGCTGTTTCTTGCTCATGGATCTGTAGTTTGGTTCAGTCTACAAGATGAGTTAAGTCTGTTCCATGTGTGTATTAATTTGCTATGGTTACCTTAACTAAATAGCAAAGACTGTGTGGCCTAAACAACAGAAATTAATTTTCCCACAGTTCTGGAAGCTAGAAATTCAAGATTAAGGTATCAGCAAGTTTAGTTTCTTCTGAAGCCCTTCTCCTGGCCTGCTGATGGCCGTGTCTCACTGTGTCCTCACTGTGTTCTTTCCTGTGTATGCAAACGGTGCTGGTATCTCCTTGTATGTACAAATTTCCTTTTCTTATAAGGACACCAGTCATATTAGATCAGGGACCTCTTTAGTGGCCTCATTTTAACTTACCTGTTTTTTTTTTAAATTTTTTTTTTCAACGTTTGTATTTATTTTTGGGACAGAAAGAGTCAGAGCATGAACGGGGGAGGGGCAGAGAGAGAGGGAGACACAGAATCGGAAACAGGCTCCAGGCTCTGAGCCATCAGCCCAGAGCCTGACGCGGGGCTCGAACTCACGGACCGCGAGATCGTGACCTGGCTGAAGTCGGACGCTTAACTGACTGCGCCACCCAGGCGCCCCTTAACTTACCTGTTTTAAAACCCGATATCCAAATATAATCACATTCTGAGATTCTGGGGGTTAAATTCTGGGGGTTCATATGATTTTTTGGAAGACACAGTTCAGCCCATGTCAGTATGTCTCCTCATTCTGGGACCTACAGCTAAGTGGGGCCACAATACAGGATGCCTCCTAAGGCCTCCGCTATAGAACTGGCACAGTGTCCTTTCTGTTTACAATTCCATTGTTTGAAACACATCACGTGACCAAGCCCAACATACATGAGGTAGGGAACTCTACTCCATCCACAAGAGAATAATGGGAGGGAAGGTACCATGAAGGACAAACAACACATTCAACTAGAGTCTTTCTCAAGGAGTTTTGTTAAGTAGGAAGTAAGAAGTAGGAGGATGGGGTAGTAGGTAGATGGGGACACCTGTTCCCACAAACACATAAGTGGTGTAAAACTGACAGATTTCACTGACAGTCTTTCAGGACAGACCTGCTGACAGACCTGCATGGAATGGAACAGGAATGCCCTTCTTCTCCAGCCACACTTGGCTCCTGGTAATCCCCAAATGCCCCCTCTTTGTTCACACCCTTGACTCTGCTGAATGCCTTTCCCCATTTTTCTTCTTCTGGAGAACTGCTATTCATCCTTCAGGACTCAGTTCAAAAGTCACTTTCTCCATGATGCTTCTGTTTCCCTGAGGCAAAGCAGGTGCTTCCTTTTTTGTTCTCTCACTGAACCTCTGTTTTAGCTTTTATTACTTTTTAAATTATAACTTTGTGTAACTCTGATATCAACTTTTCTCCTGCCCTTTGGGTCCAGCATCATCATGATCGGTGTATGCTGTGGGCCCATGAGGATGCAAGGTCAAGACCTGCTTTGAGCTCACAAACTGAAGGCCTTCACCACAACAGAGCCCCAAGTGACAACTGCCACCATCATCTACTGTATGGAAACAAAAACCAATAGTAAAAATTCAAGTTCACTTTATAAACGTCTTAAGAGAAAAGTTGATTTTGGAGAGGAAGTGGGAAAAGGGTTTATGTCATACTCCAAGGCAAATAACTACAAAAATCCCTTGTAGATGTTTCTGCTCTTGGCTCAAATTTCTTCTTGGCCCTTGGGGATTCTTATACTGCCCAGCACTGCCCAAGTCCCTCTGGCTTTTGCAAGGCTGTTGGCTTATACAATGCCATTCACATCGAATATAATATTGTGGTTCTCCCTGGGGTTGTGAGTTGTGGCTCTGGGCCAGTTCTGTGCTCTCCCTTGCACATCTGTCTGCACCCTTGTGACCTTCGGTTGCTTTTCTCTCTTATGCAGGACAAATTCAGCTTGTTTATTTATTCATCTTGCTATTTCGTCCTCTAACTACATATTGAGGCTCAGCCTAGAAGAGAGAAAACAGGATCTGCTGACTTTAGAAGGAAATTTGGTGACCATTTTTGGTTATTTTAGGTTACCCTTTGGTGGATCCATACTCTTAGGGGCTCATCAAGACATTTGCCAAACCAAAGTGAGGCACTCTTTAAGAAATTCTTATTACAGCTCTTAGGATACTATAGTTCCCCCATGTTATTACCCCTATTTGCTTGACTGTTTCCTGTTCAGACTATATGATTATTCTTTAAGGCAGGAGTTTAGCTGTATTCATTTTTGTATTGCAACATCCACAACAATCCCTGAAACATAGTAAGGACTTCAAAAATGTTGCCTGAATACCTAAATGAGTACAATCCAATGTTCTTTATTTTAAATTATATTCAGGAAGCCAATGGAATGTGAATCAGAAACTAGTAAATATGTTTCCACATTCCCAGAACTGCGCTAGAACTATTATTTTATTGAACCTGAACCTGAACTAAATTGAAACAAAGCTTCTTGATATTTTCATTGTAAATCAGTTAGAATTGCTTACTGGCTTGAACCAGAGCAAAACTGCTTCACTGCTGAACTCAAAGTGGAACTAATCTGAAAAACGTACTGGTTTATTCTTAGTTACTTAGTAAGGTACTTGGACATTCTATGAATATGAAATTGCCATTTCGTAGACAGTAGCTCTGAATGTATTAACTCATAAGTGAGTTCTTTTCCTCTTTCTTCTAGTGAGATCACAGGATTGCTTATAAGATCCTTTGACCTAAGTGGGATTATTCTAGGGCTTGCCAAAATATTGGGGATAGTTTTATCTCTCTCTCTCAATTATTAATTAATCAATCAATTAATTAATTAATTCCATGATTCCTTGCCTTATTGTCAAAAGCCCATTTTAGAATAAGATGAAAGTTAATTAGGGGCACCTGGCTGGCTCAGTCAGTAGAGCATGCAACTCTTGATATTGGGGTTGTGAATTGGAGCCCCACATTGGGTGTAGAGGTTACTTAAAATTAAAAAATTTTTTTTCATTAAAAAAAATTAAAAAAATTTTTTTAAAGATGAAATTTAATTAGGAAATCAGGAGATGGGAGTAAGGGATATATGGGGCGAAGGGTAGGAAAGCAAGGAAAAATAGGAAAAATAAAATGAAGTTAGGAAAAACTTTATATCTACATATGTGCCCAAAGATCTTACTTGTTTTGCTAAATGATAGTATAAACTTTAGTAAAATTAAAATAGAGTATTTGGGAACATTGACAATAATATACAGTTAAATTGGATCTGATAGAAGAAAGTTGGATGAATTATGAGGGGAAAATCTTTGCATTTAAATTTTACCAGTTTTCTTTTTCCTTCCTGATTTGTGCAGAATTTACATTGATTTACCATTCAAAAACACCATTTCCCCCTCTTCAGTTATTTGAATGTGCTTGCAAGGCAAACTAAAGTCCAATGGATAATTTCAGAGTTTGTGCTTTAATTTGGCTATATGGATCAGTCTATAGAAAATATTTCTTAAAAGTGTTTTTCTTTTACTAAAAATAATATGTATGGCTCCAAATATTCTTACTTTATGATGAAATGCCGCACCGTCTCACCTGTTTTCACAATCTGGCTATAACCCCATTAATTTCCCCATGATTTTATTAGAAATTAGAAAAGGTTAATTAGTTTTCCACTGATCTTAGTGGAAGAAGATTTTAAAAAAATATAATATTACAAAACGTCCTAGTAGGGTATGAAGGTAACACCACAAGGGGGTACTATAATTTTATCAAATTTGTCCTGGTAACTTGGCTCAGAAGGTGAAATGATTAGAGCCCGCAGAGTTAATTTTAATATGCTAATACATCACAGCAAGTTGGGAACTTAAATAAAATTATACAATTAATATACTTTTATGGGATGGAGAAAGACTTAGTAAGGTCATTTGTAGATTATATTAGAGCTACATTTAGACTTGCTGGGTTTAAAATTCAGCATTCTTAAAAGAAAGCAGCAGATGTCTGACGTATGCATTTTAGTGACCTTTGAATGAAGAAGTGAATGTCGAATTGTGTGGATCTAGATCTGGGTTCTTAAAATAAATTAACTCCCTGGTCTCCCTTCTAAATACAGCTAGGATCAAGCGTTTAGATATTAATTTCCTTAGTGTTGCAACACAGAAAATGTTGCAGTATGTTAATCCTGGAAGGGATTTTTTTTAAAGAATATTTAATCACAGAAGACTTTAGTTTCTTAATGCACCCCTGAAAGTGATTCTGCAGTTTTGCTTGGTCATAAATTTGAGTGCCTTGTAGTCCATCTTGGTTGGATCATTCTTCTCTTTTAAACTGAAAACTTTGAAGGTGGTTATGTGGCCAAAGCAATTTCTGTTTTTAATGTAACATCCTGGTACTCTTTGTGTTTATACACTAATTTTAGCAGGTGTTGTTCATTTGCTGAGCGAGGTGGATCAGGGTATTTGGAATAAGGTAGTGATTCATCTTTGTGGAAGAATAATTACGTGTTTATAGACTACAAATAGAACTGCTGGGTATTCTATCTTTTGTCACATACTTACCCAGTGGCTCTTTGGACAAATATTTAGTATCATGCTAAGATTAAATGAGATAACGTGTATAAATTTCATACCATAGTAGCTGGGGCAATGAGGAGGTGATCCATAGCCTTAGGGCTGCTGGAGGCCTCAGCTCTGCCGTGCAGCATTCAATCTCCCCGCAAAATGCAAGATTAGAAAAACGCCTCTGTCTCCAATTCTCCGATAGGCACACATGTTAGAATTTTGTGGCCACAAAACATAGTCATTTTTGTTGACCTTCTTCTTTTCAATAATACAAGCAATCTAAATTTTAAGAATTGTGCCATATTCCCCCACAGGACTAAATGCAGCTATTTTTATTTTGTACTTTTTTTTTTTTTTAAAACGGCAACCCATAAACCTTTTGAGTGCTCTTAAATTATCCTAGCTTATAAAAGCTTTCTCATGACTGTCCAAGGACATAATTTGGTAAGGCATTTTTTCTTTCTTTTCCCCTTCTTGTTGCCAACAAGGCACCGCTATTTACCTGAAAGCCCTGACTTGCCTCCACCCGTAGAATGATTCTGATCTTGAGTGGCAACAGCTGTTTCTTAAGATGTTTTTATAGGTATCACATTCTCTTCTTGGCTGTTAAGTCCTCATGCTTGTTTCTCAAATTCTTTGTGTAAATTCAGTCTCTTGTAGTTCATACTGTCTCACTGGTTTCTCTCTGTTCTCTGCTCTCAGTGCTGGATGTCCTGATGCCAATATGTGGCATTTCACATCTAACCTCTACTTGTCTGTCTTTCCCTCTGTTCTGTCTGGTACTGGTCATAGTTGGCTGGAAGTGTTCCTACACTTTGGGCCACTAAGAATCAGTCTCTCTCTCTTTTTTTTCTGGACTTTGATGTCTTAGGCTTAATATAAATATATATTTATGGATAATAAAAATAGATAACAAAACAACATGTACAAGATCAACCCATTTCTACAAAAAAAAATAATGCCTGTTACTGTCATCAGTACTGGCAGTAAAGAGTGAATCTTAGGAGGAAATTAGGTATTGAGAAATAAATTCCTGCTTCTGATGGAAGAAGGAATAGAAGATAGGGTCCCCTTTGGGGAGCAACCTTTTACTTATGATGGCAGAATTATAAACATTGATGATAGACTAAACCATAAGTACCATCATGGCAGGAATTGGCTGTATTTTGCTTGCTATTGCTTCCCCAGAGCCTAGCACAACACTTGTCACATGATAAGCCCTGAAGAAATACTTGCTGACTGAATGAAATGAAGAAATGAGCCCTGAGCACACAGTAGGAGTATTGCATGATACATCCAGCCTGTTCAGATGACTCAGCCCTTTGGCTTTACTGGAATAAACACCTTTGACAATGATCTGCAACATCATGTAGTGGCCCCAGAGGATCACTAACATGCCATCTGCTATAAGCAATATCTTTTGCCAGATAGAGTATTCATACAGGCATCCAGCATCGCTATTTCTAAACAAAAAGGCTTTTCTGGAAGGGCCTGATGTTATTTGATCAGTCCTGAAGACGGATGGTGGGTTCTGGGATAAATGATTTCACTTTGCCTTACTCCAGCTTACTCAGGGAGTTACTGCGTAGACCTAAAACCTCTTTGCTTCCCCCCGCATAGTGATTCCCCATTGCCATCTTGACATGATCCCAAAGGGTTAGCCTGGAATCCATGTTTGTTTGTTTGTTTTGTGATCTGGACTATACCTACTTTTTTTTCCTTTAAATTCTAGAATTTTTAATAATTGATGGCTTAATACTCTCTTTTTTATTGAGGTACAGTTGATACACAATGTTACATTACATTCAGGTGTACAACATATCAATTTGACCTGGACTCTACCTACTTGTTTGGCTTCACTTACTATAAATCTCCTCTTGTACCCTAGACCCCAGCCACATACCTGGAACTTATCAGCTCTTTCATCCCTATACCTTTACTTGGGCTGTTCCTTGAACTTGAAATGTCCATTCCATGCCTGTATACTTGGCTGTGGT
This sequence comes from Felis catus, assembly GCF_018350175.1. Classification (NCBI taxonomy): domain Eukaryota; kingdom Metazoa; phylum Chordata; class Mammalia; order Carnivora; family Felidae; genus Felis; species Felis catus. Next base: position 45,167,765 of record NC_058382.1, read on the forward strand.
AATGAGGTCTTGATGGTGAAGCCATCTTTTCCTGGTGCCTGCTTTATATTATATTTATGGTCTCTATTGGTCAGGGGCAGTCTGGCTGCCTCTTTCTGTTTCAAAGTCAATGCCTTGTTATGGGCTATTCATAATATTTCTTGTTTTTTTTTTTGTTTTTCTACATTAAAAAAATCACTGATTTTCATAATTCACTTAAGAAGTAATATTCCCAGGGACACCTTGGTGGCTCAGTCGGTTGAGTGACTGACTTCAGCTCAGGTCATGACCTCACGGTTTGTGAGTTTGAACCCCACGTCGGGCTCTGTGCTGAACTGACTTCAGCTCAGGTCATGACCTCACGGTTTGTGAGTTTGAACCCCACGTCGGGCTCTGTGCTGACAGCTCGGAGCCTGGAGCCTGCTTCAGATTCTGTGTCTCCCTCTCTCTCTGCCCCTCCCCCACTCATGCTCTGTCTCTGTCTCAGAAATAAACATTAAAAAAAAAGAAGTAATATTCCCAAATAAACTGTAATTACATAATATCAAAAGTCCTAATCAGACAGTAAAAATGGCAAAGATAATTTCAACCAAATTAGAGGCTGTTCTCTCATGTTCATTGTCAAGGGATAGCCTATTTTATTTTATTCCTGAGGGTAAAGAGATGAGACTAATGTGGGCTTTTATATTTGATGGAGAAAATGGAAAGAAGGGGGCATCGTTGAAAGAGAGAGGTGATTATTTAAAAACAAGGCAGTATACTCTCTGGATAAGTTTTTTGTTCTATTAAAACTTTTCTTTGCGCTTCCTCTGGGAATAGGTATACAAATATCTGTTTGAATTCCTGTGGAGTCTTGATAAGTATCACGGGGTTATTCTTAATTATCTGTGTGAAGAACATAGTAATGCATTTCTGAAGCAGAAAAGACATAGGAATAAAAAAAATACTTCAAATAATTCTCAATTTCTATTTAGCAAGATCTGATATGAGCAGGAATAATTAGAGTGATAAAGTCTAACCGGCACTAGTAAATTTGACTAAAAGCCAAGAGCAGCACAGCCAGGACATTTATGTTCATGTTTAAATTACTCAAGTGCTTAATTGTTTAATTTCAGTTTCAATTACCAAATGCCCTTACTTTTAAAATTAGTCCTTTGAGTATTAGCTGCATGATGTTGTTATTAAAGTTGAAAATCTGCTATTATGGTTTAGAGGATTATTATGAAGTTGTTGGCATATGTCTTGTTTAATAAATAAGTTTAATTGTGCATGTAATCTGGTAATGTAATAATGATGAATTACATTTTACAGAAATGTAGAATGACTATTTTCTTCTTAGGGTAAAACAAAATTACTTTTTAGGATTTATTTTCCAGAGGAAATATTTTACTATAAAAAATACCTAAGATACCTCTTGCACAGTGTAATTTCCCATAAAGGGTGAGTGAGACTTAATGGAGATTTAATACTAACGCCCCCCCCCCCCCATATAAAAGAGGTTAAGTGTAGGGAAAGGGGGTCCAACTAACAGGGGAATGATGTTTATACCTTTAATGAGTTCTTGGTTCATCTTACCCCTAGAATGTCAAGAATATGACAAAGTAGCCCATATAGTAAATTAGTGTATTTTTATTTCATGAGGCACCTTCCCGTTTAGATATGAACTTGAAGCTGCTATTAATGATAATGAGCTTCACTAGTCAAGAAAATCCCTTGAGCTCATCCTCAATTACAGTACCTTGGGCAAAACCATTGGATTGGCATTATATTGTTCATGCTTTCATCAGTTCTAGTTGTCTCTGTTGAATTCTAGGGAGGAAAAACAAATTGTTTTAGACCCGTATCTCAGAATAAGAAATTTAAAATTTTAGAATTTTAGAATTCAAGCATATACTCTTTCCTAGATGATATTGGGCTCTCAGTTGATTCTTAGATGAAGTCTTTGCATCAAGAAGGGTTGCTTAGGAGCGCCTGGGTGCCTCAGTCAGTTAAGTGTCTGACTTCGGCTCAGGTCATGGTCTCACAATTTGCGAGTTTGAGCCCCCCATCAGGCTCTGTGCTGATAGCTCAGAGCCTGGACCCTGCTTCGGATTCTGTGTCTCCCTCTATCTCTGGTCCTCCCCTGCTTGCACTCTGTCTCTGTCTCTCTCAAAAATAAATAAATTAAAAAGAAAAAAAAAGAGAAGAGTTGCTTAATTGACGTCTGCCTTCCTGTGATTGGTGAAGAAATGGAGGGACAAAATGTTTCTTCATCTTTTGTATAAAATCACATAACTAATGGCAGAGAATGGACTAAAATCCAGCTCCAATAATTAAAAATTCAACTGATAGATTACCTAATTTGTTTCTACATATTGAGAGGAGATTGAATGTTTTCAGAAAATAAGGTTATGATGGGTCTGTAGAATACTAAGCAACTAAAAAATAAGATAATTATTATCTTCGGAAAAACAAGTTGTACTAGAAAAGAAATTACACCATGAGATTCAGCTGTAAACAGTATTTATGTGATCATGCTACTTTAAACACTGATTACTGATTTAACACAAAAAGTGATAGAACTGTTGGCAAGATGGGGTAAGTGGAGTTGTGTAGGGCGTGAGGGGGGTGGGGGTAGTGGTTTGTAGTCTGTTGGCAAGGAGTCTGATTTAGGTGGGCCAATGTTTGTAAAACAGGTCTGTAATGAACAGTGGAAAAAGAGATTACATTCTTGAGGAAGCTCAAGAAAAACTGCTCATAACCAGCTGTGGCAGCACTGTTGCCACCCCCACCCATATTCTATCAGCCCACCTGGATTTGCCACAGCTGCAGTCAGTCCTGTACACGTGGAGCTTCTCACCTTAATATCTGCCATCCAAGGGCTTGCTCTGGCTTTGCTGGTGTTGGGCTGGGCACAGGTGCAGGTTGTAAGAGTGGAGTCGGTTCTGTGCTCACTCATCAGCCAATGAGGGATGGGTATCGGTAGATAAATACCCCGCTTCCGCGTGTTCGGGTTTGTAGGTTTTGAGGTATCTGCTCTGGAGCTGTTTAGATGGTTCTGTCAGGACGGTTCTGCGGGTGTTCATCAGGTAACCTGGTCATTGTTACGTTATTACATGCCTCCTTTCTTTTCCCCATTTCCTCACTGGTGCTTTCTTGGGCCACTTCTCTTATAGACTATCTGCAACTTTATGTCAGGGTCTGCTTTGGGGAGAACCCTAACATGCTATCACATGGATACAATTTTTTTTTTAACTGTATGGTGGAATCTACCTCCATAGGTTTTTAAGCCTAACAGTCTTCCATGTGAGTTTTCCTTGTTTAAAGTTTATTTATCTATTTGTTTTTGAGAGAGAGCGAGAAGGAGCAAGAGAGAGAGAGCGTGCATACAGTGAACATGTGCAGGGGAGGGGTAGAGAGAGAGGGAGACAGAGAATCCCAAGCAGGCTCTGTGCTATTAGTACAGACCCCAGTGAGGGGCTGGAACCCATGAACTATGAGATCATGACCTGAGCTGAAACCAAGAGTCCGCCACTTAACCACCTGAGTCACTTAGGCACCCCAGAGTTTTCCTTGTTTAAATATAGAAACAACTTCTTTTTGAACTTAGCTTTAAAGAAAAAAAAGGTTAACCTTTTGATAACAATTTTTGATTGATGTGTGGAGTGTGGTGTTTTTACAGTTGATCTTAGCCAAAAGGCCGAGAAGCCATGAAGTGTGGTGTTTTTGTGGTCTTTTCTCATATAAAAAACAAAACAAAACAAACCCAAAACACTTGATAGTGGGCAGCTGGCTGGCTCAGTTGGAAAAACCTGCAAGTTTTGGGGTTATGAGTTCGAGCCCTACACTGGGTGTGGAGATTATTTAAATTTAAGTCTCAAAAAAATATTAGAGGAAAAGTGCTGGTAAGTCTACCCTTTGTTTTGTCAGTTTTCTCTGATACTTTAATTCAATTTTTGTTTTTAAAATGTTTTAGAAGTATCTCAAACTTTTCTTTTAATTGATGTAGAAAGGGATATATTTTTCTAGAAATTTTCTAAGATGCAGAGTGGTAACATAAGGTGATAACACAGTGATTATTGCCTGAAAAAGGTGAGAACATGAGTAAGAATAAGAGTTAATTCAAGTCTCTGTAAGATAGGAAAGAGGCTACATTACTGGTAAGGATTGCATCTGCTGTGTTTTTCTTCTGTTTAATCTTGTATGCATATTTTGAAATGCAGAACTGTTAGGATTTGCATGTTTTGTGTCCTGTGCATGTGTCTGCCCAACCGTTGCAAATTCTAAGTTTTCAGGCATTGAGAGTTGAAATAATTGAGACTGAGTACATAGGCAAATAATTTGAATTTGGTAAGAAAATCAGTGGTGATTTGAGATTTCCTTGGTGATACTGGAAGTTTTGACCAGGAAGGAGGGGCGGAATAGCCAAGTGGGAGATCGTGACCTTTGAATTCAAGTCTCCATTCCATCCTGTTCCTAACTGTAAACACCTGGGCAAGTGCTACTTTTCTGATCTGGAAAACCTTTGTGAGGTAGTTACATGGATGAAATGAGATAATGCATATGAGGTACTAAATAGAGTGACTTGAGTTTGTACCTTGGAATGGAAGCTTTTAAAACTTACTCATTTAGTGCACTAACATACTAATATTGTTGTTTGTACAGCTAATATTGTTGTAGTTTAGGACTAGATGTTGCAAGAGGAGAAACGAAGTATGGATTTTTCCCTCAAATTGTAATTTCAGCTCTGACATGATTTCCAAAAATACTTGGGCTGTTAAGTTGGTATTCCAAGTAACTGTAACTTGTATTTGATCTACCCCATTCTTTTGGCAAGTTCACTGTTGGCCCAGCTCCAGGATCAGTATTGTATTTTGGGGTTCTCCTTGGTATTATACTTGACCTCCAAAATTCTTGAAAGTGACTGTCAAATCATAACTTAGGCTCCAGTTGTTTTTTTTTTTTTGAGGTAGTGGCATATTTGTGGAAACTGCTTAGTTACTAACAGCAACAAAGGTATTAAAAATTGATCCCTTTGTAATTAATCCTTCCATAAAGCATATTGATTGATGGCCACCACCTGATGAGTGCTTCCAGCTGGTAAGTTTGATTCATAGGCACTGTAACCCAAAGACCTCCTGCCTAAACCCAAAACTGTCGAGTTAGATGTTTAACATTTGAAAATAGAAAAACTTGGGAAGTGTCCTGTTCTGTGATGGGCAAGTGTCTTAACGTTCTTGCTGTACTTGGGGCAAACTGGAAATCCTAGTCAGTGTATTTTAGGTGCAGCTCATGGAAGAAAAAAGTGGTCTACTCCAGTTGGTAGACTTAAATTTAAGTAAAGTCTTATTAGAATTTTCCAGCAAATAGATGGCTTGGATGGTGGGGGGAAAAAAATGTCCACATACTAGGCAGTAGCAGGGAGAAAATATCAATTGTGGAACCTGTTGATAAGTAATCCACAGGTGAGTGAATCATTGATAAAATATTTTGTGAATGAGGGGTGCTCAGTCAGTTGAGCATCTGACTCTTGATTCATTGACACCCTGTGGATGAGTATTTTACAATATTGGTGAACTGTTTGACAGTGAAAGGTCTTGCTTATAAAAACAATGACCTGAGAGAGTGTGTGTCCTCAAGATAAAAAGAAACAACAGCAGTGGCCAGCACTGGGAGCTTAAAAATTGTCACTTGAGGTAAATGACTAATAAACCCTAGAGCACTTAAAAGTATGAATCGTTTTTGCTGTGTACTGCAGTTCACAAAATAAGGTGTGGATTAACACTGGAAAGAAACTTTTTATGAAGTTGTTTCCTCAAGAAAACCACGTCTGGAAGAAAACTAGCCATCACTCATTTACATTCCAGTTTTTAGCATATACCGTAAGATCATTAGTAAATGATGAGTTGAGTATTCCTGAAATGTGTATAGAATACAAGTGAATATTTTTGAGTTTTATTTTGGAAACAATTGAAGATTAAAATGAAAGTAAGACAAAATAGTCAACATAGATGAATTTAATAAATAGTTGAGCTTAGATTACATCTTGGAGAAAACTGGACTGGTGATTTTTTTTTTTTCCTCCTTTGGTAAGAAGATAGTATACAAGACTAAACATAACAATTAGTTGGAAAATGGTGATTGCAGAAATCCTACATACCAAAACAAAAGATGCATCTGAATATGAAGGGGAAGATAAAAATGAAGCCAGAGGCAAAAGCTATTGACGTTGTGGCCAGAAAAATGTCTCTTGGCAAGTAAACTGGATCACAGCCTGAGTTGTCAGCAGTCAGTAATACGGTGTCAAGATGATGGAGGAACTACACTGAACAACAGTATTCTGTTGTTAAATTTCATTAGATGAGTATTTACATTTTAAGGTGAAATAAAATGTTAAATGGATTTATTAAATTGTGCATTGACCATAGAATTTTTTTGTTAGAAAAAATGCTTTGTGGTGAGGGGCAGAGGGAGGAGGGTGAGCGTGAATGAAAATCTTAAGCAGGCTCCATGCTCAGCACAGAGACCTATGTGGGGCTCCATCCTACAAACTGCGAGATCATGACCTGAGCCAAAACCAAGTCAGATGCTCAAACGACGGAGCCACCCGGGTGCCCCATATAAATTTTTTTTTTTTGAAGTTAACCTGTCAACTCTGAATAAAACAGGACTTCTGCTGGTTTGTTAAATATCTCCTCTAAATTTCAATTACCATTCCTAGTTAGATTCCTAAATTGTATTTGGTCGTCTGGATTGAAGCTAAAGCAGACACTAAAGTATAATCTTAATGTTATGGAACAGTTGAGAAGCGTCGAGAGTCTGGACACCCCATACCACCCCCCTGCCCCGCCCACATCTTCCAAATGACACGGTCATGTCTTCATAGTCCGAAAGCAGATCTGGAAAATCTGACTGCTGCACTGGCACCACACTAACTACACTTGAACCTTCTTGAGCTGCAGCCTTGCTCTGTTACCGACAGGTGAAGTCAGGAATGGTGGCAATTTTGTGGGCTAATAAAAATTATTACAGGATTATAAAACTCCATCTACATGTGAGGCTTTTATGTGCTGTTGTAGTTACACTTTTCTTTTCCGCCTCCCATCCCCCTTTCCTTATACCGGAGTTGAGGGGGGAATCCCTTGTGGATTGTGTGAGCTTCAGAGTAATAAAGCAAACAAAGACAAAAGACTTGGTTTGTTGTTCTTACCTTCTACTTGAACACCCACCCACTGTTTCCTTTTCACAGAAAACAGGTCCTAATATGCATTACATTATAAACTACAGAGCTTCAATTAAGTGATTCAATCACTCTGTTTTAGTCATTATGCAGAATTGACAGAAAGTTTTCCTCCTGCTCCCAGAAATTGCTGATACTCCTTTGGGAGAGCTAAATAAAGACACTGTATTAAGAGGAACGTTAAGAAACCTGACAAATGAGAACATCAGACAGCAGAAGTCAGCACATGTTCAAAGGAAAGCGACTATAACCTCCGTCACTGCATTTTCACGAAATCTTCTTGGATGATTAATAAAATGCTCACGTATTTTCTAATGGGTTTTTCTCATGATATGATGTACTTTGTTAGGCATGCTTGTGGGTGTAGTGGGCTTTTTTAATAAACTATGTGAATCATAAGATGGAATATCTAAGTTTTTTTTAAATGTTATAGTGAAGTATAACTATAGCAAAACCTGTACTGCTAACCTTCATTCTCCCTACCTTTGCATCAGAATAGCAACCTACTTTTTTTTAAGTAATACAGATAGGGAATTCATGCCAGTTGACAATATGGCTGCATCTGTTTGAGGTGGAAGGACTGAGAGTACGAAAACCCAAACCTCTCATTTTTCTATATCCTTGAACATCCCTTTAACATGAAAATCCCTTGCTAATGTCATGGCACTCTTCCTGTTCTCCTTTGTTTTTAGGATCTTCCATTTCACCCCATTGGAGCCCCAGGCCATCAGGATAACCTCTGGCTCTTGTTTTTCTAAGAAATTTCTCCAGTAGATGAGGATGTTGGTTGGTAGACTCTTGGCAAATGTTGAATAAATACATGGGCTCTCATTCTTCTTATCCTTTCTCACTGCCCATCCTGCCTACCAATCTTGCTTTTTTGCTGCTCCTTAATAGCATTTCCAATCCTAGTCTGCTTTCATCTAATCCACTTGGTAGAATTCTGATGATGCGCCTCAAGGTCCATTCTCCAGCACTTTGGTCTGTTATAGGTACCTCACCATTTGTTATTCAGGCTTTCATTTCTCTGGTACCTCACTCATTACCCCTACTACCCCTTCCCACACACTTTATCTCCTTACTCTGTAACATGTAGTCAACAGTAGTATGCATCAAGCCCTGCCCTTTTCCATCTATTATATTTCTTCTCATTGTAAATAACTTATGGTTTCTATTAGCGTAGAAGTTGATCTCCTAATTAAAAGATGAGACTACCCAGTAGGACTACATACACTGTATGTGATAAATATTTCATAGACTTTATTACTTCCCTTTCACACTTTTCTAGTAGTCCCCAAAGATACTTCTTCCTGTGAAGCTTGTCCCTGTGTTTTGGGATCCCAGCCCCATTCTCCATTATATTCATGGATTTTTTGAAATCCTGTTTTGTTTTAGTTGTGTTTCAATTTATTTAGCCTTTGGCTTAATGTTTAATATTTTCCAGTTTGTTTCCTTTGTTAAATTAATTGGGTTAATTAACTTTTTTTAAGTTGGTTTGAGAGAGAAAATGTCAAGCAGGCTCCACGCTGTCCATGCAGAGCTGAACGTGGTGCTCGATCCCATGGACTGTGAGATCACGACCTGAGCAGAGTTCAGGAGGTCATTGCTTAACTGAGGTACCCAGACTCCCTTAATTGGCTATACATTTTTTAAAAAATTTATTTATTTTTAAATTTACAACCAAGTTAGCATATAGTGCAACAAGGATTTCAGGAGTAGATTCCTTAATGCCCCTTACCCATTTAGCTCATCCCCCCTGCCAGCAACCCTTAGTTCTCCATATTTAAAGCTCCCTTCTGTTTTGTCCTGCTCCCTGTTTTTATATTATTTTTGCTTCCCTTCCCCTAGGTTCATCTGTTTTGTATCTTAAAGTCCTCATATGAGTGAAGTCATATGATGCTTGTTTTTCTCTGAGTAATTTCACTTAGCTTAATACCCTCTAGTTCCATCCACATTTTTGAAGACGGCAAGATTTCATTCTTTTTGGTGGCCAAATAATACTCCATTGTACATACATACCACACCTTGTTTATCTGTTCATCCGTTGATGGACATTTGGGCTCTTTCCGTACTGTGGCTATTGTTGATAGTGCTGCTATAAACATTGGGTACACGTGCCCCTTTGAAACAGCATACCTGTATTTGGGTATATATTTTTAAGGAGACACCTTGCCTCATGTTCAGAGATCCTAACCCCCCATCTGTTGGGTTCAAATAAGATTAAGATGGATTGTACCTGGCAGGCTCAGTCGGCAGAGCATGTAACTCTTGATCTCTGGGTTGTGAGTTCAAGCTACATTTTGGGTATAGAGATTACCTAAAATTAAAATCATAAAAAAGTGTTTAATTCGTTATATATCTTTTTTGAAAATATAATTTTTATTCTCTGAAGGTGGCTAAATTAAAAAAAATATTTTTTAAAATCTTTATTTGAGAGAGGTGGAGTGAGTGCAGGCATAAGTGGAAGAGGAGCATAGAGAGGAGGTCGGAGGATCAGAAGTGACCTCTCTGCTGACAGTAGAGAGCCCGATGGGGGGCTCGAACTCATGAACCCTGAGATGATGACCTGAGTAGAGTTTGGATGCTTGACTGACTGCACCACGCAGGTGCCCCTTTCAAAAATTAGTTTGTCACAAACATATAGATGGGAATATACCTGATAGGTTTCAATCCTTGTTGAAGCTCAGGTTCTCCCAGTTTTGACCAGTGGGAGGCTCTTCACGTTGGCTGCTCAGTCTTTTGGGCAGGGCATCACCCTAGTAGTCCTTGGTAGCTTTCCTGCTGTGTGGAATAATGAAGCATTCAGGTTAATTTTACTCATTGCCTGTCAAAGCTTTAGAGTCAATTATTTCTCCAAGAAGCCCTGTTTTCTTTTGGTAGGACATGCTATCTCATCACCATAATCTGGGCACTTAAGAGGTTCATTACTATATTTCATTGTATCATTTCTACAAATTGCCTGCTGGAATTTTCATTGGGATTGCATTGACTGTATAACACTTTGGGGATAATTGACCTTTTAATGAGTCTTCTGGTTTATCACTTGACTTATTTAGGCCTTTAATTTTTCTCATCACGTTCTCTTTTATAAGAAACACTGTATCCACTTTCTAAACCTACATGTGTCACTTTTTGATGTTGTGATTGGTATTGTGCTTTAATTTCATTTTCCAGTATTTTCCTTTGTTACTATATAGAAATACAACCTCATTTTGTATATTGAACTTACATTCTGTAACAATATTAAATCTATTTATTCTGGTTGCTTTTTTTCTTAAATAGAATCTGTAGGATTTCCTGCGTAAGTGGCAATGTTGCATTTGAGTACAGTTTTACTTATGCTTTCCAATTTGGATGGCTTTTATTATTTTTTCTTTATTCACTGGCTAAAACCCAAAACTATGATATTGAATACAAGTGATGAGGTTGGGCATCTTCAATTTGGTCTTAGGTCTTAGGGGGAAAGTATTCATCAGATTGTACTACTAACTGTATTGTCAAATAATATGACATGGATGTCTTTTATCAGGCTGGGAAAATTCTCTTCTGTTCTTAGTTGGCTGAGAGGTTTTTATCAGGAGGTTGAGCTTTGTCAAGTGCTTTTTTTCCATCTACTGAGATAATCACAGGTCTCTAATTTTGTTACATGATGAATTACATTAGTTGATATGTGACTATTAACCCAACCTTGAATTCCTTGGTGAAAACTCACCTAGTCATGCTATATTACTCACTGCATGTAATTTTGAATTTGGTGATGTATAATCTTATTGAGGATTTTTTTTTTTAATTTTTAATCTATGCTCCGGAAGGATGTTTTACACTTCTTTTCTTGCAATGACTTTGTCATTTTGGTTTCAGAGTAATATTAGCGTCATAAAATATTTTGGAAAAGATTCCTCTTAAGTTTGCTGGAATAATTTTTATAGAATTTATAGTGATTGTAGTTTTTTTTGTTTGTTTGTTTGTTTGGTATAATTCAGCAGTAAAACCATCTGGGCCTGGAGTGTTCTTTGTGGGAAAGGTTTTAACTACATAATCAATTTCTTAAATAGACACAGGGTTATTAAAGTTGTCTGATTCTTTTTGAGTGAACTTTTATGTGTTTCAAAGAATCTGTCCATCTTGGTGTTGAATTTATGGCCATAAAGTTTATATTTTTCTTTGCCTATCTGTAGGATCTCTAGTGATGTCACTTCTCATTCCTGATACTGATAATTGGTATTTTCTTTTTCTGCTAGTCATTCTGGTTAGTAGTTTTGTGAAGAAAAATTCCCAAGGATAAAGAACTATTACATAAATAAAATAACCCTTTTATCATCAAGAGGATAGAACACTTCTAAATATTTACATACCTAGTAACAAATCTTTAAGGTACATTAAGCAAAAACGGAGACAAAGATAAATAGAACAAGGAAAGAAATTGGGAAGGACAAAGACTTGAATAACCTCAACCAACTTTACCTAATTGACATTTATAGAAAATTCAACCCAACAATAACATAAATGCACATTTTTCTCAGGTGAATATGAAGTATTTGCCAACCTAGGCCTTTTTATGGTCAATAAAATGAGTCTAAAATTTAAAAGGATTCAAATTAGGGGAGACTGGTTGGCTCAGTCGTTGAGTGTCTAATTCTTGATTTTGGCTCAAGTCATAATCCCAGGGTTGTGGGATTGAGCCCTGTGTCAGGCCCTGTGCTGAGCATGGAGTGTGTTTAGGATTCTATCTCTGTCTGCCCCCCCACCCCCTACCAACACTTGGGCTCCCGTGCTCGCTCTCTCTCTAAAATAGGATTCAGATTATACAAAATGTTCTCTGACTTCATTGGAATTAATTTAAAAATCACGGTAATATGAAAAACCCTCCAATATTCAGAAATGAAACATACTTCTAAGACAGCTGTGTGTTGAAGAAATCAAAGGGAGTTTAGAAAGTAACTTTCACTGAATGAAAACGAAAGCATAAAATAATCTGCAGTGAAGCAGTGCTAGAGGAAATTTATGGCACTAAATACCTGTAATAGAAAAGAAAAATCTCTATTCAAAGATCTTATCTAAAGAAACTTCTACCTTCCAAGTTAGAAACTTGGAAAAGAAAGTTAAAAGTAAGCCAAAGAAAGGAAATAGTGGAAGTCATTGAATACTGTTTTTCTGTCTTCTAAAGAAAAATAATGAGCAAAAATTGGCTTAAGAACTTCCCTTCCTCCTCCAAAAGAGGATGGAAGACACTAAAGGTCCTTGTTCATATGGAGTTTATGTTCCAGTGGGATAAGATTAAGAAAAAAAGAAATGGGGAAAAAAGTTTAGGAAGACAATAAAATACATAGGGTTGTATACTTTAGAATTAGTGATTTGAAAGGCCTATCTGATGGGGATAGTGTCAAATTTTACCCATGTCTTGGATGACCAGAAGGTTGGGCCAAGATCTGGGGAAAAATGAAGGCAGAACTAAAAGACTGATGTAAAGGCCCTGTGGCAGGTAGAATGATAGGAGGGAGAAATACACTTCTATCTTATTTAAGTCACTTGGAATATCTTTTTTTTTTTTTTTAATCATTTGTTCCCAAACTCTTCATGGAAAATTTATTTTAGGTATGTCTTATTTAGATGTAACTGGATCTTTAACCTGGTTTGAAATTTTTTGTCTGTTAAAGAAGGCATTTAACTTATAAGTATAATTATAAACAGATCTTAGGCCTGCCATCTTAACTCCCCCTCCCCCCCAATTTATTCTTCCTTGTCTCATTTTTACCTTTTCCTTTGTAGAGTTTTAAACTTTTTTCTTTTACTTTCCCCTGTTCCATTATTTATGATGTTGTGGGAATTATATGTAAACTCTACGGTGTTTTGTTTTTGTTTTTTGTTTTCAATATATGAAGTTTATTGTCAAATTGGTTTCCATGCAACACCCAGTGCTCATCCCAAAAGGTGCCCTCCTCAATACCCATTACCCACCCTCCCCTCCCTCCCACACCCCATCAACCCTCAGTTCTCAGTTTTTAAGAGTCTCTTATGCTTTGGTTCTCTCCCACTCTAACCTCCTTTTTTTTTTTCCCCCCTCCCCTCCCCCATGGGTTTCTGTTAAGTGTCTCAGGATCCACATAAGAGTGAAAACATGGTATCTGTCTTTCTCCGTATGGCTTATTTCACTTAGCATAACACTCTCCAGTTCCATCCACGTTGCTACAAAGGGCCATATTTCATTCTTATTGCCACGTAGTACTCCATTGTGTATATAAACCACAATTTCTTTATCCATTCATCAGTTGATGGACATTTAGGCTCTTTCCATAATTTGGCTATAGTTGGAAGTACTGCTATAAACATTGGGGTACAAGTGCCCCTATGCATCAGTACTCCTGTATCCCTTGGGTAAATTCCTAGCAGTGCTATTGCTGGGTCATAGGGTAGGTCTATTTTTAATTTTCTGAGGAACCTCCACACTGTTTTCCAGAGTGGCTCCACCAATTTGCATTCCCACCAACAGTGCAAGAGGGTTCCCATTTCTCCACATCCTCTCCAGCATCTATAGTCTCCTGATTTGTTCATTTTGGCCACTCTGACTGGCATGAGGTGATATGAGTGTGGTTTTGATTTGTATTTTCCTGATGAGGAGGGATGTTGAGCATCTTTTCATGTGCCTGTTGGCCATCCGGATGTCTTCTTTAGAGAAGTGTCTATTCATGTTTTCTGCCCATTTCTTCACTGGGTTATTTGTTTTCCGGGTTTGTTTTTGTTAAGTAAGCTCTACACTCAATGTGGGGACTCAAAACCCGGAGAGCGAGTTGTGCACACCACTAACAGAGCCAGCCAGGCATCCCAAGTCTGTAGTGTTTTTTAGTAATAACATTCCAATTTATATTTTTTTCAATACCTAGAGTGAACATATACTTATTATGTACAAAACAAGAATCCTAGACTATTCCTTTATTTTTTTTTTGAAGTAGCATATTTCTCACTTTTCCCCATTCTGTCACTTTCTATGTTCAGATTATCTTGGATTTCGGTTCTCAATTGTTATGTATCCTATAATCAGTTATTTAAACTAAAACACAAGATTTTAGTTGATTTGCTTAGCATTTTTTTTTTTAATTTTTTTGTCTGCCATACTTTCCACCTGGTCTTTTGTGTTCTTACCTTTATTCCCACATAATCACTTTACGTGTTCAGCTAATCTCTTATTGGATGATGATGGGTAAAGACTCAGCCTCAGCATCTCTGGAGCTCTGCCTGTAGTATATACTTTGTAAATATTCACTGAATGATTGGAAGCCCTGTGCTTTGATAGTGTTTTTTACCTCATTTTTCTGTGTCTAGCTCCTTATATGGTACTGGAATCACAAGACTGTTAGCTCTGTGTGGGTTGTACCTTCGGGACATCAGAATTAGCAGGAAACAGATGGAGCTCAGTGCTTAAGGAGATATTTTGAGAGGCAGCTTGTTGGTTTTGCCATTTGACCCTTGGTGGATTGCTGAAATTTATTTCCCTAAACACTTACACATGTATGGTGACACCAATTTTTTTATGTAGTTGAAATAGTAGAGGGATAGGAACACTAATGGAAGGACAGCTGTGCATTGAGTGTTTACGCATCTGATGTGAGAAGAGAGGAAACGTACATCTCAGGTTTTAGATGTGGGAGGAATCTTAACATGGTGTATGTATTTATCAGGTATGAATATGAGACTTAAGGCAGCATAATTCCATATAATGATCAGCTGATGTGTACTGCCACGTTTAAGAAGGAAGAAGCTCTTACTGCATGGGGAGAACATTCTACAAAATCCTATATGTGTTGACAAGTTTACCCTAGGCCTACATTTTACTTTGATTAAATTTCATTCTATTACTTCATCACTTGGGATACCACACTCAACATTCTTCCTCTTTGGTTTGTACCTTTAAGGCGTTCATTGTCTATTATGATTTCCTAGTAATCTCAGTTGTTGTTTGGCGAGGCAACTCCTTATTTTCACGTATATACTTTTTTAAAATTATTAATATTTTTTAAACATTTATTCATTTTTGAGAGACAGAGACAGTGCAAGTGGGGAAAGGGAGGAGAGAGGGAGACACAGAATCTGAAGCAGGTGTCAGGCTCTGAGCTGTCAGCACAGAGCCTGATGCTGGGCTCAAACTCAGAAACAGTGAGCTCATGACCTGAGTCAAAGTTGGACACTTAACTGACTGAGCCACCCAGGTGCCACCACTTTTACACTCTTTATCTCTTCAATTCTGTCTTTGTTATTTCTACTCGCCACCCTCTGACCTCCCACCCCAGTTTATGTCTACTTAACTTGAGGCTTTGTTCCACAAGGCTTAAGAGTTCTTTGAGCAGTCCTTTTTGTTTTCCTTTTCTGTAAGGTGGAAGGTACCACTAGGGACCAAGCTCAATGTTGTCACAGAGGAAGATGAGTTAGGACACTCATCTAGAACCTTGGACCATAGGGATGGGGGTGACAATAAAGTGGATCCAATTAGCCCCAGGATGGTCCTAAGTTACCTTTCTACCTACCCACCCCACCCCCAAGATTCTTTTAGCAACAACAGAGAACATGCAGGCATCTGCAGCCTCAGGGAGTAACTGATTTTTTGATCCAAGTGATTAACAACATTGACCTTCATCACCAATAAGAAGAGACCAAGGAAAAAGAAAGCCAAGTTCAGACTTGGGGAAAGTGCATATAAGAATACCGGTGTGTGTCTATAAGAAAAACATTTGTTGGGGCGCCTGGGTGGCTCAGTCGGTTGAGCGTCCGACTCCACCTCAGGTCGTGATCACGCGGTCCGTGAGTTCGAGTCCCGTGTCGGCTCTGTGCCAACAGCTCGGAGGCTGGAGCCTGTTTTGGATTCTGTGTCTCCCTCTCTCTCTGACCCTCCCCCGTTCATACTCTGTCTCTCTCTGTCTCAAAAAAATAAACGTTAAGAAAAAAAATTTTTAAAAAAGCATTTGTTGGAGCACCTGGGTGGCTCAGTCAGTTGAGTCTTGATTTTGACTCAGGTCGTGATTTCACAGTTTGATGGGGTGGAGCCCTGCGTCTGGCTCTGTGGGTTTTGTGCTGACAGCGCAGAACTGCTAGGGATTCTCCTTTCCTCCCCTCACACTCTTTATCTCTCTTAAATGAATAAACTTAAAGAGAAAAATAGAGAGCCTTTCTCACAGTCGCAAATTTAGACTTGCAGTTAAGAGCCTGATAGTTGATGGAATTCTTGTCTTTGTCTATGGAATGCCCAGCCTCTGAACTAAGTAAAATATTCAAGCATTTAAAATCTACACTCACATGAGATTTCACTCAGAATGGGCCTTTATGAATATTCATGTTGAAGTATTTAGCCTCAGGGTGTGAAATATTAATCTCTTACCTGAGTTTTACATCTAATTCTTTTTCAATGACACAGAGAAAAATTAAATGTTACCTGCCACCAGGGGCATCATTAGGATGAGCTCTTTAGGTTAAAGTCTAAAAAACTCAGTCTCAAATAATTTTTTGGTCTTTCTCATGTGACAAGTAAATTTTATGAAATTACCGTTGTTTTTGTTCATAGTGACCTATCCAGATTTAACAAGCAAATATTAAGTCCATTTCCACTTAGTAAACAGGAGCAATCCAAGTTACTTGTTTTTTTGTTTTTGTATTAGGATTTGTCATGAAGAATGCAAGTATTGTGATTGACATGCTTACCAGTAGAAATTATAAAGATAGACTTTGAATGAGCAATAAAAATAAGTACTGTACATTGAGGAGGAGAAATTACAAAATAGCATTGAATTATCTTTCTGCTTTATGCGTTTGTATTTGCATTTCTTGTTGTTCTTTTGTTTTATTTGAAGGGTGGAAAGAAAAAGACAATTGAAGGGTAGTTTTTGTATTTTTACCATTAAAATAATTACTCATTAAAGAATATTTAGATCCACAAACATTGGGCCAACTAATCTTTGACAAAGCAGTAAAGATTATCCAATGGAATAAAGACAGTCTCTTTAGCAAGTGGTGCTGGGAAAACTGGACAGCGACATGCAGAAAAATGAATTTGGACCATTTTCTTACACCATACACAAAAACAAACTCAAAATGGATGAAAGACCTAAACGTAAGACAGGAAGCCATCAAAATCCTCGAGGGGAAAGCAGGCAAAAACCTCTTTGATCTTGGCTGCAGCAACTTCTTACTCAACACATCTCCCAAGGCAAGGGAAACAAAAGCAAAAATGAACTACTGGGACCTCATCAAAATAAAAACTTCTGCACAGCAAAGGAAAAAGCAGCAAAACTAAAAGGCAACTGACAGAATAGGTGAAGATACTTGCAAACGACATATCAGATAAAGGGTTAATATCCAAAATCTAGAAAGAACTTATCAAATTCAACACCCAAAAAACAAATAATCCAGTGAAGAAATGGGCAAAAGACATGAATAGACACTTCTCCAAAGAAGACATCCAGACGGCCACCTGACACATAAAAAAATGCTCAATATCACTCATCATCAGGTAAATACAAATTAAAACCACAATGAGATACCACCTCACACCTGTCAGAATGGTTAACATGAGCAAATCAGGCAACAACACATATTGGTGAGGATGTGGAGAAAGGGGAACTCTTTTGCACTGCTGGTGGAAATACAAACTGGTGCAGCCACTCTGGAAAACAGTATGGAGGTTCCTCAAAAAATTAAAAATAAAACTACCCTATGACCCAGCAATTGCACTACTAAGTATTTATCCAAGGGATACAGGTATGCTGACTTGAAGCGGCCCATGCACCCCAATGTTGATAGCACTACTGATGATAGCCAAAGTATGGAAAGAGCCCAAATGTACATCGATGGATGAATGGATAAAGAAGATGTGGTATACATATACAATGGAGTATTATTTGGCAATCAAAAAGAATGAAATCTTGTCATTTGCGACCACGTGAATGGAACTGGAGGGTATTACCCTAAGCGAAATTAGAGAAAGACAAATACCATATGACTTCAGTCATATGAGGACTTTAAGATACCAAACAGATGAACATTAGGGAAGGGAAGCAAAAATGATAAAAAACAGGGAGGGGGACAAAACATAAGGGACTCTTAAATATGGAGAACAAACAGGGTTACTAGAGGGGTTGTGGGAAGGGGGATGGGCTAAATGGGTAAGGGGCCTTAAGGAGTCTACTCCTGAGATCATTGTTGCACTATATGTTAACTAACTTGGATGTAAATTAAAAAAATAAATGAAAAAATTATTTAGAAATAAAAGTTAAATAAAATTAAAAATACTTAACGAGTTTACTACCAGGGAAAACCACCACTATAATTGCAGTTTCTTACAGTTTATTCAGTATTTTAAATTAAGTACATTTTTACAAAGGAGTCATACTGTACTGTTTTGTACATATTATACTGTGCTGCATGGTATTATATAGATATTGTAGGTATAATTTTTTTAATGTTTGAGAGACAGTGCAAGCTGGGGAGGTGTAGAGGGAGAGAGAGAGATAATAGGTATTTTTGATATTTATGTAGTTTCCAATTTTATGTTATTATAAATGGAATTATACTGAATATCCTGAAAGCTAAATTTTTGCATGTATTTCTTTATTTATAGGATGAATTCCTAGGTAAGCACCTGCTTAATCAAATAGTAAGCACATTTTAACACTTGAGATTTTATTATCAAATGGCTCTCCAGAAAGTACTGGTTCATACTTGCCCACCTTCCTTAAAGCCAGTAATTAACATTAAAATATATACATTTGCTAATTTTGTAGGGAAAAAATAAATGATTCTTCAATTTTAGCTGATCTGAAATTCTACCTTTATCTCCTATGAAGTGTATTTTTTTAAGGGTAATTTCTTTATGAAGAAGAAAAGAGCAAAGGAGAATATTCTCTACTGGGGGGAGATAAAATACTTCCAAAAGAAAGGATTATTTCATGTGCAAGTATAGTAATAATTTCATAGTTGTGGAAATCATGGCATCGGTAAGGCATCCATCCTTCTCTTGAGATACAGATCTTTTCCCATGTCTTTTTATTGCAGTTCAGTTCATTGTGATGAGATTTTATTTGTGTGGAAATTCAGCAAATTCACATTTGAAAAACTAGGCATTTGTAGATTGATAATGCACCACAGGTCTAATGACTGCAGGAGTCTGATTTGGGGTTATAATTAACAATCAAACTGGTAGGGGCACCTGGGTGTTTCAGTTAAGCGTGCAACCTCATCTCAGGTCATGATCTCGTGGGGCTCAGGTCGTGATATTGTGGTTCTTGGGTTCAAACCCCACATTGGGTTCTGTGCTGACAGCTCAGGGCCTGGAGCCTGCTTTAGATTCTGTGACTCCCTCTTTCTCTGTCCCTCCCCTGCTCGTGCTCGGTCTCTGTCTCTCAAAAAATAAATGTTAAAAAAAACAAAAACAAAAACGGGTAGCCTTGGACATAAGCTAACCAGGAATAAGTAGATCACTTAGAATAGTTGGGGTTTAATGCTAGGTGTAGAGAAGAATGGTAAATAGCATGAAAGGATAATACTCTAACCAATGTACAGTATTTACATTCTTCTAGAAAAATTGTTACTATGTTAGTTTGAGCTGAGCTATGCACTAATGAAAGTTCACTAATATTTTCATGGGTTGACCTCGCTAGCTCAATTTTTGAACTCTACTACAAGGTTACATCCATTTATTTTGGCAGCTTTGTTGGGAGATTAGCCTGGGTATTGGGAATTCCAATGAAAAACTGTAGCCTGGAGGCATCCTGCTCCTGTCTACTTTATTTAAATGCTCCTGGAATTCTGCCTGTCATCACTCATATTTGCTAGATTATGGGAGGTATTTGGTAGAAACATGGTATTAGATTATCCAGTTTATTTTTTCACTGTTGTTCTAAGACTCTGATAATGATTACTTTAGATGATGGTTTTTCTGTTACCCCTTACCTATTGCAATCATTTTTTGTTTCTCCTGTCCCAAGTACATTATTGCCAGATTAAATGTACTAAAGAACACGAATTTCCTGAGTTACAGACAGGTCCTATCCCATCATAGCAAAATTCCATTTGAAATCTTGAGTGGTTGTCCTTGCCTGTGGAATTAGGTAGGAATCATTTATCTGCCAATCAAAGTACATTTCAGTAAAGGTCATTGCCTGCCTTTCCAGTTTCATCTCTCATGATTCATCTATAGTGTTTTGAACCCTGAATAGAACTCTCGATTTCCTCCTTTCTTGTCTTTGTAAAGAAACGGTTTTCCCTCTCAAACCTGGAGTAGGTTTTCCTTCATTTGCACAGAAGATCTTGGGATATAGGAATGTTCAATCTTCAACATTCATGCTTTCAGAGTTTCTCGTTCTGGAACATAAATTCCTGTTTGATTTCTAGTTGAAATGGTGTATTTCCTCTGATTTTCTATGTACTTCATTCGTATTCCCTTTAAGACAACATTATGATCTGCCCTATTTTATGGTTTATGTACCTATTCCAGTTACAGATTAAAAATTGCTTGGGATCAGGGACTGATATCCTTATTTTTGAATTCTTTGTAGTACTGGGGTGCCTGGGTGGCTCAGTCAGTTGAGCGTCTAACTTGGGCTCAGGTCATGATCTCAGGGTTCAGAGGTTAGAGCCCCACATCAGGCTCTGCACTGACATCTTGGAACCTGCAGTCTGCTTGGAATTCTGTGTGTCCATCTCTTTCTGCCCCTCCCTGGCTTGCGCTCTTTCTCTGTCAAAAATAAATAACATTAAAAAAAAAAAAGGAATTCTTTGTAGTACCTAGTACTGTGCTGGGCATTCATGAAATTGTCAATAAATGCTTAAATGAAGATGTATTGGGAAATTATTGGCATTATTAATGTGATTTTGTGGATATGTAATTATGATAGATGGTAAAATTTTAGGACATCCAAAACCTTAAATTTTGGGGAATAGAAACAAAGACTGTAACTCTGAGGACTTTTTTTTTAAAGGCTTTTTGAAAAACTTAAAAAAAAAAAACCTTTATGTTGATTTAAAAAGAAAAGTTGGAGAGAAAATTGCCACTCTTAGATAGCATTGATAGCTTACCTGAAAGATGGCAGTGAACCTAAAATACATGAATTTTCTCCTTGCCCAATTTCTTGTTTCTGTTGATGTCATGTTATACCAACCCCATGGGATTTGAACTGCAGGCATTTTTTGGTTTGTTCTTAGGGTCAACCAGTCACTGTATTTAATCTTTTTAGACAATGGCTTGTGGATTCATTGCCTTCTCTGTAGCTCAGCCTGAATCACGTTAACAGCAGCCTGACCGTGTCCCTTCTTAAAGCATCCCTAATCTAAGGGCACTGGAAACCATCTTTTCAGTCGTCTGCAGAAATGTCATCAATAATCCCCACCCTGACATCACTGGTGGCTTTCCGTTGATGAAATCCAGACTCCAGCGTTGTAGTCCAGGCTCTGGCTAATCGGGTTCCATTCTACCTGTGCGCACAATCTTGCCTTCTGTAGCAACAGGCACTTTTTACTTAGAGAACTGTGCCTGGAGACTTTTCAGATCCAATATGCTTAATCTTTTTATAAGCCATTCTTAGATTGTGCTGCACGGAGCAGGTTTCTCTCTTCCTCTTCACTCTTTAAACTTTATTTATCTACCTAGGTCTTATTTTTATTCCTTAGGAATTCCCCGATGCTCAGCTTCCCTTCTCTGGCCCATTTATTATTGTCTGGTTGGCCCATTTTGGGCCGTCTTGCCCAGCTGCTGCATACACATCATTTCCCCAGTAGGCTGAGCCCTTGCACATGGTTGGCACTTTGGTAAATGTCTAGTGTTGGAAGGTGGGAATCAAGGTTGGTGTTTCTTTTGTGTTGACTTGGCACTTAGCACTGGGTTAGGGAATGCTCAGTTAATATCTGAGGGTCTGTAACCTGAGAAAAAGGTTCTGTCCATGATTGGTCATGTTGCCTTTCAGAAATTTCGACACATTGCCATGATTTTATCTATCAAAATGATTTTTTTCCTCTCCCCAACTTAAAAAAAATACTTAAAAAGAACTTTGGATTTTACTAAAACCCCTTTCATATGATGACACAACATATACAATGAAATTTAGCATCTTCTTGTTCATGGCCAGAGGAGATGTCTGCTTAAACCATCATGTAAAGTTGGCTGTTGGTTAGAGCAGGATGGGCATTAAATATGGGGCTGACAACCTCCAGCTCCTATCTCCTTGGGTCAGTTGAAACTAAGTTAGACAATTTTGTTTTAAATTTTTAAATGTTTGTTTTTGAGAGAGAGCATGAGTAGGGGAGGGGCAGAGAGAGAGAGAGAGAGACAGACAGACAGAATCTAAAACAGGTTCCAGGCTCTGAGCTGTCAGCACAGAGCCCAATGGGGGCTTGAACTCAGGAACGGCGAGATCATGACCTAGGCCGAAGTTGGATGCTTAACTGAACCACCCAGGCGCCCCCTAGACAAGTTTTTGGTTTTTAAAGCAACCTAACCAACTTGAGAATTCTGATTTTGTAGGAGTTGCTGATGGGATTTAGTATGTTCTGTGTCCCAGGTTGGTCTTGCACAGATGAGTCTTATCAAGGCAGTCTCCACAGAGAGATGATGGGCCATTCTCTGAGTTGAAAATTTCAGTAATACCGGATCTTTATTTTTCTTTTAATTTTTTTTGTAATGTTTAGTTTTGAGAGAGACAGAGCACAAGTGGGGGAGGGGCAGAGAGAGCCAGAGACAGAATCTGAAGGTAGGCTCTAAGCTCTGAGCTGTCAGCACAGAGCCAAATGCTAGGCTCAGACTCATGAACCGTGAGATCACGACCTGAGCCGAAGTCAGATACTTAACCTACTGACCCACCCAGGCAACCCAGTACCAGAGCTTCTGATGGCCCCTTTAAAAACTGCTCTTTCTCTTCTGTATA
The DNA here is from genome assembly GCF_018350175.1 of Felis catus. Taxonomy (NCBI): domain Eukaryota; kingdom Metazoa; phylum Chordata; class Mammalia; order Carnivora; family Felidae; genus Felis; species Felis catus. Next base: position 45,190,862 of record NC_058382.1, read on the forward strand.
AAAATGTATTTATGCATCTAAGTATTAAAAACTAATGATTACACTTTTTCACTTTGTCCCAAATTAGATGGTTTCTTGCAGTCTCGTTTTTTACTTCGATCTTATGTTTTATTTTGGTATAATATTTCACTGCTCGTAAAGCTCTGTGAACATCAGGGGATCCAACCATGCCAGTAAAAAAGATCTACCACGGAAAAAGCCAACAAGTTTTAAAAAAGCCATCATGTTTATGGTGATAGCTCTCTATTTTCTCCACAAGGGGGCAGGAAAGTCTGGGCTGTAAATTTAATTTTTCATGAAAGCCTTTATGGGAAGAAGTGCTTTGCTTGACCTTCCATATATACTTTTTAAAACAGAAAAAAATTTCTAGCTCAAGAAAGTTCTGTGAGTGGATGATTTTCAGTGTTTCTCCTATCTTCTGGTTGGTTACCTTTCTGCTCTCCTTATCCCCTTTTCTCTCCTCTAGATTCTAATGCTAGGTTTTAATTGCTTGACTAAGTGTTGTGAGGTGATGGTTACCAGTGACCAAGGCAGCACGTTTTCATTGACTGCTGACTTTGGACCCTTAAATACATGCATGGGAGAAAGGCCTAGACCCACAGTTCCCAGGCTGTTTGTGCCCCTGAAACACTAACACCTGTGTCAAAGGAAAACAGCCACAAGATAGGTTTGGGATCAGTCTTTATCATCCATACACGTTCATACATTCTGTTGCTCATATTAAATCTTACTTTTCACTGCTTCCCCCTGGCTCCCACTCCCGCACTGCTTTTGTACTTTTTGATATGTGAACTTAAAAATTTTTAATGTTTGCTTATTTTTGAGTGGGAGCGACAGAGAGTGCGGGTGGGGAAGGTGCAGAGAGAGACGGAGACACAGAATCCAAAGCAGGGTCCAGGCTTTGAGCTGTCAGCACAGAGCCTGATGCGGGGTTCGAACTCTTAAAGTACAAGATGATGACCTGAGCCAAAGTCAGAAGCTTACCTGACTGAGTCACCCAGGCGCCCCTATGGGAACTTTACATTAAAAGCCATGCTACAAAACTCACCTAAATCTGTGGTATCAATAACTAAATGCTCTGCTCTTAGGATCACAAAAGGGTTGGCTTATGTCTCACTGCACTAAGAACAGGCTATACTGTGAAAGGGACCTCTGACAAAATCAGTTTGCTTTCATAAAAATAGGGTTGGGGAAATACTTGAGGAATTCCGATTTGGGGATTGCCCCTACATTTCCTCCCCTGCTATTTGAAAAATAAATTGTGTAAAACAGTAAAGCATTAAAGATTCAGTTTTGTTTAAGGCTGATAGCAACTCTCCCCCATAGGGCATGAAATGAAACTGTGTGCACAGAACCAAATGATTACTTCACGCCCACTTTTTTTCATGGCAGTTGTCCTCTCGAAGTAGTTAGCGCTGCTAAAAGGAAGTGAAGTGGAACAATGCAGGTGGCAAAAGATTTATTCAAAGAGGATGTTGATGAAGAAAAAACTATTGACAGCAACAGACCTAATCGGTTGGCATAGCGCAGTGATACGCATGGCAAAAAGATGTGAGATAGCACAGAAGTAACATGGAAGCTTGATGAACTTGTGAGATGCAATTATAAGTGTAAGCAACATGGCCACCCACGTGCACAATTTTTTTGTGATATGGCTGCTCAGAAACATGTAAGTCATTTGGCACCCCTTCTTTTAAGTTCCATGGCAGTTGGCAGTTTTAGGAAGGTGTTTGCTTGAAAAATCTCGTTTCACTCCTAATTGCAGATACAGATGGCCCCTTGGGTTTGGGAGGAAAAAAAATTAAACTGTACAATATTTAGCACTCCATATTAAAAAAAAACAAAACAAAGTGTTTATTTTGAGAGCAAGCCTGCGCAAGGGAGTGGCAGAGAGTGGGAGAGAGAATTCCAAGCAGCCTCCATGCTGTCAACACAGAGCTCGATGCGGGGCTCGATTGATCCCATGAACCATGAGGTCATGATCTGAACCAAAATCAAGAATTGGATGCTTAACAGACTAAGTCACCCAGTCACCTCTTAGTGAATAAAAGTTAATTTCAATCCTGTTGAATGCCTTATGTCTGTTTCCATAGCCTGTCCTCTTCAAAACACAAACAGTGGCAGTTAGCTATTTTTCTTTACAAGTGGTATAATGGATGGTGTGAGCACACACATGCATATATATGTAATTTTTACATATTTTTTTCTGACTTTTCTTTTGTATTATGATTAATTTTTGCCTGAACTTAACATGGTTAATCTTGATTGAGGAACAATATCATGGCAGTTCTGGCTTCCTTCCAGCAGTCAGTCTTTTGCAACAATTCCATAGCACAACGTGAAGAAGAATGTACTGAACAGACTACCCAAAGGAAACATGAGGAAAACATCTTATTTAAAGATATATATTTAATATGTTTTTCATATTTGGAAAGAGAAGCTAGTGTCTGGGAATGTCCTTTGATTCACAGGCCAGAAGGATTTTTGTTACTCTGTGTACCAACCCCCAACCCCCAATTCTTTAGATTAGAAATGATTTATTTACAGAGAAAAGAAGAGAACTTTGATATACTATACTAATGTTAAACATTTATGGAGTTAAAGAATATTTATGAATGTGTAAAACTTATTAAAGCAAATGTGCTTTAGCTTACCTTGTGATCAGGTATAGTATGAATATAAAAACAGGAATTTTGGTAAAAGAAAAAGATGAGAAGATACATGTGAGTAGATTTTTAAAGTTTAATAATCTTAGGGTATGTGCATGGGTCTATTTTGTGTATAATTTGATGCTTAAGCTTGTATAATACAGATTTAATATATATTTGTTGAATCCTGATAAATTTTTGTTAAAGCTCCAAGAAAATTTCCTTACAACCCTTTATTCCTCATCACTCAAAAATATAATAAGAATTTGTTTTTTAAAAAAAAACTTGCACAGTTTACTCTTGATGAAAAAGACATTGTACTGCTTTATTTTGGGTATTAGCAGAAGAGAATTTTTATTTACTCTGTTAGGTTATTTAGGTCTTAAGTTTGTTGATGACAAAAATGTTGAATAAATTTAAATAAAAGTACACATACAAGTAGGATCTAGAGAGAGAGGCCACGGAATATTTCAAGTTGATCTACAAGTCAAAGTTTATGGGCTCCTGGATGTCTTCTTCCTGTTTCCCCTGCTTCCATTGTCCAGGCCGCTTTTGTGGCTTCCTAGCCCACCAGGGCCCAAACAAATTAGAGCCTTACAGATCTCTCTTCACTGTGGGAAAGTTGGAGATGGTCCCAGTGCAGGCAAGCTTTGTTATTTATATCCGTCTAATTTTACCACCTTAAATTCTTGCTACCTATGGGTAATTGTTGAACCCTGTAGAGAATTTCTATATCTATTTACAACTGTCGTGGTTACTTAATTTGTGCAGAAAATGAATATTTTCATCTTGATCCCATTATTGGGGCTGGAACATGAACCAGGGGGTGCCTGTTGTAAAACTGTACCATTTCCATTTTGTTGTAATTTTTTTTAATGTTTATTTTTGAAGGAGAGAGACACAGAGTGTGAGCGGGTGAGGGGCAGAGAGAGGGAGACACAGAATCCAAAGAGGGCTCTAGGCTCTGAGCTGTAAGCACAGAGCCCCACGTGGGTCTCAAACCACCCATGAGCTGTGAGATCATGACTTGAGCTGACATCGGATGCTTAACTGATGGAGTCATCCTGGCCCCTGCCCCCCCCACCCCCCGCCATTTCCATTTTTTAAATGTAATTTGTACACCCAACACGGGGCTTGAACTCATGACCTCAAGATCAAGAGTCACCTTTTTGACCAACTAAGCCAGCTAGGCAGCCCAAAGACTCTACAATTTTTTATGCTTTGCTTTGGTGTGACAGCTATGGCTTATAACCATATAAAGAATTACCCACTGCTTAAAATAAAAGCTTAATAGTATAAGTTTAATTTTTTTTTTTTATCTTAAGTAGGCTTCACACCCAACGTGGGGCCTGAACTCACAACCCTGAGGCCCAGAGTTGCATGCTTCACAGGGTGAGCCAGCCAGGTGCCCCTAGGAAAACCATTTTTAATTGCAGTTGAAGCCTATCAGAATCTTCAGGGTTTTATACTTAGTGTTAACTGTGGTTTTTCTACCTAGCAAAGTAGGAGATAGAGGTTGTGAGCAGTTTAATTTTTGAAATGGAAACTGTAAGTAAGAGTTATCCTTATGAAAACACTAAGAGGATGTGTATTTTGTTAGTGGAAACCAACATGGCATGGCTTGTCCCTTTCCTTAAAGCACAGATGTCAGATTAGAACCACCAACTCAAGGCTCAGCTTTGAGCTTCAAATTAAGTTTTTTGTTTTTTCTTTGTTTGTTTGCTTTGGAAGCTGGAGTGAGGCTATCAGTCTTGGCAGGCTTTGTCAAGAGAGAAAAGGGATTCACTCTGACTCCCAAAACTCCTTTCGGGTTATCAAGAGACAAGAAGCAAGGACTGAGAGATGAGACCAAAGATGGGGACCAAAGATGAGATGCAAAGATAGGGAAGCTTCACTGGGCCCCAACAGTGCCAGGACAGATGACAAGTCCTACTAGCTGAATACTTGAGCAGGGGGCACTTGAGAGTGGCCAAGAGGGAAAGAGAGTTATCTGTGTGGAGGCTACAGGGAAGTGAGGACCTACAGGACAGGTCCAAGTCTGGCCCTTGAGTCCCAAATGTTGTAAAAATAGTACACGGGAACCTGGGTGGCTCAGTCAGTAAGTGTCTGACCTTGGCTCAGGTCATGATTTCATGGTTCATGGGTTTGAGCCCTGCATTGGGCTTTCTGCTGTCAGTGCCTAGCCCACTTCAGATACTTTGTCTCCTTCTGTCTCTGCCTCTCCTGTATTCTTTCTCTCTTGAAAATAAACATGAAAAAAAATAGTACCAAGAATTCCCCTATACTCTTGACTTAGAAAGACCACTTAGATAATTTTTCAAAACACTTGATAGATTTCACAAACCATGCTTCTTTATTTCCCAGTCTTTCTGTGTATATTTTTCAAGAACAAGGATACTCTGACATAATCCTATCAAATTTGGAAAATTTAACACTGATACACTATTTCCATCTTGTCTATGGTGTATATTTCAATTTCATCATTTATTTCTCCCAGTGGTGTCCTTTTGAGCATTTTTTCCCCACTCTAGGATTCTGTCCAGGATCACCTTTTGAATTAAGTGGTCCTATGAGATGGAGTTATTGTTAATTGACAATTTCTAGTGCAATTTCTTACTCTATAAACCCAACCTCCAACTGTCACAATAGGAGCTTCAGATCAAGTTTTATTTTTTTCGTATTTTTGCATATTTATGTATAGTACGTATTGATTGTGCTACATATATCCTTTGTGTATCCATTACCGTTTCTGAACACTTTTTTAGGTGAGCCCTGTATGTGCAGTTGAGAAAGTTCATTCTTACCCTGCTTACTTAAATAGACTTCAAGCCTGGTAACAAAGGGAATGATCTCACTTTTATAGCCTAGTAAGTGCCCTAATGAACTTAGACAAAAGTCAGGGTTACATATTTTTAAAAAGTAATTGCTACATTTTATCATACATAGTAGGCATGTAATATATGCATTCTTACTTAATCTTCAAAACATGACATGGGGCCCCTAGGTGGCTCAGGTGGTTATGATTTAGACTTTGGCTCAGGTCATGATCTCATGGTTCATGAGTTTGAGCCCCATGTAGGGCTCTGTGCTGACAGCTCAGGGCCTGGAGCCTGCTTCAAATTCTGTGTCTTCCTCTCTCTCTGCCCCTCCCCAGCTTGTACGGTCTCTCAAAAATAAATAATCTTCAAAACAAATCCATGATATAGGCTAAAATCCTTCATGACCCTTAAGGTCAGTGTTACTAAACTCTTGTCCATCTTTCCACTACTTGCTCATGATTGTCCACCCACCCAGACCTTTACCTTTCTCAAAGGGCCATGATGTTTTCCATCTCCGAGTCTACCACATACTCTGCTGTATGGCTGGAACATTCTTTTCATAATTTTTTGAAGAAACTTAGCTGTGAAGGGAAGTTGAAAGTTAAAAGGGTCAAGGGAGAGTTTGTGTGTGGTTGTTGTTGCTGGTGTTGTATGTGTATTTGAACAACAGCCGTAGGAGCACTTGGGTGGCTCAGTTGGTTAAGTGTCTGACTCTTTGGTGTCGGCTCAGGTCATGATCTCACAGTTAGTGGGTTTGAGCCTTGCATTGGACTCTGCACTGACATCATGGAGCCTGGTTGGGATCCTTTGTCTCCTCTCTCTCTGCCCCTCCCCTGTACACACACACACACACACACACACACACACACACACACACACACTGTCTCTCTCTAAAAATAAATAAACCATGTGGCTGGGTTTGTTTTTGTTTTTGTTTTTTGTTAAATTTTTTTTTCAACGTTTATTTATTTTTGGGACAGAGAGAGACAGAGCATGAATGGGGGAGGGGCAGAGAGAGATGGAGACACAGAATCGGAAACAGGCTCCAGGCTCTGAGCCATCAGTCCAGAGCCTGATGCGGGGCTCGAACTCACGGACCGCGAGATCTTGACCTGGCTGAAGTCGGATGCTTAACCGACTGCGCCACCCAGGCGCCCCTTGTTTTTGTTTTTTGTAAGTTCACAAGCAGAGAGGAAAGAGTCAAAGCAGACAGGATGAAGATCAACAGGAGGAAGGCAATTGATTGAGGGAGATTTCTGAAGTGGGTAGAGATGAGATTCTGGATACAAGTGAGGAGATTAACTTTGTACAGCTGGCAAAATATGTTAGACACACCAGAAGTTGAAGAAGTTTGACTCTGCTAAGGCTCTATTTTTCACTGTGAAATAGGAAGCTCATTCATCTGCTTGGATGCTCAGTGTGGGGATGCTAGAGGGGGAAGGGAGGATAGAGGGTGAGAGTCAATGGACCAAATCATAAGTGGCAGGAACCTGGGTACCTATGGTCCTTGTGCCCTTGTTCTAATGCTGGAGCCCTGAAAAGCAGTATGATTGTGGGGGGTTCTTTCATGTGGCTTAGTGTAGGGGCAAAAGAAATGTCTACTATGTGTGCCTGAGAGAACCTTAGGGAATCCTGGCCTAAAGGAGAACAGCAGAGTTCTTCTGTGTGGGTAGAGAGGCACAGATAAAATACCTGGGGCTTATGGGAATGAAGAAGAAGCAGCGGTGTCCAGATGAGAATGAGCACATTTTAGAGGATGGCATGTTGGTGGATAAAACCTATGACCTGGTTGTTTTTTTCCCATGCCCCAGTCCAAACACCCCTAATGGAAGATGGTAAAAATGAGGGCAACGCTGATGGATTTTCTTCGGAACCCGGATGCCCTTTTAAGAAAATGTAATTGGTTTATGAATAACAAAGTATGTTACAAAGCAAACCTTAATTCTGCTATCTTTTAATGGGAGACACTTCTAAATGTTAGTGTTACAAGGACTGAATTCATTGAGGAATTTCCACTGAGAATTGGAACTGAAAGAGATGTGTGATGATAGAAATGGAAATCTTTCTCTTATGAGCCTTTGGAATATAGGCCTTTATATTTTGCAATAATTTTCTGCCCGAAGCAATGACATGTCTAATTAATAATAATATTCTATTAAACAGTATGATTAATCTGAGAGATGATTATGCACAAGTAGATTAAAAAAGCAACCTAAATCCCTTTGGTCTGATGTAAGATAAAATAAACCCGAATTTTGTATCCAGAGAGGTTTTTTTTTCTCCTCGTGATATAACTTGAGGGTACATTCTATTTCTGTGATTCTTTAGGTGTCTGTTCTTCAGTATCTGATTAACTTAAAGGAGACTTTTGAATAAATAACACCTATTCACTTGGCCCTAATTTAATTATAATTTTGTATAAGCTATTTGCATGTCAATATTATTTTTGCAGAATATATCAGTTCTATACTCTGTTACTGGCTTCATATGAGGGCAAAGCTGTTAATATTTTACTAATAGAAACACAGATTTGGGAGAATGAGGCAGAGAAGGACCCCACAGGATATTTCAGGGCACGTGTCATGTCTTAAAATTTGGGCCCGATTTCCGAACAGGGGAAGTGGAAGTAGTACTGTCTTATTTTTAAATTTTTTACATGTTTGTTAATTTTTGAGAGAGTGCGCAAGTTGGGGAGGGGTATAGTGGGGGGTGGGTGGAGACAGAGGATCTGACAGCAGTGAGCCTGATGCTGGGCTCGAACTCCCCAACAGTGAGATCATGACCTGAGCTTAATTTTTCTTAATTGATGGGAAGATTTTTGCACACATTTTTCCACTGCCAGGCACTGGAGCATGGCAGTTAAAATCGAGGTTTGGGGACTTGTTGCCCGTAGATCTCAGCTTTGCCATGTGTCAGCTGTGAGATCTTGAAGAAGTTGGTTAATGCCTCAATTCCTCAGTATCCTCATCTGTAAAATGGGAAAATCTCCCATTTCCTCAGCAGAGCCTCTCTGATTTGTGTGCCTCTCAGATAGTTGATCCTCTTGGCTAGGTCACCTGAAGATTCGAACAGTGGGACAATTTGATTGGTTTCTGTATGTGCTAAGTGGTGGTAAAGTGGAGGAGGCAAAGCTGTGAGAATGGAAAGTATGTATATGCTGAACAGAAAACCTTTAGCTCTGTGCCTGGGACTGACCTCATCATTGTTCATTGAAAGCCAGCTTCTGTCATTACTTAGTGAATCTGAAAATTGATCAGATTTTCAGATCCAGTCTATTTCTTGAGGTTATCTTACTTTGATTCATTGGTCTTTTTCTCTGGGAGTTTTATTTAACATTACAAAGATTTATCCATCAGATCAAAGTTGGAGCCATACAGTAGCCACCTAAATTTCACAATAGTACTTGGACATATATATAATATTTTACAATTTACAAAACATTTCTCACATCATCATTTTAGTATATTGTCAGTACTAATAATGACCAATTTTAACATTTGGTTTTGCCTAAACTGATTATTTCTGGACATTGTGGTCATCAACCGAATTTTGAAAGCTCATAAGAATGCCCTTCACATGTAAATACACCCCACCTATTCAGTAGAACACAGACTGCTTACACACTGATATTTATAAATATTGATATATAATCATTTTTACTGTTGCATAAAAAAGCCAGTGATTGGCATTGGGGATAGTTCTTTGAATTCCCTCCAGTAACTTGAATAGGGGTAAAAAAGGAGTAAACAAAAAAGGCAGAAACCTGTCATAGTGTAGTGTGACTTTTTTTTTTTATTCCAGTTAACATACAATGTTATATTAGTTTTAGGTGTACAATATAGTGATCCAACAATTTTTTTAAATTTTAATCATTTTAATTTTCATTATAATTGTACTCTTTAATCCCCATCCCTAATTTCCCTGATTACCACCCCCTACCCTCTAACCTCCCCTCTGGTAACCATCAGTTCTCTATGGTTAAGAATGTGTTTCTTGGTTTGTCTTTTTTTTTTCTTTGCTCATTTGTTATTTAAATTCCATACATGATTGAGATCATATGGTATTTTTCTTCTCTTACTCAGCATTGTACTGTCTAACTCTGTCCGTGGTGTTACAAATGGCAAGATTTCACTCTTTTTTATGGCTCAATAATACTCTTTTGTGTATATGTACCACATCTTTTTTTATCTATTGATGGATACTTGGGCTGCTTCCATAGTCTGGCCATTATAAATAATGCTGCTATAAACATTGGGGTGCATGTATCCCTTGAAATTAACATTTTTGTATTCTTTGGGTAAATACCTAGTAGTGCAATTGCTAGATCTCAGGATAGTTCCATTTTTAACTTTCTGAGAAACCTCCATACTGTTGTCCAGAGTGGTGCACTAGTTTGCATTCCCACCAGCAGTATAAGAGGGTTCTCCTTTGTCCATATCCTTGCCAACATCTGTGTTTCCTATATTGTTAATTTTAGCCTTTGTGACAGTGTGAGGTGATAGCTCATTTTAGTTTTGATTTGTATTTCCCTGATGATGAGTGATGTTGAGCATCTTTTTTTGTGTCTGTTGGCCATCTGTATGTCATCTTTGTAGGAATGTCTATTCATGTCTTCCCATTTAAAAAAAATTAAAAAAAATTTTAATGCTTATTTACTTTTGAGAGAGAGAGCACGCGCATGCCAGTGTGTGTGTGTGTGTGGTGGGGGGGTAGGGCAGAAAAAGAAGGAGACACAGAACTCAAATCAGGCTCCAGGCTCCGTGCTGTCAGCACAGAGCCTGATGCAGGACTCAAATCCGTGAACCGTGAGATTGTGACCTAAGCTGAAGTTGGACAGTTAACCGACTGAACCAACCAAACACGCTTAAAAAAATTTTTTTTAATGTTCTTTATTTTTTTTGAGAGAGATTAAGTGGGAGAGGGGCAGAGAGAGAGGGAGAGAGAAATCCCATGCAGGCTCCACGCTGTCAGAGGAGAGTCCCGTGCAGAGCTTATACTCACAAACTGTTGATCATAAGTGAGCTGAAACTGAGAGTTGGACACTTAACTGAGCCACCTAGCACCCCTCTGTGTTCTCTTTTTTAAATTGGATTATTTTTTCGGTGTTATCTAAGTTCTTTATATAATTTGGATACTAACCTTTTGTTGGATATGTCATTTGCAAATATCTTGTCCCATTCTGTAGCTAGCCTTTTTGTTGATTATTTCCCTTGCTGTGAAGAAACTTTTTATTTTGATGTAGACCCAACAGTTTACTTTTCCTTCTGATAACCTTGCCTCAGGAGACCTATCTAGGAAGATACTGCTGTAGCCAATGTCAGAGAGATTACTGCCTGTGCTTTCTTCAAGGATGTTTATGGTTTCAGGTCTCATATTTAGGTCTTTAATCTATTTTGAATTTATTTTTGTGTGTGGTGAAAGCAAATGGTCCTCTTTCATTCCTTTGCATGTGGCAGTCCAATTTTCCCAACGCCATTTGCTGAAGAGACTGTCTTTTTTCCCATTGTATGTTCATTTGTCCTTTGTTGAAGATTGACCATATAATTGTGGGTTTATTTAGGGGCTTTCTGTTCTATTCCATTGATCAATGTGTCTATTTTTATGCCAGTACCCTACTGTTTTAATTACTACCGCTTTGCAATATAACTTGAAATTTGGAGTTGTGATAGTTCTAGTTGTTTTTCTTTTTCAAGATGGTCTTGGTTATTTGAGGTCTTTTGTGGTTCCGTAGACATTTTAGGATTGCTCTAGTTCTGTGAAACATGCTGTTGGTATTTTCATAGGGATTGCATTAAATCTGTGAATTGCTTTGGGTAGAATAGAACCTTTGACAATATTTGTTCTTCCAACGCATTTGCACAGAATGTCTTTCCACTTCTTTGCATCCCGTGGTGAATTTCTTTCACCAATGTTTTATAGCTTTCAGAGTAAGGGTCTTTAACCTCTTTGGTTGAATTTATTCCTAGCTATTTTATTGTTTTTAGTGCAACTGTAAATGGTATTGTTGGCTTAATTTCACTTTCTACTGCTTCATTATTAGTGTATAGGAATGCAACAGACTTCTGTACATTAATTTTGTATCCTGTGACTTTACTGAATTCATTTGTCAGTTCTGGTAGTTTTTTGGTGGAGTCTTTCAGGTTATCTATATATAGTATGTCATCTGCAAATAGGGAAAGTTTAACTTCTTCCTTAACTGTTTGGATGCCTTTTATTTTTTGGTTGTCTCACTGTTATGGTTAAGACCTTCAGTACTGTTGTGAATAAAAGTGGTGAGAGTAGACATCCTTACTTGTTCCTGACCTTTCGGGAAAAGCTCTCAGTTTTTCATCATCAAGTATAACGTTGGCCATGGGTTTTTCATGTAAGGCCTTTATTATGTTGAGATAAGTTCCCTCTAGACCTATTTTGTTGAGGGCTTTTATCATGAATGGCTATAGTACTTTGTCAATTCTATACTTCTTCAATTCTGTACATTACTCTGTGGTTACATGTTACACGTTACAGGTACTCTTTACTTCCCATCACCTATTTCACCCATCCTCCCATCCACCTCCTCTCTGGTAACCATCAGTTTGTTCTCTGTAGTTAAAAGTCTGTTTCTTGGTTAGTCTCTTTTTTCCCCTTTGTTCATTTGTTTTGTTTCTTATATTCTACATGTGACTGAAATCATATAGTGTTTGTCTTTCTCTGATTGACTTATTTTTCATTATACTCTCTAGTTTTATCTTTGTTGCAAATGGCAAGATTTCATTTTTATGTCTGAATAGTCCTTTGTGTATATGTACCACAACTTTATCCATTCATCTATCAGTGGACACGTGGGCTGCTTCCATATCTTGGCTATTATAAACAATGGTGCAGTAAACATAGGGTGTATATACCCTTTCAAATTAGTGCTTCTATTTTTTTTGTTTTTGTAAATAACCAGTACTGTGATTACTGGTTCATAGGATAGTTTTATTTTTAATTTTTTGAGGAACCTCCATACTGTTTTCCATAGTGGCTGCACCAGTATGCGTTGCCACCAGTAGTGTGTTGAGGGTTCCTTTTCCTCCACATCCTCACCAACACTTTTGTTTCTTATGTAATGTGAGTTTTGAAAATACCATTTGGAAAATGAAAAAAAAATGGAGGCTAAGAATTTGAAGATAGAAATTTCAAATGAATATACATTTGAAACTAAACACAATATATTGTCAAGTGGCAGTTGTTATTTAGAAGAGAATAGGATGAAGTAAAAACTTAAGAAATATACACTCTTAAAATGTGTTGTGATTGACAGTAACATTTTCCTTGTAAATGCTTATCTGTCCTTAGTGCATACATCTGATGGAAGTGCTCTTCATATGAATGTGCATGAGCACACAGAGATGATCTTGGTCTTAAGAGTAATCAGCTATAATAGAAACCCCTCCCATTATAGATGAAGATAGAGAGCACAGAGAAATGATTGGCCCTAGGTCACACAGTGTATTCATGATAGAGTTACAGCTAGAGCCCAAGGAACTCTAATGCATTTCCATTTAACACTCCTCCTCTGTGGGTGGTTTCAGGAGCACTTGAGAAAGTCAAATGCCTTCTCATCTAGGTAATTGATTCCAAGAAGGAGGCATTTGACTTTCCCAAGAATCAGAGATTCATACCTTTGATTTTGTCACTGCTGAGTGTAGTCCAAGTAGCTCAAGTGTTAAGCCAGGTGGACTTGAGTTTAAAATCTATCAGTGACACTCAGAGCTGCCATACTGCACAACTGCAAGCTAGTTGATGTGACTGGGATGAGGTTAACAAGAGGCACAGGATGGGTTAGTCCTGCACATCCCTCAATTCCTGAGGCATGATATCAGATGCTGCTTTTTGATTTTGATGGTTGACATGAATAGACTTTTTTCATAGTAAGGACCATGTGCGAAGAGCTATTCTAGATGGGAATGTAACTTTTGTCTGTCTATCCCACATATGCTTTAATAGGCTTCATAAATAATCTTAATAGAAATCATGTTAATTCAGGCTCTGCTATTTGGGAGTTCTGGTAATGGCCACAAGAACTAAAGCAGGGGCTCCCATCTTCTATCACTCTGCTTTGGGAAGTCCTGGCCTTACAGCACTCCTCCCATGCAAGACCCTGGTGGAAGGCCTGGTCACTTCTGCGAAATGGTGATAAACTAATGAAATTTTGCAAAGTTACTGATGGGAAAGAGTTTGGAGGTTATGGCCTCCCTCATCACCCAGAGGGCAGGAATGAGTACAGAAGAGCTACTGCCTACACAAGAAGAGCATCCTTGTTCCAGTTCTCCATTTGTCTGTGGGATTGGTGAGAACTTCCTGAGATTCTAGAACCTCTTGAGTCTTCCTTCAGTTTACAGAACCACTGTGATCTGAATCTGGGACTCTGAGGCTGGGAATCAGTGAGAGAGACTTGTACTAATTACTATGGCCTATTGAGCAAATTGATACCATAATTAAATTGCTAGTTTCTTCCAAATTAAGAAGATGAATTATTTTCAAACAGTTTTAGAAGAACCATTTACATATGGACAGGATAATTATGGTGTAACACAAGCTTGTATTTAAGTTGGGGCTGGTAATATTTAATTTAGCAGGTGTCTGTGGCAGATGATTAAAACACCCCACAGTGATTCACAGTTGTATGCGCCACACCCACTTTGTAACTTGATTTTTTCTTCCCATCAAGAAATGGAATCTCCTTCTCTTCCTCCTTGAATCTGGGCTTGGGTTTGTGACCTGCTTTGATTCACAGAATGTCAGGGAAGTGATGTGTGCCAAGGTTAGGTCTTAGAGCTTCTGGGTACTAGAGGGGGAGTCATCTGTTAGGTAAAGAAGTGCAGGCCATCCTGCTGTAGAGAGGCCATGTGGAGCAGCCTCTGTCCAGGCTCCAGATAGTAAGGCAGTCTTGAATCGTGCAGTCCCAGCAGAGCTACTGCTCTGAGCCCTACCCAGATTCTTGGCCTATAGATTCGTCAGTCTGTCCGTATGTGGAGGCAAAATCATGGGGCTGAATGAGATGATGTGGTGGGTGGGTGCTGTCAGTAGATAAGAGATCCCTGGGACTCTCCCACAATAAAGAGGTGGTTGTTGTAAGCCAGTAAGCTTTGAAGTGACTTGTATGCAGCAATAGACAATCACTATTTAGCTGTTAATTAGCATCATCATAGGAGCTTTCATAAAAAGCAGATTGCTGGGTTCCATCTCTAGGAGGTCTACTGGGGAGAGAGTCATCCCAAGCCTCTGTAGTTCTCCACACAACTGTTGTTTGTAAAAACTTCAAATCAATGGAGGAGTTGAAAGAATAGCACAGCAAACACCTAGCCAAACTTCTCCTAGATTTACTGGTAATTTTACCACATTTGTTTGATCTTTCTATCCATCTCTTTTTTCTAAAATCACTTGAAACTAGATTAGAGATACCATGTTTCTTCATTTTTAAATACTGGAGTATTAATTGCTTATGAAAAGAACATTTTCTTAGAGAACATTATCATTTTCACATCTAAGATAATTGTTTCAATGATGTCATTTAATGTATAATCTGTATTCGAATTTCCTACATATGGAAATGGTCTTCACAGATTTTTAAAAAATTAAATGGCAACTATCAAAGCTTCTGGATCACAACTTCTTTTGCCTGAAGGCTTCTCTTCTTTGTGTCCTCAGTTTCTGCCTCTTGACAGAATTGTTACTATCAGCACATAAACTCATGCTCTGGCATTCCCCTTCCCTTAACTTCACATGTCCCTACTTCCCAACTCAGCTATGGCCCCTTCTCTTGGCTACCTTTTACAACAAAATTTAAATCCTGAAAGTTGCTGACAATGGTTGTTTCTACTTTCTCATTCTTGTCTTAAAACCGTCCTAGGTCTCTTGCCCTCTGAACTCCATCGAATTTTTTTAAGTTTATTCTGAGAGAGACTGAGAGGTTTGGGAGTGGAGGAGGGGCAGAGAGGGAGAGAGCCAGGGAGAATCCCAAACATGTTCTGCAAGGTCAGTGTTCAGAGCCCGACTTGGGGCTGGAACTCAGAAAACTGTGAGATCATGACCTGAGCCGAAATAAAAAGTTGGACACTTAATTGACTGAGCCACTCAGGCTCCCCAAAACTCTTTTTATGGTCACCAACAATCTTTTTTTTTTTTTTTTTTTTCTTCTTCAATCTAGGAGTCACTTCTGTGTCCTCATATGCCTTGGCTTTACTTGACCATAGCCTTTTCAAAATGTTGTTTGTCCCTTTGGCTTTTGTGTCCATATGCTCTCCTGGTTTCCCTTCTATCTCTATGGCTGGGGCTTCTTGTTCTCCTTTGCTGACTTCATCTCCTTTTCTGACTTCTTACTGTGGGAGAGTCTCATAGGTCTTTATTGAATCATACTCTGCCTCCCAACCCTCTGTGATCTCCTTCAGCTCCTTGACGTTGAATCTACATACTGAGAGACTCCCAAATTCATATCCAGCTCTGACCTCTCTGAGTTCCAGTCTCCTATAACCAACTGCTTTCTTGATAAGTCCACTTGGATGTCTAAGAGGTTTCTCAAATCTAACATGCCCTAGTTTTTGATTCTCCTCTTCCCTATGGGGTTTCCCCTGTCTCAGTTGCTTTAACCACCCAGTGTCTAAAGCCACAGGCTAGGAATGAAAGTTGGTCACCCTGCAGAACCACCCCATTAATAAGATCTGTCAGTTCTGTCTGTAAAACGGACCCTGAGACTACCCGACTTTTCTTACCTGCCTTGCTGTCTTTCTGGTCCAAATCGATATCATCTCCAGTCTTCATCACTTCAAAAGCCTTCAAGCTGTCCTCCGTGATTTCTTTTTACTCCTTAATCTACTTCTCTGATGACCTTTCATCATTCCTGTGCTTAAAAGATGCAATTTTTCCCCATTACACTTAAATTGCAAAACGCTTTACCAGCCCATAAATCCTATGTGATCTGGCCCTACATGGCCATCTCTGAGATTGCATCTTTTTTTTTCCCCCTCAAGTTTTTATTTAAATTCCAATTAGTTAATATACAGTGTAATACTAGTTTCAGTTTTACGATTTAGTGATTTAAGACTTCTATACAACACCCAGTGCTCACTGCAACAAGTGCCCTCCTTAATCCCCAGGAGATTGCATTTTGATGCCATAGCTGTCTTGGACTTCTCTTTATTTTTGGAAACTGCCCTATTTTATTTTGTTCATGGCACTTATATATCTTAATAGTACTTGGTCATTTTTTGACTAGTTTTTCACTTACCATCTTCTTTAATACGGAGTTGTATTCTTCTTTTATGATTTCTTTATTATTGTCTCCAGTATGTACCTGGCACCTATTTGGTAGTAAATGACCATTGAAATAATGAACTGGTGAATGATGGCAACTTTAGAAATCTGAGATTCATCCTACACTCCTTTCATGCTCTTGCTTTCTAATCAGTAGCCAAGTGTTGCAGGTTTTGTGCTATTGACTTGCTGAAATCTGTCCCCTTTCACCACCACTGCCTTGGTTTATGTCAGCAGCAGCAGCCAAATGGTTTCTAAACCTCTGCTTAAAGACTGAGTCCTGGATAGAACTTTTTCTTCTCCTACAGTAGGAACTAGTCCTCCTTCAGCCGGAGGACCTCTAAGACTTGATCACACTTTCCTTTTACTGGGTTCACCTCCTTTTACTGTATTGTAATCCCTTCAGAATCAGGGACTACATCTTTTATTTTCTTCCCTTTTTTTCTTTTTCCACACCTAGCACAGTGCCTGGCATGTAGTAGATATTCAGTAAATGTTTGTAGTTTTTTTAATGTTTATTTTTTCCCTTTATTTTTTAATTTGTATACAAGTTAGCATATAGTGCAACAATGATTTCAGGAGTAGATTCCTTAATGCCCCTTACCCATTTAGCCAATCCCCCCTCCCACAACCCCTCTAGTAACCCTCTGTTTGTTCTCTATAAGAGTGTCTTCTGTTTTGTCCCCCTCCTTGTTTTTATATTATTTTTGCTTCCCTTCCCTTAGGTTCATCTGTTTTGTATCTTAAAGTCCTCATATGAGTGAAGTGATATGATACTTGTTTTCTTCTAATTTTGCTTAGCATAATACCCTCCAGTTTCATCCTCAGAGTTGCAAACGGCAAGATTTCATTCTTTTTGATTGCTGAGTAATACTCCATTGTATATATAGATACCACATCTTCTTTATCCATTCATCCATGGATGGACATTTGGGATCTTTCCATAATTTGGCTATTGTTGATAGTGCTGCTATAAACATTGGGGTGCATATGCCTTTGAAACAGCATACTTGTATCCCTTGGATAAATACCTAGTAGTGCAATTGCTGGGTCGTAGGGTAGTTCTATTTTTAGTTTTTTTTTTAAATTCTTTTTTTTTTTTACATTTATTTATTTTTGAGAAACAGAGTGAGACAAAGCATGAATGGGGGAGGGGTAGAGAGAGTAGGAGACACAGAATCTGAAGCAGGCTCCAGGCTCTGAGCAAGCGGTCAGCAGAGTCTAATGCGGGGCTCGAACCCATGAACTGTGAGATCATGACCTGAGCCGAAGTCAGACACTCAACTGACTGAGCCACCCAGGCGCCCCTATTTTTAGTTTTTTGAGGAACCTCCACACTGTTTTCCAGAGTGGCTGCACCAGCTTGCATTCCCACCAACAATGCAAAAGAGATCTTCTTTCTTCACATCCTCCCCAACATCTGTTGTTGGCTGAGTTGTTAATGTTAGCCATTCTGACAGGTGTGAGGTATCTCACTGTGGTTTTGATTTGTTTTAATGTTTATTTTTGAGAGAGGGAGAGCATGAACAGGGGAGGAGCAGAGAGAGGGAGACACAGAATCTGAAGCAGGCTCCAGTCTCTGAGTAGTCAGGAGCCCAACGTGGGGCTTGAACTCATGAATGGTGAGATCATGATGGGAGCCAAAGTCGGATGCTTAACTGACTGAGCCACTCAGGCACTTCAGATGTTGAATAAATGTTTGAAGGTAGAGTGAATGAATATAAATGAATGAGTCTGGCTAAATGGGGCCAGATAAAAACAACTACAGCAAAACACAGACCTAAAATTTAAATGCTGAACTTTTGAATTTAAAATAAATTTTAAAATAAAGTCTACCTGTTAAACTAATGATCGATGAACTTGATTTTGTGATTACTGTGCTCTCCATCCCACTCTCTTCAGTTCTAGTTCTTAATGTTTTTTTTTCTGTGATAATTTTATACATAAAAACAAATGAGTTATCCCTAAATTTTTCCTTATGGAGAATAACTTAGGGCAAAGAACCCCATGATACATACAAGTTTTAGAAAAAAACTTTTTTTTTTTTTTTGCCCTTTGTATCTCTTGGTGTCTTTTAAAATATGCTTCACACATCTAGAACAATTTAGGAGCATGATGAATAAAACTATTCACATATCCTAGGACCCTAATATAACCTTAGGTGGTTTGAATTTCATTCTTATTTTTGCTACAATACGCACTCCATGTGTATCTTTTGTGTTTCCAAATACTGAAATCAGAATATATATGTCCATACTGGTTAGGGAAATATGGGAATCTGTAACTTTATAGTATTTCCAGACAATGAATATACAGTATATTTTGCATGTAATTTTTACCTCCTTCCATCAAGTGTAACAATATGTTGAATTTGCCATGGGCCTTTAAAGCTTCGATGTTGTGAAGAGCTCTGCATGAAATTTTAAAGAGACTGGACCTTTCATCTTCGCAGCAGCAGGGGCACCTCACTATAGGGACAAGAAAGGGAGAGAGAGAGACAGAACATTTCTGAAGCAATAGCAAAAAATAACAGCAGAAGCAATTATTTCATCAAAGGTTGATTTTTTTTTATTCCCTATTTTTTTTTCTTCAAATTTCTTAGCTGGAGATTGTCTGCTGTATTGCCTTCGTCTCCTGGTATATGTTTAATTTGTAGGTTTTACATGGTCAAAATGGGGAAAATTTCATAGATGAAAAGATGTTTGTTTTAGAAGGTGATGTTTTTTGATAATACCATTTAAATGAATATGCAAAGGATCTGCATGTTAGGAGTGATGCAAAGAACTAAATTCAGCATTCCCTAGAGTTCTTAGTCTATCTCCTTGGGGATGTGAATGATGCAGATGTATTTTCTTTGCCACTTTTTTCCTTTTTCTCCCATAAACATTAGCACAAACTTTGACTGCTCTGGGAGTGTAAGAGATTTTCTCTCTTCATCGCTGTGGCTAGTATCAATAATGCTTTTTCCTTATTGGGGGTGGGTCTGGACACTCCTGGCTGTGGTGTTAATGGGTCCGAACTTGTGGCATGGAACATCATTCTGCTATCAGTGAGGATAACCAAACACGGGCCACCATTTTCTTCACTGTCTGGAGAAATCATCACAATGAAATGCCGGGCTTCCCCAAGAGCAGGATCCAAACCTGTCACTCAAATGAAGCTCCCAAGAGCTGCGTTTGGATTTGGGAGGCTCATGTCTCCTTCCAGGTGTTAAATTTGGTCTTGTCTCTGTTCTCTTAATTTGGTTTAGTCTCGCATGACCTGCTCAAACTTCTTTCTCCTTTTTGTTTCTCTTCTCTTAGATGTTCTCTCTTCTCTTCTCTTCTCTTCTCTTCTCTTCTCTTCTCTTCTCTTCTCTTCTCTTCTCTAGGATGTTGAGAGTATTGATTATTTGCTTGGGTTTTGAGGTCTCTAGAGGAAACCCCTTTCTCCTATGTAAGTTTTGTGTTACTGCTTTAACAAATTACTATTAACTTACTGGCTTAAAAAACCCACAGATTTTATTCTTAGAGTTCTGGAGGTCAGGCGTCTGAACAGCGTCTTGTGGGGACTAATGGTGTTGGCAGGGCTGTGTATCCTTCTGGAGGCTTCTGGAGAGAATCTTTATTTGTGTTTTCCGTATTGTAGTGACTATATTCCTTGGCTCATGGCCCCGTCCTCCATCTTCAAAGTACATCACTGTAACTCTGCTTCCATCATCTTATTTGATTCTGGAGATTTTTTTTTTTTTTTTTTTTACTTAACCAGATCTCTGAAGTCTCTGTTACCATGTAAGGTAACCTACTCACAGGTTCTGGGGATTGAGACATGGAGATCTTGAGGAGAGGCATTACTCAGTCCATCCCCTTCCAACATGATGCTACAAAACATTTTTGTAATTTCCACCTGGCTTCTTTCCATTTGTGGGTACACACTTCATTCCATCCTTAGTGGCAACAACTGTGAACTTGTTGAATGCACAAGAGAGAGGAGTTAACTTCTCACCTTTGCCAGAGTTCTTATTAAGTGTCAGAACAGGGATCAGCTTCAGGGAAATAAACTTCTTTCAGAGGTGGCTCCCTAGGCAATTGGAGATGTCTTGTCCTTTTTTTTTAAAATTTTTTTCTTAACATTTATTCATTTTTGAGAGACAGAGACAGAGTAGGAGTGGGGAAGGGGCAGAGAGAGAGGCAGACACAAAATCTGAAGCAGGCTCCCGGCTCTGACCTGTCAGCACAGAGCCTGACGTGGGGCTCCAACTCACGAACTGCGAGATCATGACCTGAGCCGAATTCGGATGCTTAACTGACTGAGCTACCCAGGTGCCCTGTCTTGTCCTTGTTTTTAAGAAGATTGTGGATGAGACAGATTTTTAGGGCCCATTGCTTTAGGTTCATCCTGATGTGTGGAAGTACAAGTAGGTTAGAATCCCAGCTATTTTAGACTTTCTGAATGGGTGGAGATAATGCTTTGATTTTCTAAATATCTCTCGTCATTTTTTGGACAATCCCTTCTCTGACCAACTGTTGATAGTTTTAGGAAGATCTCTCCCTTCTTTGTCAAACGTAGTCTATCCTCTGTTCCCCTAGCACTTTGTGTATTCTTCCATTGTAACCCCATTCTTAGGACTGTAATTATTTGTCTTTGTTTCCTAACAAATGGACTTGTTTAAAGGAAGGAATTCTGCCCTATCCACCTTTGTATTTCCTCTACTACAGTGGTGCTGAGGACAGAATGAGCTCCTAGTGTATGTTTTTCTGCTTGAGTAAATTACTGAATAACCCTGTAGAGTGAGGCCCAAACCGAAAGAAAATCACCCAAACCTTCTTTAGTCCCCCCATCTACCCTGTTCACTCTCCTTATTTCCTGCTTGCTTCATGCTTTTCCTCTGTTGTACTGCTTTCTGTTCTGCAAATCACTTCCCATCTCCTCTTCAAATCTTTGTTGCCACTATGATGCTAGGTACACTGACATTTGGCAAGACTTAATCTGTGCTAGCCTCCATACATAGCACTTTACAGACCTTTAATCCTCACAGTATTCCTATGTGATTGTCATTTTACCTAGTAAATCAAAATGGTTAGAGATGGTTAGAGAGGGTATGTCATGCCTGAGACCACAGCTCATGAGTAGCTCTGGACCCCATATTGAAACTACCATGGCCTCTTGATGGAGGCTTCCACTCAAAAGGAGTTGCTTAGTATTTCCAGAAAACTCTGCTTTCTCTTTGTGCCCATGATAATGCCTAAAAAATACAACTATTTAAAACCCTCACCCAAACTTCAATCTTAATTATGAGGGCTCTTCTACAATTTTAAGTTAGACCCTTCAGCAAATACTGGATAGAGTCACTCTGGAGAACTCCTTGGAATCCATTGCCAGCCACATACCTCGATCAACCACAGCCATAAATGCCTGTGAACTGATTTCCAAAGAAACAATAGTCATTACTTGACTAAAAGGCATAAATCATCTCTTCCTTCTCTCTCTTTTTTCTTACTGTTTACTTATTTTGAGAGAGAGAGAGCATGAATGGGGGGGGTGGGCAGAGAGAGAGGGAGACACATTATCTGAAGCAGGCTCCAGGCTCTGAGCTGTTAGCGCAGACCCCGACGTGAAGCTTGAACTCAGGAACTGTGAGATCATGACCTGAGCCGAAGTCGTATGCTTAAACAACTGAGCCACCCAGGCACCCCAATCATGTCTTCCTTCTATGTCACCAGTGGTCACACATTTTGTGTAAAGCAGTGGAATCCATTCTTCCAAAAAAAAAAAAAAAAATCTTTAGACCCCCCCCCCCCCCCCCGGTATATAAAACTGACAGAAATGTCCATGAGTTTCCTGTGTGTTCTGCCGGAATTGTTTCATGAATCCACTCCTTTGGCTTAAGGACACAGTACTCTTGGCTGCAACTTCTCTTATTTCACTTGCCCCATTTCTTCATTATTTCTGGGTCTGTGGGGAGAATCCAGTTGACCTAGGTTTGTGATAGATTTGTGATGTATATTCTTCAACAACGCCTGGGTGAATTCAAAACAGGCCTAAAACAGCATGGCAAAAGATGGTGGAAATAGACCATAGAGGTTCCAAATAGTGGGGAAAAACTTACCTACAACACAAGGAGGAACAACAGTTCATTTTTTAAGAGTTCTTCTGAGGTGATATTGCCTTGCTATATAGTCGAGGCCCTGACCTTTATCCTGACAGTAGAAAAAATTGATTTTGTGTGTAAATTTTGTGTCCTAGTTGGCCTGCTACTTGAACCAAATGGATCCTTGGATCAGAGTCACTGTTGCACAGGAAGTATTTGAATAGGTACCATTATCCCCTATGTTCCTCTGAAACCCTTTGTTCTGTGCTCCCATGGCTGAGCAGTGCTGGTTTTAATTGATACATTTTATCCTTGGCTGCACTGATACATACAGCAGGGATGTAGACCAGTATTGCTGACCCAGAGGCGTTTTTTGCCCATTACCAGAGACAGCATATGTTAGTTAAAGACATTGGTGTTGAATTAAACCAGGGTGGGTTCACGTCCCTGGCACTGCCTTATATAAGCTACATGACCCTTGGTCATTTCCTTAATCTGTCCAAGTTCATTTTCCCTTCAATAAATTAAAAACAACTAAGGGTTGTGAGGATTAACTGAGATACACTGTGTGAAAAGTCATAGTGCTTGGCATAGGAGACTGCGTGGTGATGAGTAATGGCTAACTTTATTAAAAGTGTTTCAGGTGACAGTTCTCTCTCCTCTGATCCAGTTTGTATCAATGTTCACGTTTAACTTCCAGAGGCTCATGTTGTCTCCCTTCATTCCAGATTCCCAGAGGTTGCTCTGTGGGGTTCCTCGAGGCCAAGCACAAGGTTCCCAGTGCAGCTAACTGCTTGATAGTCTCCTCTGCCACTGAAGAAGTCATGCTACGAGGGTACCCCGTGCTAGTCCTGGCTCCCACCTGTGTGCTATGCCGGCCACTCCACCGCTTTGAACCAGGGTGAAAGCGAAAGCTTCCTCCAGGAAGGCACAGCTCTGTTTGACTCATGTGAATCCACCTATGCTCCGCCCCCTTCTGCCCAGGTATGTGTACTGTAAATACATCTTACACCAATCACGTAAGTCAGTGCTTTTGGGAAATTCAAATGATACATGAGTGAATTGTCTTCTTCCATTCTCCCAACCACACTAATTGTGGCTATTTAAAGTTCTTATTTGAGAGAGAGCTAGAGCGTGTATGTGTGAGTTGGGGAGGGGTGAGAGAGAGGGAGAGAATCACAAGCAGGCTCTGCTGTCAGTGTGGAGCCCGACGTGGGGCTTGGTGTCAAAAACTGTGAGATCATGATCTAAGCCAAAATCAAGAGTCAGACCCTTACCTGACTGAGCCACCCAGGTGCCCCTAATAGTGGCTTTTTAAGTGTATCTCATTCTGGCCTTCTTTCTGTGCATTTATGTACTTATTTTTAAAACAGGATATTACACTATTCTTTGGCAACCTCCTTCTAAACTTACCATTTCTTGTTTTTAATTCTATTATTTTAAGTTTGTTTATTTATTTTGAGAGGGAGAGTGAGAGTAATCAGGTGAGGGGCAGAGAGAGAGGTAGAGAATCCTGAGCAGGCTCCATGCTGTCACTACAAATCCCCTCGCGGGCCTCAAACTCACAAACTGTGAGATCATTACCTGAGCCCAAACCGAGAGTCAGAGGCTTAACTGACTGAGCCACCCAGGTACCCCTAAACTTAAAACTTCATAATCTTTTCATGTCAGTGCATAGAACCGACAGATTTGTGAGATTCTCCCCAAATTTTTGTGTAGTTTCCAGGGATGGATGTATCCATATTTGCCTGGAGAGTATTGATACAGCTGTCCAGTTTAATCCTAAAAATCCAAAATGTTCAGTTTCAGTGAACATTTTGGGTTCAAAAGGCATATGCCCCATTAACATTTTGCTAGATGCTTCCCGACTGTACTTCTAAAAGCTGTGCTGTTTTGTACTCCTATCAAGAAGGTGTAAGACACCCTATTTCCATATATAGTCATCAATCCTGGATCTTATTTAATCTTGTTAATTATTAATGATTTGATGGATAAACGTCTCCTAATATTAATTTACATTTTCTGATTATCTGTGAGACAAGGCATATTTTCACAGGTTTGTTTTCCTTTGTACTTCACAATACATGAATTTCTATTTTCTCAGTTTTATTTTCGGTGGTTTGTCTTTTTCTGTTGCTTTGTGAGAGCTCTTTGTATATTATGGACTTTAGCTCCTAAATACATCATGATTATTTTCTCTTAACGGTGTTTTTATGTTTTGATACGGGTAGAAGTGTTAAATTTTATCTAGTTTCAGTGTTCTTACTATGAAATTATATTTATAAAATAACGTGAAAAGTAAAAAAATTCTTGTGTGGAGAAATAGGCTAGTATTATTGACCTGTTACAAATAAGGTAAGTATAGCTTATGAAATTTAAAGGCCTTGTAAAATTCATCTATTTTCAAATCAAACCAACAAGTATTTATTTAATACCTACTATGTGTTTAGTGTATGGGAAAATTAAATACAAAGCATTGGGGGGTGGGGTGAGGGGAAAAAATACAGAGCATTGTTTCCCCCTTTAGGGCATTTGTATGTAAATCACAAATACTTAGATATACCTTATAAAATCATTTGGGGGCATTATTTAGCTATAATAAAGGCTGGTAAAGGCTATAAACATAGTCGGACACTTGAAAAGAAGTTTAGAGTCTGGGGAAGATTCAGTTAGGAGGTTACAGGACCTGTAGGCGTTACTTATTTGTACATAACAAACAACTCCAAAGCTTCGTGGCCTAAAAAATACCTATTTGATTAAGCTCATAATATTGCAGGTTGACCGTGTTGGTTGGGTTAAACTGGGCAGTTGTGGTGGTGGTAGGACAAGCTTGGCTCATCTTGGCTGGGCTTGCTTATGCATTTATAGTGAACTGACAGATTGTCTGGGCTTACTGGTTTATGATGGCCATATCTGGGACAGCCAGGATGACTGTGGCTGTTTCCTGCATGGGTTCCCAGTGTCAAACAGGCTAGCCTGGTCTGTTCCCATGGTGGGCACAGAGTTGCAAGTGTTGAAGATTGGAACCTGCAAGGCCTTTTGAGACTTAGGCTTGGGATTGGTATATTGCCATTTTCCTGCATTCTGTTGGTCAAAGTTACAAGAACATTCCAGATTCATGGGGTAGAAAAAAAGGCTGTATCTCCTGATGGGAGGTGCTAAAATATGGCCACTTTTGTGGTCCACAAAGAACTCCAATTCAGACTCATGTTTGATGAGTGATTTTAATTCTTGTAAGTATGTATGATGCTCATGCTCAAAATCTATCTTTGACAAGGCCAGATAGAAATGCAAATAGCAATAGAGTAGAAGTCTGAATATGAATGACTTTTTTTTTTTTTTTGTCAAATTTGTATTGGCTTTTTGGGAAAACTTACTGTTTTAAAGAGGATGATGAGGAATGGTGATATGTATTTCTAGACTAACCAGAATGAGGTATTGTATATGATAATCTTGTCCCCCTGATCTCTCTTTTTTTTTTTAATTTTTAAAAAGTGTTTATTCATTTTTGAGAGACAGAGATAGAGCATGAGCAGGGGAGGGGCAGAGAGAGGGAGACACAGAATCTGAAGCAGGCTCCAGGCTCTGAGCTATCAGCACTTTTTTAATTATTAAAAAATGTTTATTCATTTTTGAGAGACAGAGACAGAGCATGAGCAGGGGAGGGGCAGAGAGAGAGACACACACACACAGAATCCGAAGCAGGCTCCAGGCTCTAAGCTGTCAGCATAGAGCCCGATGCGGGGCTCGAACTCACAAACAGTGAGCTCATGACCTGAGCCGGAGTCAAATGCTTAACTGACTGGAGCTACCCAGGCACCCTGCCCTGACCTCCTTTTTAAAAACACATCCTGGTAGGATGAAGGAGATGTCATACTTAGATCTGGCAGTGAATGCCATGATCATAAATACAAAGCATTAACTACAAAAGCTACACATGACATTTCTACAATTTAAAAGAGTCAGCTTCTACTCTTGATTTTTGGTATTCATCTCTGTTTTCAAATTAGTTGAATTTGTAATTTCTGTTTTAAAAGATTAGTATAATTGCTCTTACTTGGGTCTAGAAGTAAGTTCTAGAAATTAGATCAATTTTTGTGTATAGATTTGCACGTAAGGGGGAAGTGGCCAATAAGTCCTTTCTGTAAGTTTCTCTCCCTTCTAGGGATCATGATACCTACTTGGTTCAGGCATAGCCAAATTCAACTGCTGGATCATGTCTTAGTTGATAAAATAATCGTTTCTTGGCTGGACTCAAACTCGGAATGAAGCATGACTGATAATGAGGTGTGATCTAAAATATTGTATAAAGAGATGGTACTTTAAAAAGACTAAAGGTTATTCTGCATTGTTATAATTTCTCCCTTTCTTCGGGAGCTGAGACCCCTTGATTTCTTTATATTTACACATAAAAGCCCAATTTCCCTCTGATTCTTATGCATGTACAAAATGATGCTGGTTACAATAAACCTGCTGTTCAGTAGAGGAATGGTGCATCATGGCAGAATTGTCCATGAATGCTATAGCCAGAACCTTGTTTGATTTAGCATATCTGCTAAATTAAGGCACCCTACAGAGATGTATAAGGCTAGAGCTTTCAGCAGTCCATACTATCTTTATTGAGAGACCTATTTATATCTTCCAGACGAGTAATAAATCACTCGGTAGGGTTTTTCTTTGGGGGAGATGTCATGCGTTCATAGAGAATCTTTTTGTAGTTCCAGGAACCACAAAACATGGGCACAATTAAAATGCTGATTTAATTTATTATATTGAGGCATGGAAGGAGAATGTTTAAATGATGTTGACAGGGCCAGGATTTCAGAACCACCTTTTTAAAAAT
This sequence comes from Felis catus, assembly GCF_018350175.1. Classification (NCBI taxonomy): domain Eukaryota; kingdom Metazoa; phylum Chordata; class Mammalia; order Carnivora; family Felidae; genus Felis; species Felis catus. Next base: position 45,218,519 of record NC_058382.1, read on the forward strand.
AGAAAACACATGCCTACCCCTTAAATTAAATTATATTAATAACATGTTTCTGTAAGTTGCTTGGAAGCAAAATAAAGCTCTTGACATTAATTAAAATTTGAAGATGTATCATTTATTGTTAATGTGCAGTCTTTGTTAGGGGAAATACATTTCATCGGGATCTATTTATGAAAATTAAATGGGGGAAAATTGCCTATTGAGCAAATGTCGCTTAATAAGGCCTCTTTTCTTAGAAATGTGAATTCTTAAGTAACTAAAATGTTTTAATATGCCAATAATGGTTTCTATTTTTGATCTCTCAAATTGCCTTTGTTACTTGAATTTAGATATTTCCACACAGAATTCTATTGTCATTGGGCTTGTAAACTCTAAAAACTAGGATGGATTTCATATATTTTTGGGTGTTGGGTAACATGTATTTGCAAAGAAAAATTCATCTGAAATCAATATGGTTAGGTATTTGGAACTCCTCCAAATACCTCAGCAGGACCAGAGGCCAAAGGGTCCCATTAGCAGCGTCTAACTAGCTCTCTCTAATGACTGCTGTGTTATGTGTCTTGAAACGATCCTGTCCTGGTTTCACACAAACTGGAAAGTGCCGTGAGATAATGGGATAGTTGTTTGCCCTGCCATTCCACAGCAAAGGGGAGCTAATAGAGTTGCCTCTGTGCAGACCTCACATGCAGATCGTATTCTGAAAAGTGACATACTTCTACTGTCTTGGGGGAAAGGTGGTTTGTTATCCTGGTTTACATTTTGTTTTCTTCTGGCACTGGGACAGAAGCATTTGACTTGGGCTTTCAAAGTGGACAGCAAATGAAATTCTTAGATAATGTTAAAATGACGTGTTGGTCAGTGAGTGCCATAAGCCATAAATGGTGCATGTCGTCCCTTACCACGTTACTGCCTTTTTTGTGTACCTGGATAGCGCGGTTACAGACTAGGAATTAACCAACCCCTGTTGGTCTTGATAATTTTGGTGATAGTAGCACAAATTGGAAGAAATGGAGTAGTTAATCTAAGTGTGTTTTTCCACTGGTTAAAATTCACGCAGTCACAGGGAAGTCAATAGTTATTTTATGAACACTTATGTGGTGTGAGTTTTTTTTCTTCGGGGAAATGTTCCTATTTTTGTGGAAAAAAACTCCTTGACTTAGGTACTAAATAACAAACCATTGTTGACTTTTTTTTTCCCTCCCTTTACTTACTTTCCACATCGATTTAATTACCAATTCCTGTGGCTTCTACCTTTTAATATCTGAATGTTAGACTCTCTGCCCCACCTTCCCAAAAGGCTCCCAAACTGCCATCACTGCAAATACTGATTTGTTTATCTGTCTGCCCTACTAGGCTGTAAACTATTTGAGGACATGAATCACATTTTATTTGACTTGGCCGCAGTGTCTGGCACATACTAAGTAACCAGTATGTATTTGATATATAAATGAAGGCTTTTATGTAAACAATTCAGTCATTCTCAACTGGCGGTGGGGTGACCTTGGGCCACCCCCCCCCCCCAAAGACATTTGGCAATGTCTTGAGACACGTCTAATTGTTACAACTGTGGGGTGTGTGTGTATGTGTACACCCTCCTGGCTGTCTGGTAGGTAGAGGTCAGGTATGTTGCTGAATATCCTGCAATGCGCACAATTGCGGCAAAGAATTATCAGGCCTGTAATGTCAGTGCCAAGGTTGAGAAATGCTGCCGTAATTTAATTTTCAAAATCTCTTTCTCAAGTGGATGGACACATAGTACAAGTTTATCTAGATAGGAGAAAACACACTTGGAGAGACTAAATTACTATTCCAAATCCACCCAGTTTAAGATAATGATAGAATCAGGAAGTGAACCTTGGGCCCAGGATTCCATATCTAGATAATGACTATATTGTTTCAATTATTTAGATGTTTATTGTGATTTTTAACTTTAATTACCTGAACAATTGCCTTAGATTTTAGCCTTTGGAAATCTGTCCGTATTTCACTTGCCAGTAATAATCAATATTAAGGCACGAGCTATTTGTGTGCTCATTTGAAAGTTAGCTCTCATGCAGATTCCTTTAGATCTTGTAAAAACAAAACAAAACAACTTGAATTTCCTAGGTTTATAACTTGCAACAGAGAGTAAGTTTCTTTAGCAGAGGGACTCAATCTACACGTGGATCTTAACATAGTTCTGAAAGATTAATAATATTAAGTATTTTGACATCTCTAAAATTAAGACCTGGAATATCTTTAAAAAAAATTTTTTTTTTAACGTTTATTTATTTTTGAGACAGAGACAGAGCATGAACGGGGGAGGGGCAGAGAGAGAGGGAGACACAGAACTGGAAGCAGGCTCCAGGCTCGGAGCCATCAGCCCAGAGCCCGACGCGGGGCTCAAACTCACGGACCGCGAGATCATGACCTGGCTGAAGTCGGACGCTTAACCGACTGCGCCACCCAGGCGCCCCAAGACCTGGAATATCTTAATTGGCTGTTAAGTATGTTGAGCTCATTCCTGATTAATTTCCGGTAAATGAAGTACGTGTATACATTATAATTACACTGAACACGACTACTTCAAGCACCTGAATTTATGTAGCACCTGAGTTAGAAGTGTGAAAGAAAATTCCGGTGTGCCTGTACCCTTACCACTGTATATTGTTGAGCCATTGCCTTTCTAGAAATAGCAGAGATAGAACATGAAAGATGCAAATTGAGAAAGTATATTGTTCAAAGGGAAAAAATAGTTCCTTTAATCACAGGAGATAAGTTCTGGTGTGCAAGGGTATTTCCAGGGTACAAGACTTTGAGAGAGAAACAAAGATGTTTAAGGAGTGTGGAATCAGTAGGTGAGATTATGTGTGTATAAAACTAGTAAGACAAGATAGTATGAGAGTCAAAGGAATGGAATTGGCAGGTAATACAGATAGATGCCAAGTATTTCATAATGGTTAAGTCTGGGAAGGAAATTAACCAGTAAAAGATAAGTATCTCTCACTTGGAATCTTTCCAAGTTAGGAAATTTAAACTTTGAGCATTGGTTAAAACAATATTTCATAGTAAATTATTCTCAATAGTTCTTGCTTTTTTATATTGACAAAATAAAACTCATCTGAAATCTCCACATCTTGATGTCTAGATGTTATTCAAAAAGTAAATATCTTTACGGAAAGATTTTATTTACTATTTAAAATTTTTTTCCTTCTACCTATTCCTGATAGTTGTAGGAGCTGATGTTTTTTTCTGGGCTCCTTAGGGCTTTGTGCCACATGGCAAGAGGATTATAAGCATTTTCTCTATAAAATTCCTTAAAGTCACTTGAAGTAGAATTTAAAGAATATTTAGAAGAAAATAAGAAACACTTGTATTTACATCCTGCCTTTGAATGTCATCCTTGACTTTGCATGTAATCCTTCAAAGTTGGGATGGGTGGCTGTTGAAGAACTGCTGAGTCAAAATGATGAAAAGCTAGTCTTCAAGTCAGATTTAAGTATACATTTTCAAAATGACAAAGGAATATTCACAGGACAAAATTCTACTTGAGACTGTAGTAGAGAGGAAAGTGTTTGAGAATCATTCTAGTGAGAGGAAGAAGAAGGAGAATTGTTAATTGACAGTACTTGTGCTTCATCTTGTAAAATCCAAATTAAATTAGTATTAGATTGAACTGTTTTGGCCAGTACTTAGCAATTTCATGATTTAGCCTAGCAATGGCTAAATAGACTGGAAATTGAGGACACTCCAATTTTGAAATGAGCAATTGAAGAAACTTTATGAATACATTAACGAAACACAATATACATTAACAAGAATATCAAATTTGTGGAAAAAATGTATGCCATCCAAGAATATCAACAGAAGACACCAAGTAGTTACACTTTCCATCTGATTCAGAGCAGAAGACGATGGTAGTTCATGTAAAAATTGTAAATTTGAGAAATCTCAGTGGAATGTGGAAAAAAACGGGTAAGTTGATTTTTATCCCCAAATCTTAAAAAAAAAAAAATCAATCCAGCTTGTTGCAAATTCTGCGTTTAGCAGGAGTGTTTGAACATACTATTCAAAACAAAATGAAACAGACCTTGAGGTAATGTTATTTTTACATTGAGATATTATACAAATAATTTTTAGCTTATGAAACATGGCAGCTGAAAGGATTAATTTCAAATTTCAAACATGTCTAAATTGTAAATAGTAGAAACTGTGGTTTCCAGATCATTTGAAATCATTTATGTGACTGAATAGAGGAACACACTATCTCCTGTTAAGTAGAACTGGTGTCAGGCATAACTGTGAAGTAGCCAAAAGTTGTTTTCCGTTTTGTTCCAGACTTTTTATGTTGTGCAGTGTCTGCTTATGCCAAAACCTATTTTCAGAAAAAGCTCCTAACTCATTCACAGCAGAGTAAAATGTCAAAGGTTTAGTTTGCGACTGCTTGCTGAAAAAGATGGTGAAGAGACAAGAAGGTATATATTACAAAACCTTCATAGAAGTTGAATGTATGATGGTTGCTTGGTAGAAGGAAAGGAGGGAAGAAGAGGGGTAGGTATGGATATGAAACTTAAAAGGCTGTTGTGAGGTAATGTACATCAAATGTAGCACAGAACATGGTACCTAATAGAATGTAATAGGCACAGATAATAAGAGCTATAATTACAATAATGGGGGAGAGGGATTCAGTGTATGACTCCCAAATTAAGAATAGATAAGTGGTAGATCTCAAAGAAGGACATAATAGTTTGTGAGGGAAAAACAAAACAAAACAAAAAACAAAAACAACACCAACAACAAAAACTGAATCAGGCTTTCCAAAAATGGAATGAGCCAACCCAAAAGAAATTTCATAATCATTGCAGTGGTTGTATACAATTCAGATCTGTCACTCCCAAATCTGGTCACACATGAGAGAACCTGGGGGAGAGGCTTGTTGAAAGTACTCCAGTGGTTCTGGTTTTAGCAGGTCTGGCTAGGGCTTAGAATCTGTATTTTTATCGACACCTGAGGTACTTCTGATGTTAGCTGGTCCATGAACGTTTGGATATGACCGATTTCCATGACTCCTTGATGCACCCATTGTGCAGGAATTTAGTCATTGGATAGAATATTGGAGACAAATTCAGTTTCATTTCATTAAACCTATTTTCAGGATGTTTTTAGAATGTATGATCCCTGCCCTCCGTGAGATGTTTGGTTAAGAACATTCTCAAAAGCACAATAAAGTTGCAAGAATTTTACAGAGAACACCCATATACCTACTACTTAATTGCTCTTATTAACGACATTTTGCTTTACTCATTTTTATCCTGTTTCTTTGGATGTAAAGCTTATATACGATGGAATGCACAAGCTTAAATTTACCATTCTGTCACAGGTGCATGCACTTACATATCCAAAACCCCTTTCAAAATGTAGTCCATTATTGCCGTGCAGCGTTAGTGGTATAGTGGTGAGCATAGCTACCTTCCAAAATGTTAGTCCATTATCATTTCAGGCAGGTTCCAGACAGACTCCAACTCAGATCATTTCCCTACCCCAACCAGGGAACCACTGTTGTGGTTGTTTTCCACTATAGATTAGTTTTGCCTAGTCTTGATCCTCATATAAATTGAATCAAAAAATGTCTTTTGTGTAAGCATTATTTCACTGAACATGTGTTCTAAGATTCATCCACATGTTTATCATTTATTGCTGAGAACTGAATATTTCTTATTGTTTGTGGTGAGGCAGGCAAAGTGTTGATGTTGGGTTCACAGTGGGGGAACAAAAGCACCCTTGATCCCTCCTTTGGTGCCCACAATTCAGAGGTGAAGACCTTCAAGATTCCTTCCAAACCTTTAGATGTGTGCTATCAGAGACAGCTTATATGCAAGTAAATCATGAACCTTTTAGGAGGCCTCTAGTCAAGCAGCTAAGGATATCTAGACTTGAATGTTTCAGTTTTCCTGATTTCCTGTTCCTTCTCAATTACAGAGGGAACTAAATTAAACAGCTGAAAATCTGGTTCACCAGTGAATAATCATAGTTCTGTCTATATGTATTTTTATGGAGAGTTTCTATATGTCCAAAGAAAGGCAGAAGCCTATAGACTTAATGCATCTCTATGGAGAACAAACGGGAGGCAGTATTTGATCAGGTTTTTCTTAGCAAAGTGAAGTAAAGTTGGGGTAATTATTGAGAGTTTCCTAAATTAATAAAATTGTAAACGACATAAGTAATTGAGAACCAAATGGTCCAAATAATGATTTACCTTAGAAACTCATACTTGAAGCTTTCTTGTTGGAAGTTTATAGATTCTGAAAATACGAGTAGATCAAAGAAGAAAGTGATATTAGGCTGTGAATATAAGTTTTGTGTGGATGTTGTTGAAATAGAAATCATGAACTATGGGGAAGTACTGTCCATGATAGTGTTTATGTGTGAGGCAGAATAGGCCTTACCCAGTTTAATCCATGTGAAGGCATTGCTAGGACAAGGACCCTGGAGTCTTGATTAGGAAGGATGAAAATAAGCGTTGAAACAAACGGGTGAGGTTGATGAAGGTAAGAAAATCAAGAGGCGAGATGTATATAAAGTATATATCAAGTTGGGCCACTAAGGAGGACGTTTGAGATGGAGATACAGTTGATCTTCATTCATAAATATGGAATCTGCAAATAATTTGCCTACTTGGTAAAACTTACAACCCCCAAATCATTATTTGTAGTACTTGTGCAGCTATTTGTGGACATGCTCAGAATGAGGAAAAATTTGAGTTACCCTATGAGTTCCCAGCTAAGATAGAATAAGCTGATGGTCTACCTTTGTCTTTCAATGCTAATAGTGTAGGTGTGTGTGTTTACGCACGCATGGACTCTTTAGGGCCACATTTGTCACATTTTTGTGCTTTTTGTTGGTGACTTGTGTTCTTTAAAATGCGCCTCCTCCCCCACCCCCCCCCCCAGGTGTAATGCTGATGCACTGTCTCATGTTCCAACCTAAGTAAGCACAAGAAGGCTGTGATGTGCCTTACAGAAAAAAAAAAATGTTAGATAACCTTCATTCAGGCATGAGTTACAGTGCTGTTGGCTGTGAGTTTAATGACTCAACAATATATATTAAATAGGGTGTCCTAAAACAGAAAGAAAACAAGGTTGTACATTGTTGGTGAAACAGTTGTGGCCAGAAGTTCTCAACTCTATATTTCCCTTATGAGCAATGGTTTGGTAATTCAGTATTTGCAGTAACTTCATAGAATATAACTACCATGCATAATGAGAATCAACTATAATACCTTGGGTCAGTCAAAGAAATAGAGTGGATGTTTTAGCGTTTTTCATCTTTTAACCTCAGACCCTTGGAGTTTCCTCAGAAGCATTTATTTTCAAGAGCACCTGGCAAATCCTAGTCTTTAGAGTGTTACTAGATTTAATGAAATAATTACTATATTTGTATGGGAAATCAGGCTGAATATGCCATTTATTTAAACATTCTGCTAAAATAATAAGTTTGGAATTATGTTCTTTGATTTCATAGACATTTATTGTGTGAAAATTTGCTCCATTTCACTTAAATTATAATTCTGGTAAAAGAATTATTTATAAACCTGGTAATAACACCTTATTACTTTGACTTTATGTAGACATTTGTTTATATTCATACCTTTTTAAGATTACTCCTTGTCTAGAGCCTACTCCTGGGGCTGGAATTAGAACCTGGCATGCAATTTACAAGGAAGGTTCTAGAAAGCCTGTCTGAACAAATATAGTAGTAGTGCTTGGAAGAGAATAGTTTGTAGCCTGGGGGATAAACTGATGGTGGAGGAACCAGAGAGCTAGAGAAATGGATCAGGAAACTTCAAATCTGACCATAGACTGGGACAGATGGGAAGCCAGAAAGGTGAAGCTGACGTCTTCAGGGACCCAGCCGCTGAGAGCATTGGATGAACTTTTTTCAAGAGTTTGTCTATGCTATGTCTAGGTGTTTTTTTCTTAATAATTTTTCCTTTTTCAAAATAGTTTGCATATAGTTCTTTGGGATTTTTGGATCTGTGGTTTATTCGTTTTCATTAGTTTTGGAAAATTCTTGATTGTTGATATTTTCAAATATTTTTATCTTGATTCTTGGACTTGAGTTACACATGGGTTAAGCCATTTGATACTGTCCTACATCTTTTTTTTTCTCCTTTTTAAATTCCATTGCTTCATGGACATTTCCCATCTGTTCATGCATGTTATTCATCTTTTCCTCCAGGTCCTTTAATATATTCATTGCTATTTAAAAAAAAAATATTTATTTTTGAGACAGAGCATGAGTGCAGTAGGAGCAGAGATAGAGGGGGACAGAGGATCCAAAGCAGGTCCTGGAGTGACAGCTTCAGCAGTGACAGTAGCAAGCCCAATGTAGGGTTCAAACCCATGAACTGCAAGATCACTACCTGAATCCAACTCAGATGCTCAACTGACTGAGCCACCCCAACGTTGCTAATCATAGTTATTTTTAAATCCCTGTTGGATAGTTTTAACATCTAATTCATCTTTGTGCTTGTTCCTCTTGATTGGTTTAATCATTTGACAATAGTTTCCTTTATCTTGCTTTTTTGTAGGTCTTAGAGTTTTTATCAAATGCTACACATTATGTGTAGAAGATTCAAAGACACTGTGTTAAATAGTATTTTTGCCTCATAGTAGGCATACTTGTCTTCTTTCATGACATTTGTGTGGATTTTCAATATATTCAAGGCCTGAGGCCTACACATTTGTGTAGATTTTCAATCTATTCAAGGCTGAGGTGGATTTTATTTTAGCTGTTGCTGTGGTTACTTTCAGTTGACCACAGGCTTCAAATTACCCCTCTGGTGGCTGCTGTTATTTTGTGTTTAGAGTCAGGCATAGGGTGCTGGTAGGCTTTTCTCAATATTCTTATCCTACCCTACCTGCTTGAGCCACAGAAGGAACCTCTCCCTGTGATGAGGGAGCATGGGGCAAGTCGAGGGCAAACTATAGGGTAACAGCACCCCCCTTCCCCTGCCTCCCACCATGGGACATGTATGATATTTCTTGGACATTCTCAGCTGCCCCCAAATGGGAAAGGACAAAAAACAAATGGTCAAACTGATAAGAGTCTCCACCAGTTTACCAGAAAAAGGCAATCCCATCAATAGGCTAGGAACTCCCTACTGTCTTAATGTTAATGCTTTGTTAGGGTGAAAACCAACTTGAGCTTACCAATAGCTAGGCCTCCAGTAAGTCTTGAGTAAGTCTCTTTGGAACCTCCCTCTTGACTTTATCTCCACCCCTGCCTCCATAAACCACTCATCCCCCCCCCCCCCCCCACCAGTAACAGTGCAGCTCTTTCTGCCCTCTGTCCTGTCCCTGTCACCTTTTTGCACCAAGACCTCTTCAAGAATTCTTCCTTTGTTGTCGGCTCGGGACCCCACGAACCTCACTGTCACCCCAAAACCTCATCACCTATGTTTTTGCCTTTCCCAATGAAAGGTTGCTGTTGCTTGTTAATGGATGTTGGGCTCCTGGTTGGGGCAGAAAGTTTTTGATTGTGTTGGTCCAGCCTCGGCCTTAGGAAGCCCCTGTGTGCCTGAGTCTTGGGGTAGTTTTCTCCGTGGGCATTCCTTCCTCTCTTTCTGGTGGCGGCTACCCTCTGTCTTGTGTCTGTGGTTGGCCTCAAGTAGGAGAAAATTTCTTGTCTCGCTCCTCGCAGGAGCTGACCTTTACTTGGTAACAGTCCAGAAGCCTGGACCCAACAAAAATATTGCCTGCCTCACTTCAGAGACCAGGTTTCTGCCTTTGCCCCTTTATCATAGGTGATGGATATTTGCCTGGACTCTGAGTGTGACAGGTTTTGTTGTCCCTCCTGTAATGCCTTAAGGCTATTGCTTCATAAGAGAAGAGTCCATTGGGTTTTCCATCTGCAGCAGCAGAGATGTGCCCCTGAAGAAGGCTGTCCCTGTACCCAGTCTTTGTCATGAGTGTGAGTACCCAGAAGAGGCTCATAGAACAGGAATTTTGAGTGGAAACCCTCCTTGTGTCTGGGCCTCCTACGCTATTCCAAATGGGTATGCCAGCCCATATTTGCCCTTTATGAATGGGTTACAAATTTGGATAGTTTCTTCTTACCTGTTTTTTTTTTTTTTAAATGTTTGTTTATTTTTGAGACTGAGAGAGACAGAGCATGAACGGGGGAGGGTCAGAGAGAGGGAGACACAGAATCCAAAACAGTCTCCAGGCTCTGAGCTGTCAGCACGGAGCCCGACGTGGGGCTCGAACTCACGGACCGTGAGATCCTGACCTGAGCCGAAGTTGGCCACTCATTGGCCACTCAACCTACTGAGCCACCTAGGTGCCCCACTTCTTACCTGTTTGGATGATGACCACTTGTTTCTGCCTTGCTCAATGAAAGCCTAAACAGTTTATATGTCCAGTCTCTCTTTGGAAATGCTTGTCCCTTTTTGGAATTCAGGTTGCTTCATTGCATTAGGATTTTCGCTCTCTGATTGGCTCAAGCATTGCAAGAATTTTGTAGATCATTTGACTTTGTTGTTGTTAGAGTGGGAGCAATGTTCTTTCATGGCTTTCAACATCTAGTAGAAAAGGGACTGTGAGTTTTTTACTTCATCTATGTGCATATGTATTACCATGCTAATTAAAACAAAATCTTGTGATCAACTAGAAAGCACTAAAAACACTTGAGAAACATAAGCATCCTTTTAATCTTTGCATCTGTAAGATAGTTTAAATACTTGAAAGAAGATTAATAGTGTTAACCTTGAACTTCCCTGAAGCTGTTTCCAAATCCTGAGTCCTGGTATCTTTGAATTCTAATCCGCTATTATCCCAGCTCCCTCCTCTCTCTTTCAGAGGAATCAAATAGGAGGATTGAGGCTGAATATCTCTTGTTACAAATGGGGCAAAAGTTCTAGAAGCTGTGAGCAATGTAGGGGTTGAGAGGGACTATAGCAGCAATTAAAATGGGAACAGTGTGTGGGAAGGGGTAATAGAGAAGTAAGGAACAAAACAAGAGAAAAGTGACTGTTGTGGATAAAAATCAAGCCAGATCTCTATTAGAATCCTATATATTTTGTTAATTTTCTAAAGCTTTTCTCTTGTTAATTGTAAACACTTTTTACTTTTATAATTAACATTGGAAAATTTGAACAGATTCCTGAACCTAGGCAGACAATTTAATCTTCCATGTTACTTGTGAGTTATCTTCCATGTCTTTCTTGTTTTTTTTTTAAATGTTTTTAAAGTTTATTTATTTATTTTTAGAGAGAGAAAGAATGAATAAGCAGGGGAGGGGCAGAGGGAGAGGGAGACAGAGAATCCCAAGCAGGCTGTGTATCATCGGTGCAGAGCCCCGCAAGGGGCTTGATCTCACAAACTGTGAGATCATGACCTAAACCAAAACCAAGAGTTGGATGCTTAACCGACTGAGTCACCCAGGTGCCCCTCTTTGTTTCTTTTTTTAAAGCAAGTATTACACGTTTGAAATTCCTTAGAAGCATGTATTGTGTTGTGTTCCAAAACTAGGGTTTTGTTTCTACTTGGATGTATGAAAAAGACTATTTCTTTGAAACTGAGAAGTACATTTTTTTTCACAATTTAATACATCTAAAATTGTGATGTTTTACAGTTGATGAACCATCATAACTTAATTGGAATTATATATTTTTTCTTAGTAAAAATGTCTAACAATTGATCACACCTTAGGCTTGAGGAAATATATTACATAGGCAATTTCACAGGTTAAGAAACTAATGACCGTCTGATTTTTTTTTTTTTTTTTGGTAGAAGTAGGTGGAACTTTCTTGACCTTTCCCAGATTGATTGACTCACAGGGTGATACATCCCTGTGTTAAAGAAGTTTAAAAACCTTATATTTGAATTGCAAAAAATGAACTGAATTACACAAACATTGAACTGTGGTATAAAATGTAGTGTCTCTCTTTGTATAGATGTATACTGTTTTTATCTTCCCCTCTGGTTTCATTCTAATCATCTGTTTAGAAAGTCATTCATTCATTCACTTTGTTTTCACTCTCCCTATTATTTTCACAGCAACTAGCTGCCTGTATTTATGTTCAGAAAAGGATCCTTCATAGAGAGCTGGTGCTCAAGTGAGCATTTGGTACTGCACTTATCCCTTTTCTTTAAAGGGGACCTGGTCTAGAGGACACCATGGAAATGGTGGCAGAAATTTATTATTTTTTACAATTTAAATTAACAATTTTTTAATGTTTATTATTTTTGAGAGAGAGAGTGCACGAGCACATGAGCAGGGGAGCACAGAAAGAGAGAGAGAGGCAGAGGGAGGGAGAGGGAGACCCAGAACTTGAAGCAGGCTCCAGGCCCTGAGCCTGTCAGCATAGAGTCCAACATGGGGCTTGAACTCAGGAACCATGAGATCATGACCTGAGCAGAAGTTGGACACTCAACCAACTGAGCTGTCCAGGCAGTTTATACCAGGAGAAATTCTATAGTTATTTTATGAGTTCAAGCTTTGTTTATTCTCATGGGGGTGTAGATTATAATTTGTTGTCTTTGCCTCGCAAGAATTCAGTCATCCTGATTACAGTGTCTGTATATAGGGGATGATTAAGCCTTACTCCTCTTTCTGAAATGAATCATGGTGAAATAATCATTAAAAAAAAACACCCTAAGTTATTCATAGCCACTAATAGCTTAAAATTAGAGGCAGAAAATCTTACATTAAATAGTATTCATGACTTTGTCATCAAAAAGTACACTCTGGTCTTTAATAGATTTGTCATTTTCTTTGGTGTTGGTTCATAAATGTATATAACTGGTAGATCAGGTAATTTGGGAAAGTAAATATTTTTTCTCACTATCAACATAGATTACAGAACTGTTATCTGAAGTCCTGTCACTTTTACATAGGAAAATACGGCAAGGTAAAGAAGACCATTTCCTTCCCTACATTGACTTAAAACATATAATTTGTTTTGGTGGCTTTCCTTAGACATATTCTCAATTGTTCACCCTCATATGCTCACTCTTTCCTTCAGTAATGCCCAAATTCTTTGACACGAAGTAGATAAATGAACAAGAGCAATAGAATATAATTCTTCGAGACCAGAATAAGTACAATCAAACCAGAGTTCTGGCACATGTATTGAAATAATTATAAGCAGTCATAACTGACCCTCTTTCACTATCACTTGGGCTCATACTGGGGTATTCTTTATTTGAGAAAATTTAAAAATTTTTTTTAATTTTATTTTTTATTTTTTTTGAATGTGCACAGAGACTCCTTCTAGAGCTTGAAGGGAGAGTATCTTCAACTCTGTGTACTGAATAAAAACCAAAACAACTTAATACCATGTTATTTTAGCACATTGGAATGCAAAGGAAGTTGAAGATGTGCTCTGCCATGCAAATACAAATAAAATGTTGAATGAGCAATGTGACTTTCTGGACTTAAGAAGAGATACACGTTTGGTAAAATTTGGACTTGGGTCTTGGGGGGTGTAGTTTGATTCTTGGCATTAGAGGAGTGAAAAGAGGTTAGAAAGCACCTCATTAGAAAACTCAAGGATATCAGTGAAATCAGGTGAGCTTTGGGTTGGTTGGAAGGGTAAGATTATAAGGAAATGATGTTAAAAAGATTTTAGAGATAAGTAGAAAATCTACAAATTCATAGAAATAAACTTTGCAGCAGAAAAGCTGACTCTCCCTCTGACATTTAATAACTGTGAATTATAAATGTAATTCATACTGAATGCTTAACCTCAATTTTTAAAAAAACAATTTTTTTTTTCTCAACGTTTTTATTTATTTTTGGGACAGAGAGAGACAGAGCATGAACGGGGGAGGGGCAGAGAGAGAGGGAGACACAGAATCGGAAACAGGCTCCAGGCTCCGAGCCATCAGCCCAGAGCCTGATGCGGGGCTCGAACTCACGGACCGCGAGATCGTGACCTGGCTGAAGTCGGACGCTTAACCGACTGCGCCACCCAGGCACCCCTTAACCTCAATTTTTAAAACAATGTTTTACTTAAACATCTTTTTAATGTTTATTTTTTTGAGACAGAGAGCATTAGTGGGAGACGGGCAGAGAGAGAGGGAGACACAGAATCTGAAGCAGGCTCCGGGCTCTGAGCTGTCAGCACAGAGCCTGATGCAGGACTGGAACTCAGGAGCCGTGAGAGCCAAAGTCGGACACTGAACTGACTGAGCCACACAGGCGCCCCAACAATGTTTTATTTTTTTAAAGTTTATTTATTTTGAGAGAGAGTGTGAGCGTGTGAGAGAGTGGGGGAGGGGCAGAGAGAGAGAACCCAAAGCAGGCTTTGTGCTGTCAGTGCAGAGCCTTACATGGGGTTTGAACCCACAAAACATGAGCACATGAGTGGAGCCGAACTCAGTGAGCCACCCAGGTGTCCCTTCAGTTGTTTTTTTTGTTAAAGAAATAAGAAATGGAAACCAGGAAGAACTGAGCCATAGAGATGTTCGATGTGTATGAAATGGTCTTGGGGGGTAAGGTGTGTTTTTAAAGAAATTCAAATGATAATATGCATTAAAACATGATAACACAAGGGTGGAAAGTATTTAAAAGCCTAATCACTATATGTTATGCAACAATTTCAGTATTTCTTAAATGCTTAAGACTATATTAAAAATAAATTACAAAGTTCTATGGCTTCAGTGTGGGTACATTCACAGAAGGAAAATAAAGCCCTTTGTAAAATATGGAAACCATCTTGAGTTAAACAAATGCCAGAAGAAATTATAATTGTAGAAATGAGATGTCGACTATCGTTATTACAGTGGCTGTGTTGTTTCCAATAACAATTTGGCATTTTATTTAGTCTGTAACAATCTACAATTGAAATATAAAATAAAGATTTTTCTTTTATTTCCTTCAGAAGTTCTGTGCCAAGCTAAGCAGAACTGAATGAAACATCTGTGGATGATTAAAACAAGCTTTCCTATGAGGTTTTGAATAGAAAGTAAACATGGATTTTATCCATAGTCAACAGCATTTACAAATGTAAAGGGAGGAAGCTACTGAGTTTTTGAAGAATGAGCTGTTAGAGAGGAAATAGAAGTATGGAACGGCATATGGCGATAATTAGTTCCATATGGTGAAAGGCTTCTATTAAAAAAAAAAAAAAACTGACAGTGAACTGCTCTGGTTGGGTGATATTTTATTGAAGCAATTTTTGTGTCTTATTTCCTATCTTTGTCGTCTTAGAATAGTCCCATCTCACGAAACTGATTAAATGTGACGAACACGTGTGAGGGATTTGGTTGTGAGAGTCATGTTGTTCGTGAGTGAGAAGCCCCATATTGGGGGTTACCCAGATTGGTGAAACTCCCTGCTGGACACCCACCCATCTTTCCTACTTGGGATTTTCACTTGTTCAATTTTCCCTGCTTAACTGTACTTTGGGACAGTCCTAGTTTGCTAACTTTTTGAGACTGTTTTTTGTAGTGCTTAGAACCCTGGCTTTGGTGCATCTACACGGATTTGAATTTCTTCCCCCCATTCGCTAGCTGTGTCAACTTGGGGAATGACTTAACCTTTCTATGCCTGTTTTTCTCATCTGTACATGGGGATAACAATAATACCTGCATTGGGTATCGAATAACCTAACGGTAAAATTGTTGTATGGATTAGCATGAACTAATACATATAAAAACTGTGCACCAATGTCACTTGGACTCCATGCTAGATGTATGGAGTCAGAATCCCTATATCTTTTTTTTTAATCATGGGCCACTTACCAGTAAACAATTTTTATCATTTGTCTTCACTATAGGCTTGTTCATATAGTTAGGAATTTATAGGCATTTTTGTTGTAATATAGGATACACATTTTATAGCATACACAAATTATATTTTCTAAAAGAGTGAGATAATAAATCTAAAAAGTCTGAACATCTTTTTTCTAATGACATTGGTTTCGGATTCAGACAGAGCCCACTGGTTTAGAATGTATTTGTTGAGGGAAACAAATGTGAAAAAGAGTAGTACTGAGTTCAACTCATCACAATCTTCAGGCCACCATGACAAACAACAGTAGCAACCCCCCAGAGCTTTGGTAGTCAGTGTCTGTTCCTGTGCATGTGCCAAGGCCAAATATGAAATCCTATTCCCAGTGCCCTATGTTTTGCATTTCAACAATATTTTTGTTTACTTTTGTCTCTTTGTTCTTTGTACTTTCTAATATTGCCAAACAACTCACTTTAGCAATTGTGACCTTGACAGCATCGATCCTCTGTTCTTGGCCACAAATGTCTTTAGCTTTCAAAAAGATGAAGTAAGCTCTTTGTTTTTAATTGTTGACGAAGGTTTCTTCACTTTGACCTTATTTCACTTTTTTTCCCCATTGGCGGGCGGTTGCTGCAGCTTTCTTAGTTCTGGGTCACTGGCAATTCTGCCTCAGTTATGCTGCATCAACACACAGAGGTGTTAATCTTCTTTTGTTTCCTCTAGCAGCCTTTCTCTAGCTTTATAATTATCCAAGGTGGTAATAGCTCTTAAGAACACACACTGTCAACCTTGAAATCAAGTGGATTTTAGCTGAAAACTCAGGCAAGGTCTTAAAGATATTGTTTCTCTCAGCTATGAATAGTAAAGGAAAATTTGAAGATGACAGTCTTTGCGTGTAATGATATTTAGATGATGGATTCCTATTACCCTGCATAATATGGGGCGTTGACATTTTATTCAAACATGTAATCCTTGTCATTCAGTGTGAGAAGGGGAGAGATTGCTATCTGGAGTAGGGACAACACAGGATAGCACTATAGAAAAATGACATAAAGCCAAAAGTAATAGCAATAGTCATTTTTTATTTCTTGCCATGTTGTTTTTAAAATTGACATCATGTCCCATGATGTTCTCTTCATGATTTCAAGGGGCTGCAGTGGTTCTGAGCACTGTTTGGGCCACATTATATTACATAAATACGTTAAGTACACATTAACGTTGATTATATATGGTTATTGAAACAAAGTATTTGATTTATGTCCTTAGAATTATATCTTGTAATCAGAAAAACTTGTTGGATTACTGATAAGCTTCCATTGGGTTATAATGCATACTATTTTACACTGTTAATGTGTTGAAGATAGAAATTATTCCTACCTCAAAGACACCAACTTAATGGTAAATATTCAAGAACATTCTGGTGGGACAAACAGCCATTAAACTAGAGAGACTGTAGAAGAGGGTTATTGTTTAATTTGAATATACCATATGTACTCTACACTGAGTTCATAATTTGAGTACAATAAAGTACACAAAAAATATAGAGAACTCAATCTTTGAGGATTCTTGTAGGAACATGGTAACAGCTTAGAACTTAAATGTCCCCACCTTCCTTCCTGAAAATCATACAAGGAGATAGTAATATACAGAAGGAGAAGGGGACCCTGGAACTGAGGGATGTAGAGTCAACCATTGAAGATCTGTGTGGAGGACCATCCCACACAGAAATAATGGTAGTTGCAAAGGCTCTGGGGTAGAAATGAGATTGTGTGCTGGCAGAACAAAAAGAAAACCTGTGGGGCTTGATCAAAGTGAAAAATGGGGGGGCGCCTGGGTGGCGCAGTCGGTTAAGCGTCCGACTTCGGCCAGGTCACGATCTCGCGGTCCGTGAGTTCGAGCCCCGCGTCAGGCTCTGGGCTGATGGCTTGGAGCCTGGAGCCTGTTTCCGATTCTGTGTCTCCCTCTCTCTCTGCCCCTCCCCCGTTCATGCTCTGTCTCTCTCTGTCCCAAAAATAAATAAACGTTGAAAAAAAAATTCAAAGTGAAAAATGGGGAGAATGGAAGGAAATGAGGGTGAAGAAGTAGGCAGGAGTCTGAACACGAAGGCTTTTCAGGCTGACGTTAGGAATTTAGATATTATAATGCAATAGACAACTACTGAAGCATTTTAAGCAGAAGAATGCTGTGTTTTGATTTATTTAAAAGATCCCTTAGTTATTGGAACAACTGCTCAAATTTGAATAAAGTATGTAGAAATTTGAATAAAATATGTAGACTGTTAATGTAAGAGAAAGTTCTCATTTTTAGGAAATATACCTGGGAATATTTAGGGGTAAAAGGGTAGGTATCTCAAATGTTCCAGAAAAAGGTGTGTGTGGATAGAAAAAAAAGAGAATGATAAATGTGATAAATGTTAACTTCTTAGGAATTTGGGGGAAGGGTACACAGAGATGCTTTGTTCTATTCCTGTTCTAGTCTTGCAACTTTTTTGTAAGACGGAAACGATTGCAAAATAAAAAGGAAAAAAAATCATACTGGCCTGTTTGAGGAATGATTTATAGGTGAGCAAATGTGAGAGCAGGACAACCAGTTAGAGAATGATTATAGTGGCCTAGGGGAGCAGTGATAGTGGCTGGGATTGAGGCAGCAGCAATGAAAGTAGAGAAAAATGGTCAGATTGAAGATACATACTGTTGGTTGGACTTGCTTATGAGTATATGTGAATATGTGATTGGTGAAGAAAGAAAGTAATATATGACTTTGGGTTTCTTGGCTATGGTGATTTTATTTGCTGAGATAAGAAGACTGAAGTTCAGATAACAGAAAATGCTGTTTTGACCATTCAAGGTTTTGGGTAAATACCAAGGAGCACAATTTCTAGATTGTAAAGTAAGAGTATGGTTACCTTTGTAAGAAACTGTCAAGTTGTTTTCCAAAGTGGCTGAGCCATTTCACAGTTTGATCAGTAATGTATGAAAGTTGCCGTTCTGTATCCTCACCAGCGTTTGGTGGTATCTGTCTTCAGGATTTTGGCTATTCTAAGAGGCATGTAGTGGTTATCTCATTTTTCATTTTATTTCAAGTCCCTGATGACTTATAATGTATAACATGTTTTCACATGCCTGTTTGCCATCTTATATCTCATTTGATGAGGTGTCAAGGTCTTAGGTCCATTTTTAAATCAGGTTGCTCATTTTCTTGCAGTTGACTTTTCAAGGGTATCCAGAAAATTTTTGGGTAACAGTTGTTCATCAAATGTGTTTTCTGCAATTATTTTCTCCCAGTCTGTGGAGTTTGTTTTATAATTTTTTTTTTGATATCCTTTTTCACAGAGCAGAAGTTTTCACTTTAATTTAGTTCAGCATATTCATCATTTCTTTCAGGGATTGTATTTTAGGTGTAGTTGAGGTAAAAAGGCATCTCCATACTAAAGGTCCTCTAGATTTTCTCCTATGTTATTTTCTAGGAGTTTTATAGTTTGGCATTTTACCTGAAGATTATGATCTATCTTGAATTAATTTTTGTAGAGGGTTTAAGGTCTATGTCTGTATTCTTTTCTTTTCTCTTTTCTTTTCTTTTCTTTTCTTTTCTTTTCTTTTCTTTTCTTTTCTTTTCTTTTCTTTTCTTTTCTTTTCTTTTTTCTTTTCTTTCCATGTGGATGCCCAGTTGTTTGGGCACCACTTGTTAAAGAGACTATCTTTGTACTATTAGGTTGACTTTGCTCTTTTGTCAAGCATCAATTGACTATAATTATGTGGGGTTATTTTGGAATTCTTTTTGTTGCATGATCTATTTTTCTATTTTTTTGCCTATACCAGAATGTCTTGATTACTATAGCTTTATAATAAGTCTTAAAGTCTGGTAACATTAGTCCCTCAAATTTGTTCTTCCCTTGAAATACTTCAGTTGTTCATTCTGGTTTTTTTTGTTTGTTTGTTTTTGCCTCTCCATATGCATGTGAGAATCACTTTATTTATATCCATAAAATAACTTGCTTCTTTCACTTAGTAATACACATTGGGAATGCATTGAATGTATACACCAAGTTGGGAAGAACTGACATATTGACAATAGTGAGTTTCCCTATCCATGAACATGGAATATCTTTCCATTTGAGACCTTCTTTGATTTTGAATGCAACATTTTTGTGGGATGATTCTTAGAAGTGTATTACTGGACAAAAGGTATACATATTTGAAACTTTGATAAAAATCACGAGATTTCAACTCCCTTATGATCCAGTAATTGCACTACTAGGTATTTACCCAAAGGATACAAAAATAAAGATTTGAAGGGGTACATGCACCCTGATGTTTGTAACAGCATTATCAGCAATAGCCAAGCTATGGAGAGAGCCCAAATATCTGTCAACTGATAAATGGATAGAGAAGTGCTGTATATCTATCTATCTCTATCTCTATCTATCTATTTATCTATCCATCTATCTATATCAGTAGATAGGGTTTATATCTATATCTATCTCTATCTATTAGTAGATAGAGATAGATATAGATATAAACACCAAAATTGGAATATTACCCAGCCATAGAAAGAAATCTTGCCATTGGCACTGATGTGGATGGAGCTGGAATGCATTACGTGAAGTGAAATAAGTCAGAGAAAGACAAATATCATATGATTTTGCTCGTGGAATTGAAGAAGCAAAACAGTTGAATATATGTGTAGTAGGGAAAGAGAAGAGAGTGATAAAAACCACAAGAACCTTAACAATAGAGAGCAAACTGAGGGTTGACTGAGGCAGGTGGGTAGGGGATGGACTAGATGGATGATGGGGATTAAGGAGGACACTTATTAAGATGAGCTCTGGGTATTGTATGTAAGTGATGAATCAGTGAATTCTACTCCTGAAACCAATATTGTATTGTATGTTAACTAACTAGAATTCAAATAAAAATTTGAAAAGAAAAAAATTTTCCTCTAAAAAGATTCTACAAGTTTAAAATTCTTTGAAGCATATAAGAAGTTGCCTTTTGTCTACATACTTACCTGTGCTGGATGTTAATCATTTTTGCCAATCTGTTAAACCAACAAAAAAACCCCACATCATTTCATTGTTTTAATTTCCATTTCTTTTGCTTCTCACATGCTTATTTGCCATTTGTATCATTTTCCCTAATTTCCTGTTATTTGCCTTTGAATTTTATTGCCCTGAAACAGTTTACATAACAAGGCTTATTAAAATTTGTCATTTGCATTCTCTGGCAGGTCCATGTCCTTACTCATCTTTATTTTTTCACATCTGTATTAGTTTCTTATTGCTGCTAAACAAGTTAGCAAAAATTCGCTGGCTTAAACGGTAAGTTTTTTTCCCTTATAATTCTAGAGATTGGTCCTAAAATCAAGGTGTTAGCAGGGCTGGGAAGGGCTCTCAGAAGGAATGAATCCATTTCCTTTCCTCTTCCACCTTGAAGGTGCTGCCTGAATTCCTTGGCTCTTGGTCCCTTCATCTTCAGCAGTATAGCATATTCAAATCTGTCTCTTTCTCTGAATTTACTAACACTCCTGCCTCCCTCTTATAAAGACTTCTGTGATCACACTGGGTCCACCTAGATAATCCAGGATAATCTTCCCAGGTCAAGATTTTTGATTACTTCTGCAAAGTCCCTTTTGTCATAAAAAGTAACATGTTCACATGTTCCAGGGAATGAGGACTGGGCATTTTGGGCTAGGGGTGAAGGCATTAATTATTCACCTTATATACCATCTAATACATGATATATTTTACTTAATTACTCTATTGTCTGTGTTCTCCACCCCCTGCCCCCATCACCACTAGAATGTGCACTCCATGAGGGTATGGATTTTTTTTTGGCTTGGTTTATTGTTTGAATTCCTATCATTAAGAATAGTGCCTTCTGTATTAGGTGTTCAACTGATATTTTGGAATGGATAGAAGAAAGAATAATAAATAAATAAATGAATGAAGGAAGGAAGGAAAATTGCTTTTTTGGAGTTAGATATTAAACTACCATTTCTCTTTATTTTGTGGTTATTCTTATGTTTATGTTTTATCTATTTTCTTGCATTAATTTGGGTCCTTTTTATTAGAAATCATACAGTTAATTTTTTGTTTATTTGAACTTCGTTTAAAATTTCTGTCATATTGTGAGTATGGCTTCATTCTCACTGATGTGTTCATTTGGGTTTTCTTATTTCCTTAGATATACTTGACAGAGATTGTTTCTGTGGTCTTGGAGAGTATTGCAACTGACCCCTAGATAACTTTTAAAATAGAAGCCTGCCTTTCAGGCAGAAGCTTTTGAGATAAGTTAGTGGGTCTCCATGGAAATTTTCGGTGTTTATGTCTGCTGACTCCCCGCTGGGCCCAGGTGGGTTAGCCATGTGAGTCTGCATGAGCCCTTTAATAACTGTCTCTTAATTTACTATAGAACTGTGGGTCTTGTGAATGTAAGCCCTGTTGGCTTTCAAAATTAGTGAGTGTGGGGGCCTATCTCTCAGACGGAAATCTTAAAGGTTGAGGCACAAGATGTAGAGTCCAAATCCTTTGCTCCTCAGGGAGAAGCTGGGACTTGTGTATTTCTTCCCAGTTATGTGTCTCCATGCTGGGGTGAGGTTTATGGCAAGGTTACATCTCAGCCTCTCTTAACCTGCTTCAACATGTATTTTCTCATTTGCCTGATGTTTAGGAGTCATTCAGTTAGTTTCTCAGAATTGCTCTATGCGTAGCTATTGATTTGGTGTGTCTGTGGGAGAAAGTAAGTTCAGGAACTTCCTCTGTTGACATTTTGAAACCATACCCAGTCAATTTAGTTTCTCTTTTTACAACTCCGGCTCTTAGTTTCATGGACCTTTTCTGTAGTTATGGTCTCTATTTCACTTATTTCTGCTCAGATATTTCTTTTTTCCTTCCTTCTGCCAACTCTAGACTTAGTTTGTTCTTTTTCTAGTTTCTTGAGGTGTAAAGTTAGGATGTTAGTGACTTTCCTTCTTTCTTTAAAGTAGGCATTTATTGCTATAAACTTTACGCTTATAGCTGCTTGGCTGCTTTCCATAGGTTTTGGTATATTGTATTTCTATTTTTAAAAAGAATTTCCCTTTCAATTTCTTTTTTTTTTTTTACCTATTGATAGTTCAGGAGTATGTTGCTTAATCTCCACATGTGTGTGAATTTTCCAGCTTTTGTTACTCAGGTATAGTGCTATACCATTGTGGTCGGATAAGATAGTTGGGATGATAAAAGTCTTTTAAAAAAGTATTTTTTTCATGTTTGTTTATTTTTGAGAGGAAGAGACAGAGTGTGAGTTGGGAGGGGGAAAAAGAGAGAGAGGGAGACACAGAATCCGAAGCAGGCTCCAGGCTCCGAGCTGTCAGCACAGAGTCTGACACAGGGCTCAAACTCCTGAACGGTGAGACAATGACCTGAGCTGAATTCAGATGCTTAACCAACTGAGCCACCCAGGCACCCTAGTATCATAACAATCTTAAATTTGCTGAGGCTTATTTTGTAATGTAACATAGGATTTATCCTGGAGAATGTTCTAAGGGCATGTGAGAAGAATGTGTTTTCTGCTGCTGTTGGATGTCTTGTTCTATATATTATTACTCCATTTGGTCTAAAGTGTTGTCTAACTTGGCTTTGTTCATTTTCTTTCTGGATGATCTATCCGTTATTGAAAGTAGGATATTGAAGTTCCCTATTATATTGTCTATTTCTCCTTTTGAATCTATTAGTATTGGCTAAATATTTTCAGGTAGTCTGACTTGGGTTTTGTACATATTTACAATTATTACATATTGTTGATGAATTGATCCCTGTATCATTATTTAATGACTTTCTTTGTCTCTTTTCATCATTTTTGGCTTAAAATCTATTATGTCTTAGGGGTGCTTGGGGGACTAAGTTGGTTAGGTGTCCAACTCTTAATTTAAGCTCTAGTCATGATCTCACAGTTGGTGAGTTGGAACACTGCATCCAGCTCTGCATTGGCAGCAAGGATCCTGCTTGGAATTCTTTCTCTCTTTCCCACTCCTGCTTGCACTCTCTCTCTCAAATAAATAAAAAAACTAAAAAAAAAATCTATTCTGTCTTAAATAAGTACAACTACTCTTTCTCTCTTTTGGCTTTCCCTTTCATTGAATATCTTTCCCCATCACTTCACTTTGAGCATATGGATGTCCTTAAAAGCCAAAGTGAGTGTTTTGTAGGCAGGTGATGGTTGGGTCTTTTTGTTGTTGTTGTTGTTGTTGTTTTTAAATCCAGCCACTCTATGCTTTTTGATAGAATTTAGATTTAGATTTACATTTACATTTAGAATAATTATTGATAGTAAGGACTTACTGATGCCATTTTAATGTTTTTTGACTGTTTCATAGTTCTCTTTTTCCTTCCTCTCTTGCTGATGCCTTTTGTGAATTGATGATTTTCTCAAGTGGTGTGCTTTCATTCTCTTCTGTTCCCCTTTTGTGAATCCGCTGTAGGTTTTTGATTTGTGGTTACCATGGGACTTAAATTGTTCCAGCTCTATGATGTGTTACTTATTTTAAACTGATAATAGTTAAACTTTGATCACATACAAAAACTCTACCTTTTTACTTTCCCCCATTATTTTGATGTCACAATTTATATCTTTTTATATTGTATTTATATATATTGTACATATATTATATATATTGTATATATATATTTTTATATTGTGTTTTTTATTAATAAATTATTTTAGCTGTAAATACTCTTTAACCTTTATACTAGAGTTGAGTAGTTAACACACCAACATATTCTAGTATTAGAGTATTCTCAATTTGACTGTATACTTTAACCAGTGTATTATTTTTATGTTACTGGTTAGTGTTCTTGCATTTCAGCTTGAGGAACTTCTTGCTTTCTTGTAAGTCATTGGTAAATATATCCTCAGCATTTGTTTGTTGGAGAAAGTCTTTATCATCCCTTCATTTCTAAAAGATAACTCTGCCAATAAAGTATTCTTGCTTGGCATTTTTTTCTTTTAGCCTTTTGAAAGTACCCTTCCATGCTGTTGGCCTGTGAGGTTTCTGCTTCACTGGGGGTTCCCTTCTAAGTTACAAACTTCTTTTGTCTTGCTGCTTTTTGGATTCTGTTTTTGCCTTTGATTTTTGAAATCTTCATTTAATAAGTCTTGGAGAGGATCTCTTTAAATTGTTTGGAGACCAATGAGCTTCATGAAATTGAAGCTCAAAATTTCTTTGCAGGTTTGGGAAATTGTCAGCCATTATTTCTCTAAATAAGCTTTCTTCCCTGTTCGCTCTCTTTTCTTGAACTTGAGTAATTCACACAGTGATTTATCCCATAGATCATCTAGGCTTTTATCATTCCTTGTCATTTTTTTTCTTCTCTTCTGACTAATTTCACAGTTCCTGTGTTCTGTCTCACAGATTCTTTCTTTTGCTGGATGCATCCTACTGTTGATGGTCTCTATTGCATTTTTCACTTGATTCATTGTGTTTATTAGCTTTAGAATTTCTATTTGGCTTTTGATTGCTTTGTTAAACTTTTCAATTTGTTCATGTATCATTTTCCTGATTTTATTCATTATCTTTCTGTGTTTTCTTGTAGCTCATGGAGTTTCCTTAGAACAGCTATTGTGAATTCTTTATCAGGTAAATCACTAATCTTCATAACTGTGGGATTAGTTACTAGAAGATGATTGTGATCCTTTGTTGATGTTATATTTACCTGATTTTTCATGTTTCTTTAAATTTTTTTTAATGTTTATTTTTGAGAGAGACAGAGAGAGAGAGTATGTGAGCAGGGAAGGGTCAAAGAGGGAGAAGCAGAATCTGAAGCAGGCTCCAGGCTCCAAGCTGTCAGCACAGAGCCCAACGTGGGGCTGGAAGTCATGAACCAGGTGATCATGCCCTGGGCTAAAGTCTGACACCAACAGACTGAACCACCCAGGTGCCCCTAATTTTTCATGTTTCTTGAGGTGTGTATTACTTACTTCTCATTTGAGGTAGCAGTCACCTCTTCCAATTTTACTAATTGCCTTCAGGAGAGAAATACTTTGTCAGTTCTGCTAGTGATTTGAGGGTTTCTCAGACCCTCTGTGGATATACCTGTTGCACACTTCTGGGTTCCTCTTGGCAGAATACTTCTCTTAATCATGCAAGGCATTAGGCTCTGTGCTGATCAACCTTCCTTTTGTTTTTCAAAAGGTAGTGCTAAAGCTTAAATTTGTGGTCTCTCCATGGCTGACAGATTTGAGCTGAGTTTCTTTACAATCACTAGCCATCTTCTAAAGCTTGCTCTCACTACTGCAACTGAAAGAGTGCACACGGACCTGGCCACAGAGTTGGGGTGTGTGTGGGTGAGGTACACTGAGTGCTGGCAGTGCCTGTGGGCCACTTGGAAGGGATCCACAAGTAATGATTTCCCAGAAGATCATGGGGAGGCTTCTTGAGGAACTCCACAATGCAGTTGATAGCGTTCATGTCCCTTTATTGTTTTATTAGTGTCCCATCATGCTCTTGTAGCCCCATTTTGCCTCCCAGTCATGCAGCTCATAATTTAGTATTCTGGAAGGGGGAAGAGAGATATAAGCCTTTTTGGCATTGTCCCACACAGCTAGGGAAGCTGGGTGCTCACTTACATGTTTTCGCTTTCTACGGCAAGAGAAATCAGAAGCTGAGAAGATCTCTCTTGGCTGTGCTGCCTTGTGAGGGGGTGGTGCAGGTAAAGTCAAACTGTTCTTTCTCTAATGCATCGAAACTAATACTTTTTTGTTTCCAGCAGTGTACTGGAACTTCTTTTCTAGAAACCAGAATGTCTGCAAAGGGTTTCTTGCCCATGGGTGATAGTCTAGGACAGTGTTTTCCAGGGGCTCCCAGATAATGGCTACAAAGGGCTGGAGCTGGTTCACAGGCTATAACCAGGACTGAGGTGCATATTATTCTATGCATGAGTGGGTGAGACTGCTCTTGGGTCCCTTGAGTACTGGATCCTGTAGCTCCCACAAGGCACTTTTTTCTACAGATGGGTGCTGAATTACATCATTGGGGAGGGGGTACAAAATGAGGGAAGTCTTAGGCCATGGTAATGACATCACTCCTCATATCACATTTTGATGTGTGGTATTCTTTTTAATGTTTATTTTTGAGAGAGAGCGAGAGATAGCATGAGCGGGGGTGGGGCAGAGAAAGGGGGACGGAGGATCCGAAGTGGGCTCTGTGTTGACAGCAGAGAGCCTGACGCGGGGCTCGAACTCCTAAGCTGTGGGATGATGACCTGAGTCAAATGAGTTGGATGCCTAACCAACTGAGCCACCCAGGTGGCTCACCCTGTGTGGTATTCTTATCGTCATTCATTTCCTTTAAGAAACTTTTTATTATGAAAAACTTTAATCATGCACAGAAGTAGAAAGACTAGAATAATGAAGCCCTTAGTTGTATACCACCAATTTCAACAAATATGGCCAATCTTGTTGATCCATACCATACACCCCCCACACTTCAGGGTTATTTTAAAGCAAAGCCAGACATAATATTATAAATCTTTCTATTTGCATTTGTAACAGATTTGGACTCCTAAATAAACATCATTATCTCCAAATGGAAAGGTAACAAATTATTCATATCCTTTCATAGCCAGTCAATGTTTAAATTTTCTTTACTTAAGTCTGTGAATATTTCTTCACAGTTGGTTTGTTTGAATCAGCAAACAAATAAGACCCATGCATGGCATCTGGGCTGATGCGTGTCTTTTTTATTTTATTTTGTTTTATTAAAAATTTTTTTTTGATGTTTATTCATTTTTGAGAGACAGAACAGAGTATGAGCTGGGGAGGGGCAGAAAGAGAGGGAGACAGAATACAAGGCAGGCTCCAGGCTCTGAGCTGTCAGCACAGAGTCCAATGTGGAGCTCGAACTCACTGACCGTGAGATTATGACCTGAGCCGAAGTCAGATGCTTAACTGACTGAGCCACCCAGGCACCCCTGATATGTGTCTTTTGGTCTGTACTGGTCCTTTATCCTCCTCCTCCTCGTTTGGTTTTTATTTTTTAGTAAAGAAATGGGCATTTAAAAAAATGTTTTAATTATTTTTGAGAGAGCATGAATGGGGGAGGGGCAGAGAGAGTGGGGAGGGGACAGAGAATCTGAAGCGAGTTCTGTGCTGACAGCAGTGAGCACAATATGAGGCTTGAACTCACGAACCATGAGATCATGACCTGAGTCAAACTCGGATGCTCAACTGACCAGGCACCCCTGGGCATTTTTTATTTAAAATTTGGCTGATGTTTACTCACATGGTATTGTTTCACATGTTCATCTATCTCTGCTTATTTCCTGTCATCTGGTGGTTACAACCAAAAAGTTGATCAGGTTTAGGTGTGGATTTAATAATTTTGGCAAGAATCTCTCATAGGTGGAACTGCGTGCCCTTCCTATTATCCTATAAAGAGACCCATAATGTCTGACTGTTTGTCTAGCAATATTAAGATTAATCACTGACCACAAGTGTTTTCAGTCTGTTCCATCATTATAGGGTTTCTTATTTGTTGTATCTAATGTTTCTAATAGCCATCTATGATCAGTCTCCAGATAAATTATTTCATCAGGAGTTACAAAGTGGTTTCAATTCTATTATTTCTTTATATCAACTAAACGTTTCTGAAAGAGATTTTGTAGAAATAATAGGATAAATTCGTGAATCTTTTATTTACCATTTTTCAAAATGGGTTGGTGTTCTAGAAACCTCCAACAGTGACTACTTTTAAAGTATTACTACAAGTGGATAGATCTTAAGATATTTGCTATGTTTTAATCCATTGTAGTCCTTACTTTTTCAGTGTTCATATTGTTTTACTCCTCTTTGGCCACTGGGATTTTGCAGTGATTCCTAGGGTCCTGTTCATGTGGTACTTGTAGTTTTTGATAACTTTTTTGTTTTAAGGGACAAGATTTCCCAGGCTGACCTTGGAGCAAATGCCTGCCCCAGATCTGGAATCTGTCATTCTTCCAGGAATTCAGGTTCTTTCTAGTGGGAACCATTGTTTCGTCATGGTCTGTAATTTTATTCTTAAATGTTGAGTTATTCAGAAGAGTGTTTCATTTATTTATTTAAAAATTTTTTTTTAACGTTTTATTTATTTTTGAGACAGAGAGAGACAGAGCATGAACGGGGGAGGGGCAGAGAGAGAGGGAGACACAGAATCGGAAGCAGGCTCCAGGCTCTGAGCCATCAGCCCAAAGCCCGACGCGGGGCTCGAACTCACGGACCCGCGAGATCGCGACCTGAGCCGCAGTCGGCCACTCAACCGACTGAGCCACCCAGGCACCCCTAGAAGAGTGTTTTAAAATTACTAGGTGGTTAGTTTTTGGCTTTCTTTTTGTTAATTTTTTCATTTCCTTATAACCACAGAATGTAACTCTATGGTTATTTTTTAAATTTTACCATTGATTAATTAAAAATGTTACATGAACATTTGAAAAGAATATTATGGAGATAATAAATAGCTTCTTAAATTGTTATTCATACACATTATTTTGATTTACTTATCCATAGGTTTTTAAGAGGGCTATATTGAAAAACAAGTGCTATCATAGGGGTTTGTTAATTCTTTCATTTCTGAAAACATACTTAAGTTATTTTGAAGCATTGTGCTCTAGTATGTGTAACATTAGTGTCTAGTTAGAAAATCTAATTCTTATTTAGATTTAAGGATGGGTAAATTGAAACAATTCAAGATTAAATTTTCTTTTTATCAAAGATTAGACTGCACACAGAGCAAAGTATCTGGATTTTGTTGGTAGCTCCAGGAGGAGTTGACAATGTCATATTGAGGGAATTGCGGTGCTAGTTAATGTATCCAAGAACTTGATAACATGGCAAAATACAAATAGTTGAGCAAATAGAAATTGAACAGTGGTCAGTATAATTCTCATCAGTTGCACACATTTTGTTTTTGGGAGGAGGGTATATGAACCAAGGAGCTTTATTTACACAGTAAAAGTAATAAACAGATTCCGGAGACGTTAGAGCAGCTCTAGTTCAAGAGAGTCATGTTCTGTGTGAGAGGCAGCTGGGGTTAGGAGGGGAGTGACACAGATCTAGCACCTTCCGCACACGATCACTCTGACCTGGGCAGGGGCCTGACGCAATACGAATCGCTCTGGCCACCAAACTTCCTGATTCTCTGTAACACCCACACTATTTGGTTTGGGAAAGCATGCTTACAGCCTGGGAAGCAGCCTACAAGGTGTCACAGAGCCCCCAGGGCGTTTTTCCCATTGCACTGATAACACAATTTGCAAAAAGCCTATCTAAGCTATATGACCTCTGCTGTGATCGGGAATGGTTTTTTAAATTTGTTTTTAATCATTTTTGCTTCTTTTCTCTCTCTCTGTCTCTCTCTTTTTTTAAAATGTTTATTTACTTTTGAGAAAGAGAGAGAGAGCGGGGAAGGGGCAGAGAGAGAGAAGGAGACACAATCCAAATCAGGTTCCAGGCTCTGAGCTGTCAGCACAGACCCTCATGTGGGGCTCAAAGTCAGGAACTGCGAGATCATGACCTGAGCCAAAGTCAGACGTTCAAACGACTGAGCCACCCAGGCGCCCCAGCTTCTTTTCTCTTTAAAGAGGCATGGTTTTCTCTGACTGGAGCCAACTGCAGAGGGTTGACCCACTGTGTAGATATGGCAAAATGCAGCATCAGTGGCTACAAAGGGAGCAGAGTGTCTGGGCCACACCAGCCATGGCCTGGCTGGGTAGATCCCTGGCACTTGGAGGGACTCTGCTCACATCCCAGGGCCCAGGCCTGAAGCGTACTGTACACATTTTCTTTTATTATTGCTTCTGGGTAAACTGGCTCCTCAAGAAAACAAAGATATTTGTAGAATGTGGGCACAAGAAGGATGCCTGTTAGTTGTGCCTTTTCCTTTTCTGCAGTGCTGTGAACTTAAGAGTATCGGTATTAAGAAAACCTAGTGTATGACCTGAACACCCCATAGTAAGGCAGCTTCATTTCTGCTAAGATGGGCCGTGTGACAGGTGATGTTCATATGACATTTCCACACACTAGGCTGTGGTCTAGCCAAGACAGCCTGCCACCTATCTGTCTTCTTGCATTTCAACTGTTTAAAAATACAATTTCACACATTCTTTCATTTTATTCATGAAATGCTATGCTTCAAACCCAGGGGCCTCCCTGCCAGGTGGAGCTATAATTATGCCTGGGCAGTCTGCAGCTGTGCTTAGTTATAAAGTTTTAACTAAAGAAAAAAAATAAAATAGAACTTGAGTTACTTTTTTGCATCTCCTAATATTTCCCCAAGTTAGTACATTTATATGACAATTAAATCATTTGTAAAGAAATTAATGACATTTACTTTTTTTGGGGGGGGGTGTGGGGGGGGCTAGGACGTTGAAAACCCGGTGTTAAAAATGACCAAATTTTTGGTTCTCTTTCAGCAAAAGCAATCTCAAAATTACTACCCCCCCACCTTTTTTTTTTTTTTGGTTTGTTTTTGGTTTTTTTTGAAAACCATAAACCCATGTATTTCTTGACTCCTATTTTTTCCCCCTCCCACTATCCCTGATGTATTTGCAAATCCACTGGCTCTGATTTTTAGATGGATGCAGGATGCAGCCACTTGTCACCCGATGACAACTATAGCCTGTCTTAAAGCTGCATCCTCTCTTGCGAGGACTGTGCAAAAGCTTTTCTATATAGGCTCCTGTTCGCCTTCCATAACATACTCTGTTTTCGGGCCAAATGTTTCTTAAAAAGGTAGATGGCGCTATGCTTTGCCTCTCTTCAAAACCTCTTTTGTTACCTTCTCTCACTAGGAATAAAAGTAAAGTTGTTGCCACAGCCCACTAGCCCTCACCTTGTCTGGAGTGCTCTCTTTGCTGTCAACTCTTCCTCTTTTCACTGTCTCTGCCACAGCTGTCCTGGCCTCCCTGCTGGTCATAGGCAGTAGTGAGCATGATACCACCTCAGGGCTTTTGCACTGGCTCTTCCCACCATTTGGAGTACCTTTCTGCACGTATGTGCTTGATTTACTTTCTTCCTTCAGGTGTCCACACAAATTGACCTTATCAGTGAGGCCTTCCCTAAAATAGTTCCTTTTTCTCCTGGTTACTGTCTGTTTTTTTACCTAGATTTTAAAATTTATTTTCTTAGCACTTAGTAGCATGATAACATGTCTCGAGTCATGCAAATGAAAGTTCTAAAAGAGCCTGGATTTCGTTTTGTTCATACTGTGTTTCTGTGTGAAGGGCAGTGCCCAGGTACATCATCAATGTCTAATTACTGTTTGTTGAGTGAATACACAAAGGCAAATGCCTGCTGAGTCTGCTGTACTTGGAGTTGGTACCCTAATTCTGGGAAAGTCACATTCCAACTTCATGCTTCCTGAAAGCTGGATATAGCAACCCAGTGCCATTTCTATACGAGATTAAAATCTGACTATGTAGGGGTGCCTGCATAAAAAATTATTAAAAAATCTTCCTATGTAAAGAATAGCTTATTGAATAATTTCTCCTATATTTTTACATGGTGCTGACAATTTGCAAGCCCTTTCCCATATATCTCCTTGCATTCTCATAATCCTTGTTCTAATTAAAATCTAGAACAACATAGAAAAATGAGAGGTGAGAAAATAGAGACCCAAATAATGTTGGGAGAGCTGGGATTCAAACTGATCTTATTCAGCTGAGGACTTACCCTGCCCCCAACCCAAATAGAAAGGTGCTTGAGCTCTTTTTACATGGATGTTCTTTCGGGAATTTTAAGAAAGTTGGTATATTTCTTACTTAAGAGTTACTTTAGACATTAACGCTTAGTGCTTTAGGATTTCAGGTGGCCCTGGTTACTTAATACCATCTCTGGCAAGAAATAAGGCAGGAAGAACATATTTGAAGGATGGGTTGAACTGTGCCCACCTGCTCACAGCATTGCAGCTGGTTCCACACGGTGTCTGAATGTCAGACCAGAGCTGTAGATCTCTTAAGACTGCACCTGTGATGATGTACAATGTTACTTCCACCACATCTAAATTGATCCCATGGTCAAAGTAGGTCACAAAGCCAGTCCAGGTTTCAGGAGAGGGGAGTAAACTCGACCTCTTCTAGGGAGAGTGGCAAGGTCTCATTGCAAAAGGTGTGACCATCTTTGGAAACACAACCTGCCTCCAAAAATCAACCTCAAATCTGTTCTAATTTTAGCACCAGTAGAGAATAGAGAGCTTTTAAAGATGATGATGATGATAATCACCCTTTTGAAAAAGGGTAGGTTTTCTTAGGTGTACTGGGTACTGAAGAAAAAATTCACCTCTGGCTAGTACTCTACTTATTGGGTATGCCATTACATCCAAGAGATCCATTGTTCCTCTTGGACAGCATTGATAATATTTTCAAAAGGAAGAATAAAAACTGTATTCTGGGGGTGCCTGGGTGGGTGTCTTTTAAGCGTCCAGCTTCAGCTCAGGTCATGATCTCACGGTTTGTGAATCGAGCCCCATGTTGGACTCTGTGGTGACAGCTCAGAGCCTGGAGCCTGCCTCAGATTCTGTGTCTCCCTCTCTGTCTCTGCCCTTCCCCCACTTGCACTCTGTGCCTCTCCCTCTTTCTCTCAAGAATAAACAAACATTAAAAAAAAAAGGTATATTGTGGAATTGTGCTAAGTTTACCATATTTTATATGTGTAGCCAGTATTTTTACTTTGCAACAGGATTTAACGAAGCTGGCATTCTACTTGTTACAAGAAAGCTTGGACAAGTCAATGTAGACCAATCATTATTACTTAGCTTTATTAGTAGAATAAAATTTGAGTTAATAATCTGTAGTATTTCAAATAAAAAAAGCAACAAGTATACAGAGGTTTAAAAATTTTTTTTAATGTTTGAGAGAGAAACAGTGTGAGCAGGGGAGGGGCAGAGACAGAGAGAGGGACACACAGAATCTGAAGCAGGATCCAGACTCTGTCAGCACAGAAACCGATATGGGGCTACAACTCACGGACAGGGAGATCATGACTTGAGCCAAAGTTGGGCGCTTAACCAACTCAACCACCCAGGTGTCCTGCAGGGGATTTTAAATTAATTATTTCTTCTTAATATTTATGTAGTTATCAGTACACTTGGAGGCATATGGTAGGGCACTGAAAAAATATTTGCAAATGTTGGCCATTAAAAATGTCTACAAAATCAGCTTGTTTTGTCTTAGAAGTTTCTTTTTATGGGGAAGAAGTGAAATCCTGTGATGAATTCTAACTGTAGATTCTTACCAGGTGCTACCCTTGATACAGACAATAGGACTGTAAAAAATACATATAGTATACTTAGTCACTATTATAACTTTGACTTAGTCACTATCATTTTTAATTTGTGACATTCTGGTGTCATTTTTTAATTTCTTACTCTGTTCCATCTCCCCCAATTCACCCTCTGGTGCTTGGCAGGACACTCTGTCTGACATTGCTGAGTTAACAACTTCCTCTGCTGTGATCATGTAATTCCAATCTTTCCCCTCACGAGAGAGCTTTTTGTGAATTCTAAGCCCATCTGCTGCATATCCCCATTTTGCCTCTGAAGTAAGTTCCAGACACGTGACAAATGTGGTCAAACTATTTACAACAAATGTCCACGGGAGCATTCATACACAGCGACTGGGAAACGGGTTGATTCACAGAAAAGTTTCTGTTTGACTTGACTGTCATAAACAATGAGATCACAAAAGTAAATATTCCACATCTGGCTGTCTGCATCCTCAGTTGTATGGATATTTCTGGAAGGAAGGAAAGAAGTCATGTGGATCAGTCAGCATCATATTGTTCACATAATTACAATATTTTCTAAGAAGTAAAAAAAAAATGTGTTTGGGTTGATTCTTTGCTTAGTTATGAGAGTGAAAGTTATTCAGCCATTGTGTTTCAATCAGCACTGGGTAGGCAGATTAAAGCATTTGAGTGTTTCAGTATGACAAGGGAATGCTTGTGGTAGAAGCAAACTTATAATTAAGTTCACAGGTTACATTCTTGGATTTCTGCAGGAAAACGGTTAGCTGCCTCAGAATTTATAGATAAATTGTTTTTCCCATTTTCACAGAATATTTTTTAAGACACCATTTAATTAAGAGAATGCTTGTCCACATTCAGATCTATTTTTCAATACTCTGTTTCACAATAAGGTACAAAAATGCCAACTTGATTATCTCCTTATGCATTAACCAAACATTCAAAAAGTTAAAACTTGACTGGTAGCCATTAGCTGTGGAAATAAAATTGAGTGAAAGGTGAAAAGAAATCAAGAATTCTCCTAATAATGGGCTTGAAGAATGTGTTAACATATGTACATTTTTCTCAAAATGTGTTTGCATTAAGGGATAATCTATATTTGTTGATTCTTTAGCATACTGTTTGCACTTGAAATATTTTTCTCTCCTTATAATGCACAGTAATAAAAGGTAATATTATACTTGGAAGTGTGTTGGCAAGGGAAACTGGTGGAGCTAATCCAATAACTTGGAGCTCCTTGGAGAAAAGGCACTAGAGAAATGCAAGGTATTATTGTCACTGTTATTACTGTGTGGAGCTGGAAACCCTGTCTGCCCTTTGTGAAAGCTGGCCACTTACGAAAGAATGTAGAACTGCTATAGAAGGAATTGAAAGAGTTGCATATCTTGAAAAACACTCAGAGCTACCGTAGAAAAAATTCTACTGTAAAAATTTTAAAGAAAAAAAATTTTAAAGGAAATGGCTTAGATTTCTTGTTACAGTTCTTTGTCGTTGAAGATGATAATATTGGTGATTATTTTCCAGGTACAACAATGTAAGTAAAAATTCTAATTGTTGGTCGTATTGGTAGTTCAAGGCGGAAATAGGGTTATTTAGAATTTTTGTAAAGCACTGACCTTTGAGATTTAGTTGAAACAGACTCCAGGATGCACAGAAAGATACACAGTTTTACATAAATATCAGAACAAGTGTGAATAGCAATCCTATACTTGGTATTTTGGCTTAGGATATGTCAGTATTAGTGAGGCAATTGGGAATGAGGATTATTAAGCTAAAGGTAGACTGGCTGCCATTCAAATTTTGGCTATCAGCCATGTGAATTAAAATCATTGATTGTTCTAAGCCTCAGTTTCTTCATCTATAAGTTGGGGATAATAAAATCACAGCAGAATCAGTGCATTGCACATAGACAAGCTTTCAGTAACAGAGGTTATCATCCCAGCTAACTGTTACCATTGTCGTAATTAATGTTGACCTAGAACTATACTGGTCACTCTTAATTATAACCAACATATTCATAAAGCTTTTGCATAACCAAGATCTCTTAATTAACTTTGGGCTGCTCATTTAATTTTTTTATTTACTAAAATTTTTTAAACTTTTTTTTAATGTTTATTTTTGAGAGAGAGAAAGAGAGGGAGGGAGGGAGGAAGGAAGGGAGTGCGAGTTGGGGAGGGTCAGAGAGAGAGGGAGACAAAGAATCTGAAGTGGGCTCCAGGCTCTGATCTGTCAGCACAGAGCCAGATTCGGGACTGGAACTCATGAATGGTGAGATCAGACCTGAGCTGAAGTCAAATGCTTAACTGACTGAGCCATCCAGGCGCCCTGCCCCCAACCCCCACAATTTTTTTTTAATGTTTACTTATTCCTGAGAGAGAGCAGGAGACAGAGTATGAGCAGGGGAAGGGCAGAGAAAGAGGGAGACAGAGAATCTGAAGCAGGCTCCAGCTGTCAGCACAGAGCCCCATGCAGGGCTCCAACTCATGAACTGCGAGATCATGACCTGAGCTGAAGTTGGATGCTTAACCTACTGAGCCACCCAGGCACATCATGTGCTGTTGCTCATTTTAGAGACTGGGAATGGGGGGGGGGGGGTAGGGGAAGGAAAACTCATAGAAATTGGCCAATTTTGATAGCTATTAGTTATTACATTTAGAGATGAGAGGGAAGTTACTCATAAAATGAGTTGGTTTGATGAAAGATTTTTTTTTAAATTTCTTGAATGTTTATTCATTTTTAAGAGAGAGAGAGAGAGAGAGAGCGAGCGAGCACAAACAGGGGAGGGGCAGAGAGACAGGAAGACCCAGAATCCGAAGCAGGCTCCAGGCTTTTAGCTGTCAGCACAGAGCCTGATGCGGGGCTCGAACCCAGGAACTGTGAGATCATGACCTGAACCGAAGTTGGTTGCTTAACCAACTGAGCCACCCAGGTGCTCCTGATGAAAGTTTTTATTACATAAGTATAATGAAAGGAAATGAGATACAGGAGTAAAAATCATTTTGGCTAATTAGCCAGATATTAGCATCTTTTTAATGTCCTCATTATCAGTGTTGTGGTTGCAAGTTATCTTGGTTATCATGTTGCAAATGATCTCTTTAGGGCTATAGTTTCAAAAATGCTTAAGAGTATTTCAGAATTTATGTACTAAGTATATCTGCTTGTTGTAGTCATTTCACTTATCTTGTAATTAAAACAGAAGGAAGTGTGTTGCAACTTCTTTGTGTAGATAGGTATCCTTAGAGGGTATTTTGATATTTCTAGTTAACTTTAGATAAGAAGTAGCTATTACCCAGATTGATGTGCATGTGTGATCCTGTACCTGAAAATAATTATGAATGCAAACACAATGCATTTCCAGGTATGGCAAACATACATATACAGTGTCATAGCAATGATTTATAACTATGTTGGCTTAGGTACATATCTGTCTACAGCTTTGATGAAAATACTGGGCTGATACTGGAAACAACTAATTGTATTGCTTTGGACTGTTTGGTGGTCATATTTTTATTCAGCTGAGAGAAGTGATGGATTCAGTTCTTATTTCAAGATGATATTTAAATCAGACCCAGATAAGAACCTTAAGGTAGCTACATTTCACCAAAAGACCAGCACATTGTCATTTTTTTCCTTTCTTTGTATTTAAAGGAATATATTTTGGTTCCTGGACCCCTCTTCCTATCCAGTTTTACTGTCTTGTCGTTTACTTTGTTCTTGATAATCTCTTTGGGTTAAATTATTTACTTCCTTGTTCTCCCTTAATTTTTCCCTTGTCTTTTCTCTGCTAGTGTCCAATGAATTCCTCTTTTTGCAGAAGCTCAGCAGGAAATGGATTAATGCAGCTGGAAAACAGCTACCTAGTGTCAGGATACTGGGGTGACCTCTGTATTAGAAAAATAAAATAATTGAAAAGTATCCAGCAGCTAAAAGTCCGTAGGCAAAAAAAAAAAAATCTTAATGCGTCTTGTTCATTTCTACCATGGAAGTGTATTTAGCATCTCCAAGGTATCCTGTGTGAGAAAAGTCATAAAAAAAAAAACAACACACACACACAAAACAAAAAGAGGGGAAAAAATGTTAAATGGAGATGAAACAGGCAGAAATGCTGAGTCTGGGATATGTTTTTATACATTTGAAGTTAGCAATGCATAAGGAATCTGGAATATTGAGATGTGTCATTGATATGAATGGGAGCATGGCGTTGTCCCTACCCCATTCACTTAAATTGTTACTATTTCCAGCACTGAGAACCACCTCGAAAATCATCTTCCCAATATAAAAACAGTTCATATTTCTAGCAATACTTCATCATTGTCAGGCTGTGATGGTCAGCCATTGCACGGATATTCTTGCTGCTGAGGTCAACAGCAACTTAGCCAAGACAGAAAGGATGTCCTTTTTCCCTCCTACTGGGTCACTGAGTAGCCAAGAGTATTTTTTTTGGGTGGGGGGGACTAATACTCAGTGAAATATCTGATATTTAAAAACAAGATTGCTTAGCCTTGCAATTGTTATTAAGTTCTTTTCCTGGGCTGTAACGCATAGGCTTTGATCTAAAGTCCTACCGTTACTAGAAGGACTTGTGCTATTACGATAATGTGCACTGCTCTTTTTGCTATTCCTATAGGGAAAATAAAGCCCACATTAGTTCCATATTAGTACCTGACTTGGAGAAGTTAAAAAGCACCAGAAAAAGGTTAAACAGAGTCAAGTACACATAAGAGAGCAGTGGTTATTAGTGTTCGGGGAGCCATTAAAAAATTCTGCTTATACAGAAGAATTTATTGGCGCTCCTGCTTCTGGCTGCTTTATGCATTTTAATAAAGAAGTAGGGGGTGTGTGTGTGTGTGTGTGTGTGTGTGTGTGTGTGTGTGTGTATGTATTCTTGCACACATTTAAGGCTGTGATTGAACAGGGACTTCAGCTATTGGGTCTGTCACTAATTTTGTCTTTCTCACTCTTTTTCCCGAAGTCTCACTCTTTAACTTGAGCTTCTGAAAATTCTGAAAATCCTTTACTACCAGTTTTATTAAGGCAATGCAGGAAGAATATGCTTGTTAACTCTATGGATATATTTTTTCCTGATTTACATAACTGGGAAGATGTTTTACTTTAACCAGATGTTTGAAAGTAATTATCCAGAGGGAAAAAGGTGCAGTTTCATGAACTAAGGAAAGTTTGTGAAGGGGTGTGTGTGTGTGTGTGTCTATTTTAAGATTTTATTTTTAGGTAATCTTTACACCCACTGTGGGGCTCAAACTCAGAATCTGGAGATCAACAGTCACACGCTCTACTGACTGAGGCAGCCAGGCACCCCAATGAAGTTTTCCATTTCTTGGTGCTTTGAAAGAAAGGTACATTAGAAAAGACATGTAGATTATGATTAAAGGAAGTGATTTGAGCATAGACATTTAACTAGATCTTCTAAATTCTGATTGAAATGACCAAAGGAATGTAAACCAGGACACATTATTAACATTCAGAAACTAGGAGAGATACTTGTAAAATACTCACGTAAGATCAAAGTATGAGGAGAGCCAACCAGCATGTGAAAGAAATGTCTTCCTTTCCTAAGAGGAATAGATTCGGAGGAGGACAGAACTGTAAGCTTCAAGTGTGACGGTACTGGGGACAAGAGTGGTCTTCATGAATGGGGGAGGAAACAAATGAAGGTATGGCATATGTACCAGGAAGAGCACTGCACAACGCTCCTAAATTAAACTGAGGCATATGTCAGGCTACATCACATAGAATTTGAGGTTACCACTAACTCCTACCATCTTTTTCTCTGGGTTGTTTTTAATATGCTTTCATTGTTGACTTCAGTGAAAGTATTTGACTTCAATCCTTATAAATTTGATGTTTGTTTAATACTGCAAAATATCTATCTTGATAAATGTTTTATGAGCACCTGAAAACAATGTGTATTCTGTTTTTGGAAGAGTCAACCAATACATATTATTTGATTATATTGTTTAAATCTTCCATATCTTTACTGATTTTCTGTTTACATGTTTTATTATTTATTAAGAGATGGGTATTGAAATTTCTAACTATAATTGTGGATTTCTCTGTTAAAACCTTCATTTCTTTTAGTTGTTGCTTTATGTATTTTGAGGCTGTGTGCTTTGATACATGGAAGTTTGAGATTATTATATTGTAATAAACTGATACCTATATAGCTGTGATAGACTTTACTCTGAAATCTAATAATAAGTGTGATTAATATCATCAGTCTAGCTTTATTTTGATTAGTGTTAGCATGGTTATCTTTCTCCATCCTTAAATTTTTAACCTGTATGTGATTTTATATTTAAAATGTGTTTTCTGTAGGCTGAATATAGCTAAATCATGCTTTTATATCCAATCTGGCCATCTTTGCCTTTTAGTTAGGCTATTGAAACCATTTATATTTAATATGATTATTGTTATGCTTAGCCTTAAATCTGTCATCTTGCTCTTGGTTTGTCCTATTGTCATCTTTTCTCTTTCTCCTTTTGTACTAATTGGACCTTTTTATGATTTCATTTTATCTGATCTTTTAGTTCATTAGTTAGAACTCTCTTTTTTCTTTCTTTTTCCTTTTCCTTTTCCTTTTCCTTTTCCTTTTCCTTTTCTGAGAGCTAGAGAGAGCACCCAAGTGAGGAGGGGCAGAGGGGGAGGGAGAGAGTCTTAAGCAGGCTCCATGCCCAGTGCTGAACCTGACTAGGGCTTGATCTCACAACTGTGAGATTGGATGCTTAACCAACTGAGCCACCCAAGCACCCCCATTTCACCTTTTTAGTGTTAGGGTATATAGTATGTGTCTTTAACTTAACACCACTTACTTTTAAGTGATGTTATACCGTTTCACCTTGAGTAAAAACAAACAAAACCTTGGATTTGGATTTCTTTGTATTTGTATTAATATTGTCATATATTATACTTTTACATGTTAGAATTACCATGTTATGTTGTAATTACTTTGATGAAAGTCAAGTATCTTTTAAAGAGATTTAAATAATAAGAAAAAAATCTATTACCATGCTGTTAATTCTGGTTATATCTTAATTCCTTTAATTCCTTTATATAAATCCATATTCCCATCTGGTGGCATTTTCCTTTTGTTTGAAGAGATTCTTTTATCTATTATTTTTTTTAATGTTTATTTTTGAAAGACAGCATGAATTGGGGAGGGGCTGAGAGAAGGAGACAAAGAATCTGAGGCAGGCTCCAGGCTCTGAGCTGACAGCAGACAGCCTGATGTGGGGTTTGAACTTTCAAACCAAGAGATCATGACCTGAACCATAGTCACAAGCTTAACCCACTGAGCCACCCAGGTGCCCCTGAAAGGCTTCTTTTAACATTTCTTGTAGTGCAGGTCTGCTGGTGATGAATTCTTCTAGCTTTTGTTTATTTGAAAAAGTCTTTTTCTTATCAAACATATTTTCATTGTATTTAAGATTCCAGATATCCTCAAATCTGGACGTTCACTGGATTCTGCCTCACTCTTTGCTCTCCCTGTACAATGACCTAGAACCTCCCTCAAGGCAGTAAGCTGGGGCAGTCTTGGGGCTCATCACATTGATTTTGCATGTTTAAGGGATCATTGTTTTCCACTGCCTAATAGCCAGTGTTTTAAACTGTTTTTGACTGTTTAGACTGTTATTTTGACTGTTACCTAGTTGTTTATGGTAGTAGGGTCAGTTTGGTTCCTGCTACTCCATGATGATTGGGAAGTCCCTATAATGGGATTCTAGTCAGATTTGCATTTTAAAAAAGATTTCCTTCATATGTTTAGCTCTGGTATGTTTGGTGCAAGCAGGTGTCTGAGTGTTGATTCATCTTTGAAATTCATCTTGAAAATTGTACCTTTTATCATATAATTATGTATTTTTATTTTATACTTAAATTTATATTTCATTGGGTCCCCCTGGGTGGCTCAGTCACTTAAGCTTCCGACACTTGGTTTTGGCTCAAGTCATGATCTCACAGTTTGTGGGATTGAGCCCCACGAGGGGCTCTGTACAGAGTCTGCTTAGGATTCTCTCTCTCCCTTTCTCTCTGTCACTCCCCTGCTTGTGCACTTGTGCACATGTGCTCTCAAAAATAAACATTAAAAAAATTTGTATTTCATTATTTTTGCTATTTATGTTGCCACTTCTGCTCTGTTTTCTGTCTGCCTGGAATATCTTTAACCATCCCTTCATTTGGTTTTACTGTTTCATTTTTATTTAATGATTTTAATGTTTTTTTTCTTCTAATTTTTTTTTGTTCATGTTAGCCATTCTGACAGGTGTGAGGTGGTATCTCATTGTGGTTTTGATTTGTATTTCCCTGATGAGTGATATTGAGCATTTTTTCATGTGTCGGTTGGCCATCTGGATGTCTTCTTTGGAGAAGTGTCTATTCATGTCTTTTGCCCATTTCTTCACTGGATTGTTTGTTTTTTGGGTGTTGAGTTTGGTAAGTTCTTTGTAGATTTTGGATACTAACACTTTATCTGATATGTCGTTTGCAAATATCTTCTCCCATTCCGTCTGTTGCCATTTAGTTTTGCTGATTGTTTCCTTCACTGTGCAGAAGCTTTTTATTTTGATGAGGTCCCAGTAGTTCATTTGTGCCTTTGTTTCCCTTGCCTCTGGAGACGTGTTGAGTAACAAGTTGCTGTGGCCAAGATCAAAGAGGTTTTTGCCTGCTTTCTCCTCAAGGATTTTGATGGCTTCCTGTCTTACATTGAGGTCTTTCATCCACTTTGAGTTTATTTTTATGTATGGTGTAAGAAAGTGGTCCAGTTTCATTCTTCTGCATGTCACTGTCCAGTTTTCCCAAAGATTGGATAATCTTTACTGCTATGTCAGATTACTTGACCATACGTTTGTGGTTCCATTCCTGGGTTCTCTATTCTGATCCATTGATCTGAGTGTTCTTGTGCCAGTACCATACTGTCTTGATGATTACAGCTTTGTAGTATAGCTTGAAGTTGGGGATTGTGATGCCTCCTGCTTTGGTTTTCTTCTTCAAGATAGCTTTGGCTATTTGGGGTCTTTTCTGGCTCCATTCAAATTTTAGGATTATTTATTCTAGCTCTGTGAAGAATACTAGTGTTATTTTGATAGGGATTCCATTGAATATGTAGATTGCTTTGGGTAGTATTGATATTTTGACAATATTTGTTCTTCCTATCCAGGAGCATGGAATCTTTTTCCATTTTTTTGTGTCTTCTTCAGTTTCTTTCATAAGCTTTCTATGGTTTTAAGTGTATAGATTTTTCACCTCTTTGGTTAGATGTATTCTTGGGTATTTTATGTCTTTTGGTACAATTGTAAATGGGATTGATTCCGTGATTTCTCTTTCTGTTGCTTCATTATTGGTGTATAGGAATGCAACTGATTTCTGTGCGTTGATTTTATATCCTGCAACTTTGCTGAATTCATGAGTCAGTTCTAGCAGTTTTTTGGTGGAATCTTTAGGGTTTTCCATAGAGAGTATCATGTCATCTGCAAAGAGTGGAGGCTTGACCTCCTCCTAGCCAATTTGGATGCCTTTTATTTCTTTGTGTTATCTGATTGCAGAGGTAAGACTTCCAATACTATGTTGAATAACAGTGGTGAGAGTGGACATCCCTGTCTTGTTCCTGATGTTAGGTGGAAGGCTCTAAGTTTTTCCCCATTGAGGATGATATTAGTATTGGGTTGTTCATGTATGGCTTTTATGATCTCGAGGTATGTTCCTTCTATGCTTAGTTTTTTGAGGGTTTTTATCAAGAAAGGATGCTGTATTTTGTCAAATACTTTCTCTGCATCTCCTGAGAAGATCATGCAGTTCTTATCCTTTCTTTTGTTGATGTGATGAATCATGTTAATTGTTTTGCGGATGTTGAACCAGCCCTGCATCCTAGGTATAAATCCCACTTGATTGTGGTGAATAATTTTTTAAATGTATTGTTGGATCCGGTTGGCTAATATCTTGTTGAGGATTTTTGCATCCATGTTCATCAGGGAAATAGGTCTATAGTTTTCCTTTTTAGTGGGGTCTCTGTCTGGTTTTGGAATCAAGGTAATGCTGGCTTCATAGAATGAGTTTGGAAGTTTTCCTTCCATTTCTATCTTTTGGAACAGCTTCAAGAGAGTAGGTGTTAACTCTTCCTTGAATGTTTGGTAGAATTTCCCTGGAAAGCCATCTGGCCATGGACTCTTGTTTTTTGGGAGATTTTTGATTACTAATTCGATTTCCTTACTGGTTATGGGTCTGTTCAAATTTTCTATTTCTTCCTGTTTCAGTTTTGGTAGTGTATATGTTTCTAGGAATTTGTCCATTTCTTCCAGAGTGCCCATTTTATTGGCATATAATTGCTCATAATATTCTTTACTATTGTTTTTATTTCTGCTGTGTTGGTTGTGATCTCTCCTCTTTCATTCTTGATTTTATTTATTTGGGTCCTTTTTCTTTTTGATCAAACTGGCTAGTGGTTTATCAATTTTGTTAATTCATTCAAAGAAACAGGTTCTGGTTTCATTGATCAGTTCTGTTTTTTGGTTTTGATAGCATTAATTTCTGCTCTTATTATTTCCTGTCTTCTGTTTTTGGATTTTATTTGCTGTTCTTTTTCCAGCTCTTTAAGGCATAAGGTTAGGTTGTGTATCTGAAATCTTTCTTCCTTCTTTAGGAAGGCCTGGATTGCTATATACTTTCCTTTTATGACCGCCTTTGCTGCATCCCAGGGGTTTTGGGTTGTGGTACTATCATTTTCATTGGCTTCCGTATGCTTTTTAATTTCCTCTTTCACTTCTTGGTTAGCCCATTCATTGTTTAGTAGGATGTTCTTCAGTCTCCAAGTATTTGTTACCTTTCCAAATTTTTTCTTGTTGGTGATTTCGAGTTTCATAGCCTTGCAGTCTAAAAATATGCTTGGTATGATCTCGATCTTTTTCTACTTGCTGAAGGCTGATTTGTGTCCCAGTATATGGTCTATTCTGGAGAACGTTCCAT
Source organism: Felis catus (assembly GCF_018350175.1). Taxonomy (NCBI): domain Eukaryota; kingdom Metazoa; phylum Chordata; class Mammalia; order Carnivora; family Felidae; genus Felis; species Felis catus. The sequence goes on from NC_058382.1 coordinate 45,263,452, forward strand.
GTGCACTGGAGAAGAATGTATATTCTGCTTTAGGATGAAATGTTCTGAATATATGTGTTATGTCCATTTGGTCTGGTGTGTCATTGAAAGCCATTGTTTCCTTGTTGATTTTTTGATGAGATGATCTGCCCATTGCTTTGAGTGGGGTGTTGAAGTCTCCTACTATTATGATATTACTATCAATGAGTTTCTTTATGTTTGTGATTAATTGATTTATATATTTGGGTGCTGCTACATTTGGCACATAAATGTTTACAATTGTTAGGTCTTCTTGGAGGATAGACCCCTTAAGTATGATATAATGCCCCTCTTCATCTCTTGATATAGTCTTTATTTTAAAGTCTAGATTGTCTGATGTAAGTATGGCTACTCTGGCTTTCTTTTGTTGACCATTAGCATGATAGATGATTCTCCATCTCCTTACTTTCAGTCTGAAGGTGTCTTCTAGGTCTAAAGTGGGTCTCTTGTAAATAGCATATAGTTGGATCTTGTTTTCTTATCCATTCTGTTACCCTCTGTCTTTTGATTGGGGTATTGAGTCCAGTGATGTTTAGAGTGAGTACTGAAAGATATGAATTTATTGCCATTATGATGCTTGTAGAGTTGGAGTTTCTGGTGGTGTTCTCTGGTCCTTTCTAATCTTTGTTTCTTTTGGTATTCATTCATTCATTCATTCATTCATTCATTCATTCATCTTTTCTTCCCTCAGAAAGTCTCCCTTAAAATCTCTTGCAGGGCTTGTTTAGTGGTCACAAACTCCTTTAATTTTTATTTGTCTAGGAAACTTTTTATCTCTCCTTATATTTTGAATGACAGCCTTGATGGATAAAGAATTCTTGGCTGCATATTTTTCTGATTCAGCACATTGAATATATCCTGCCACTACTTCCTGGCCTGCCAAGTTTCTGTGGATAGGTCTGCTGCAAACCTGGTCTGTCTTCCCCTTCCTAGGTTAAGGACTTTTTTTCCCTTGCTGCTTTCATGATTCTCTCCTTGGCTGAGTATTTTGTGAATTTGACTATGATATGCCTTGTTGATGGTTGGTTTTTGTTGAATCTAATGGGAGTCCTCTGTGCTTCCTGGAATTTGATGTCTGTGTCTTTCCCCAGGTTAGGAAAGTTTTCTGCTATGATTTGCTCACATAACACTTCTACCCCTACTTCTCTCTCTTCCTCTTCTGGGACCCCTATGATTCTGATGTTGTTCCTTTTTAATGAGCCACTGATTTCTTTAATTCTTAAATCGTGCTCTTTTGCCTTAATCTCCCTCTTTTTTTTTCTGCTTCATTATTTTCCCTAAGTTTGTCCTCTATATCACTGAATCTTTGTTCTGCCTCATCCATCCTTGCCGCCATGGCACCCATCCGTGATTGCAGCTCAGTTACAGCATTTTTTATTTCATACTAACTAGTTTTTACTTCTTTTATCTCCACAGAAAGGGATTCTAGTCTATTTTCAACTCCAGCTAGTATTCTTATTATCGTGATTCTAAATTCTGGTTCAGACATCTTGCTTCTATCTGGGTTGGTTAAATCCCTGGCTGTCGTTTCTTCGTGCTCTTTGTTTTGGGGTGAATTCCTTCATTTTGTCATTTTGAAGGGAGAAAGGGAATTAATGAGGTAGAAAAATTAAAATTAAAAGAATTAAAATTAAAAAATTAAAATTAAAAAATTAAAAACACATATACAAAAAAATTGAATAAATGATGCTAGAACCTAGATGTGTTTTGGTCTGGGTGTTGAAAGTGGTTTGATAGATTAGAGAAAAAAAGAGGGGGGGAAAGGAAATCATTTGAGAATTTGAAAAAAATGACTACACTGAAGTGGACTAAAATGAAATGATGGAAGTAAAATAGAATTTGAAAAAAACTTACACAAAAGTAAAGAATATAGTAGAAAAAATTAAGGAAAATATTTTTAATAAAAATTAAAAATAAAAATAACTTTTTTCTCTTTCTGTATTCAAGAAAAATAAATGAAAAAGAAAAAAATGGAAATAGTTTGAAAATTTGAAAAAGTGAATACACTGAAGTAGACTAAACTAAAATGATGGAAGTAAAATAGAATTTGAAAAAATTTACACAGAAGTAAAAAACATAGTAAAAAATTAATAAAAATTGAAAATAAAAATGAATTTTTTTTCTCTTTCTGTATTCAAGAAAAAGAAAAGTGAAAAAGAGAGGGGGAAAACAAGTCGAATAGATGGATCTGCTAACATACTGAAATACAACTGAAATTACTTCGTTTTCCCCTAGAAGTCAGACTATGAAGTGCTTCATAGTCCATAAACTAAGCAGGCAGTGAGACTTCTGTTCTTGAAGAGCGAGGTTGGCCCAGTTGGGCGGGGCTTAGTGTAATGGCTCCATTCTCCATTAGATGGCGCTGCTAGCCTAGGGGGTGGATTGTTGTGGCCCTTGTAGGTGCATATGCACACGCGTGGGAGCGGTGAAAATGACATCGCCCAGCTACCCAGTCTCTAGTATCGCAACTCTGTTCTCCCCATGAGCAATCGTGCACCCATCCTCTGTCTTCAGCTTTCTTCCACTCCCTGCTTTTTCATTTCAGCTTTCATTCACTCCCCTTACTTCTGAAGGACTGTGGCTTTGACCCCTTGTGCCCCTCTGTGGGAGGATCTCACTGAGCAGTGGCCGAATGTCAGCTGCTCCCAGGAATGCTTGCTGGATCCTGCTGCTGCTGGTGCCCTGAGACTGTGGCCAGGTGCCAGCCCACCCCAGAAAAAGTTCACAAGATAGTGTAGCAGCAGTGTTTCAGGGATTATGGAAAATCACAACACACATCTGGCACCAGGCTTCACCCTTAATGACCTTGTTCCAGCACTAGTGAATGTGGCCCTTCTTTGGGGTCTGCTGGGACCAGGTGGCTTCAACAGTCTCTACCAAATGTCCTTCCAGCAGTGGAACCACTTTTTCCCATGTGGCCCAAGAACCTCCCAGACCACACTCTGCTCCTGGGGATTGCCCTTCCCACCACAGCACCTCCAGGTATTGAGCTGCAGAGTTGCAGACTCTGTGCTTCTCTTGTTTACAGTCTTAATGGAATTTAAACCCTCTCCTTTCTCTCTTTTTAGTTTAGTCCCTGTGGCTGTTTCCAATTTTCCACTTTCTCTCCAGATGCTTTTGGGAAAGGGTGCTTTTCCAGTATTCTTCCCTCCCTCCTCCATCTCAGTCCTCTATCTGCCCGCAAAAGCAGGGCACTGCCTGCTGCGGCTTGTTGCTCCTGAAGTTCACCTCTCTGTGGTGCTGAATTCTGCAGTTCAGGTTGTGCAGATTGTTGTGTTAATCCTGAAATCAGTTTTCTAGGTGTGCAGGATGGTTTAGTGTTGGTCTGGCTGTATTTCATGGACACGAGACACACAAAAAAACTTGCAAGCTGTTCAATCATCTTGGCTTCCCCTCTGGTGTTACTGTTTTAAATTTATATTTTATTTTAATCAAAGTACATAATATTACATAATATTGCAAAGCATATAATACATAATATTGCAGGTATCTTTAGTCTTGAGGCTTATTTGGTAATTGCTTCATATTTCTTGTCATTTTATTTTACTATATATATCTATCACTAATTCCACTCCATATTATTTGCCAAGTTGCTATGATTAAGAATTGATAATGTCTCAGTGCTATTCTCTCTCTCTCTTTTTTTTCTTAACATTTTTTTCATTTTTGAGAGACAGAGCCTAAGCATGAGCAGGGGAAGGGCAGAAAGAGAAGGAAACACAGGATATGAAGTAAGTCTAGGCTGTCAGCACAGAGCCCCACATGAGGCTTAAACTCACAAACTGAGATCATGTCCTAAGCCTAAGTGAGACGCTTGACTGATTGAGCCATGCAGGCACCCCTCAGTGTTACTCTTCATTTAAGCATTCCTTCTGAAACCATCCAACATTGTGCTCCAGCATAGATTGCTTGCTTTCTAAATCTTATGCACAGCCATTACCCTGGGACTTCTCTTAGAATCATTCTGTGAATTCTTGTCATCATTTCTTGGTGTTGGATCCACTATTTTCTGTATTCTAAGTCTTCCTCTTTCTTGTTTGAAGCTCTCTGTTTTGTCACATACTTGAGTAGCTTCCTGAGAAATAATGCATGGGAGATTTTTTTTTTTTTTGAGATGTTACATGTGTGAACATGTCTTTGCTCACCCATTTGATTACTACTTGGCTAGATCTAAAATTCTAAACTGGGAGCACCTGGGTGGCTCATTTGGTTGAGTGTCCTACTTTGGCTCAGGTCATGATCTTGCAGTTTGTGGGTTTGAGCCCTATGTCGAGCTCTGTGCTGACAGCTCAGAGCCTGGAGCCTGCTTCAGATTCTGTGTCTTCCTCTCTCTCTGTCCCTCCCCTGCTCATGCTCTGACTTTCTCTCAAAAATAAATATTAAAATTCTAAACTGGAATTTCATTTTTCCCTTAGTTTTTCTGAGGAAAAAATAGTAGTTTTCACAGTTGCTGTTGGGAAACTAAATGCAATTCTAACTTGTAATCCTTAGAATGCTTTTTTTTTTTTTCACTTCAGACATTTTTAGATGTTTTCCTTTTTTGAAACAGATGATGTGCCCTGGAAGGAGTCTCCTTGAATTCATTGTATTGGGGACAGCTAGGCCTATTTAATCTGGAAACTCAAGTTCTTTAGTTACAGAGGGTTTTAAAAAGATTACTTGACAATTTACTTCTCTCCATTTTCTCTTTTTTGGAGCTCTTATTAATACTTGATCTTCAATCAGAATTTATGACTTTCTTCTGGCTTCACATGGTAATTTGAAGTAGGTTTTGCTAGCATATTCATTTGCCAGATGAAGAAACAGCTCAGAGAGGTTAAGGAATTTGTCTGGGATTACACAGGTGATAAATAGAAGAGCTAGCTTTCAATCATGACTGTGCAGAGTTAGGGTATGGACTTTAACTCTTCTTTATACTCAAGTTCATTGAACTGCAGCCTTTAGGGTTACTTGATGTGCTCTACTGGAACTGTGCAGCTAACAATTACCTTATTTGGCTGCTGGCCTGGGTTTATTATTCTCTGATCAACTGAGCTTAGTAGTTGGATACATTTCCAGACTCAAGTACTTGATAATATTCTTAATTACTACCTTTCTATTGTTTTTCAGGGTTTCTGTGTATTTTTACATTTTTAAAAGTTGCTTTTTTGGATTTCAGGATGGAAAAGAGATAAACACAAATACTTTCTTTAATATGAATTCCCATTGATTTGTTTTCAGCTTTCTGTTGATACCTTTATATTAAATATGGTGTAACTAGATTTATTTTTAATGCATTTGTTGAGTTTCTTTTTTTTATTATTTATTTTTTAAAGTATTTATTTTTGAGAGAGAGACACACAGAGTGTGAGCGGGGAAGGTGCAGAGAGAGAGGGAGACACAGAATCTGAAGCAGGCTCCAGGATCAGCTCTCTGCATAGAGCCTGAGCCTGACACGGGGACTCAAACTCACCAACTGTGAGATCATGACCTGAGCTGAAGTCATTAGCTTAACCAACTGAGCCACCAAGAGAGTTTCTTTCTCTTAAGCTAAGACCTAATTACCTTGATTATATAGTTTACATTTTTATGTTTATTTGCCTACTTGTAATTTTATTCATAGTTTTTGTGAGGATTAGTGCCTTAATATATGTAATACACAAAGAACAGTTTGTGGTAAATGATAAGTACCATATAAATGTCAACTGTCATCCATTATTATTTTCATATTAGAACAAGCTTTCTGCGAGAGAGGCTATTCTTGCAATTAATTTTGTTCTTAAAAACACTTTGGCTTCTTTCTTCTTATTACCATTTCTCAGAGAATAAGGAATGTTTTCTTCCTTATCATTTCTCTTCCATTCTCACTAAGCTAACTTAGTACTTGATTCCAGTTTATTATCAGAATTTCTCTTATATTAGGTGATATGTGATCTGACTCATTGCATTTTTACAAATGTCTTCCTTTCATATTTTTGCTGGATTCCAGAATTCTTAGGATTCATTTTCCCCCTCTAAATAATCTTAAAAATGTGATTCCATTATCATCTATATTTTAGTGTTGGAGATGAATGTCTGATATCAGCCTAATTTTTTTCTTTATTGCTTGTGCTTTCTACCTTGAAGATTGTGATACTTTCTTTTAATCCTTGGAATTAAGAAATTCTTAAGGATATCCCTGAATGTATGTTTGTTAGCAGTTTTACCTGGAACTCTTGAGCCTTTTCCCCCTGCAGGCTTTAGCTTCAGGGAAAATTTCTCTTACTGTTCAATTATTGTCTTTTCTCTATAGCTTCACTTTTCTCCTTCTGGAAATCTTAGTATTCACATCTTGGATTTCTGGTGTCTATTCCCTCAAGTCTTGGATCTTTTTTTCCTTGGCTTTAATCTCTTTGTACTTTTTTCTGGATTAAAAATGTTTGTTTTATTTGAACTTCCATACTATTGTTCTTTCAGGACTCAGCAGTGACGATTTGTCTTTCCAATAAATGTACTTACTATTTATGTAATCTTAAAGTGTTAATAGACTTTCTAAGTTTATTACTAATGGATAAAATTATAAAGGAAATTATTGATACCTTTGTCCATAAAAAAACAAAGGTGAGCAATAAACCAAAAAAACGGGCACCTGGGTGGCTCAGTTGGTTAAGCGTCAGACTTTGGCTCAAGTCAAGAGCTCAGCGTTCCTAGGTTCGAGCACCACACCTGGCTCTGTGCTTACAGCTCAGAACTTGGAGTCTGCTTCAGATTCTGTGTCTCCCCCTCTCTCTGCCTCTCCCCTACTCATGCTCTGTCTTTCTCAAAAATAAATAACAAAAAAATTAAAAACAAACTCAAAAAACAACTTTAATACATGTGACAAAGTGCTAATATTTTATGTATTAAGTTGTTAAAAATAAAGAATTTGAACACACCAACAGAAAAAAAGAGTAATACATATTAACAGAAAATTTACCAAAGAAGAAATACATACATCCAATAAACATTATTTATTTTCTTTAATTTATTTTAGAGAGAGTGAGAAAGCATCAGTGAGCAGGAGAGAGGGGCAGAGGGAAAGAGAATCTTAAGTAAGCTCCATGCTCAGTGAAGACCCTAATGCAGGGCTCAATCCCATGACCCTGAGATTATGACCTGAGCTGAAATCAAGAGTTGGACATTGATCTGAGTCACCCATATGCCGCTTTGAAAACATTTTTGAACTTTACTAGTAGTCAAAGAAATGTAAAGCAAAAATAATATATAAATATAGCAATATTTTAAAAAATTTTAATGTTTATATTTTTAGTTTTGAGAGGCAGAGAGACAAAGAGAGACAGAGACAGAGTGTGAATGGGGGAGAGGCAGAGAAAGAGGGAGGCACAGAATCTGAAGCAGGCTCCAGGCTCTGAGCTGTCAACACAGAGCTAGTCGTGGTGCTTGAACCCATCGAAATCATGACCTGAGCTGAAGTGAGATGCTTAAGCAACAGAGCCACCCAGGTGCCCCAATAAGGTAATATTTTTGAAAGATTATTTTCATGGATTATGAAGAATAATACAGATAACTCTTCTGTATTAGGATATATTTGGCTGCAAGTAACAGAAAACCCACTTCAAATAACTTCAGTGATATTTATTGTCTCTCATTGTTTGAATTTCAGAAGACTGGCTTGTTTCAGGGGTTCAACAGTATTTTTTTTTTAACATCTCTGCTTTCTGCTTTCTGTAGTTTCAGCTTCATCCTAAGGCTGGCTTGAGGCTATCAACAATTCCTAAGATAGTCTGTTGCCTTATCTACTTGCAGGAGGAATGACAGGAATGATAGGAGGGAGAGGAAGTTGTTTTCACAGAAATGCTCAATTTCTATAGGTCTTATTGGCCCAACTTAAGACATGAGCCTATCCCATTAAATTGCTCAGCTTGGGTTGGAGCTATGTGTTTCATTCACAGATATGGAGTGGGGCTACCTTCAACCTAAGGACATAGGTTGGATGGGAGAGAGATGAGAAGGCTGCATGAAAATTGGGGATGTTACCAAGAGGCAGATAAAAGGTTTGGGGAAAGCACATAAAGTGTCCATTATCCATGCATTTCTCTGGGCATAAAAAGTGGTATATACATTCTGTCATGAAACTGGCAAAAAGAATTGAAATCTTAAAATGTGCTTATAATGTTACTCAGATATTGTGTTCTTTGGAACTTATCTCAGAATCATGGATATATATAAATATCCAGCTATTATGTATCTAAAGTTGAAGCATTTTGACTAACTACCAGTTTGGAACAATTTACATATCCAACCACATGGTTTCGATTAAAGTGTGCATAGAATATTCAATATTCATACAATAGAATACTACTTAAAATGAAAAATGATATCAAGAATATTTAATAACATGGAAATAGACCACTGCCATTAAGTGGAGAACTCAACAAAAAAATCTCCTTTTGGAAAAAACCATATGTATTCATACAACAAAAATAAGAATACCAAAATGTTAATAGCAGTTATCTTTTGTAGAAATAGTTTTTTGTGGGGCACCTGGGTGGCTCAGTTGGTGAAGCATCCACTACCTGCTCAGTTCATGATCTCATGGTTTGTGGGTTCCAGTCCTGTGTTGGGCTTTGTTCTGAGACTTCAGAGCCTAGACCCTGCTTCAGATTCTGTCTCCTTCTCTCTTTGCCCATCCCCTGCTCACACTCTGTCTCTCTCTCTCTCAAAAATGAATAAAAAATTTTTTAAAAAGATAGGTTTTTGCATATTGGTATTTTTATAAATTTCTTAAAATCTTCAATATTTTAATTTCTTCATTTCTGATATTTATGCCTTCTTTTTCTTACTGCACGGGCTGGAAACTCCAGTACAATTTGAAAAGAATTGGTGAGAATGAGCATCTTCATATTATTCCTGATGTTAGGGAAAATGTTACTCTTTAACCATTAGGTATGATCATAGGTATGGATTTTGTAGATGTCCTTCAACAGTTGAGAAAGTTTTAAAAGAATTTCTGATTTGTTGAGGTTTTATTGTTAAGAGGTATTAAGTATTGTCAGATGATTTTTTTTTCATCTGTTAAGATGATCATATGATTCCCCCCCTTATTCTGTAAATGTAGTATATTGATTTTGAAATGTTAAATCAACTTGCATTCTTGAGTTAAACTGCACTTCATTATGAAATATTATTTTAATATATTGCTAGATTCAATTTGATAATACCTATTTTTTTAAAAATTTTATTTTCTTAAAATAATCTCTACACCCAACTTGGGGCTGAAACTCACAACCCTGAGATCAGGTCGCATGCTCTCCTGACTGAGCCAGCTAGGTGCCTCAATTTGCTAACGTATTCTTAAAGATTTTTATTCTTAAGTTCATGAGGGATACCCATCAGTAATTTGATCTTTATCAAGTTTCTGTGTTTGCTTTGTAAAACAAGTTGGGAAATATTCCCCCTTTCCATTTTCTGAAACCATTTGTATATCAGTTTCTATTTAAGCTTTATTAATTTGTGTGGAATTTTGTCATTTCATGTAAGTTGTTGAATTTATTGGCAGTTTATGCTTTTATATCTTAAGGATCTATAATGTTGACTTTTTTATTTCTGGTAATGGTAATAGATTTTTTTCTTGATTGCTAGAGGCTTAAATAATTTCAAAGAATTAAGTTTTGTTGACCTTCTTTACTGTTTTTTGTTTCCTTGATTTCCATTCTAATTTTTATTCTTCTACTTATTGTGGGTTTCATTTGCTATACTTCTTTTGAGCTTCTCAAGGTAGAAGCTTAGATTATTGACTTTATATATTCATTTAAATTATGAATTTAAGTTTAAGAATTGAAATTTCCTGTTATGCACTGGTTAGACTGCACCCCCAGATTTTTGATATGTTATGCTTTTATTATTTTTTAATTGCATGATTTCTTCTTTTGCCCATGGTAATTCAAGGGCGTATGGTTCAAATTTCAAATATTTTGGGGATATTCTAGGTATCTGTTTGCTACTAAGTTTTGTTACATTGTTGTGATCAGAGAATGTTCTGTATATCATTTCAATTTTTGAATATTTATTGAGACTGGTTTTATGAGCCAACATGTTTATCTTACTGACTTTTCCTTGTGCACTTAGAAAGAATGTGTGTTCTACTTATAACACTTTGCATGATAGAAGATAATCCTGTAACATACTTTAAAATCACTAATCCTGAGACCTTTTAAAATTGACAGTCTTGAGACAGAAGAGTGAAATAGTTGACATTTATCTTTTTCTTCCCCACTAGGATTATTTATTCCTTCAACCCACACCCAGAGTTTTCTGTGCTATGTTTACCCTTCTATAAGTATGTCTTTTCAAATCACTTTTAAACAGTTATTAAAAAGGCTAATACAATTTTTGAGGATTGCTTAAGATAGTACTTTTTTATTTTAAAAAGTATATCTCAGATTATTAAATGAAAGGAATGGAGCTGAATGTCAGTATTTTAGGCTTTAAGAATTCATAGATCCCAATTGTCTGTTTCTGTACCAAGTTAAACATAAACATCAGCTATGAAGGTGATCGTTTATCTGCTGTTTTCATTGTCATATGAATGCGTGAGTGAAGTAAAAGGAATAAATCCAACGCTTGAATTTCAGGTGTTTTGTACAGATATATTAATGCTGGTAGAACTTCCTTATACTTGACTTTGTATATTGAACTTTCCTAGCAGATAGAACATGATACATAAAACCAGTGTGATGAGAACGAGCCTGTTTAACTTGAGAAAGTAAAAGGGGCCAGTAAAGCTAGACTATGGAAAATCGAAGGACATTAATAAGGTAGAGCTAAACTTGAGAGAGTCTGTGCAGTTGCTGAGGATTTTTGTCTTCATGCGCATATCAGACAGAGAGCATGGGAGAGATTTAAACAGAAGATCGTATGTTTTGAAGATGGTGCTTCAGAAAGATCGCTCTGGCTACATGATAGAACATTGACTGGGGGGTGGGGAGGGGGGGTGGTTCAAGAGGGATTGTGGGAAAGATTTGGAGATGGATTGCCAGTGTCTAAGCAAGACATAATGGCAGCTTGGATTATAGTGGTGATGGTGTAGGTAAAGAGATGTGAACAGATCCAGAAGACTAAAGTAAACCAGACCTTTTTATAGATTGGCTATGAATGGGAAAGAAGAAGAAGATGTTAGAAACAAATCTAGGTTTCTTGCCCAACAGAAAAGGTGGTGGTGGTTATGTAGCATTAACTAAAACATTTCCATTCAATGTATTTTGGGAAATTCTGTGTCTTAATGATTAAGGACTAATAAATCTGTTAGTGGTTTAATAGCCTTTAAGTTCCCTTCTTAGTCTGTAGCAACTGTCTAAACTACTATAAGCCTACAAGGCTTAGCAGTAAAGAAATGTACACTTTAGTCTTGGTTAGAAAAAAGTCCATTAAATAAATAAATATTAAAATAAATAGCAAACCTGCAGCTAACATCATACATATCTAATTGTGAAAGACTAGAGTTTTTCTCCCTAAGAAAATCTTAGGGAAAAAAGAAAGAAATTCCTGCTCCTATTCCCGTTCATAGATGACGTCATTTTGTATATAGAAAATCCTAAGAAATCGACAAAAAAACTATTAAAACTATTCAGCAAGTTTGTAGGATACACAAGCACTACATAGAAATAAATTGTGTTCCTCTGTTTTTTTCATATTCCAATATGAGTGAAATCCTAGGATAATTGTCTTTCTGACTTATTTCACTTTGCATAATACACTCTAGTTCCATCCACGTTGTTGGAAATGACAAGAGTTCATTCTTTTTGATCACTGAGTCATATTCCACTGTATGTATGTGTATGTATGTGTTTGTGTATGTATATACATATGTTTATGTGTGTATATATTTGTATGCATGTATGTTTGTGTATGTATGTATATATGTATATATATACATATGTTTGTGTATATATGTATACATACATACATACATACACACATACATAGACACCACATTTTCTCTATCCATTCATCAGTCAATGGACAACATAGGGTAAGGGAAAGAAAAATAAGATAAAAATATAAAGGGAGGCAAACTCTAAGAGATACTTAAATATAGAGAACAAACTGAGGTTGCTGGAGGTGAGGTGGGTGGGGGATGGGATAAACAGGTGATGGGCATTAAGGAAGGTACTTATTGGGGTAAACATTGGGTGTTATATGTAAGTGATGAATCACTGGGTTCTACTCCTGAAATCACTACTACAGTGTATGTTAACTAACTTGAATTCAAATAAATTTTAAAAAAGAAACTAGTCACAAAAGGAAAAAAAAATACTATTTTACATTCATGCATTAGCAATAAAAAATCTTAAAAGGAAATTTAAAAAATTCCATTTGTAAAAGCATCAAAAGAGTAAAATACTTCATAAATTTAATTAAGAAGGTACAAGTCTTATATACTGAAAACTACACATCATTGAAAAAATTAGACAACCTAAATAGGACATAAACTGTTCATGTTTGTGGAAGATTTAAATTATTTGTATTTTAATACTTCCCAAATAGATACACAGATTCAACATAATTTCTATCAAAATCTTAGGTGGTATTTTTTTGTAGAAATAGGCAAGCTCATTCTAAAATTCTCCTGGAAATGCAAAGAGTACAATATAGACAAATTAGAATAGGAAGAGCAAGGTTGGAGTACTCACAGTCCTCAATTCCAAAACTTAATACAAAGATACAGTAGTGAAGACATCGTATAAGACATAGAGCTCATTGGAATAGAATTGGAAGTCCAGAAATAAATCCTAATAGTTACAGTTAATTGATTTTTAATGAAGGTGCTAAGGAGAAAATAGGGGAAAGAATTTTTTTTTAACATATGGTATTGGGACAGGTGGATTATCTACATGGAGAAGAAGAAATTGTACCCCTTCCTCACACCATATAAAAATTAACTCAATGGATTAAAACCTAAATTTGAGAGCAACACTTACGTGAAAACATAGATGTATATCTTTGTAGACTTGGATTGGGTCATGGTTTTTAAAAAATCTGACCTGTAAAGTACAAAGAACCAAAAAAAAAATAGAAGAATAATTGTATTTTATCAAAATTTAACACTTTTGTACATCAAAGAACACTATCAAGGAAATGAAGACAGCCCACACAATGACAGAAAATAATAGCAAATTATTCTGTATGCTAGATTATTGAGATAAATAATTCTTATGACTCAACAATAAAAAGACAGCCCAATTAAAATGGATGAAAAAATTGGATATTTCTCTAAAGAAGATAAACAAATGGCCAATAATCACATGAAAATGCTCAATATCTTTAGTCATTAGAGAAATGCAAGTTAAAATCACAGTGAGATGCTGCTTAAACTCCTTAACATGGGTATAATAATGAAAAAGGACAATAATCAGTGTTGATGAATAAATGGAGAAATTGGATCCTTATACGTTGCTGATGGGAATAGAAAATGGTGCAACTGCTCTAAAAAATAACTTGGCAGCTCCTGAAAAAGTTAAACATAGTTTACCATGTGACCTAGAAATTCCACTTCTAAATATATATCCAAGATAAACTGAAAACTTGTGTTTACACAAAAACTTGTACATGAATTCTCATGGTAGCATTATTCATAATAGCTGAAAAAGTGGAAACAACCTACATATCCGTGAGTGGTTAAAACGAAAAGTGATAATATTTTGGACATTGCATTTTGGAATATTTAGCTGTAAAGAGGAATGAAGTACTAATAAATGATACAACATGGATGAATCTTGAAAACATGCTAAGTGAGAGAAACCAGTCACAAAAGGCCACATATTTTATGATTTCTTTCATATGAGTTGTCTAGAATAGGTAAATCCATAGAGACAGAAAAGTAAGTGGTGTATGTAGGGGTTTGGGAGAAATGGAAATGTGTGCTAATGGAGATGAGGATTTTTTTTGGGTGGGGTGATGACAATTTTCTATAGTTAGTGATAATTGTCTGATGTTATGAATATTCTGAAAACTATTGTAGGTTTTAAACATTGAGTTTTATGATATGTGAATTATATTCATTTAAAAACAAAAATTGGAAAAAATCATGCTCATTGACAAACTCAAAAGAAACTATGTTAATTCCTCACACATGTAGATTTGGCATTATTCTAATAAAACTTCGAGAAGATTTTTTTTGAGTGTGGAAAAGGAGAGCTGTTTATAAAATTTATATGGTTATATGAAGTGTCAGAAATAGCTAAAGCAATCTTGAAGAATGACCAACTTGTAGGCCGTATAATCCAGGTATGAAAATATGTTACAGCTAAATTCAGACATTGTGGTTGATAGGCATTCACCATTTATACTAGACATAAAACTGACTAATAGAATAGGGAATTCAAAACCAGATCAATACATATCTGATTTTAGAAGTACAGTGCAGTGAAGAAAATACGGTTTTTTAAATAATTATTATTGGCTTAATTGGATATTTGGATGGGGAGAAATACATCTGGACCTCTACACCATATACATTCAGATTTATTGAACACTTAAATGTGAAAGGTAAAATGATAAAGTCTTTTGAGGGAAACGTGAGAATATCTTGTGACTTTGTAGTAGGGAAATATTTCTGATTCAGGACAAAACATTCATTAAAAAAAAGATACACAGAATTCTATGAAAATTAAGAACTCCGTTCATCAAAGACAATATTAGTGGAAAGAATGGTAGGCAATATTTGCAACATGTATATTTGACAAAGGGCTAATATTCACAATATATAAAGAAATGTAGATAAAGAAATGAGACTTGAAGAAACATGTTGCAAAAGGGGTATTTAAATGGTCAATAAATAGTTGAAATGATAAACTTATCAGTCATTGGGGAAATGAACATTAAAACTACAGTGAGATGACAATATACCTTGCGGAATAGTTAAAATTTAAAAGATAGAAAACACCAAGTGTTGGTGAGGCTGTGGAGCACCACAAATTCTCATACATTGCTGACAGGTGTGGAAATTGATAGAGCCACTTTGGAACACTGAGAGTATCTGCTAAAACTAAATATATATTTGGCTTATAACCTAGTGGTCCATGCTGAAGTATGCTCTCAACAGAAATACATGCTTATGTTAATCAAAATATATGTATAAGAATGTTCTTAGCAGCATTATTCCTAAGGCTTTAAACTGGAAACTACCCAGTGACAATCAATGATAGAATGGATAAATATATTCACATGCTGAGAACATGGCAATGAGAATGATCTACAGGTATTTGCAACAATATGGGTGAGGCTTAGTAACATAACATTGAGTGAAGGAAGCCAGGCACAATAAATACTCCGTGATATACTGTAATTCGATTCCTTTAACAAAAGTTGAAAAATATGAAAATGAATTTATATTAGAAGTCAGGATATTTGGTAACTTTGTGGAGGCAGGTTTAAGGATTGGAAGGGGATATAAAAGGCAGGGGTTTGGGCATAGTGGTAATGTAGTGTTTCTTGATCTGGGTGCTTTTTACATTGGTTTGTTTAGTTTGTGTGTATACTTAGGATTTGTGTTTTCCTGTATTATACTTTAATAAGAGGTTAAAAAAGAAAAATAAGCTCAAAGTACAAAGTAAGATGGTATAAATAGGAACACATGTGTTGCTAATCATAAGTGTGAGTGAACTAAATCCCCGATAAAAGGAAAAAGATGATCAGAATGGATAGATCATGGGTGTGTGTGGAGCCTTTGGGTGGGAATATGGGCAAGAAGTGTTCCCTGATAGAATTTGAGCTGGACTTCATTTTACTAGTTAATTGGTTGTATGTCTTTCCTTGTCCCTACCTTTTTAAGAATCTACTGTAGAACCCAGGCAAAAAAGAGGACCTGAAATTCTTCCTGACAGGAAGAAAGCCAATAAAAGTGAAGAAAAGGCTTCTCTACAAAAAACTTCAAATACCCAGAGGTTCTTATGCTAGCTGTTTCAGGAAGAAGGGCATACTTAGTGTCAGCAAGTGCTAAATCGCCAATGGGCAACATGCACGTTCACCTCAACAAATGTTACCACTAAATCTCCGTTCCAAAATGCTGCAAGGGTACAGGAAGCCATGTGTTCAACATGGTTTTTCTTATGGAGAAAGATGAGATAATTAATACCAAAGAAGGACAGGTAGTAGACTTGGATCAATAATTTTGTTTTTATTTTTTTTATTTATTTACTAAAAAAAATTTTTTTTAACGTTTATTTGTTTTTGAGACAGAGAGAGACAGCGTATGTACAGGGGAGAGGGAGAGAGAGAGGGAGACACAGAATCTGAAATGGGCTCCAGGGTCTGAGCTGTCAGCACAGAGCCCGACGCGGAGCTCAAAATCACGGACCGTGAGATCATGACCTGAGCTGAAGTCGGACACTTAACCGACTGAGCCACCCAGGTGCCCCAATAATTTTGTTTTTAAAGCAACACATTAAGAATACAGGTTTCAACAGAGTGCTAAATGGCATGGTCTTTGTGTCTCTGTGGGTTATAAAACCAACTCTTCCCATTGACATATTTGTTAACAAGGGCTGTTTCAGACTTTCCATTTCTGTCTTTTGCATATCATTTCAAACAAACTTAAACACTGTTTAGTATGTTTCACTGTTTTTCTCAAAAAGGATGTAAAAGAAAAACGTCCATGAACAAAGATATCCCTTGGTGTTAGATCCCAGCAGTACAGCATTATGACATCTATCTATAACCTATCCAACAAAGACTAGGAGGAAAAGCCAAAATATATTTGTATATGGAATTTTTTTGCTTGTAGATGGACAACGTTATTAACAACCCCATATGAAGAGGGTTTTGAATAATTTCAAGTGAATAGAAAATAGAAGCCATTAAAAGAATAAAAGGACAGAAATCCATTTATTGAAAATGACACAGAATATTAACATTATGCTTTGTATTTTTTTGGTTATTGGCATTCAGTCCTGCTTATTTTTTAGACTTCTTTCCTACTGAGTTGGAATATTTCTTTATACCTTCTGGGTAATTTTTGTGGCTTAATTATTTTTCTGTCCTCTCATTTTCTACAAATGGTCTGAGTGACAATTTCCCCCATTACCCTATATAAGTGTTGGCTGATTAGTTTACATTTTTAGGTTAGTTCTTTAGATTTCTATTTTGTCAGGTTTTTTGAGTGAGGGCAAAGGTACATGTTTTACCTAGGTGGTTGCATAGCCTTTTACTTCATTTAGTGGTGTGTAGACTCGTTCTTAAATGAAAGGCAATTATCTAGCTTTCCCTTTATATCAATAGAAAGGTTATAGCTTATTCTTCTGTTTGTATTTGTGTTCTTGATCTACTGTTCCAGATGTTGTCATTGAGTTAAGTTGACTTGAATGTTGAAAATACACAGAAATATAATTCATGTTACTGGTGTTTCCAACATATTTGATCTCATTTTACAGAAAACATTGTTTTTTTTTTTAAAGGAATTTGAGTATATGAAGGATGATGACCAAATACTCTGTATCTTAATAGAACATAGAATCAGAAAATGTGGAATTAATCTGGAGTAATAAGACATATCTGACAAATTGAAGTCCCTTTCTCTGGCTGGTGGTGTAAAGTCATTTGTGTGGGTGTGGGCAGGCAAAGGAGAGAATGGGGTTAAAGAAAGCTAAGCTGACTGGCATAGGAGCAAGCCAGGTGGATGGATTCTAAAGTGTAGGGGATGCTGAGACACCTCTGTGGCTCAGTTGGTTAAATGTCTGACTCTTGATTTTGACTCAGGTCATGATTTCATTGTTCATGAGTTCCAGCCCAGTGTCAGGTTCTGTACTGACACCTTGGGATTACCTCTTATCCTCTCTTGGTCCCTCCCCTGAGGGCCTGCTCTCTTTCTCTCTGTGAAAAT